>NW_026126586.1:2817500-3417500 GCF_943737965.1 Phodopus roborovskii | reverse complement strand
GTGTATGCATGCATGTAATATCTGTGTGGTGTGTGTGAGTATGTGTGTAGTGTGTGTGTGAGTGAGTTGTATGTGTGAGTGTGTGTTTTGTGTGTGGTACATGTGTGTATTTGTGGTATGTGTGAGCATATATATGTGATGTATGTGTATGAGTATGTGTGTGGTGTTTGTAAGTGTGTATATGTGGGTGTGAGTGGGTGTGGTGTATGTTTGTGTGTGTGCTGTGTGTGGTGTATGTATGTGTGGTATGTATGAGTGTGTGTGGTATGTGTGTGTATTTGTGGTGTGTGTGAGTGTATATGTGTTTGTGAGGGTGTGGTATATGTTTGTGTGTGTGTCATATGTGTGTGAGAATGTAAGGATGGTATGTGAGGTGTTTGTGAATGTGTATGAGTATGTGTGATGTGGAGTGTGTGTGTGTTTGTGTATGAGTGTGCGTATGTGATGTGTATATTGTGCTATGTGCATGTGTCTGGTGTGTTTGTGTGCGTGTAACTAGTGTGTGAGTATGTGTATGTGTGTGAAATGATAAAAGGTAACTTGTGTAAGATTAAACAACAGAAAAACATCATGCCTGAGCTACTTCACTGCCTCCAAGTCAACGCTGTGTGCACTGTCCCACGGGCTGTCTCCCCAGGCACTGTGGCCCATCGCTTCCTAGAGGAGGCTAAACTGGCAGGCGTGGCGACTGCCGGTCAGTTCTGGGGCTTGCTGTCTGGGACACTCTTGACTTCGGCACTGCTGTCTCACGCACTAGCCTATCGGCACGTGGGTTTTCTCCAGATGTAGCCTATGCTATCTTCTGCTCCACCTGAATCTTGGCTACCGTTTCCTAATCAGACCTCCCGCTCCAACCTGGGCAATCGTTTAAAAGTGTAAACTATGGCACCTAGTTCAGTGCCTCGTTCCCGTGTTGGGTGGTTCACAACTCCCTGTGACCCTAGCTCCGGGTAGTCCAATGCCTTCTTCCAGCCTCCCAAAGTACTGGATTCACACGTGCTAACCTACACACACACACACACACACACACTTAAAAACAAAGATAGAATCTTTTAAAAATTATGACTATCTGAAGCCCGTGGACATACAAAAGTAGGCTGTACTTTTTATTTAAAATTATTGTTACTACATGTATGTATTTACTGGGGAAGGAGACATGACATGAGACATTGTCAGAGGACAATTTGTGGGAATCAGCTCTCTCCTTCCACCCTGCGCACTCCAGGGATTAAACTTGGGTTCTGTGGCTTAGCAGCAAGCACTGTTACAGCTGGGCCATCTTGTCAGCCTGTGTCTTTGTTTGTTTTCAAAACTTTAGTTCCAATACAGGCTTAAGGCTTGGAGGGCAATGTGCAGTTTTAGTTTTTAAATGCCTCTCGCCAGTAGGTGGCGCTCCTGCTCGTGATTTCCGCTGACACAATTAGGTCTTAGAATTTGAGACTTTTCTTTGTTTTCCACTTGAGTTGAGAAATAGGCCGTTTACACAGCACGGTCGCTAAAGACTAATTCTACTGTAAAAACGTTTACTCTAGCAGTAGGTGTCTAAAACATTAAGTGGAACAATGCCCACCTTTCCCTGTTCACAGGCTGAGTTTAACAGGGTCTGGGTGGGCCCTAAGCCCGTATCATCCAAGCCTTTGATTTTAGTGTCTTCGGCACACTGCCAGGGCAAACTGGCATAAGGTGAATCAATCACCTGTGCCAGACAGGAAGGGACCGTGGGTGGCAGAATGCGGCCGTGTGGAGGGCACTCGGGGAGGTAGATAACCGAGGCCGCAGGAGTTGGCTCAGGCCAAGGAAGATGAAGGGACACAAGGAAGACAGCCGCGTAAGGAGCAAGGACTGGAGGGAGGAGAGATGGATGTGCGTGCGTGTGTGTGCTGTGCATGTCCATGTGTGCTGTGTGTGTCTCTGTGTGTGCATGTGTGTGTCTGTGTATGTGAGTGTGTGTGCGTGTGCGTACGTGTGTGCATGTGCTGTGTGTCCATGTGTGCTATGTGTGTATGTGTGTGTGATGTGTGTGTGCGTATATGCGTGTGCACACATGTGTGTGTGTCCGTGTGTGTGATGTGTGTGCACATGTGTGTGATATGTGTGTTCATGTGTGTATGCGTGCATGCCCACGTGTGTGTGAACAACAAATAAACATTGTGCCACTGAGCCCCACACTCTCAAATCCAAATGAGCCTTTCTTTGGCGAGCCAGCCTGGATGGGCTTTTCCTGCTCCTGTCATTGAACTTACATTTGGTGTCACTGTTGGGAACTTGGTGACAGTTTCTGTATAAGGAAAACTCTCCATGTTCTAGCTGTTGTACCCAGTAGTATCGGGACCATTTTATCAGCAGGCTGTGGCTGAAGAACACCCAGAATCCCATGGGTTTCTCAAGTAAGTCCCGCACCCCGTGATTCACACACTGTTTTCTGTTTAGCACATTTAATGGGAAGGCTAATGTAGTCTTGCATGAAGGGCCAGAGGCTTTTACCTCCCTTGCTAGTGAGGACACAGTAGTGAGAAGAAATGGGTCTGGGCCTAAAGACTACTCAGGGGGCTGTGGGCTTTTTGATGAGTCCCATCGTATTTATGTCAACCCCTCATCTATACCTATTAGAGTAAGTTCCCTGGAGTCTTCTGCACACAAGCCCGCCAAAGCTTGCTTGCTAAATGCGATGTGCGTCAAAATTATTACTGAAAGACAGACTAAATTAATATGAAGCTTCATTAATTGGCATGAATATTCTTCTAACACTAAACCTACTTCAACTTATACCATGCCTTCTAAAATGCTTAAGAGAGGGGTGTGCACAGTCTATCCAAAGTTCTTAAATGTGAAAGTTTGGGGGATAGTAAAATGGCTCAAAAGCAAGAGTGCTTGTCACCAAGCCTAAAGACCAGAGCTGATCCCTGGAACCCTATGGCAGAAGGACAGAAGGACTTCTGATCTCACACCATGAACACACAAACCCTAAATACATAGATACAAAAAATTGCATGTATATATTTTTAATTATGGGTTGCCTGCACGTATGTCTGTGCTTGGTGCCTGCAGAAGCCACAAGAGGTTATTGGATCTTCTGGAACTGGAGTTACAGATGGTTGTGAGCTGCCATGTGGGTGCTAGGAATTGAACACTAGTCCTCGGGATAAGCAGTCAGTGTTCTGAATTCTCCAGTCCCAGAATATTTCTTTTTAAAGGATGGGGTTATTCTTCTAGTAAAGAAATATTTAGAAAGACATACCTATGAAAGTACAAGAAGCTTACATAATACCAAATAGACTGAACCCCCCTCCCGAAAAAAGTCCCTGACACATGATAACCAAAACACTAAACAGACAGAATAAAGAAAATTCAGAGCTAGAAAGGAAAAAGACCAAGTAACATATGCAGGCAAACCCATCAGAATAACACTGAACTTCTCAATGGAAACAATGAAGTCACTAAGAGACCATAGATACCAACACTGACTGCTATATCCAGCAAAGCTTTCAATTACCATACACAGAGAAAACAAGATATTCCATGAAAAAAATAGATTTAAATAATACCTCATATATCCAGCCCCACAGAAAGCACTAGAAGGAAATAGCTAGTCCCATGCCAGCAAATCCCAAAGAAGAGAAACACACACACACACACACACACACACACACACACACACAATACCACCAACAACAACAAAAGTAAAAATAACAGGAACTAGCAATCGCTGATCATTATTATCCCGTCATATTAATTTGCCTGTAAAAAGACACAGGCTAACAGATTCGATATGAAAACAGAATCTATTCTTCTGCTGCATACAAGAAACACTCCTCAATTTCAAAGACAGACATTACCTCAGAGTAAAGGGTTGGGAAAAGATTTCCCAATCAAATGGGCCTTAAAAAAAACCTATCCTAGTGTAACTATCCTAATATTTAACAAAATAGACTTCAAACTAAAATTAATCAAAAGAGATGAAGAAGGTCATTTCATACTCACTACAGGAAAAAATCCATCAAGATGAAATCTCAATTCTGAACATATATGCCCCAAATACAAGGGCACCCTTATTTGTAAAAGAAACATTACTAAAGCTTAAATCACACATCAAACCTCACACACTAATAGTGGGAGACTTCAACACTCCGCTCTTAACACTGGACAGGTAGGTCTCCCAGACAGAAACTTAATAGAGAAATAAAGGAACTAACAGATATTCCAACTCAAACGGGCCTAAAAGACATCTATAAAACATTTCACCCAAACACAAAAGAATATAACTTCTTAGCACCTCAAGGAACCTTCTCTAAAATTGACCACATACTGGGTAACAAAGCAAACCTCAACAGAGACCAAAAAAAAAAAATAATAATAATAATGTTTAAAGAGCCCAAATCCTAACAGATCACCATGGCTTAAAGTTAGAATTCAACAGCACCCATTGCAGAAAACCCATAAACACATGGACATTGAACAATGCTCAACTGAATCAAGGAAGAAAATGAAGAAACTACAGACTGCCTAAAATTCATTGAAAATGACACAACATATCCAAACATATGGGACACAAAGGAAGCAGCGTTGAGAGGAAAGTTCGTGGCACTAAATGCCTACATGAAGAAATGAGAGACATCCCACATCATCTATTTAACAGAGCAACTGAAAGCTGTAGAACAGAAAGAAGTAAACTCACCCAGGAGAAGTAGATGGCTAGAAATAATAAAATTGAAGGCTGAAATCAATAAAAGAGAAACAAAGAAAGTAATACAAAGAATCAATGAGACAAAGAGTTTGTTCTTTGAGAAAATCAGCAAGGTAGACAAACCTTTATCCAAACTAACTAAACGACAGAGAAAGAGTATCCAAATTAACAAAATAAGAAATTAAAAGGGGAACATAATAACGGACACGGAGGAAATCCAGAGAATCATCAGGCCACAAAACTGTGGCCTCCTGTACTCCACAAAATTGGAAAATTTAAAGGAAACGGACAATTTTCTGGATAAGTACAACACACTAAAATTAGATCAAGGCCAGATAAACAAATTAAGTAGACCTATAACCCCTATGGAAAAAGAAACAGTCATCAAGTCTCAAAACCAAAACAAACAAACAAACCCAAACACACACACACACACACACACACACACACACACACACACACACACACACATCCAGGGCCAGATGGTTTCAATTCAAAATTCTACCAGAACTTCAAAGAAGAGCTAATACCTATATTCCTCATATAGAAACAGAAGGAACATTGCCAAAGACTTTTTGCAAGACTACAATTACCCATATACCCAAACCACACAGAGACATAACTAAGATAGAGAATTACAGACCAATCTTCCTCATGAACACTGATGCAAAAAATACTCAATAAAATGCTGGCGAATTAAATCCAAGAAAACATCAGAAAAAAATCATTCACCATCACCAAGTATGATTCATCCCAGGAATGCAGGGATGGTTCAACATATGAAAATTCATCAATATGTAATCCACCATACAAACAAACAGAAAGAAAAAAAAACACATGATCATCTCACTAGATGCTGAAAAAAGCCTTTGACAAAAATCTAACACCCCTTCATGATAAAGGTCTTGGAGAGATCAGGGATAACAGAAACATACCTCAGCATAATAAAGGCAATATACAGCTAGCCAACGGCCAACATTAAAGTAAATGGAGAGAAACTCAAAGTGATCCCACTGAAATCAGGAACAAGACAATGCTGTCCACTCTCTCCATATCTAATGTAGTACTTGAAGTTCTAGCTAGAGTAATAATACAACAAAAGGGGATCAAGAGGATACAAATTGGATAAGAAGAAATCAAACTTTGGTTATTTACTGGTGATATAATAGTATACATAAATGACCCCAAAAATTCTACCAGGGAACTCCTACAATTGATAAACACCTTACGTAATGTAACAGGATACAAGAGTAACTCAAAAAACAGTAGCTTCCCATATACAGATAAAAATGGGCTGAGGAAGAAATCAGAGAAATAACACCCTTTGCAAAAGTCACAAAAACATAAAATACTTGGAGTGACTCTAACCAAACAAGTGAAAGACCTGTATGACAAGAACTTTAAGTTTTTAAAGAAAGAACCTGAAGAAGACAACAGAAAATGCAAAGATCTCCCATGCTCTTGGACAGGAAGAATTAATAGTAAAAATGGCAATCCTACCAAAGCAATCTACAGATTCAATGCAATCCCCATTAAAATCCCAGCAAAAAAATTTCACAGACCTCAAAAGGACAATACTCAACTTCAAACAGAAAAACAAAAAAACCCAGGATAGTCATAACAACCCTATACAATAAAAGAACTTCTGGAGGCATCACCATCCCTGACTTCAAACTCTACTATAGAGCTACAGTAATGAAAACAGCTTGGTATTGGCACAAAAGCAGACAGGTAGACAAATGGAATCAAATCATAGGCCCCAATATCAATCCACACACCTATGCAAACCTGGTTTTTGACAAAGAAGCCGAAATGGTACAGTGGAAAACAGAAAGCATCTCCAACAAATGGTGCTGGCATAACAGGACATTAACATGTAGAAGAATGCAAATAGATCCACTCTATCACCATGCACAGAATTCAAAACCAAATGGATCAAAGACTTCAACATAAAACTAACTGCACTGAATCTCTTAGAAGAGAAAGTGGGAAGTAGCCTTGAACTCATTGGCACAGGGGACCCCTGTAGTGAGATAGTCCTTCTGTGGCACTGACCACGCCCATTGGGGGTGGAGCCGGGGAGGGCGGAAGTGACCTGTGGAAGGAGGTCGGAGGGGGCGGGGTGAGGGGCTCGGACAGGACAGGATCGGGTTGAATTTCCTGGTGTTCATCTGTCTAGGTTGTAAGTTATTTCTCCCTGAATAAACATCTATTCGGCCTAATTGTTTATCCTGATCCTTATTTACCGCAATAGACCCCTTCCTAAATATAACACCAGCAGCACAGACACTGAGAGCAACAATGAATAAGTGGGCCCCCTAAAACTGAGAAGCTTCTATAAAGCAAAGGACACAGTCAACAAGACAAGATGTGAAGGCAGGTTAAAGGGAGTCTACACACTTCTGGGTGTGTGGCTGTACATTGGAGTGTGGTTGGCCTACTTTGGGCCACACTGTTAAAGCCTAACCCTTCCCATCCTAGTAGCCACCAGTTACCAATAGCTCCTCAGGTAGGGGTGGGTGGGTTTGGGGCCTGCCTACCAGCTCCATGTTGGGAGTCTTGTCTGCCTAGAGCTTACACAGGTCTTGTGCACTGTGGCTGTTAAAGCTGTTGTGCATTCATAGTGAATGTCCCCGTGTCACCCACTGCCTCCTGCTCTTACTAACAGTTGCCTTTCTGTGATAATCACTAAGCTTTGGGAAGAGAAAGGCGTATAATATAGCTGCTCCATTGAGGGAGGGACACACCACAGTCTCTTACTTTCTACACTTTGACTAGTCTTGGATTTTTGTGTTCATTTTTATCTATTGTAAAATAAGCACCTATGACCCATCTAGCCACAGGTTCTTGACCCTGATAGTGGTATAAAGGCAACAGGAACATCAGCATAATAAAGGCAATATACAGCTAGCCAACCAACGGCCAGGTATAAAGAATGGGTTCCAGCTTGTGTAGCAGACCTCAAACTCAATCGGAGAGTGGTTGGTTGAGCACATGCAAGTACATGGCGTTCACGCCACCGTTGCACCCATTATTGGAGCTCTCAGAATTCACAGCTAGGCAAGATTGTAATTACTTCTCTCCGCTGGTAGCATGCATAGTTCCTTTCTGCACGGTGAAAGCTGGCCTGTAGGGATGAAGCATCCAGGTCAGTGTCAGCTGAATTTCTCAGCATTATATAGCTAATGTGCCATGTCTTCAGCAATAGAGTTGCTAGAAGGATATGCCACAGAACAGAGATAGGAGGGTCTTGAGTTGGGAGCCAGTTTGGGCTATACCTAACCCCCCCAAATGCTAAAACCTTGGGGCTTTGGAGATAGAATATAATTATGAGGCAGTCATAAAATTTGTGCTCTTTCACAGTCGCATAAGATTAGTCTTGTCTATGTGCTAGAGACTTTAGAAACAAATGGATCCATGAGCACAGTCACCCACCACATAATGTCATTTTCTTCCACAAAGAACTGCATACACATCCATTAGACTATAATGGAGATGAAAAGTTCCTATCACTCAGTGACACCATAGCCATCATAACATCACAGCATAAGTCATTTTTTCACAGTGATGTTGATGTGAACAATCCCCCACACTGCCAGTTACATAAAAGCAGCACACACAATTCTATATATTATATAATGCTTGATAATAAATGGCCATATTACTGCTACCTGCATTTACCACGTTTTATATCATTATTTTAGACTATATTTCTTTTACTTACAGAAATAATGTCTTAGGCCAGCAAGATGGCTCAGTAGATAGAATCATTTGTAGCATAAACCTAACAACCCGAGTTCAATCCCCAGGACCCACAGTGAAAGAAGAGTCCCACTCCTCTGGATAGTTGTTGTCTGATTCTACAAGGGCACTGCAGTACAACATACACACACATATACACACAAGCACACACACAACACAAGCACGCACAAACACATGCATACCTACATGCACACAATTCACAATGCACGGTCACATGCACAAACACATGCCCACATGCACACACACACAACACATGCCCACATGCATGCACAAACACACACATACATACATGCACACAATACACAATGCATGGACACACACACATATGCACACATGTACAGAATAATAATAGTTTTTAATCAAACCCAATGATTTCTGTGAAGCTGTGTACCACGTTATGTCACAGCAACCTCATATAGCTCCTGTTGGCTGTGTCTCTTGATTACATCCAGAGGCCATGTCCAGAAACTACCATCCATCATGCACTTACTCATTGTATGAACATGCTCTATGAGGCCTGCACAACAGGAGAATTGCCTGATGAAACGGTTCTCAGGGTGTTCTGACCTTACTAGGGACACTTGGCTGTATTTGGTAGCACTGGTCACTGTGCACACATGTCGATTCAGCTCTGCGTGATGGCAGGATTACCACCAGGTAAAATTAAGCTATTGCTTGCTTAGGTGGCTGACCAACTCACAACTGAACAAAATCTTTTTCATCCATCCCTAAAATACTCTACCACTTTCCCGCGTCCTCTGAAAATGATTTTAAATTTCAGTTACACTTACTCAGGAAGCACCATGGCCATTGCTCAAGTCTTTATTTCTGGGTTACATCAAAGTTGTGTGGGAGCCATCTGTGCTCAGGCTGCTGCGTGGGATGTACAGCCAGCACATTGTGTCACCTTACTCTAACAAGGCGAGTTGTCAGTCTTCGGTGTCGTTTGGTTGGATTCTCAGAGGCTTGATCTGATGACAGCTGTGAGAAGTCTGTCACACTCAAGAGGAGCAGCGTTACCAGCCTCAGGGTGTGTACCTCCAGCCTGAAATGTCATTAATTAGATGTGCTTTGTGCTTTAGATGCCCACCCACGGTGCTACATTACAGAGGAAACTAGTTCCGTTATTCTATAAAGAGACGACAACCCATTTTTAGCTTATTGTCAAAAGTGTAATGAATTCCCCAAGGAAAGCTGGCCATTTGGGGAGAACCACAGTGTCCTGAGATGGGACACCTGTATCCAGGTGTGTCCAGGAAGTTTGCACACACTCGTGACTGGCTTATAGGAGAGGCATTGGGTGACACTGTTCCCAGTCAGGGAAATTTTATTTTCCTGTTCTAAAATTTTCTGAATGAGACACAAGATAAATTTAAAAAAAAATCAGAGAGCAGTACTTAGCATCTTTGGTGTGAACTGGCTGTTTTGGTGAAGGGATTGCAGCATTGACTGAAGGTATGTGTTTAGAGATATAATAGGGTAGAACTTAGGGGGGGCTGCAATTTACCTTCCAGCTCTTGTCAAAGTCTTGCTTGTCTTGCTTTAGACCTCCTCACTCTCGAGAGTGGCCCTGACAAGTGAGGCAGGGTGGCAGATGAGTTCCTTGCCCTTCTACGTGGGCTTTTCTATCACACAGCTCCCTGCCGCCCGGAGGGCTGGGAAGTAGGGTCCTCGCCCTTTCTATCAGCGAGTAACTGTTTCTTCTTAAAATGAGAGTGGATGTTTGATGCTGCCTTTCTGAGTTGTATCACACATCTTTAGCTGAGTTTGATCGTTATGATCTCAGAAAAAAACCAAAAGGTGTTCCTGTACACATCTGCAAACACGGCCAGAGACTGCACTGTCTGACTAGCTTAGGTTATAACACAGGGAGCCCTGTGTCTCAGGGGGTTGTTTGGGACTAAGGGTGCTGTGCTTGTCTGTTCAGCTTTAATTCAGATTTGCTTTTTCTTTTTGAGACGTATGTATGTAAAATTAGTTCAGCAGTGTAAGTTTATAGACATCTGGGAAATATGCTTTCCCATTAAAGATGAATCTGAATTTTTTTGAGCACATAGAAGTGCTCATCGGGTAAATGTGGGGCTTTAGGCTTTCTTGACGAAAATAAAATCCCACTAGTTATAAAGAAAGAAATGGCTTATCTTGCAAGCTTGCCCAGCATTTGCGTGGTGTGTGGAGGCAGCGAAACAAAATGGAGTCGATGCTGCCAACGCCATTTGAAAGGCTGACTAGAAAAGACTTTAGACTTTATGGGTGTCTCACTTGTGGTGGGCGACAACCAGGACAGTTGTCACGCCCCATAAAATACCACTCACCAAGGCACTCAGTTTGGGCCTGCATGGACCAACCATGACTTTGAGTTGGCCTTGTCGCCTCAGGTGTCACTGACCAGAGCAATGGGAATTTGGGAGACGCATTTTATCCACACGTAGGACAAAGACAGGAGACCAGTGTGGATTCTAATAGTATGGTTGAAAAGTTGAGCATTTTAATGCCTCGGATTCAGAAAACTACAGAGATGAAATTTGGATCTGGTTACTATTTTGTAGGGAATTAGAAATAAGAATTTCTGTTGTCCCGAACTGTGAGGAACTGGAGACGACCCTAGCCCCAGAGGAGCCCCCAGCCTCAGAGCAGGGAGCTGCTGGAATGGGATGACCTTTCCACGGGGCTGTAGCCGAGCTGGATGGACCACTTCAACCTCTTCATCATAATCGTATCTGTGGGAAAATGTCTGTCTTTTCGGGGCTGCAGTCAGAGCCAACTGAGCAGCCCACGGTTCATACCTGAGAGGGGGAGTATGGACCAAGAAGGGCTAGCTAAGGGAGTTAAGGGACAAGACAGAGAGAGACACAGAAATATTGTCAGGAGGGCCATTCAGTCCATACTGAATGCTAAACACTGAACGCCTGAATGCCCTAAGTTTATTCTTTAACAATCTTAAGTACCCAACCAAAAGCAGAAGACTTCTATTTTCATGTACAAGGGGTGAACAGACTTACTTCCCTTAATCCTCCAGGTATTTGGTAGCCACACCTCCCATCTGGCCTTCAGGGTCAAGAGTAAACTCACCTGAACCCAAGTCTGTTGTTATTTAGATAAAGACATCCTCTACCAAGGCTGAAACATCCTGCTATCACCAAGTTATAGTCTGCACACAGGGTGCACACATGTACACACACCACACACACAAAATTAAAAACAAACAAACAAAAAACTCTTACTATGTAACACTGGCTCGGCATTCCCTGAGTTCAAGTCCTAATGACAGGCTGCCATCCTTTACCTAAGAGGAAACGGTGCGTGGGAGACATTCTGGACTTGGATCTTCTCCCCTAGCCAGAGGGAACCTCCAGCTCAGAAGTCCTACACCAGAAACTCCTGCCACCTCCCGAGTGGATGGAGTGGAACAAAGAGATGGCCTCTCGGTGTTGGCGTTGCGTTCCCTCTGGGAGACTTGTATGCCGAATATTTTATATTTTATGAAATGACATTCAATTGTGTTCAAGTCCACATTTTTTTCCTTAAAGATTAAAAAAAAAGAAAGAAAAGAAAAGAAAACATGAGCAATGTAGGCAACTTTAGAAGCATCAAGAAGAGTAGGTATTGTATAAGGCAGTACTCTGTCTTTGGTCCATGTGGATGACTGGACCACTGAGCAAGCTCCACTCTGGTCATCAGTTGGCTGGAAGGGTTTCACAGTGGCAGAAGTTTGTGTCACCCTTTTGCATTGGTTTATATCTGACAGTATGCCAGACACGGGGCCGTCTCGGGGCACTGGAAACATAGGCAAACACTTCCCTTTATGTGTTAAGCTCTGTTCCAGAACTGATTTTGTATACAACAGTTGAGCCTTCGTTTCTCCAGCCACCCTGGGAGAGAAGTGTAGGGCTCTCAGCCTGCTCCAAGGGTAAGAGAGTGGCTTGTTGGATGGTCCAGGTCAGAGCATAAAACACAAAGAGCAGTGTTTGCCCCATGACTGGCATACTGCCAAAGGGTAAATGAATGCAAAATGATTAATTTCCAAACTTCTGCCACTTTAACTCTGTGCTTTACACTTGAGCTAAGAGGTGAGCACACAAAGGACCCAGCCACGTGCACTGCATTCCTGGCAGACAGAGTGTCAGGAGACAGGGATGAGGTGGGTGTGTTCAGCAGAATCAATGGGAGAGATGGGAGGTAGACCGCGTCAGCTCTTCTGAATGTGTGGTCATCTCAGGACTGACCATCACGGGCAGTGAGAGACCAGAATGCTTTGATTGGGTTGGGCTGAAACTAAGAATATTGTATTAGTTGGGGTTCCTATTGCTGCATTGAAATGCAGTGATCAAAAAGCAAGTTGGGGAGGGATGGTTTATTTGGCTTGCACAGTCCATCACTGAAGGAATCCAGGACAAGAACTCTAACAGGGCAGGGGCCTGGAGGCAGGAGCTGATGCAGAGGCCACAAATGGGCACTGCTTACTGGATTTCTCCTTTTCATTACAGACTGCGTAAGACTGAGCGTTGAAAAGCACACGGCACAGTCAATGCTAGGCTGTCCTGAAGTCTCCGTCAGTGCCATCCATTAATCCAAACACTTCCATGCAGTCTCAGGCAGAAGCCACGTTTTTCTCCAAAATATCACAAGAATAGTCTCTAGGCCACTTACTTCCCTTCTGAAACCTCCTGAGCTGGGTCATCAGAATCTACATTACTCTCATCATCACCTACTAGGATCGCCCAGCATGCCCCACGTAAAGTGCTCAGCCACTTCCCTAGTGCAAAGTTCCGAAGTCTTCCATAATCCTGCAACAAACAACGTGGTCAGGCGTGGCGCGTCAGCACCCCTCTCCCTGGTACCAACGTCTGTCTTAGTCGATCTGCTATGAAGCTACGGGGCACTCTCATTCAAACCCCCACGGAGTGGGGGCAGAGGCAGGCCCACAACGATTTGGGACTGTGCGGTTGTAACAGGGTGCGCAGGAATGGCATGGCAGCTGAGAAAGGAAAGCCTTGTTTTGCTGTGCATCGGGAGCCAGCGACCCTTGGTGTCACTCACTGTCTTCAGAGCTCAGCTGCCTCATGTGTGAAGTGGGAGCCTTTCCGGACCATTGTGGAGGTCAAAGGTGAACCCTGAACATGCACAAATGTGTGCTTGGGATGTGATGTACACAGGTGTCTGCTGCTATCTGAGCTGGGAGGTCCTGGAACTGATGGAGGGGATAAAGGACACTAGCTACAGGGACAAGGCCAAACCAGGTGCACAGGAAGACTTTGATAGAAGCAAGGGGCTCTTCACGTCTATGGTCAAGGTCCAGTGGTAACCAACAGAGGCCACTTAAAAACTAAAATTATATGGGTGGCTGAACACTTCATGATCTGCTCTATTTATGTGGTTTTGAGACTTTCTACCACCCACACTATCTTCTGTAGGGCCACTTAAGTGAAATAGCCTTAAAATCAGTCTTCATGTCAGTTAGGATTTTGTTACCACCCAAATGATGCTCCTGGGTTCTGGTGTCCTTATGTGTAAAATACCCTACTATTTTCAATAACTAGATTCCTTTAACTATGAAATTTTCTGAGCACTAACTGTATATATTTTGGTTTGGGATCTCTCCCATCCTGGCTTGCGAGAATTTTTAAGCCAGAAAACAGGTAAATGGGAGTGACGACGGGGTGAGTTATGATTTCCAAAGACCCACTTCCTGTAGGAGGGTTTCGCATCAGCAGTAACATTACAATATCCTGTATCAAACCAGCTTTCCAATGAGTGTGATGCAGTTTCTGTTTGGATGCTGCCTCTGTAAACATGTCACAAATGGTGCTTTGAATAAAAATGTCCCCCATAGGCCCATAGGGCATATGGCACTATTAGGAGGTGTGGCCTTGTTGGAGGGAGTATGTCACTTGGGAGGAGTTTTGAGGTCACAGATGCTCAACATTCCTTCCAGTGTGGCTCTCTTCCTGCTGCTGATCCAGATTCAGAGCTCTCAGCTCCTTCTCCAGCACCATGTCTGCCAGCTCACCACGCTTCTTCATGATGAGAATGGACCAAACCCTTGACCTGTACGCCAGCCCCAATCAAATGTTTCCTTCGTATGAGTTGTCATGGTCATGGTGCCTCTTCACAGCAATAGAAACCCCAGCTAAGGCATGCACCAGTAAAAGTTGGCCGATGTATTATTCTATAGAACAGTGGAAGAGTGTAAATATTACTTTATATAAAACCTCATTTCCGGTTTTTTAACTTAGCATGTGCTAGTTGAGGTTTCAGTTGTGAAATTTTCTGATCCAGTGAATATGAGAGCAAGCATAAATGTTCAATCACAGGGTTCCCTGTTGTGTTTCACTCACCTCATAGAAGAATGGCCCCTGGGACCAGCTCAGCCAGTAAAGGTGCTTGTTACCAAGCCGGACGAACTGAGTTCAGTCCCCCTAAGCCACATGGTGGCAGGAGAGAACTAGCTTCCAGTTGTCCTCTGATCTCTACATGTAAACCCACACAGATAGACAGGTGGATAGACGGATGGATGGATGGATGGATGAATGGATGGATAGAGGGATAGATAGATAGATAGATAGACAGACAGATGGATAGATAGATAGATAATAGATGATGGATGAATAGATGATAGATATAGATAGATAGTTTTAAAAATGAAATAATGGCATCTAACAAAATTGCAGATCCTTCGTTTTGTGATTTAGCTTCGAAATAAAATGCATGTGTTTCTAACCTGCGTGGGTAGAAATCATTATTTGCTATACAGTATTGACTGACCTGCTTCTTTGCTGCTGTGATAAAGCTCCGACTAGAAACAACTTGAGGAGGAAAGGGTTCATTCATCTCACAACTCCACGAAGGGAGGCCAAGGCAGAATGGAAGCAGCAGCCAGTGAGGAGTGTGGTCCCTCATGGCTCGCTCAACCTGCTTTGTTACACAACCAACCACCTGTCCAGGAGTGGCACTGCCCACAAGGGGCTGGGCCCTCTCATGCCAATTGTTAATCAAGAAAGTGCTCCACAGATTCGCCTTCAGGCCAATCTGGTGAACGTGATTCTCCTCAAATGAGGGTCCCTCTTCCCAGTGACTCAGTTTGTGTCAAGTTAACAAAAAAAATAAGCAGTACAAATGGAAAGAAATGGAAAGAGGGGCATGGGGTTAGAACTGGATAAAGTATAAGTGTCAGTTTGGTTCAGGTTGTTATAAAACATAATAGTGCATAGGTGTTTGTATTAATGGCAAAATCCATAATGCATATGAGAGTTTTGGACATAGGCACTAGCTACATGAGAAGATGGCTTCATAGAAGTTTGTTTGGATGAGGAGAGGCTGAGCCTGTCTGTCACAGTCCTAGCATTTGAGGTGAAGTGTTCTCACATGCCAGCTCTGACAGTGACTGTAGGCTCACTGTTTCCAGGTGATTCTTGGGGATGTGTTACAGTGAGTCCATTTCTGCTTTTATATGAGAATCCCACAGATGCCAGCTAAGTTGTCAGGACTGGCACAGTGCAACTCTTGCCCTGTGTTTACAAATTACTAAATTTAAAGACAATAATGTTTATAAAGTGTGAGTTTTTATATATGTAAAAGGGAGTATAATGTGTGAATGAGAATTTCTGGAAAGAAGCTGTGTACAAAGATGGATTGCCCAATTGCAACTGCAGTGATATGAAGACACTGGAATTCTGCAGGCCCTTATCTTGGCTAGCTGTAGCCCCTGAATTCCCTGCCCACCTCTATATCAGAACTAACATCCTTTGACTAACAGATAAAAATCTTTTCAAATCCATTAACTTAGCAGATGACTAGTTTCCATCAACCCAGAAGCTAGGAATGTCATCTGATAACATCTGGACCTATTTACATTTAAATTAGGACTTAGTGAAGCCAAACAGTTACTGCAAAAAAACAGATTACTGCCACACTAAATGCTGGCAAAGAATCCTATCCATGAAAATTAAAGCAATGCTAATAGGGGTTTCTCACCCAGTTCAAGCTTCTGCCATAGGTAGACCAGTAAGCTCTCAGGTTTGTGACTGGGACAAGGCTATAGGTTACTCCAGTTTTACCCAAGCATAGACTGGCCAGCTTCTGGTGTAACCAAAGCAGGGTGATGGTTTTAAGGGGGCTCTCCTGATCTCCTCTTATAGTCTACCTGCCTGGTCATTCATGTAACTTTCAAAGCTGTAGGAATAGTTAGAAGCACAGAGTAGGAACCCTTCCACTTGGACATGAGGGGTGCCTTGTACAAGACTTTCATCTATACAAAATTTCCTGGTCTGTATGGGTACACCAGATTGCTCAAGGACATAGGGATTCTCTCTAGAATCCATTGATGTGACTGAAGTATGGTAGTGGCTAGGCATTGTAACTGAGCACGGATCTTCAGATTTCCCATCTCCCTTCTGACTCTGGAGACATTTATGAGGAGAAGGGGTCTGCTAAGAAACAGACTCTCAGAGGATGAGAGTCTGACTCTGGCTCGGGGAACTTCTCACCTGCAGTGTAACCATAGCCTCACAGAGACACAGAGTTATCGAGTTTGATTAAAGCTGGCTTTGGGGTTTGGTTCTTGCATTCAGCTTTCCTTGAACTCTGTGATTGACAGGCCATGTTGTAAGTGACACTTAGTTTGTAGGGATCTCACCTGTCATTTGATGAGAGATGCCATTCTGTAAACATGTTTCTCTTATTGGTTAATGAATAAAGCACTGCTGGCCAATAGGAAAGCAAGAGAGGCGGGACTAGGAGACAGGGAGGTTTGGGGGAGAGGTAGAAGGAGAGTCAACATGTAAGACCAAGAGAGCAGAGGTCTGGGCCTTCTCTCTGGTAAGATAAGACCACATGGAAATATTTAGATTAATAGAAATGGGTTAGTATTTAAGACAAAGCTAGTCAATAACAAATGCTAGTAACAGGCCAACAGCATTATATCTAATATAGCATCTCTATATTATTTGGGGATGGCGAAAAATATTGTAACAATCCTTATATAATCTCAATCATGAAGTCTGGTTCATTTTATGACCCAAGTGATGCAGGCATCCATAGCTCCAGAAGATTTCAGTCAGCAAAACACTTTTACTATAAGGTAAAAGGGACAGCAAAAGAAACCCACCCTGACCCTGAAACCAGAGCCAGGCATAGAAACACACCCTGGCCGTGAAACTAGAGCCAAAGAAACACACTCTTCCTATGACCAAATCAGCCCGAAAACCAACCAATCCCTGAGCAGGAAAACCAACCAATCCCTGAATAGGAAAACCAACCAATCCCTGAGCAGGAAAACCAAACAATCCCTGAGCAGGAAAACCAACCAGTCCCTGAGTAGGAAAACCAACCTATCCCTGGGCAGGAAACTCATTGATCCTTGAGCATGAAAATCAGCCAATCTCTGAGTTTGTTTAACTCAGGAACTGACATCTGACCAATTCCCACCCTGAAATCTTCACCCTGAAAAAGCCCCATATAAGCGCTGTACCTGTTCAGCTGGGAGCTGCCCTTTTCCACCCTGGCAGAGGCTGCCATTCTCCTGGATTCCTCCCTCCCAAATAAATCTCTTGGAAGAGCTTTGAGTGAAAACCTTCTTTCACTTGAGCAGAGTAGAGAAGCAACAGACACCTCTGCTGGGAAACTCTCTTAGCAGAGTGTAGCTCCCCTCTCTTGGAGAGGAGCAGGATTGCCTCATCCTGAAAGGAGACCATCCCCACCACTATAGCCTGCCATCCAGCAGTCATCTTTCCCTCCAGAGCTGTAACATTTGCAGTTACTCCCTTGTCTTTCTCAGTTGTGATGGGCTGAGCCTCTGTGTACTTGAGTGTGTACCTACAGTAAAATCCATTTCCAGGTCTTCAGGTGAGCTTTGTCCTGCCCTGGTTTCCTGGTGGCAGTGAGGCCCCCTTTCTGCACTGTCATGAGCAGCTCTAGGTTATATTTCTACAAAGTGTGGTGAATCTGTGGTAGCACTGGCTACCACTAAGTAACACTGGTTTACTAATGCTGCTGCTTTGACTATATGTGTGTTCTCATGTAGTTGATGAGCCTGGGGATAGGCCAAGTGACATGGGACAAAGGGATATCTACCAGAAAAATGTCATTAACTATCTGAGTTCTCGGTATCCTATCCCTTTTTAACCAAGGAAGCTCCTCCTCGGTATAATTTGGGCACTCAAGTAAGGTTGGAACTATGGAAATTTTTTCAGGAAGAGCATGTGGAGTCGTTGTCATAACTGTCTGTTTTTTTCCCTTGTCTCTCTGGTTTCCTTTGGTTATAGAACCTCCCTTCTGGTGTTCTTGGCAGTAGATGACAACAGTCATTCCAGACTGCTTCCAGAAGTTATAGTAGGATTGCAGTTTGATTCTTTTCCCTTGTTTGCTTTCTAGACAGGGGTTCTCTGTGTAGCCCTGGCTGTCCTGGAACTCTCTGTAGACCAGGCTGGCCTCAAACTCAGAGATCCACCTGACTCTGCCCACCAAGCTACAGTTTGATTTTTAATAGCTGTTTGTCATGTAGTGAGAAGTCCTCTTCTCTTTAGAGGGACCTATGCATATGGAGAATGGTAAAAGCATACCTTGAGTTTTTGTGGAAGTTCACTTTCTGTCCATTGCTTAATTCAGGGGCCCTGGTTTGGGACAGCGATTTGGTCGCTGGTTGAGTATCCCTTCAGGAGGACCCTTGACTCTATTATTTACATTCCTGTTGTAGCCTCTGGCCTGTGAGGAAAGCTGAAGCTGATATGTGGGGAAGACAGGGGCCGGTCTGTGAGGAGGGCAGAGGCTGGTCTGAGGAAGGAGAGGCTGGTCTGTGAGGAAGGAGAGGCTGGCCTGAGGAAGGAGAGGCTGGCCTGAGGAAGGAGAGGCTGGTCTGAGGAAGGAGAGGCTGGTCTGAGGAGGGCAGAGGCTGGTCTGAGGAGGGCAGAGGCTGGTCTGTGAGGAAGGAGAGGCTGGTCTGTGAGGAAGGAGAGGCTGGTCTGTGAGGAAGGAGAGGCTGGTCTGAGGAAGGAGAGGCTGGTCTGTGAGGAAGGAGAGGCTGGTCTGTGAGGAGGGCAGAAGTTGGTCTGTGAGGAAGGCAGAGGCTGGTCTGTGAGGTCAAGGCAACTGAAGCAGATTTTGCTCATAGTTTCAATGCAGCCACCATCTGGAGTCCTGGCTGGGATAGGTCTAATGTTTTGACAATTTCTAGAAGGATACAGGTTTTCACACTGGAGGACCTGTTAGCACATCATGCCTACACTGGTGAGACAATGGTGGCCTTGGTGGTCCACCAAAGCCATGACTACTTGTGGGATGTTCAGTATTTGTCTCATTGTCTGTTTGTCTGACCCACAGGCATGGCCATCTGGCTGCTGTGTTTAACTGTTCAGACTGTGTTTAACTGTTTTGGCTTAGGACTATCAGGGATACCCTTCCTTTTCATTCATGAACTGACAAAACTCATGGATTACATCAGGGGCACTAGGGCAGGTCTTCTACTACTAGACTTCTCTTCAAGGCCAGAAAAGCCCTGTTACTGTTGCCCATTCCAATGGCTCATTTTCTCTCCCCCTCTGGCTGCTCAGAGGGGCTTGACTATCAGTGAGTAGTTAGGCATCTAAATGTTGGCTTCCACCCAAGAAACTCTCAGATCTGCCTCAAGTCTTCAGGATTGGGAGGACACACATTGTTGTCTTCTGTGTGGCTCCAAGGCCTGTGTTATTTTGAGATGTGAACCCTAAGCATCTTTTTTTCTTTTTTTTGACAAATTTGGGCATTCTTAGGGGTGCCCTGTACCCACTGCTCTGGCGCAGATGTAGCCACATCTGTTTTCCCTTACTGCATTCCTTCAAGGCTGCACTCGCTGGAGCAGATCGCCCACAGGTGGCAGGAGTGGACATTTTACTTCCACACGTGGGAGCTGTCCCTTATCTTCCGGGGCTTCTGCAAATAATGTGGGGCAGGGTTTGAGCTCGCGGGGTATTCTGTCCCACTCAGTTGCTCCTTTCAGATAGTGATGGGGTTTTCCTTCAAGGGTGAAAGTGGATGAACTCACAGGACAGTGCGGAAGTATGCGTCATCCAGATCTAGACAGGCAGGCCAGCGAGCTCTGCAGGAATGAAGTGTGGGAGGTAGAAATTCTGATGCATATGTGTGTGTGTGTGTGTGTGTGTGTGTGTGGTGTATGTGTGTGGGGGGTATGTAGGTGGTGTGTGGTGTGTGTGTGTGTGTGTGTGTGGTGTATGCATGGGGGAGGTATGTGTGTGGTGTGTGGTGTGTGTGTGTATGTGTGTGTGTGCTGTGTGTACTGTGTGTGTGTGGTATATGTATGGTATATGTGGTGTGTGTGTGTATGTGTGTGTGTGGAGTGTGTGGTGTATGTGGTGTGTGTGTGTGGTGTATGTGTGGGGGGGTATGTAGGTGGTATGTGTGTGTGTGTGGTGTATGTGTGGTATGTGTGTGGTGTGTGTGGTGTATGTGTGGTATATGTGGTGTGTATGTGTGTGTTATGGAGTGTGTGGTGTGTGTGTGGTGTATGTATGGTGTTTTATGTGTGCTTGTGTGTGTGTGTGTCTATCCTGCCTTAGTCTGAGTTTATTCTGGCCAGTCCAATAACCTTGACAGTAGAGGACTGAGCCTGGCCGGAGCTTGTGCACATTAGCCCTCTGTAGAGGGGTGAAGGCTTGGCCTTGGCCTTTGCTCATCTACTCCAGCCTGGGCTCAGATGGGGCTGGTTAGCACCGATGGAGCTGGGGCTACAGCCAGGAGGGTTGTTTTCTGTTTCATACTACGTCAGCTCTTCTCCATTGGGAGCCATGTGGGCTAGTTAAGGAGCAGCATATGAATGCTTGTCCATGAGGCAAAGCCTGTGGAGATTGTGTCCCACTCAGCAAAGACCAGTGGACCTCAGGACAGCGCAGAATGCTGCTGGCATCTTGTGACCTACATGTGCTCGTCTCTCTCATAAGATTAATGCTTCTCCTGGCGGATTTTAGTGTCACATTGTCAGAGCACAGATGTGATCATTCCTGGAAACCCATTTTTAATTCAGATATTTTCTCCTGAAATTCTTTGGGGATTGATGCTCTCAGGCTTCTTGTCTGGAAATACCAGCTATCGCCCCCAGGCCCCAGGAACTTCCCTGAATCAGTGCTGACAGGGTGGAAAGCAATAAGGGTCCATGGGCACACATAAGGAAACAGCACAGGGCACATTAACCTAATTCTGGGGAAAACATTAAGATGGAAAAGAGCACTTCATCAAAGTTTGCCCTTTATAGAGAGGCTTAGGCATGCACCACCCCTTTGTAGGACGAGGGAATAGCTACAGAAATACAAGCCGACTATGTGATCAGTTTATGGCAGATCACCCCATTTCTATAAACATGCTTTGTTATGTTTTGAATGATATTGTTGCTCCTGAGAATGTATACCTATGTTTCTCTCCTGGCTTTTTAAGGACAGGATGTGCCTAGCCTGATATTTAGCCAAGCTAACAAAACACTGAGCATTAGTTTTGGTTTAAAGATTGTTCTGATGTAAGTTGGAAGAAAAACAAAAAACAAAACAACAACAAAAAAAAAAAACACCTTACTTCATTTTGCTGGAGGTTAATCGAGAGTGGGAAAACGTAATTGTTTCTGAAGTATAAATAAAGATGGTTTGAACTATCTGGGACTGGCCACTGTGTGAAATTCTTTGTGCTGATGCCCCTTCCCTGTCTCAGGACCTGAATCCGACTGGGCAAGGCGACAATATTTCTCTTGGCAGTTCCTTCCTGGTTTATGAACACCCCATAACTGGATGCTGCTTGTTCCTATGAACCCCTCTGTCTTTTGTGGTGAATTCTGCATCTGTCCCCTTTTGCCGGGCCTGTGACGGCAGCTTCCGTTACCCATTGGTTCTCTGGGGCCTCAGGCTCAAATGGCATAGAGACTCATGCAATCTGTCACAGAAATCAGACGGGCTGTTTTCTGGCCTTTGGAGGTCTTCTATAGTTTCTGTGTCCCACCCTTGCCTCAGTCCCAGGAGAGCCTGTCAAGCTCTCTCCAAGTTGTCTCTACCACCATCAGATCTTGGATCCCACTGGGGATCACCTTCTCAGAGGGCTGACCTCACCCATGACTCTGTGTTTAATCATTCTGCCAGGACATGACCCATCAACCATGTCGGGCATCATCCTTTACCCATGGTGCTCTCTTGTGTGGACGACCGTCAGGAGGGGCCAGAAGCAGTTACTCCAGGTGGGCAGATAGGGCTGGTGTTGGGGAAAGGCTAGTAATGAAAAATAGGCTAGTAATGAAAAATAGGCCGTCCGCCATGGACACTCCCATCTGGTGATGCATGCTGGGGCTCCTGGTCTTATGGAGTGGCACCTGGAGGGCAGGCTGCTGTCTTGGACAAAACAGAGGTACCTTCCTGTGGGTTCAGTTCCTCGGGCCATCTGTGAACTTGCTGGTGAAAGGCGTCAGGTTTGTGGGGAGTGGTGTTGGGTACAGCAGCAACAAGGGCTTGTCTGGGTCTCCCTAGAGGGCCGGTGGAGTCTCAGGCAGGAGGATGTTGCTCTGTTTCTGTATCTAAAGGAGCTGAAGTAGTACAACTTGCAGCCAAGATTCTCTGGGTGACCCAGTTGTCACCAATGCTCTGCCTTTATCTTGGTCACATCAGCAGATCTCGCTGGGGACCACCCTATTTCAAAAGTCAGCCATTCTAACTCAGGGACCGTTCGTTTGCCGCCCCCTTTCCTGGAGACACCCAACACTGCAAGCTCCTGAACTTCCTTTCTTGCAATGTTTGACTATACAGCCAAGGGTGGTGTGCTTTGAGGGGGCCCTTGGTGTACCTCCAGATGTGCTTGAGCCCCTGAATGGGCATTGTCAGGACACAAACCGCATTGCCCGTCTGGCTGCTCACCGCCAGAAGGAATTCTCACTCCCTAGCAGTGGACAGCTGTAGGGGAACCCTGACCAGCCCCCATAGGCTGAGCTCCTAGACCAGAGCCAACACATAGCTCGTGAAGTCACCAGAAACTATAGGTTGGGGCCCAGTCTGACTCCATAGTCTCTGGACTGCGAAGCCACGCAAATTCACACCATACACACTCCCTTTCCTACCTAGACAGAACTTCTCTGTGAGGTCCCAATTGGACTAACTTTGGCAGCTGTAAACACTTCTAAATAGCCCTGCTAACACCAATCAGGTGGCCCGGTTAATTGGACACCTTGGGTATTCTTACCTCGTCTTTACCCCAACCCTGAATTTGTCCACTCCTGTCATCAGGTCTGACGGTATGGGCTGTGGCCTGCAGAAACCCAATCCAGGCAGCTGGCCAGGCAGCATCTTCTCCAGTCCTTTGGCCCATGCAGCCACTGTCCAAGCTTGCGCCTGTGGTGCTCAGGCAGCTTATCTGAAGGCACGGTGGCCAATGCACAATGCACAACACAATGATACAGAAAAACAGAAACAGGAAATGTCTTTCTCAGAGCAAGACCAGAGCCTGGTGGAGAGCACAAAGGATTTTCTCACATTGGTGTAGACTCTGGGAGTAACCTCGGCAAATGTGAGCCTCTGCTTCATAGTTTCTCACGCAGTTATACAGAATTCACAACAGGGCAGAGAAAGATTTAGAGGGGTGGAGAAAGGAAGGTATTTGCGATTGTGGGGGCGACCATCATCCATCAGGAGACTTCCTGGTGGATTTTTTAAGGTGGGTTCCCATGGAGAGTTGGCTGGAGAAGAAGTCAGCGTGAGGAGGGTTCTAGAGCGCCCTCTGGTGGAGTATGTCGGGGGAGGGGCGCTCCACCCAGGGGACTGCGCCTGTGCGGGTGACAGGAGAAGCTGAAGGAAAGTGCATTTATCTTCTCTTAGGGGAGGAGGGGAAATGCAGATCACCATGAAAGAGGAATGAAGAAAACAAAACAAAACAAAGCAAAGCGAGAACAGTTTTATATGTGAGGACTGCTGAGGCACTAGCCACTCACTCTTCAGGGAATGGTTTCCAAGTTGCTCAGTTTGGAAGTTTCCAGAAAGCGGATGCATTATTTAGAGTACTGTTGCTCAAAACTCCATAAGGAAGGGCCAGGGTTTCTGGTTTTAAGTTTGGAAAAATATAATTAATTAGAAAAACTTAAGCACACGATGGAACAAGAACACAAAGATGCCATCGTCATGAATTTCCTCTGTAAACAATTCTGGATGTTTCTTTGACTGTTTGCTGTTAGCATGCCACGGATGTCTCACATACTCAGCGGTGAACAGGGCCTTCCTTGGCCTGTTACTATGGAGAGTTTAGAGGTCAGGTGGGGTTGCTGAGGGGTTCTACACCGGGAGGTTTTCTGGATGCTTAGCCTAGTGCCTTGCATGGAACAGGTTGCTCCATCCCTGTAAGGAACCCCATGTGTGCAGAATAAGGCAGCGTTGGACCAGTCTAAAAGAGAAGTGGCTGTGTATTTGCCTTGTTTGACATTTTTCAGAACCACCTCTGTAGAGTTCAGAAATCCTCCGGAAGACACCCCAGGAAGCCATTTGTCCCTCAGGCCACACATGTCCTGAGTCCTCTGGCTTCAGGTTGTGGCCCTGACTTAAGTGTGGAGCTGCCCATGAGTCTGTCTGTGGATGGCCTCCAATTGTTCATTGCTAGTAAAGATGTCTGTGTTAAGACTGGCCAGAGAATAGCCACATTTTCTCTTCCAAGAGTGTGGATTTAAGTGCTGCTGTTTGGTGAACAGGGTTGCGTTTTCTTCAGGAAGGGACTTGCCGTGTTCCCCACCTACCTGCGAGATGAATCTTGGGTCACTGACATTTTGTTCTGGACAGTCTGCTTTCTTTTGGGGTTGGCGCTCACATGTCTGTCATGAGTAGTCCCGTGTTAAATAGAGAAGCTGGTGCTTGTCCCTGGAACCACAGCTTGACAATAGTGACTGCAGACAGCCCACAGTCAAATCAGCTCCATTATGGCTATGTGGCAGCTGGATACTCATACATCTCTAAATATCAGTTTCCTTTACTCTAATGGAGTAGACAGAGCTGCCGAAAAGACAACCAGCTGTCATCACAGCGCCGTGTGTCCCCCTGACCAAGTTTGTCATTACTCATGTCTTGTGGGTTTAAAAATTCTGCTTAATTTATTAACAGATTTCTTCTGTCACACAGCACACACATACACATACACACATACACACCACACACACACCACACACACACCACACACACACCACACACCACACACACACACACACCACACACACACACAGCACACACATACACATACACACACCACACACACACATACACAACACACATACACACCACACATACACATATATACCACACACACCACACACACCACACAACACACACACATACACACCACACATATACACATACTTACACACATACATACATACACACACATAACACACCACACACACCACACACACCACACACACATGCGTACCACACACACACACCACACAACATACACACACACCACATACATAAACACATACTTACACGCATACATATACACACACACACACACACACACACACACACATGCGCGCGCGTGCCTCCCACCCACCATCACACACAGATCCTAAGTGTGTTCCGTTTGACTTTGAGGACTAATCAGGATGCTGACAGGCTAACAACTCAGCTGTCTCACCGTTTCTCGGAGCGGCCTCACTGAGCCACACTGTAAACAAAGCTACTTCCTTTTCCCTAGAGAAGGTATATTTGGGTATGTGTCCTCTATTTAATGGTATCCTCATTTCTATGGATTTCCAGCATGTCAATCTTGGTGGTGTCTCTTAGGAGTGCCTTGACTAATTTTGGCAGTCCATCTGGAAATGTGGTTTTGTTAGGACGTGTGATAATAGCAAGAGTGGCAGTCTCGTGTTAATAGTTTGCCTTTGAATTTAGAACTAGAAAACAAGATACTGATTGCAATAATTTGCGTTTGTGAAGCAATTTAGTGCAATCCTTGCACATGTTCAGTGAGACATATTAAATGTATTTAGCAGCTTAAGGGGTGGGCAACATATTTACTTTTCAAAAAAAAAGGGCTGAGTAATTATTACTTTGGAAAATAGAGACTTCAATTGTAATGATGCCTTTCATATGTCCCGTCCATGGGGGTTTGTCCCAGCATAGTACTGTCCCTGTGCCTTGACCTCAGGCTCCTAAGTTTGAAAGGCCCGGGTGTTGGTTGTAATGCTGCCACCATGGTGGCCTGCAAGTGTATTAGCACTTTACGACATGCTGAGAACATGATTAGAAATGGGGTCTCACAATAAAAGTATTCTGAGCTGGAGTGGTGTCCCCCCAGCCCAGTGAGTGGCTTATGCCAGGCTTACTATGCTCCTGACAGACGCGGGCATCAGGGGTCAGTGCCACCTGTTCTCTGGCTCGCAGTGTTATCCCTGACCCCAGGCCTCTTCCCCTTGAGTGACTGTACCCTTACTACTGACTTGCTATATATTCTGGGCTGTGGGCTCATTTCCACGTCTAACCATACCAGTTAGAGTGGCCGTTTGGGTTAGGTGGGCATGTCACCCCTTCGGTTCTTTGTGTGTTAGGTCTCTTAGGTCTCCAGGTGGCAATAGCCTCTTGGCACTTTGGGCAGAAAAGAGAGGTTGGATGTGACTGAAGGCAGAAAGTGATCAGGCTGGGAACAGAGAGCTGCTGGAAGTAAGCAGGGTCGCGGCTGAGCACAGCCACATCTGTGACATCTTGACTGGTACCTCCTCTGCCAAACTCTGGATCCAGCTCCAAGTAAATTAATGAAGTACCACGGGCACTGGGGATCCAACCACCAACTCCCCCAGACTCCTACAATGCAGATTAGAGATGGGCCTCAGATGTAACTGGTTCCTGTACAGGAAACCACCCGGAAGCAATCGGACTCTGTGGGAAAGGCTGAAAGTGGAAATCACTTCCCAAATATGGTTAGGCTCTCAGGCTCCTCGGTGAAAGGCCGCTGTTTACCAACTGGCTTCCTGGTGAGGCCTGCTTTTGACCTTGTCAGAACTCCTCCTCAGTTTCACCATCAGCTCAGAGCAAAATGAACCTGCTGGTTCGAAGGGCAGCGGCCAGTGTTAGAGGGTGCATGTGGTCACATGACACCATGAAATGGCACATAAGAGGAGCAAGATGGAAAGAGAAGCCTCCTGCCCCAAGCATGGCTGCTGCCTTCACAGTGTGGGCAGCCTCAACGGCCACGAGCTGGGGCCCTTTTCCTTGACCACACCCTCTGCCCGTTCTTCATTAGACCACCCTCCTTCTTACCAGGCTGTTCCAGCCCAGTTAAAGCTCTGCTTCTCATAGAATCGGCTTTTCCTGTGCTGGTCTCCCCACTCTGAGGAGACTTTAACACAGGCTCTCCTTTCGTTGGCATTTTCTTCCTGTTTGAATGTGTTTGGTGAGGGTAGGAAGTAGGGCGTCCATGGTGCCTCTCCCGAAAGTTCCTCGGCACTCCCATGGTAGGTAAGCGCTGCCTGTGACCCTCTAGCACAGGGCTAGAGCTCAGGACCACAGAGTGTAGCGGCATCATTTGCACCACTATGTGCTGGGCACTGGTGCTGCCTCTCTGGGCAGGGCCTGGTTTCTGGTATGTCGATGTTGGACATGGATATGTTGCTGTGCTACACACATGGCCCTTCAGTCCTGCGTGTGACTCCTGGGTACTAGGCCTGCAAAGTATGTTAGAAAGTCGTGTGTATTAGATTAGTTCTTTAGTGTGTGTGTGTGTGTGTGTGTGTGTGTGTGTGTGCGTGCGCGCGCACGCGCGCGCGTGCATGTTGAGACAGGTTTTCTCTGTCCTGATTCCCTGGCTGTCCTGGAACTTGCTCTTGTAGACCAGGCTGGCATTGAACTCCTGCCTCTGCCTCCTAAAGGTGTGTGCCACCACCGCCTGGCTTTTGAACAGGTATTTTTTTTTCTTTTAAGAAATGTGAATTGTACATTTCTCTTAAATGAACAGGGGACTTGTAGTTTCATTTGAGCATTTCTGCTCCTTGTTTTCTGAAAGCCCGGCTTGAGGCAGGAAGTTTTGAATAAAAGGTCTCCATCAGCCTCCAGCAGAGGGCGCTACAGTGAAGGCGATGAAGCCGCAGAAATAGCTGCACTGGAAACAGCGGTGACTCTGAACCACCTCGCCTTAACATACAGGAGCATTTGAACCTAGTCTTTATGTTTTTTACCTATCTAAAATGAAAGACAGTGTAAGTATTCTCATCAAAGGACTTTCCTGCATCGTTTCTGCCTCGTAGCTGGTTTAAATTGGTTTTATCATTATTATTAATCATCTTGAGACCTTGAACTCGTTAAGATGACCTTGCCCTTCTGCTCCTCGGGCATCCACCTTCTCAGTTGCTAGGATTGCAGGCTGTGTCCCCACGCCTGGTTACTTGCCGTGCTGTGGCTGCAACCCAGGGGCTTCCTGCTCGCAAGCCCTCCTCCTCCAACTGAGCGACAGCTCCCAACAGCACAATCCAACTTTAGGACGGTTCCTGCATCCATGGCATATCCACTCAGGTCCCCACCCACTTCCCAGCCTCCTTTTACATCTTTCTAGAGTTGTCCTTTCTGAACATTTCCTACAAATGGAATCATGAAATGTGAGTCATTTTTTGTAGTCTCTGTCACTAAAGATGACTTCAGGGTTTTCCGGGTTGTAGCATGTTTCCTTTCTTCATTGCTTTGTATAAACACACTGTATTTCGTTTGTCCACCTAAAGATTTGGTTCCATTTTTCCAGCGGCTGTGACCACCAGAGATGCTGGTGTTTTTGAGTTCCGTTTGTGTGTGTTTGCATGTGTGTGATATATGAGGGCACATGGGTACATGTGTGGAGGCCAGAGGTCAACAGAGGTGCTTACACTTCATTTTTACGTACAATGCGAAGGGAGGGCCCACACTTACTGGTTTTCATGCAGACGCCCAGTGTCTCTGGCATCATTTGCTGAACAGACTGTTCTTATGCTGAACGGTCTTGGCATCTCTGTCATGCATCATTTGATCGTGAGGGGTTTATTCCCATATTTTACATTCTGATGAACCAGTCTGTCATTATACCAGAACCACAAGGTTTTCATTGTTGCAGTAACTTGATATTAAGGGGCATGACTCTACCGAGTCATTAGGTAACTTTGGGGATTATCACCATTGTAGCGGTGTTAAAATTTCCAGTCCATGAACATGGCATGCCTTTCTATTGGTTTAGCTCTTTAAGCTTTTTAATATAGTTTTGTAGTTTCCAGTGCATCTTATACTTCTTTTCTTTATTAAACTTGTTGGTAGTAATTTTTTTTTTTTTGAGGTAGGTCTCACTATGTAGCCTTGGCTGGCTTTGAAATCATTGATCTGATGCCTGTCCCTGCCTTGAATCCTTGAATGCTGGAATTAAAGCTCTATCCCACCATATCTGGCCTTAAATCTTTTGCTATTGTTCTGTCTCTCTCTCTTTCTCTCTCTCTCCCTCTCTCCCTCCCACCATCCCTCACCTGGATCTTTTGTTGCAAGCATATAGAAATACAAATGTCTATACAACCCTGCGTTCTACAACCATATCTGGATTTATTAGTTCTAACATCTTTTTAGTGAATTTGGTTTTTCTGTATATGAAATTATGAATCTGAAACTTTCTCTTCTCCCATCTGAACCCTTTGTGTTTATAAGTTCTCTTGCTTACTTCACTGAACCCTCTAGTAAATGTTGAGTGGAAAGCATCAGAGTAGACACATGGTAGGCTTTTCCTAGTGTTACGGAAGACACTTGGAATCTCCCATCAGGAAGCCTGCTCTGGGTGTGTGGAGATGCACTTGTTAGGTTGAGGACATTCTCATTTACTTCTAGTTTCTTGAGTATTTTTATTATGAAAGGTTGCTATATTTTACCAAATTATAGTAGTCATGTGGATTTTGTCTTTAATCCTCAGTGATATTTCCTGGACTGATTTTCCTACATTAGACCAATCTTGTGTTTTTGAAATTTTGATGTCTTTCTGACATCAGGGCAATACTGGATTCATTAGAATAAATTCTAATCATTTGTCCTCTGTTTGGGGAAGCTTATGGAAGATTGGTATTCATTTTACTTTAAATATTTAGTAGAATCCACCAGTGACATCATCTGGACCTGTTTTTCTTCGCAGGAGTTTTAAAATTACTTTTCACTTCATGTAAGTCTGCTCATATTTTCTTTAGCTTCTTGTACCATTTTGGTAGTTTATGCCTTTCTTTACAAAGATTTATTTATGTGTTCTTTCCCTGGGTAAGTTTCTGTGTATTGTATGCATGCAGGATCCCTTGGACGCCACAAGAGGGCGTCAAGCCTGACACCGGAGCTGCAGGAAGTTAGGCGCCACCATGTGGATGCTGGGAACCAGCCCAGGTCCTCTGCAATAGCACAGACAGCTTTCTAAAGCACTGAGTCCTCCTGCCTGCCCGGTTTACATCATTTTGCTTGTTTCAAGTTGTTGTTGTTTGTTTTGTTTTCATTTTTAGTAACATGTATAATTCATCTCAGTTAGCCAAATTTTGGTACGCAGTTCTTCAGGAAAGTCCTGATAAATCTTTTCATTTTTGTAAGATTGGTTCTGATGGCTCCTCTTTCTTTCACTAATTTTGGTAGTTCACCTTTTCTCTTCTCAGTCTGGTAGGAATCTTGTCAGTTTTATGTATTTTGTTGTCTACTGCTGACAAGTTTTTAAGTTACTTCAACAGGGATACAATTTTCTTTCTCTGTAGGGTCAACTTCTTTACCCCAGGAGTCTCAGTGGTTGGTAGGTTTTCAATCTGTTCCTGTACCAGACTACTAGAACGAGAGTGATCACATACACTCCCTTCCTGCTGCCTGGATTCACACAGTGAGCAGCTTCCTTTACACACTGGAGGGGGAGCATCTCTGCCCTCCGTGACATGTGTGCAGTCCGTGTGAGCCACCTGGCACTGGTGTGCAGAGCAGAATGGGCAAGGAGGGCGAATCTTTTTGGTGAGTTAAGCACCATTATAAAGGGCTCTGAAACATCTTTTATTACAAGGAATTCTATGAAAAAATTTGAAAATTGGCTCTGTCATATAAACAGTAAATCTATAAATCAGATTATTCTAAATAGAAGAAATTATTCTGCCGGTATCCAGAGTGAAAGATGCATCATTACAGAAGTATTCAGAGGCAAGTATACTACTCCATTCTAGTCACTGCAGGCCCTTCACGTGGGCTTCAGGCAGGGCATCCTATCTAACTACCACAGGGTTAGCCCATCTGCATAAGCCATCCGCGTGACCCCTTAGAGCTCTGGGATCAAAAGTAGACTCAGAGCAGACTGGTTGCCCATCTTTACCTTTTGCTGCCCCAAGTCCTTCCCAGAGTGTGCATTTTATATTTACCCACAACCTCCATCCTATCTCCTGCTTGATTTTTGCCAGCATGTGCCCAGAAACTCAGCACTGTCCCCTTCTTGTCCTGGAAATCATGGGGAATCCACAAAAGGAAGAAAACACAAAAACTCTTGCTTTAATCTCCAGTGTATATACTTTTTAAAGGTTGCAGAGAATTCTCGTGTCTGTGTAGGAATCACATGTTAGGAGAGGCGTGAAGCCAACAGAAGCAGATCTCAGCATCACACCATGGGGTGGGCGAATCCTCTAACATCTGCCTACAAAAACAGTTTAGGGGGAAAAGGTTGAATTTAGTGGCTGCAGTTCAGTTAGAAGGGGCACACAAACTCAGCCAAGTCATCTGTAGGAAGTGATATGCCCTTGTGGCTGAACACTAGCCATGGTAGGACACTTCCTTACTCCACCCCTGAGTACAGGACCTACAGGACCATCTCTCCTACGGCTGTTCTCTTTATAAAAAGACATCACAACTCATCATAATCGCAGTGTTCCTAGGCAGGAAGAATGAACAGCGTAAGGAAGGGAGGTCTCATGGCTCATGAACGTGTCATTAACCCTCCCCAAAATATGATCTGTTTTAGACACATATGGGCCGGTGATTTTGAAATTTGTATGGGAAGAAAAGAAAGTGGAATAATTAGAACAATTTTTGAAAACCAACAAAACGGGAAGAGTAAGTGGCATACCTGTAATTCCAGCAGGTTTGTGAGTTCGAGGGCAAAGTGGTCTAATGAGGATAACAATGACAACATTGGAAAGAATTGCTTACTTGAAAATTTAAGACTAAAGGAAGCAATATCAACCCAAAGCAGTATGGTATTGATGGGGGCTAGACACGGGCATAAATGGGTAGAATCTAGACTACAGAAGGAGACAGTGTAGCCCTTTTAACTTTGAAACTTTGATGAAAGTGTTAAAGGATCTTGGGTACAAAAGGATAGTGCCTCCAGCAAATAGTGAAGTGTGGAAAGAGTCTTTACATAAACACATTAAGTCTTTTGATCTGAATCTCATACTTCATGTTCAGAATAAAAGTGGGTTACATATCTAGGTATAACGCATAAAGCTATGGTCATTCTAAAAGAAACAAAGGAAATATTTGGAACCTGACTGTAGAGAAATAGTTCTTACACATGACACCAAAAGGGACTTCAAAAGGAAAAAAAAAAAAAAAAAAAAAAGAACTTTAGTTCACTGAAATTAGAACCTTTCCACAGAAGACTATTAACAGGATTAAAGGGGAGCCGGGAGACAGCAACGGACAGGACCGGGAATCTACAGCGAACTCTCGAGATGAGCAGGGGGCTGGAGAGAAGGCTCAGTGGTTAAGAGCACTGGCTGCTTTCCTCGAGGATTGGTTCCCAGCATGCATGTGGTGGCTCGAAAACATGTATGACTACAGCCCAGGGGATCCCACACCCTCCTCTGACTTCTGTGGACACACATTCATGAACACTAATGTGCATAAGATATTCAAACACTCAAATAAGTAGAAATAAAGAATTTTCTAAGAAGGACAACATGATTTTTAAAAGGACAAAGTGCAGACACTTTGCTAAGAAGAATTAGAGGTCAAGAACAAGACATAGAAGTGTGCTGATATATTACTTATGATTTAGTAAAGCTTGCCTGAGGAGTCAGAAAGCAGAGTCAGCCTCATGTTATAGAAATGGGCAGTGGTGGTACATGCCTTAGTCCCAAGACTCAGGATTAAGAGGTAGACAGATCTGTTAGTTCAAGGAGTGAAGAGTAACAGAGCTCATGTCTTTGATACCCAGCACCTGAGATCACACCCTTTAATGCCAGCGTTAGGGAGGTAAATAAGCCAGGAGCAAGGTATCAGTATGGAGCCTTCATCCTCCAGCCACACTGAGGAAAGGAGGCACTCATTCTCCAGCCACGTTGAGGACAGGAAAACATTGAAGTCTCAGGATTCTCCAGCCACACAGAGGAGAGGCAGCAGTCTGGTTTGCTGGAGACTCCGTCCCCTTTCAGTCTGAGGTGGAGTGAGAGCTGGTGACCCGCTACGTTGTTTCCTGATCTTTAGCTTGAAGTTTGAACCCCAGTATCCAGTCTCTGGGTCTTTTATTTTTCGTGCTACACAAAAGGACCCTCAGAGTCATTAGCTGCTGAGGAAATGCAGACCGGAGCTGTCTGTAGTGGGACACATACAGTATCCTATTCCAGTAGAATGACTAACACAGAAAATGTTGGCACTTCTAGGAGCTGGTGAGCCCAGAGCAACTGGGGCACATACATACTGCTTGTCTGGCTAACCGACATGCAGACTAGAGTACCTGGTCTGGAAGACATTTGGCCCCTCTGTGTAGAGTCGAACATACACTTACATTGACCCGGTAACACCATTGTTGGGTGTTATCCTAAGGAAGTGAAAGCTGTTTGTACAAAGACCCAGTGGGTGTGTTTACGGAAGCTCTGTTCCTAGAAATCAAATACAGAACGTTCAGATGTCCCCAGCAGGTGGACATGATGTGTCCACTCACAAGTCTTGCATACTCTGGACTCAGCCATGAAAATGGATAAGCGATTAATGCACACAGCCATGTGGGTGATTCTCAAAGGCACCATGCTGAGTGAATGAAGCCAGTGCTGGAAGGTTCCATCCCCTCTGGAAGGCAGAAATGATGTGACACAGAGCAGAGCTTCACAGAACAGAGGGGGAAAGGCTTTATAAAGGATGCATGGGGTACGGAGCTAGACTGGATTTTTATTTTGAGGGTAGTTTTACACACACACACACACACACACTAAAGAGAATAGAACTGTATGTCAAAGGGAAAAGGAGGTTTTATTGTGTTTTTAAAATACATTTTAAAAAATCTTTAGAGGTAGAAAAGTACCTCCTTCTTTGGTATGTTCTACATGCAAACTGTGTCTGTTCAGGATAACCCCAGCTGCTTCCAGATGTGGTTCCATTGTAAATGTTTCCTGTCACATTTTCATCCAGCTGCCTTCTGAGTCTCCTGTGGTCTGGTCCCACCTGCCTCATCTGCTTTTCAAATCCCTATAGATTTTCAGCCCATTGCCATCTGTGGGCTGTTTTCCAAATCTCTAAAATATACCACACATGCCTTGTCATATTTAACTCTGTGTGTGTGTATGTGTGTGTGTGTGTGTGTGTGTGTGTGTGCGCACGCACATGCGTGCATGCATGCACAAGTGTCTGCAGAGGCCAGAAGAGGTCACTGGATCCCTTAGAACTAGAGCTACAGGCAGTTGTAGCCACCTAATATTGGTGCTGAAAACTGAGTCCAGGTCCTTTATAAAGGCACAAGTGTTCTCATACACTGAGAACACTTTCACTTCTTAGCAGGATGATAACACACAGACCACACACACATACACACACACACACACACACACACATGCACACACACAGACACATACAAACACAGACACAAACACACAAACACAAACACATGGGTGCACACACACACACAGACACATACACAGATACAAACACACAAACACAAACACATGGGTACACACACACACACACACACAACACACACACACACACACACGTGACCTGATTCTAGTCCACAGCCCTGTTTGGTTTCTTGTCTCACTAGCATTCTAATGAAGAAACTCGCTTTTTGAGGCTGCAGAAAACCTCCCGGGGCATTGCCTAAATGCACACCCTAATCGTGACGCCTGCCCTTCTCTTCATAGTGGGATTTGCAGCCAGCCTTTATTTTTCCTGGAGCCATTTCCAGGTGGCTATTTTCCTCCTGAGGATTTGTCTTATGAAGCCATTAGGGTGGACAATAGACGCACGTGAATGTCTGGGTGGCAGCAGGCTGCTCTGTTGGGACACAGGATAAAATGCCATAAACATCTTCCTTTATTTTATTGGATTTGGCTCAGGCTGTTGGCAGGGCTATTGTGTGCTCAGCTCCAGTGGCTATGGAAAGGTTTTGTATTTCACAGGTAGAAAATCTGTGCTTAAGTTTGACAGAGTGCCCCGCAATGAAGGCGATGCCCTTTCATCTGCTTGTGCGTCACGGTGAACAGAGATTCGACTCCCGAGTCCACGCTACCCTCACCCTTTCCCCTGATCATCAAAAGGCAAAGGTGGCTTTTGACTCTTTCCACACGCTAGCAAGTTAGAAGACACTGCAGAAATTATTTTGTCACCAAGGAGGAGACATGGTGCAAAATAACAAGGGCAGGGTCCTTCCCCAGGGCACATTTTCTTGGCAACTTTAGTGTTGAACATATTCACATTTCCAAGAAGAAGTGAATCGGTTTCCTTGTTGTCATTACTAAACATGCCAAGGAGGCCACGGGAGAAGAACGTTTCTTGCTCAGTATTTCTCTCTAGGATTCTCAGGATTAGGAGAGTCGCATAGGCAGGAGACGGGACGGCAGGACAGGCAGAGCCTCTTGGTGCTGGGTTCTGTTTTCTGGGCTGAAAGGAAGGGATATTTCACCCTGGAAGCTTGGCAGCCATGCCTCGGGTTAAGTTCTTCAGGACCTTCTGCTTTTTGTCCCATGAAAATGGAAACCCCTCAACTACCATTCACCTAACAGTCTTCACACAGATTTACAACACTTCGATTCAGGTTTTTCCATTCATTTAGCACTTTTCACCAAGCGGGACCCATTTTATGAGTTCATTTTCCTTAGATCTTTCTTCTTTACGTTTAGTCATATTCAAATCACCTGGCATGTGAGATGTGTGCCACGGGTGGACCCTCAGGAAGCCCGTGATGTGACTGTACTTCTCAAGATGTCCCTTTAGCCGATTTACACCAGAAACATACAACAGGGCACAACCGTGCTTGGAGTGTAAGCGTCATCGTTACTCCTGGGTTGTTTTTCAGAGGCAGGGAAGAAGGAAGCAGACTGTACTCTGACAGCCGCATAACCCAGACTCCTTTTCATGTACAACTCCCCACCAGCAGGGATCCCTGTCCTCTTGTGGGGCGTGACAATGGGCAGTTCACGTCCACTGACACACTTCCAGAGAGGCAGCAGAGGCTGGAGAAGTCAAAGAACTCTTGACTGATGTTCACTCATTTAAGGCTCCAAAATGAGGCATTGTCAACCCCATCGGAACTAATGCCACCACTGTCGAGGCAACTCAAAATGAAACCCATGATCAGTATGACAAATACATAGACTCAAAGGAGGAACGAAAGAGCCCCTAAAGCTCACAGTCCGGTATCTATAACACAAAGGATGGAAAGGGAAAGTAACTATTTATTTCCTTAGGCATAGGCTTAGGCATATTAAACTACAAGTCAGAATGGAGCTGCCAGAGGACCCACTAAAGGGAATCATCACAAACACGGGGCCTGCAACACACCTACTACAGGCTTGGTGTGTGGGCGACAGGACTCTCGCCACCCCTGGGGTGGGGTCTTCCAGAACAGTGAGCATGCGCTGTTCTGCACATTCGCTGCATTCTGGGAAATTCAGATGAGTTTAGATCTGTTGGAGCATGGCTCCGCTTATTGTAAATGCGTCAGTGTGGGGGTTCACCTCGGCGGCCAGCTTGGTGGAGGATCGAGTAAGGCTCACCCCTGGGTGTGTTCTGCCACGGCATTCCCAGAAGAGATGAACTTGGGGCAAAAAACACATTCGCCCTATGGACTCGCAGCACCCCACCCCCACCCGGGAGGCTGGGGTGTCCAGACGGACGAAAAAGAGGAAAAACGAGAAAATTCACCCTGTCTATGGTTCCCGACTGCCATGAAGTAGACAGATCGAAGTCTCTGTGCCCTTCCAGCTCTCACCGTGGCCCAGTAACAAGAGAGCCAGCTGACTGGACTAAAACTCCAGCAGGGAGAAAGTAAATCTTTGTTGCCTTTAAGCTGCCCTCTTAGGTAGCTGACAATAAATCAGCAAAGCAGCTCAACCAGCAGAGTTACATTGTGGTCTCAGACTATTACAAACCAGCTTTCACCTACACGAGCAGAGCACAGGTCACCAGAACTCATCCTAACAGCCTTGGAATTACAATGAGGCATGCTGGGAAGCCAGTGCCTCAAATTAAAGAAAGCCTCGTTTGTGTTTGTATTGGTTGCAAATTTCCATGTTCTGACAGTGGTGCCTCCAAACTCAGAAGAGAGTAGTCCACAAAATTCCTGCAGACTTTGCCACTGGCTTAGTAGGAGGCAGATTCAGCACCACCAATTATACTATAGGGGCGCACCTCTAGCATCTCCAGCCCTGTACCCTGAATGCCACTTAGGTCCCCGAGTCATTAGGATAACAAAAACATCTGCTGCAAGCTTCCAAGGCTCCCTGCCAGCTGTGACAGCTCCCTGCCAGCTGGTGACAGCGGTGTAAGTGACCAAACGCTGGTACACTACCTGGGCAGGACCGTGTGAGACTGAGCCTGCATGCATAGCCTCTGGCTGTCCGTCCAGCTGTTCCGGGGAGAAATGAGCCCTTAGTGCTGGTCTGGCTGGGTCCAGCTGGGGGATTCTCAGCCCTGAGGACACTCCAGACACTGGCCTTGCCAGGCAGCTCAGCTCCTCACCCAACAGCAAACGTCTCTGCAGCTAGGTGCTCCTTGGCAGCACCAGAGGGCTGTCCTTTGGGTCACAAGAGTGGAATGGCAAGTGATTTGTGTGACGGGCAAGCAGGAACAAGTCCCGAGGCCTGGGAAAGCTAAGAACACGCCGTACAAATCATCCCCAGCACTGATAAACTGCAGAAGGCCAAGCCAGCGGCTCCCCTGACATGCAGAATGCCACAAGGCCCTGAGGACCCTTGCTTGCTTCAGGGTACAGCACTCAGCGGGGTAGACCCTCAGTGCACAGATGCCCCTTGAAGCCTCATGTCGGTTGAGGTACGGCTGGGGTGGAGTCGCAAACGAAGCAAGTCTGTGCAATGACTACCATCCATAAACAACATGTGACATGACATGATAGGTGGAAGGGGACTTCTGGGACTATAGGGTAAAAAACGAGCTCGGGGACAGGAAGCTAAGAGGCGGGTTGATCATCCAACTCCAGGTGTGTATGAACATGCCACAATAAAACCCATTACTTTGAATGCTAGTTTAGACTTTTTAAAAACCACACAGGTATATAGGATGTGACAGTGGGAATAAAACTGTCTAAGGGTGGGGTGGGGAGGGGAGAGTGGGGTGAATGCAGTCAGCCCACTTCTACCTGCAATGACTATATATCGATAAATCCATAGATAAATAGGCAAAACCTGTCTGTGGGTGTCTGAGCTCTCTGAAAAGGAAGCTGGCCTAACCAATTCGGATAAAATTCAGGACACATCTTACCCGGGACAGACCACTACTGCTGAGGACATTTCTGTTTGAGTGACAGATGGAGGGGGTCTGGGCGGGACAGGATTTGGAGGTTAGGTGAATGAGTGAACAGAAAAGTCACCAGGCTCAGGAGTGCTGTCTCACCCCTGTAGTAAGGAAAATGAAACAGGTGTCAGAGCACGGGACTCTTAATCTCAGGGCCCTGGGTTCTGACTGTGGTGATGTATTATTTATGATCTATTAAAGCGTGCCTGAGGGTATGGAAAGCAAAGCTAGCCACAAGCCAGAGCCAGGCAACGGTGATACACACCCTTAATCCCAGGTCTCAAGAGACAAGCCTGTTAGTCCGAGGCCACAGTTATAAAAAGAAACAGAGCTCACACAAAGATGATCTCATGCCTTCAATCCCAGGATTCGAGAGCTTAACAGGAAGAGGCAGGCAGCAGTGTAGGATTGCAGACCGAGGTTTGTGGAGAGATTTCTTCTCCAGCCACACTGAGGACAGGACAGCCCCTTCAGCCTGAGGTAGAGGTAAGAGCTAGTGCCCGGCTGCTTTGCTTATGTGACCCTCAGCCTGAACCCAGTATCTATCTCTGGGTTTTATCTTTTGCACTACACATATCTATGTGCCTAGCACCTGAAATGCCAGGGCAGGAGGATCGGGAGGTCACTAGACTCAAGTATGCAGCAAATTCAAGGCCAGCTTGAAATACTTGAGACCCTGTCTAGGCAAGCTAAAGTGAAAAGAAGAATTTGGGACACCACAGATTCCAGAAGCCTCACCAGATGCATAGATGGGCACAGGCCTCACAGAGAGAGGTGACAGCGAGGCACTGGACCCACTGGCCCAGGAAGGCCCCATCCATCACCTCTCAAAAGTGAGCGTGTAGGCTAGAGGAGGCGCGTGCCTTGAGGCTGCAGGAAAAACAAAGGCAGTTACAGGGCCAGTGGTGAAGTGGCTGCTTACTTGCCAGAGCTTGAGAAAAAGAAAAGCCTGCAGAGAAACCCTTTCTGCGCAGTGCCTTACCAAGGACAGCTCTCTGTGGGAGCACAGCTGTGGGCGACTTCATGCTGAATCTGCCCTCGGTGGCGAGGCTGCCTGTGGAAAAGGCCGAGGACTGACTGCAGTAGAGAGCCACTTTCCAGCTCTTGTCTGAGATGCATGAGCCTCCTTGGAGGCTTGTTTCTGCCTCCAGCAGGCGGGCAATGGGAGAAAACATCCAGCCTTTGTTTCCCTCTTCAGGTCTGGAGCCGGGAGACAAGTCCCCAGGGTGGACAGAATGTGATGGAGGCCATCGCAGGGCTGCTCCGGTGGAACTTCTGTCTTTGTTTAGAGTTGGAAACATCCAGAAGGTCATGGGCTGACCGCAGTGTCAGAGAACAAACATAGGAGGTAAAGAGTGCCCAAGAAAGGACAGTCCAGTGCTGGGACCCAAGTGGCCCAGCTGACAATTCTATTCGTGAGCTAGTAAGAAGAGGCAGACTGCGCATTTCTCACACATCCCAAGGACTCTTGGCCCTAAACACAGTTTCTTCACCAGATCTGAAGATGCCAGCATCCCCTTTGAGCCATGTGCTGATAGGCGGCCATCACTATGCAGACATTACAAAGTGTACATCACAAACAGAGGTGGCTACATGTCACCAAGAGGCCACTGGTGCATGACCTGCCACTGACTAAAACATTGTTACACAATGCATGCTATATTATATCCAGATTCAGTAGGAGGGGGAGGGGCCGTGGACCTGAGGGGTATCACAGTGCTCGTCACAGAAAGTGGTCCCCTGCACTGTGAAGGTGACAGGGTGAGAGGAGCAATGGGCTCCATGAGGAGCCACGGCTGGCTTGGCGCCCGGCCCATAGAGCTGAGGGCTGGGCTGGGCTTCAGGGCTGAGAAGAGGCACAGGGCCAGTGCAGTGAGATGCAGGGCGTGGGGTCAGCAAGTGCCCTTCTACCAACCAGAAAGGCAGCCCAGCCCTCTGTGTGACAAGTGTGGCCGTGTCTGGGGACCTTTCCCAGAGCAGCATGGGATGGGAGCAGAGGGAAGGCCATGCTGTCTCTGTTCCGACAGCACCATGCTGTGTGCCAGCTGTTGCCAGAGAGCCACCTGTCTGGAGATCCCAGCTAAGCCTGTCACCCTGCCCCGACTTCCTGTCACCATTGTGAGCTGCAGATGCGGGCTAGGCCATGGCCTTTGCTTGCCTGCCCTGTTATTCCCTTCAGTGCTGGGTGGTGGGAAAGCACATTGTGGTCTGCTGGGCAAGAATGCTCTCTGTCCTTGCTGCCAGGCTGGTGCACGTCCCCCAGTATTCAAACCCAGGAAACCAGCTGGGGTGGCTTGCAGCCCAGAGTGGGAAAGCATCAGGGACTGGAGAACTTTGTGCCGAGCTCTTACCTGACTTTGTTCAAGCTGCTTGGGTGGTTTTCACTTTATGCAAAAGTTTACACGTGTCTAAGTATGAACGGGCACGAAGGCCACACGTGGGGGAGTAAGGAGACTGATGCCATCATACGAATAGCACTGCGAATGTGTTGTCATTATGTCATTACTCATTTGCTATTCCTTGTCCTACTCTGCAAGGATGTCAGGATGCTCAGTGGAGCTGGCTTAGTTCGCTCACTCCTCTGTATGGGCAGACAGGTTTTTCTTTGTTTTGTTTTGTTATTTTTAGCACTGTGCTTGCAGCGAGTACGCCATAACCATTTGTTATGTACAGACTTACCCGTGACAGGAGAATCTGCTGGAGAGATGGCTCAGCAGTTAAGAGCACCAACTGCTCTGGTAGGGGACTGGGGTTTCATTCCCAGCGCCTACATGCTGGTTCATAACCATCCCTAATTCTGGTCCAGGAGATCCAATGCCCTTTTCTGACCTCCGAGGGCACTGTGCACACAGACATGCATACAAAACACACAGAAAACAAAAAGCAATACATCCAATTAAAAAAAAAAAAAAGCGAGAGAGTCCTTCAGCCTTGTGAGTTTCTGGAAGCATTTCTGACAAGAGCCTAGGCCAATCTGCCAGGTGAGCCTGTCTCAATATTAAATGTCAGCACAGGCACCAGGGTTCCTAGAAAACTGTAAATACTTGGCCTCTCTGGATAGTTTTCCCTCAAGAGGCTTTCTACAAGCAGGGAGCACTCTGCCAACATTGTCTGCAGATGCTATGGAGCCCTGAGACAAGGCTAGCCCTGAGACAAGGCTAGTCCGGAGACAAGGCTAGCCCTGAGACCTGAGACAAGGCTAGCCCTAAGACAAGGCTAGCCCTGAGACCAGGCTAGCCCTGAGACAAGGCTAGCCCTGAGACCTGAGACAAGGCTAGCCCTGAGAGCCCCAATTCTAGCCAATAAAGCCTACTTTAAAAGGAAGGATTGAGGGAGGGAGGAAGCGAATCTTAGGGGAAACCCCAACTGTCTATCACAGTAGGAGAGGGTGAAATGAATGCCACATGCCTGCTAGTGCCCGTCTTGGTCTTGCCATGTCACTTGTGAATTCTTAAGTACGTATCTGTGACAGATGAATCACTTCACCCAACCAGTGTTGTCATTAAGAGAACAAGTCACAGCAATTCTTGATATCATCTAACACTCTCACATACTGTTTCCCTGTAGTCCCAAGTCACACTGGATTGGTGTGTGTGTGTGTGTGTGTGTGTGTGTGTGAGAGAGAGAGAGAGAGAGAGAGAGAGAGAGAGAGAGAGAGAGAGAGAGAACGAATGTGTGTGTGGGGTGGAAGCTGGTCGTCCATGCCAGGTGCCTTCCTCAACTGCTGTCTACCCTATTGCTTTGAGGCAGGGTCTCTCTCTCAGTCCAGCGCTCCCCCACGCAGTCGGCAAGCCCAGGGCCCTTCTGCCACTGGTTTCCCACACCAGGGTCCAGGTGCACACTCACTCTATCCAGCTTTTTATATGGGTACTGGAGATCTGAACCTACAGCCTCGTGCCTACACATCAGGAAGTTAATGTCTGGCTGGAGACACACTGTCCTTGTAGAAGAGCCAAGTTTGGTTCATGCTGGATGGCTCACAACTGCCTCGAACTCCAGCTCCAGGGTAAGCCAGTGTCTCTGGCCTCTCCATGCACACAACCCTCACACAGACATGCACGAATACACAGTTAAAAATAACTACTTAAAGAAAGTAGATGTCACAGCGGGTAGTGGCGTAAGCCTTTAGTCCCAGTACTTGGGAAACAGAGGCAGGCAGATCTAGATCTCTGAGTTCAAGGCCAGCCTGGTCTACAGAGTGAGTTCCAGGACAGCCAGGGCTACAAAGAGACACCCTGTCTCTCGAAAAAAACAAGCAAACAAAAAGTAGATGTCACTTTTAATAGGTGACATTCTGCCCCACATGCTCACACACTTATGCCTTTCCAAATTCCTTTGTTAAGATACGATCTCCTTGTACAGACTCTGACATTTCCACAAGGTGCTATTGACATGGTCCCTTTCCTCTGTGACTCACGTAAACTGGTCATTAAATTAAATCTAGAACTTAGAGTCAGAGTTCATTTTTTTCCCCAAGACTACATCATTATAAAGTGCCCACGCTTCCTTTTGTAGCACATGAGACACGGCCTGTCTCACTGTTAATGTCAGGAAGGAACAGTGGCCTAAACGTCTGTGCACCCGATCTTCCCAGTATCAAGGTCTCCTAACATTTCACCTGATTGTCTCGGCCGCAATTAAACCGCAGGATTAATTACCCGGTTATTGTACTTCCCGAATTAATTACCCCTGATTATTCCATAAAGAACTTTGTGCTCGTGAACAATTAACCTCAAAATGAATCGGAAAGGAAAAGTGAAGGATTGGTGCTTCCTTTCCCTTATGAATTAACCAATTTATCAATTAACATATCTTGAATTGGTACTTTAGCAACCATAAAGGATGAACAGTGGAATTTTTTTTACAGTGTCATTTTGAAGCCCACGGCTTATTTTTCATGTTTTACAGTCGTGGGTGTGCGTGTGTGCATACAGGCATGTGCGTGCATGCACGTGTGCATGTTTCATCTTGTCTCAACTTGCTCCAGTTGTCAGTGGCTCAATCTAAGTCACGGGTTGCTGAGGTCTGGAGCTCATAAGGGGCACAAACAGTGTTTTGACAGACAGATGGAGGCAGAGGAATTGTCACATAAGAAAAGTACTTTCAGGACATCTAACCAGCAACCGTCCACTTGGTAACTGGAAGTCTTAGTGACCTTGACAAATGGGTAGGGGGAGTAAAGACCTGAGAGTAGGCTCAGAAACTCTTTACAAGCATTACATAACAATCAGTGGATGGCAGTTCCAGGAAGCTTTACTGTACACTGAAGTCCCTTATTCTTAGGGCACTGGAGTATACATCTCCCATAGGTCTAATTGTGTTGGCTTCATAAAATTCTGCTGTCCATTGAGGCTGCCCATAAGTGGAAATTTGTGACTTTTCTTGCAGAAGTTAGAAATCTTTGCCTTACACCGTCAGTGCTTGACTGTAACATTAGTTATGGGGAAGACCTCTCCTGATCATTTCCATTTGAGGGTTTCCTATAGGCCTCTGATACACGCACATCCCGTGTTCTCTCTATCAGCCTCTGGTACATGGACATTTCTGTCCCTGAGGACATTTCTCTGTCATCCTATCACTGAATAGGTTTTAGGTCTTATACAATCTTAGCTTTCCTGCCCTACTCTTCAGATATTCCAGTAACGTCGATGTTTAATTGTTTAATGTTGTCCTAAAGATTATGAATATTCTTTCTGAATATTTTAAGACAAATCTCTTTTCTTGTTGTTTTTGAAGATTTGAATGTTTTATTTTTAAGTGTGTGTGTGTGTGTGTGTGTGTGTGTGTGTGTGTGTGTGTGTGTGTGCACATGAGTACACATGCCCAGGGAAGCTTGAATATGGTATAGGATCCTTTGGGACTGGAGGTACGGGTGGCTGCCAGCCACTCTACAAGCATGCTGGGAACTGAGCTAGCTCTTCTGCTAGAGCAGGACAAGAACCTCCGTACTGTCCCTCCAGTCCTGCTGTTTTTGAAGAAGGCTTAACAAAGTTTAAGGGGTTTTAATGCTCACCTTAATAGGTGAGATATGGCAGCCGAAAACTCCAGAACCATTCTGAACTCAATACCCAATGGGCAACACATCTGAGTACAGAAGTGAGGCCTTTGCCTTGTTGGTTATAGGGTTAGAATCTTTCTTTCCCTGGCCAATAGACCCCACCTCTGGAGGAGCTCTTCACTCCCTTCCCGATACACAGCCCCACAGCTGGCTGCCATGGGGTTTGCCTCCAGTACCTGGCTGAGGGGGCAGGGCCACCATTTGTAAGGTTTGGTTGCAGAACTCAGGCTCTGCTCAGCATACCCAAGGCGGGCAGGTCTCCTGTGTGACCTGTGTGCAGCCTCTGCTACCCTCTGTTTCTCAATGACACCTCCACTGACCAGGAGGCTTTGGTTTTAGTAACTGTTGACTCATGTTAATTGGTACTTTGAGCCCTGAAGACAGACACATACAGCTTCCTGAAAACTGCTAATAGCAAGGCCATTGCTTCTTGCTATGAGGAAATGCAGCGCTGATCTGATTCTAGCAGATTAGCAACTTCAATTGCTCCCCGATCACAAAATCAAATCAATTTTCCTGCTAAATGGCTCCCAGATCTCTGTGCCGACTCTTCCATGTAAGGCAGCAGTCTTCCTCAGTAGGGAGCACCAGCCTGTTAACTTGTTAGGCTTGCCACACCTTCCTGGGCCCTTTACACAGCCACACGCTACTTTTTTTTTTTTTTAAATGCACATCTATAGTCATTTTCCTCCTTAAGACTGACCAGTTTTAAGGTCTCCGACCTTGGCCAAGGATAAACGGGACCAGATCCTTGCCAGGATCCCTCCTTATGGTCACCCAGCACCCACACCACAGTGGCTGCTCACAGGTCTTAGGAAGCCTCCGCCTCTGCTGGAGGGAACTTGAGTCTGCCCAGGCAGTACTGTGGGAGCAAGCACCTGCCAGGTTCCCTGAGCCAGACCTTATATACGGGCCTGATCCTTTTAGTCTGGCCACAGAAACAACTGCTGTCAACAGGAACTTGTGGTGAATGCTGCCTTACTTCCTTCTCTGGAAACAGCCAAAGGTCCAGTGAGTCCTGCCCGGAGGTGTGACTTCCGCTTGCTTTCCTGTTCCAGCTTCTAGAGACCAGGTACAGGAAACCCGAGCTCTCTGGGGAAGCTCTGCAGTCAGCAGGGTCACCAAGGGGTCAGAGAGCTAATCCCAGGGGCCCACCCTGCTCTCCTCACACAGGGCCTCCTTGGCCTTCGTGTGGGGCTATGGAAACAGGTCAGTGTGAGCCCGTTTACCCACGGGCTTGCCATTCCTGCCCCTTCTCCTTCTTGTAGTGTGCTTTACCTTAACTGGCAGGAGCTGTGAGCCCCACCTGGTTCATGTTGCCCCTACCATGCTAGATATGAAATACCCAGTGTACTGTGAGAGAGCCATGTGTCTGGGGTCAACAGGCCTTGCTGAGTTGCTCGGCTACCACGGAGAGCCGTTCCTAAAAAGCATTTCCCAGCATGGATCCTCTGTGATGTATCTGTTTGGTTAGAGGACAGATAACACCTACTTTCTGAGAACTGGGTTAGAGTGCAGGCTGCTAACGGTTTCTGGATCTGTACCATTGAGTGTCAGCGACTCCAGTGAAGCAAGAGTGGCTTGGAAACGGAAGGTTCTGACAGGGAGCCAACAGGTATTTACCCCTTTGTCACTACAGTCACGACCACATAAATTCGGACTTTCTAAATACTGCTGTCACGTTTCTGTTAGCTAAAATGGGATGTCCTAGGCTTCAGTAAGGACAGCCTCTCCATCACAGGGGCTTAGGCAAGCCAAGGGTATCAACACCTTGTCACGCTCCAAGGGTGCCGGCAACGCAGAACTCGGGTCCCCGGTGTATTAAAAGGCGAGGCCTGAAACGGCGGACACCCCATCTGCTGTGGTTACAGACTACACAACAGGCGGGAAGTACTGAGGCCCACAGATGCCAGGTCAGATTAGTAGGCCAGCACCCCCTATCAGCGCCTGCCAGCCTCAGGATCCATTTCCGCCCACAGACCCAGCTCTTGACACGCACACAGTATTAGCGCTTACAAAGCCAGGTAAGGCGGACACCTTTCACACTTGAAAGTGACAGAATTAACCCTGGTGCTCAGGTGTAGACCACACACAGACAGCATTCCAACCAGCTCTGTCCAGATGGACATCCTACCTACACATGCCCAGTTCAGAGCAGCCCAGCTTCCTTCACACAGGTGTCCTAAGCTCCCCAGGCGCCAGCCCTTGGCTGTAGGCCCTGTGCTTTGGGAGGAACATCACTGCTTTCCTTTACCCGTATTTGGTAAAAATCCATCTACTTTCTGTGATGGTGTGAGTGGAGATGGCCCCCATAGGCTCATAGGGACCAGCACTACTAGGAGGCGTGGCCTTGTTGGAGGAAGTGTGTCACTGGGCTGGGCTTTGAGGTTTCAGTAGCTCACGCCGGGCCCAGTGGTGCGCTCTGTTCCTTCAGCCTGCAGATCCAGATGCAGAACTCTCAGCTTCTCCAGGGCCATGTCTGCCTGGGTGCTGCCACACTTCTGATAATGGACTAAGCAGCTGAAACTGTAAGCAAGCCCAATTATGTGCTTTCCTTTGTAAGAGTTGCTGTGGCCATGGTGTCTCTTCACAGCAACAGGACACTGACTGAAACACTTCCCCTTGCTGACTTGTGACCCTCTCCTGAACCCCTGTAAAGGTCAAGATCGGGTCTAAAACACACTTCCTAGGCCAGATGTGATGATATACGATGGCTCCAGAGGCTCACGGTGTAAGGCAGGAGGACCCCAAATGTAAGCCCAATCTGGATCACAGGGGAGGATGTGTCTCAAAATAAGCAACGTCTGGGAAAAGACTCAAGTGCCAGCTTCAGAGGAGTGTGACATTTGGCACGTGCCGACCTACAACTCCCCATTCCTTATTGACTTCTGTGGCAACTGTGGCTGCAAAGACTACCACCATGCCCCAGTTAGGGTCCCTGGCTCTGTGATGAAACACCACGGTCAAAGGCAACTCAGGGAGGAAATGGTTTCTTTTATCCTACAGCCGGTTGTGTACCATTCGGGGAAACCAGGGCAGGAGCTCAAGGCAGGACCAGATGCAGAGGTCATGGAGGAACAGTCCTTACTGGCTTGCTCAAGTCTTGCTCAACCTGCTTCTGATACATCCCTGGAGCTCCTGCCCAGGAGTGCTACTGCCTACAATGGGCTGGGTTCTCCAACATCAATCACTAAGAAAGAGCACTGTAGGCTGACCCACAGGCCAATCTGTTGGGGGCATTTTCTCAATTAAGGTTCCCTCTTCCCAAATGGCTCTAGCCCATGCCAAGCTGATATAAAGCTAGCCAATGCACACATGTATAAGCCACCTTGTCTCTGCAGAGCGTGCACCAGAGGGAATGAAGTTTCCCATCAGAAATCTTCCTGCCTAAAATACCCACACAGTATAAGCTTAGGCCCTAATTCTTACTGTTTGGGAAAGTATTTCACTTCATACAGAACCATCTGGTGCTGTTTCTAGAGCCCTGTGTCAGTGGTTCTCATTCTTGGCCACGCTTCAGCATCACCCCACAATCTCCCAAGCTGAGGTCATTTCTAGAACCCCCCCCACTGGGGGATGCCCCGGGTATGAGGGCCATGTAGAACTGTACCAATGATGCAAATGCCAGGCCTGCCTAGCTCTTAGCCTCTTGCACTGGGTTGGCTGGTGAGTCTGCCTGACCCTCCTCTCCCCATGCTTCCCAGACCTAGCCTGGGCCCAGCATGAGTGCCTCAGCCTAGACTGGCCAGCTCCACCCCTGCCACCCCAGTCCTTTCAGGACACATCCTGTAAACCTGCCAAAGCCAAAGGTGACCTTCTTGTCACCTGACTTCATCCCTGTTCCGCACCCACGTCCAGGCCCAGCCTAGCCTTTGGGCATCATGTGCTCGGGAATCTGCAGATCCTACCCTTCACGTTCCTTACCAATCCCAGTCGACCCAGGGTCCCACATCCAGTGCTCCGCATGCATAGTGTGCTCAGCCCCAAGTCACCTGACTCCATCGCCCGACGTGGCCTGCACATCCCCTGCTGGTGCAGACTGCTGTGTCCCTATCAGACACAGAAGTAGCAAAAGAAACCATGTGCCTGGGTCCTGTCACAGAAACACAATTGAACAATGTGAATGATCAAAGCCTTATGCTTCCCACCAGTCCTTCAGGAATGTTCTCTGGGGAGAATTACCTAGATGAACCCCAGAATGTAAAAACAAATGGAAAAAAAAAACACACACACACACAAAACAAACAAAAACTTCCTCAAAGAAACCAAGCTTAAAGAAGACAAAAATAAGTAGCTCAAGGAGCTTAAAAGCAATGCCCAGGAAATTGAAAACATGACTGGATGAAATGACAAACTAGGAAGTGAAAACCATGAAAAGAAACAGAAATATTGAAGAAAATACTAGTGGAAATGAAGATGAAATCAACGACCCAACTAGAAAATGCAAGGGAAAGCCTTACAAATAGAATGCATTAAGTCGAACATAGACTATTAGGCCTTAGATAAAGGAGAGGAATTAGACTATACAAGCAAAGAATAGGAAAATGCATAGACACAGAAAAGGAACATACAGGAGACGTGCACCACCAGGAAAAGAGCAAATCTGTGAGTCATAGGCATAGATGAGGAAAGAATCTCAGGGCAATCACACAGGCCAGACTTTCAGCAAGATCATAGGAGAAACTTCCTCAAGCTACGAAAACATACCTACACAGATACAAGGAGCACACAGAACACCAAATACAGAAACCCATAAAAGAAACTCCCACAGCACATCGCAGCTGAAACACTGGACATGTAGAACAAGAGTATTGACAGCCGCAAGAGAAAACAAAACAAACAAACAAACAAACACCATCTGAACAACAGCTGCTTTCGCAATGGAAACATTTATTTACTTATTTATTTGAGACAGGGTCTCCCTATGTAGCCCTGGCTGGCCAGGGACTCACTATGTAGATCAGGCAGGCTTTGAACTCACAGAGATCTATCTGCCTCTGTCCCGAGTGCATGAGCCACCGCATCCAGCTCAATGGAAACTTTGAAAGCCAGCTGTGTACCCAGCAAAACTGTCTGCACAGATTAAAGGAAAAAAGAAAAACTTTCTATCATACAAACAGGCCAGAAGAATCCCTGCTCACCAAACCAATCCTTGGAATACAGAAGAGCCAGGAGACTCCAAAAAGAAAACAAATGAAGCTATAATTACCCAAGCAAGAAGGAAAATAAACAACACCAAAATGGCTGCAATCAACACACACTTTTAAATAATAACTTTAAATATTAATTGCCTTAACTATCCAGTTAAAGACCAGGCTTTCTGAATGGAATTAAGAAACAAAGCCTATCTTTCTGTTGTCTGCAGGAAACTCAGCTTTACAGATAGGGACTCCTTAAAGTAAAAGGGTGGAAAACCATCTGACCAAACAGATTCAAACTCAGATGCACCAGGAGAGACAAAGGACACTTCATTCTCATAGCCAAGAAACATACACCAAACCCTGGTGCACCCAGATCCATGAAGAGTGTACTACAGAAATGAAAGAGAAATTAACATCAAACTCTTAATACTAGGCGATTTCAATGCCCCCTTTCTCCAATAGACAAGTCACCCGGACAAAAAATAAACACAGAAATATCAGAATACAATGACCTTTTATATCAAAGGACCTAACAGTATCTACAGAGTATTCCATCCGAACACCACAGTACACATTTCCCTCAGCAGCCCATGGAAGCTGCTCCTGAATAGACTTTATCCTGAGACACAAAACAAATCAACAAATTCAGAAGAAAATAAGGAAGGGAGGGAGGAAGGGAGTAGGGAGGGAGGGAGAACAGAGGGAGGAAGGGAGGGAGGAAGAGAGGGAGGGAGGGAAAGAGGGAGGGAGGAAAGAAGGAAGGATGAACTCCATGTGTCTTCGCTGACTACAAAGCAATAAAGCTTAAAACTAACAGCAAACATATGTACAGACTCATGGAGATTAAACAGTTCATTAATGAATGATGAATAGGGCAACAAAGTTAAGAAAGAAAGAAAAAAATTCTGAAGCTAAGTGAAAATAAAAACAACACAACAAAACCTCAGGGCCACACTGAAAGCAGTCACACTGGGGATTTATACCTCATAAAAAAACCAGAAGAGCCAATCATGGTGGCACACACCTTTAATCCTAATGCCCCAAAACACAGGCAAACAGAATAGAGGCCAGCCTGGTCTACATAGGGAGTTCCAGAACAGCCAAGGCTAACTGGAAAATACATTGACTAAGGTAACCCAGGTCCATAAAGACAAATGTTGTCTCTCATCTGTGGTTCTTAGCTTTGAAATCTCCATATGTGAGTATATAACCCTGAAGTAACCACAGAAACCAGGGAAGTAAAAGCGGACCATGGTGTGTGTGTGTGTGCGCCTACTATGGTGTGTGTGTGTGTATGTGTGTGTGTATACACTATGGTGTGTGTGTGTATGTGTGTGTGTATACTATGAAGTGTGCTTGTGTGTCTACTGTGGTGTGTGTGTGTGTGTGTGTGTACTGTGGTGTGTGTGTATATACTATGGAATTTGTGTGCTGTGTGTGTGTGTGCTACTGTGGTGTGTATGTACGTGTGTGTGTTTGTGTGTGTATACTATAGAATGTGTGTGTGTGCTACTGTGGTGTGTGCTACTGTGGTGTGTGTGTGTGCTACTGTGGTGTGTGTGAGTGTCTACTGTGGGGTGTGTGTGTGTGTCTACTGAGGTGTGTGTGTGTCTACTGTGGTGTGTGTGTGTATGTGCTACTGTGGGGTGTGTGTGTGTGTGCTGGGTGTGTGTGTGTGTCTACTGTGGTGTGTGTGTGTGCACTGTGGGTGTGTGTGTACTGTGGTGTGTGTGCACTGGTGTGTGTGTGTGTGTCCTGGTTGTGTGTGTGTGTACTGTGGTGTGTGTGTACTGTGGTGTGTGTGTGTCTACTGTGGTGTGTGTGTGTCTATTGGTGTGTGTGTGTGTCTGTATGTGTGTGTGTGTGTGTGCCTACTATGGTGTGTATGTGTGTGTGTATACACTATGGTGTGTGTGTGTATGTGTGTGTGTATACTATGAAGTGTGCTTGTGTTTCTACTGTGGTGTGTGTGTGTGTGTGTGTACTGTGGTGTGTGTGTATATACTATGGAATTTGTGTGTCTGTGTGTGTGTGTGTCTACTGTGGTGTGTATGTACGTGTGTGTGTTTGTGTGTGTATACTATAGAATGTGTGTGTGTGTCTACTGTGGTGTGTGTCTACTGTGGTGTGTGTGTGTGTCTACTGTGGTGTGTGTGAGTGTCTACTGTGGGGTGTGTGTGTGTGTCTACTGAGGTGTGTGTGTGTCTACTGTGGTGTGTGTGTGTATGTGTCTACTGTGGGGTGTGTGTGTGTGTCTACTGTGGTGTGTGTGTGTGTCTACTGTGGTGTGTGTGTGTGTCTACTGTGGTGTGTGTGTGTACTGTGGTGTGTGTGTCTACTGGTGTGTGTGTGTGTGTGTGTCTACTGGTATGTGTGTGTGTGTACTGTGGTGTGTGTGTACTGTGGTGTGTGTGTGTCTACTGTGGTGTGTGTGTGTCTATTGGTGTGTGTGTGTGTCTGTATGTGTGTGTGTGTCTACTGTGGTGTGTGTGTGTGTCTACTGGTGTGTGTGTGTGTGTGTGTGTGTGTGTGTGTGTGTGTGTGGTGATAGAGAAGGAGACAGTGATACGGGGGAGTGGGGAAATGAGGGCACTTTAATTAGGAATGAGGGAGGAAGGTCTATACAGAAGGAGAGAGAAGGAGGAGGGAAGAATGCTCTCGGGATGGTTTCTAAAAGTCAAAAGGAATCATATTTTCTGTTTAACTAAAATTACATACAATGCACATAAGCTTATTTGCATAAGTATTTTTAAATTTACTTTTATTGAACTATACATTTTCCTCTCCTCCTCTCCTATTCCACCCTCCCTCCTACCCCAACCCATATGCTCCCAATTTACTCAGGAAATCTTGTCTTTTTTCCTTTCCTAGGTGGATCCATGTGTCTCTTTTAGGGCCCTTTTTGTTACCTAGGCTCTCTAGGGTTGTGGCCTATAGGCTGGTTGTCCTTTGCTTTAAGTCTAGTATCCACTTATGAGTGAGTATGCATTATATTTGGCTTTCTGGGTCTGGGTTACCTCACTCAAGAGAGCTTTTTCTAGTTCTGTCCATTTGCCTGCAAATTTCAAGGTGTCATTGTTTCTTAATGCTGAAACACACTCTGATATGTAAATGTACTACATTTTCTTTATCCATTCTTCAGTTGAGGGGCATCTAGGTTGATTCCAGGTTCTGGCTATCTCAATGACCATAGCTGAGCAAATGTCCTTGTGGTGTGAGTGTGCTTCCTTTGGGTATATGCCCAAAAGTGGTATTGCTGAGTCTTGAGGTAGATTAACTCCTAATTTTCTGTGAAACAGCCATACTGACTTCCAAAGTTGCTGTACAAGTTTGCGTTCCCACCAGCAATGGAGAAGTGTTCCCCTTATTCCACATCCTCTCCAGCATAAGATGTTATCAGAGTTTTTGATTTTGGCCACTCTGACAGGTGTAAGATGGTATCTCAGAGTGATATTGATTTGCATTTCCCTGTTGACTAAGGATGTTGAGCATTTCCTTAAGTGTCTTTGTGCCATTTGAGATTCCTATGTTGAAGAGTTCTTTGTTTAGACCTCTACCCATTTGGGGGGGGGTTGGTAAAGATCTTTTCCCATTCTGTAGGCTGCTATTTTGTCTTATTGACCATGGCCTTTGCTTTACAGAAGTTTCTCAGTTTCAGGAGGTCCCATGTATTGATTGTTGCTCTCAGTGTCTGTGCTACTGGTGGTCTATTTAGGATGTGGTTTCCTGTGCCTATGCGGTCAAGGCTATTTCCCACTTTTTCTTCTATGGGTTCAGTGTGGTTGGTTTTATGTTGAGGTCTTTGATCCATATGGACTTGAGTTTTGTGCATGGGGATAGATATGGATTTATTTGCATGTTGACACAGTTAGTGCATAAGAATTTTTAATGAATTTTGGTCACTTAGGATGACAATGCTCCCCACAAGGAGCCATAGACAATCTAACAACATGCAAGTACCAAACATGAAAAGACACCTTTTCAAGTTCTTGGTCAGGGGAGTCCAGGAGACTCACAAAATAGTATCAGCTATTGCTATTGCCATTGGTTGCTTCCCAGGTGTTGAAGGTAAGTCTCTGCTGCTGAAGAGACCATGCCCTTTGGAGATGGGACTCATACCTTTTTTATGGGATAAGACCCAAAGCCTCATCTCCAAGGATTAGCCTTAATACTATCAGAAGGTGCTGTGTAAACTGTCAAGTGAGGAGGGACAATCAATAATCCTACCCAGTTGTGACACGTATGAACCACAACAATGACCAGCCCTATAAGGTCCTCCTGAAAGGTACAATAGTGGCATTCATCTTGGTGGTAACCCACAGCCTTCTAACCAGACTTAAGGTCCGCTCAGCAGGAGGGAAATCGTGCCTGATGCTGGGAACCCTGATAGCTACTGAGACCATGGATCTTGGAGGAGAACCTACCACTCTACTTTACTAGGCCAGCATAATTCCTAACTGCATTCTGAATGTGCATTCTCAGACTCACAAGTAAGGGCAGCCCTCAGCCCTCGTCAAAGATGCTGTTCTTTGAAGTAGATCCATATCTGAAAACCACAATGGTCAAATGCATTTTTCAGAAATACAGGTAATTTGAAAATGTCCACAATACAGTACAAGGGAGAAGAAAAGAAGACAGTCTGAACCTGGAACAACTTCCCCAAAGAATTCAAAAATCCACCCCCACAATAAATAAGACACAAATGTTACTCATTGAAACATCTACCCAAAGCTGAGTGGCCAAAGCCCTCCAGCTGGGGAGGCTCCCAACCATCTGTAGGTCCAGTTCCAGGGATCTGACACCCTTTTCTGGCCTTAGCAGGTTTCAGATATGCAATTGGTACCCAGACGCACACACAGGCGAAACACCCAAACACATAAAATTAAAAAAAAAAAAAATGGCTGCACGAGGCTTTGCAAGTTTTATTTTTAATAAACTTGAAAATGAAAAAGATTTTTCTCATTAAATAACTTACTTAGAAAGCACACCTCCGAATCAATGTTGGCGTTACAGGCATTTGATTACAGCTAACCTGTGCCCTTTTGCTCACCTGGTGGCCTCTGAATTCACTTTCCACTTCTTTTTTAAGCAAAAGCTTGAAAGCCCAGTGAGCTTTGTTTGCCACAGTCGACCACACTGCCAGGAGGCAGAAAACTTGATCGTCCCAGGGCACCAGGGGCAGAGTCCTCCTATACCAGGATCTCTGTTGTGACAAGGCAAATACTTCTCACCACACACAGAACTCGGATGATTTATTGCTTTAAGTAACTGAACAAGAAAGAGACAGGCCATTTCCATCGAGACAATGGCGTTCTCTCTCCAAGGTTTGCCAGATGCATCTACTTAAAGCCTTAACAACACTTTATGGACAGTAAAAAAGTGACAGGCACCATATACAACTCAGTCAATGACAAAAAATAGCACACAAGGGCACCCAATTACCAACTGCCCTAAATGACAGAGATGTGTCGGATACAAAATTTAAAAACATTTTTGGCATTAATATTAACACAGAATACTTTCTTGAACACCCTGCAAGAGCAGGAGCACAGATAATTCCCTGTTTCCAGATCACCAGTATCTATAGAACTACTCTGAGAAAGGCAGAGGGCTTGGGTACCTCCCCTCCCCACCCACCATTGTCAACTTCCAAAGCATCAGGGTCTCCTGCGGGGTTCAGGTGGAGGACAGGCCGCAGAGCTGCAGGGTTTTGGGTGGTGGAGGGCGGCCTGCAGAGCTGCAGGGCTCAGGTGCATGTAGGGGTGAGTGAAAACCCTTGGTTTGTAGCGAAGGATGTCCTAGAAGTTGACCCAGATGTTCCCTGGAGCCCTGTAGGGAAGTACAGGCACTGCATGGTCCATGCCCTCCCTTGGGGAAGCGGAGGGACCAGACCTCCAGCCCTGAGGTCTAGAAGGAACAGCCCAACCTTGCACTCTAACATAAGTGATCATTAAGACAGCTTTCCAGAGGATGCTCAGAAGAGAACACTGCCAGAGACCAGCCCTTACAGGGCCTGTTGAGCTAACGATGGGTCAAGCCAAAGGATAACACAGAACAAACCAGCTGCTAGCAAGCTTCCCAAGGTTTGCCATCCCACTGCAGGCCTAGCACAAATCAATTTGCCTCTGCTGGAGCAGGCCCTGAAGCAAGCTCATCTTCCCCTCTGGGGTTAGAGTGGCTGGGGACCACCGAGTCCCTGCTGTGGCCAGCAGGACCATTCTGCACAGCCCCCAAGCTCTGCCTTTTCTCCCTGCCCCTCTGCTGTGTCCCCAGCACACAGTTCCCCACATCTCCAGCCTTGGGAAACTGCTCTTCTAGATTCTTCTCATTCTCTTCTGCTTGCTGCTTGTCTCTGGCACTGCGTTTACCTTTGGATTTCCTCGTCTGCCTGCCGCGTGTCTCTTCCCGGGAGAATCGCCACTGGAACTGGAAAGCAGAGAGGATGCAGATGAACAAGCGGTCACCGGGAGTCAGCTCATCTCTTTCACGTCTCCTGTCCAAACCCGGCAGTTCCAAGATTCCTGGACACCAGCAAGCCAGGACCTAATCCAAACCATCTCTCCACCTCCAGCGCCTGTTTGACACCTTCCATGTACACATTCTAATTTTGGGGAGCTGGGAATGGAGAACGGTGTTACGGGCCCCATGGCAAAGGAGGCAAGTGCTCCTGAAGTGGCATTGCTTGGAGGTTTAAAGCAGACAACGGGAAGCTGCCCTCTCTAGACCTCAGGCCTACAGTTATCCAGCCCCATAGTGAGTGGGCTGTGGACCAGTGAGTACTCAGCGTGCAATTCTTTCCCCAGCTTACGTGAGTTAGCCAGGGGCACATGGCTGGGGCGCTGTGCTGCAGACTCTAGATTTTCCTGCAGGACTCATGGGTGATGGTTGCTGTCAGCCCTCCCTTACAAGCTCACGAAGATGCTCAGACAAACCCACAAACCTATGACTCATGTGTGGCGCCCACCGCAACCCAACTCTTCCAACTGTGAAAACCTAGCCTGCTTGCAGTCCCCTGGAGCCTGAGACGCAGCCCAGCCGAGCTTCTCCTTCTGGCCCATCCTACAGGGTGCTGTCCCTGAGAGCCTCCTCCACCCAGGTCCACCCTCCAGCCCGCTTCACAAGCGGTACTGCAGCTAAGATTTGCTCACGTGAAAGGAACTCAATAGAGGCTCAGAGACCCAGGGCCATGTACCCAGTGACAGGGTGGCAAAAGCTTTGCTCTTGCGGTCGCTCTGGAAGGGGATCGCTGAGAAAGGCCCAGCTGGGACACTCACTGGCCAGATTTCTCAGCCCCTTTTGTGAGCCTAGAGACATACGGCGGGTTTGGCTTTTAAGTTCTTACTAGTCTCCTCCTTCCATCCATTTCAGTTGCAGCACACTGGTTATTGCCAGATATACGCTTAAGTATTAAAATGAGCTAGGAGAAGTGTGTGTCACCCCACTATGCCGGAGGCTAAGCTGCCTTACTTTTCTATTGTTGGGATGGGGTGAGACACCATGGCTAGGTCAACTTACAAAGAAAAAGCGTTTAGTTTGGTTTTAATTTGGGGGCTCACCGTTTCAGAGGGTCAGAGCATCACAGTGGGCAGCGTGGTAACAGCAGGCAGCCACTGCAGCAGGAGCTGAGGTCCACAAGCATTAGGCAGAGAGGCGAGGCATGGGCTCCGTAAACCTCAAAGCCCATTCCAATGACACGCCTCCTCCAACAAGGCCACACCTCCTAATCCTTCCCAAACAGTTCTACTAACTGGACCAAGAACAGGAAAACGAAAACCCACAGCCCTCCGCTTTTAGAATGTCCTGAGCATCCCCTCTGACCATCGGGACACCATGTTTCTCTGGTTGGAGCCCCAAGCGAATGGACATTCCCAAACAGAACCTTCTGACATTTCCCATGCTTTTGTAAGATGCATTTTATCTTTGGAGCTGTCAGCTGTTGCGAGAAGTCAGAGGAAGCTGTACTTCTGCAGTGGGATTGGCTCAGCTAAGAGGCTTGCCTGCACTTCTGGGCTGCTGAGCCTGCGTCCTGGATCTGGCGCTAAATGGCTGTCATTTCCTGAGCAAGCTCTTAGGGCTGTGATGTTCCTCTTCTCTCACAGTTGCCCCTCGACCCATACATGGCAGCTAATGTGAGTAGTGTCTCCTGTGGATACACAGTGACCTGCCAAGGACAGCTCTGCCAGCCTTGAGATGTGCCGCTTTCTACCATGGGCCCAGACTTTCTCGGCATCTGCCTCTGCTAAATACACCAGACAATGTCCAGCCTTTGGGAAAGCCTGGCCACAGTGTTGCTGCAGAAGGCCATGTTTTGTTGAACCTGAAAACGATGGGAGCTTACAGATTACAAGGCAGGCAATGTAAAATACCACTGATGATGTTTATGGTCTCACTTGTGGACTCAGGGAGACGTGAACCATAAGCATTATCAGTGCTATTTTACATTGTAACACAAAGAAGTTTAGAGAAGTTGGGTAACTTGTCCCAAATCACACAGCTTGGAAACTACAGTGCCAGAGTTCAACCTAGTTTCTTCCGCCACCTTCCCAGCCTTTCTTTCTGGGAAAAACAAAGGGCAAAACAAAGAGGCAAACAAAAAAGAACCTTGTTCTAGAGGGTAAGGGCAGCCACACTTTGGCTCAGCTCTAGCCTAAGTGCCTCGCTTGGCTTCCAGGCTTTCAGAGGTCTGGATGAACCGGTCAGGTCAGATGGACCCTTACACCTATTTACCAGCTAAGGCTTAATGGCAGTGAATGATGCTTTGGCCTGATGGTGATGGTGCAAGTCTTTAATCCCAACACTTGGGAAGAAGAGGCAGGTGGATCCTGAGTTCGGGGCCAGCCTGGTCTACAGAGTGAGTTCCAGGACAGCCAGGGCTACACAGAGAAAACACTGTCTTGAAAATAAATTAAAAAAAAAATAAGAAGGAAAGAGATCCTATTTGAAGGATCCCTGACATCAATTATGAGAAAATATGGTGACATCCTGAGAGCCTGAGACTCCGTACTACCCGATATCAGTCTATGGCCATCTATCTTCCAGGTGGTGGCTGACTGCTCCTGGTGGTTAATGGTGACTGGCAGCTGCTGTCTGGTTCACCTCTGTTGTCGCCTGTCACATTATTATCTCAGACCCCGGAGAGTGGCCTTCCTTCGCCCTCCAGACCATCTGGCTTCTTGTCCTTGCCACTGTGGCATTCCTTCAATGAATGGGCAACCCACAGGGTTTGTTGGCTGGTGAGGGGCTACTCCAATCTGTTCAGTGGCTAGATGCTCCTACCTGGGACTCTGGGTCCAAAGAACACCAGGGACAATGAGTGTGTGGGAGGGGGGGAGGGCCAATTGTGCAGAGATAAATGGGTGTGGCTGTGTCCATCAGAGTGGAGCATGGTGGTCCAGGTGACACTAACTGGGGCTTTGGTAGACTCATTCAACTGCTGGGTCCTCCTGAGAAGCTAGTAGCACACCCACAGCATATAATCCATGTTCGTTCCCTATAATAAGAAGCTCAGCTAAAGGAGTCTGGAGAGCGAGACGGTGTTCTGGCTAGAGGAGCCAGGTTTAATTCCCAGAGCCCACACCAAGCAGCTCACAACCTCCTGTAACCGATCCAAGGGATCCGATTCCTTTTGGCCTCCATAGACACAAGTGAGACGTGCAGGCATAGCCACACACACGTGGAACAAAAACACATAAAGAACTTTAAAAGAAAGTCAACCTAAAAGAAAGGAAGGTCTAGCTTGGTTGACAGTTCCAGAGAACTTGGTTTGTAGTCTGTTGGTTCCATTACTTTGGACCTGTGGTGGGATGTTAGGGGGTGGGCGCTGGAGACCCATGATAACATGCAAACCAAGAGAGAGGGGCAGAGGCTGCTCCAATATTCACTTCAAGAGCATACCCTCCATGGCCTAGCTTCCTTCCACTTTCCCAGCTGTAAATGTTTAATTGCATCTCATAACAGTACCACCAGGCAGCCTGAGCCATCAGCACATGAACCTTTGGAGGACATTGTAGACCCCACCTGAAGCATACAGGAGAAGCCCCACATCCAAGATGGCGGGCGGAGGATCTGGGTCACATGCAAAAGCAGATGCCAGGCTGTTTCAGAGGACACACAGAGCCTGGCCACCCTCCAGCACAGACTGCCTTGGGGTCAAACTACCACAGGCTATGCTGGCATCTGTCTGCATCACCAACTGCTAGTCATAGACCTCTGGCTCAGGTCCGAGCAAGAAGAGGCTGGCAGTTCCTCTGGCAAGATCAGGAAACTTCTGGTCTAAGTTTTGTGGGAAGGCCTCCCACATAGCAGACGCTGGCCTCACACTTACCTTGCTGTTCCCATGTCCTCATGCTAGACATACACTAGCACACCAGGCCAGGACCGGCAAGCTCCAATGTCCTAAGGGGCCTAGCAGGCAGGCCAGAGCTCCAGCCAGCGTGTTTGAGATCAGGAAGGGCATGAGTTCAGGTCACTACAGCTGGCTTTGTGTCCCAATGTGAGCCTTGTGGGGTTCTCTAGCATAGGCTGGTGACCAGAAGTCTCTGTCATCTGCCCTGATAGTCAGATGACTGAGGACCAGCTCCTCAATGGCCCATCCCAGCATCCCCCTACTCTGAGCCAATATGAACCTGTGTCTTTAGTGGGTCCCAAGAGCCGTTGGAAATGGGAGAGGCCCAGCTGGATGCTCAGACAGAAAACCAGGGAACACAAAGGGTAGGGTAGAGAAATCTCATGTCTCTTACCTTGGATTCCCTCTTCTTGATTTTCTGAGGTAGACATGGTCTCTGAAGGAACACGATTTGCTTGGTGGACACACTCCCTTCCCTACAATGCAAGAGCAGAGGATGAGCAGGGGTTCCTGGGAGACACAGTCTCACCCGCAGGTGCAATCCTGAACTTCCTTTAAGTGAAGGAAGGCTGCCGACAAACCAGGGAGCTCCCTTCTCTGCTTTCCCATCCCAAGCCAAAGGCTGCCTCAGGCACCAACCAACGCTGCCCAGTTATCCCTAGATACTAATTCCCCTACCCTTGATGGACAGTGGCAGCTGGTGCCTTGGCTAAGTGAGGATACACTAGCTCTAAAGGAGTCCCAGTAGGAACAGAGGGATGTACAGCTCTGCCTTTGGTACTTATGGGATGGCTGGGCAGAAAATAAAGATGGGTGATGCTTAGCCCTCCGGTGCGCAGTGAGGAAGGCAGAGGAAGAATTCCTACAGGCTCCTACAGGCATGCTGACGTCAGGCTAGCTGTGAGATGGCAATGCCAATCAAGTCTGACCCACACTGATGGAATGAGATGAGAGCTCGTATGCTGTGAGTCACAGAAGGCAGGGCACCATGCTGTACCCTTGACAGAAGTATTAAAGGTGATGATGGTTCTCTCCACCTCTACCCTTAGTTCACCTTATTTTATTTTATTTTATTTCTTTTGCCTGAATGCTTGTCTGGGTGAGGGTGTCAGATCCCTGGAATGGAGTTATAGACAATTGTGAGCTGTCATGTGAGTGCTGGGAATTGAACCTGGGTCCTCTGGAAGAACAGACAGTGCTTTTAACCACTGAACAATCCCTCCATCCCCTTGTTTAATCTTCTTAATATTTTTTTCCATTTTTTTTCAGAGTGGTGTGTGTGTGTGTGTGTGTGTGTGTGTGTGTGTGTGTGTGTGTGTGTGTGTAGCCTTGGCTGTTCTGGAACTTGCTCTGTAGACCAGGCTGGCCTTGAACTCAGTTTGCCAGAGTCTAGGCTGGTGATTTCACTCCTTAGGGCTCATTTTAGAATGAGCATCCTGCTTCAAGGCAGCCCACAAGCACTTTGACCGACCAAAAGTTCAGCTCAGCTCATAAGTGCCCTCAGACCCTCAGGGTCAGATAGGCCTGCTCAGTCCCAGGAGCTGAGATCCACCAATGTTGAGATGTTTAAGGAGAGGAAGGGCGGTAGGTTTGCATCCCTGAGACAGACAGCTCTGTGCACCCGGGGTCACATCTCTCACAGGACTGGGTCTTCCTGTCTAATCTCATTGCCATCATGGTTATATCCTCTGGAAAGTAACTAGGAATGGACTCAGAGAAGCTGCAGGCCTTTGCTAGGATGACCAAGGCAGCAAGTGGCAGCTTTGGGATGTTTTCTGCTCTGCTGTATTAGCCCATGGCTGAAGATGCTCTGGTCTGGGAAAGAGTACAAGGTTCCCAGTGGGCAAACCCAAATGTTGCCACAGACAGGCAGGGATTCTGAGGACCCAAAGGAGCCAGAAGAGGGGACCAGGAAGGCCATGGGCTATCATGGTCATTTTCCCAATGTCAACCAGCCCAGGCCATCGTCTTGCCGGCTGCTGTTTCCCTGCAGTGTGAAATGCACAGTGAGTTCAGTAAAGGCAGAACCCTAAGGACCACTGGGTAGGGAGATGAGAGAGGGGAATCAATGTAGGTCAACAGGAAGGCAGCCAGCTGCTGGACAGGGGCCTGTCAGTACATACTGAGGCTTTAGGACCTGTTACCCCTCCCTACTGCCCACCGGGCCTCGGGCCCACAACAGACCTTTCTGAGTTTCACTTTTCACCCATGAAATTGCGACTATGATTATAGCCCTCACGGAAGGTTAGGAGGACCCAAAAGATAGATGGGAGGCTCAAGGACAAGGGGAAAGTGTCCATGAATCTGAACTTGTAGAGAATGCCACAAGTAAGGCCCAAGACTCAGGTCTGGATATCTGCCTCACAGCGGCGTGCTATTGGGAAAAATCCCTTATCATTCCAGGGCACACTTTCCTTGGCTAAAAATGAATTTAAAATAAGAATATTAATAAATCAGCTGGTACGGTGGCACATGTTTATCATCCAGGAGGCTAAGGCTGGAGGGGTGCTGGTTCAACGCCCGCCTGGGACAGAGTGGATCCTATCTCAAAGCCAGAGATCTACCTCACAGGTCTCTCTAGCTCAGTGTCTCAGACTCCTCCCCCTTCCTCCATTCTCCTTTTCTCTTCCCAACCCCCCACCCCTCTTAATTGAGGTTCTATACACGTAGTACTCCTGAGCCCAGAGCCCAGAGTAGGCATTGAACTGCTTTTATGTCTGCTGGTACAGGGTCCTGCCAGCCCAGGTGGCTAATTTCAGTCCCCCAGGGCAACCCTGACCCTGGAAGCCAAGAGAGTTCAGTGCCAGCCCACAGGCCTGATGCAGCACTAAAGAGAGTATCCACTTCTCAGGAGCAGTGACAGCAATCACCATAGTTACCATTCGTGTTACCTGGTAGTCTTGAGTATGGGAGTTGGCAGCACGCAGGTGAGCTGCCATCCATAGGCCGCCAGGGAGTTCAGCAGGGGTATGTAGTCTGTTTGCACCTCTGCACCCTGCGGGGAAAGGCCACCATGAGCATTGTTGCCACCACTGGACTCACTCTTCCCATGGATCCAACCAAACAAAGCAGAGGAGGGGGCTCCGAGGACATGAGCTTTGACTTGAGAATGTGGGGCCAAACAGTTTCTTCCTGGGCCAACTTGGGCTATACAGTCGGTAAGGAATACGGGGCCAAGATGAATTCGTTAATTTTGTTTTATTCTTGTCTTGACAAATAGTCTCCAGCGAGTCTCATTGAAGAGGCCGTTGCCTTCCCCCGAGCCCCATACCTAGCATATGCTAGCAGAGATGCTCTGGTGTCCTGGGGAGTTAGATTACATTTGATAAACGATCACCTCATTTGTATCCAGGTACCACCGCTACACACACAGCAGCCTTACTGGGTTCTAAGCCCTGTCACTCAGGGGTAAATGAATTCTGGTTGTGATTTGTTTCTAATTAGGACCAGAGGACAAATATTTGTTTTACAGTTTGAAAGTCCAGCTTCTCTGGCACTGGGAGGTAAATCTAGCATAAAGCAAAGTCACAGGGAATCATCATAGGGACATCTTAACCTCACAGGCCTTGCTTCGGAGTCTGGGCTCCTCACCAAGAATGAGAGTGTGGCCCTCAGACCTGCCCTGGATATATACTGGACTCCCCATCTCAATTGAGTGGCTTAGGAAAATGACATCTATCCAGGCTCCTCCAATCTCAGTAGCGTAAACAAAACTCCGAAAGGAAGCTGTGTCTGCAGAGGCTGACTGGCCGATTAGAATGCCAGTACTGTAGAGAGGCAGGGATGTTACAGATCTAGAGCCTAACCTTATCTTAGGTTCACTCTAGCCCTCTGGAACATCCATTCCTTGCCCATCACTATGTCTGAACTATCTTGTGATAAATAGATAGAAACCTTCTGCCATCTATTAAGTTAGTAGACCTCTAGTGTCCACCACCCCCAAAGCTAAGGACATCATCAGATAGCATCTTGGGCCAACAGACTAGCTCCGTCATCTGCTGTGCACCCTCTCTAGTGTTCCCACCAGCTTGCCCTGACTTACGACTTTCTTTGTTTTGTAAAACTGTAAGACTATGTCTGTGTTCAAACCTGGAATTTGGGATAACCTAAACCTGTATTCCGAGGCCATGGTCACTCAAAGTGGCTCCAACGGGAATCCCTTATCCCTTTAGGATGGGGGCTGTGGTTTTGAATCACAGGACCCACTTAGATCCATTCCCCGTTACTTGGGAGCTGTGTGCACTGAGGCTCATCCCTGCCTCTGGAGTTCACAGCAGCCAACACACATGCAAGCAAAGTGTGCACTGGCCTGCTAGTATGCCACAGTAACTTTGAGTGTCAATAGCAAAGGAAGGAGCCCTGGCCCTGGTCAAAGCAGGCCCGGCCAGGTACACAATTGCAGTGTGGGGCTTCACTTGGAGATATGTAGTCTAGACAGAGGAGGGCATGACAAGGCCTCCCTATCGGGCAGTTTAGGGAGTCCTGTTGGTGGATCTGGCTGCCTTGGGTTAGGGAACGGGGAGAAAGGCTGAGGAGATAATCCACTCTGAAGGGTCCTAGAATTGGGCACAAGTCCCACCCTGGCTACCAAGTCACCCGAGTCCCTGCTAACTAATCCGCCCCTGCGTTCTAAACGGTAAAGTCTGGGCCCATGCTATTGGTCAGCCACCTGTGGCACAGTCCTCAGTGGGAACTGGGGACATGTAGGTTTCTAGCCTTAGCCCTGCTGAGCTAGGGTTTCTGGGAGCACATCAGAATTTACAAAGAGCCACCGGAGTCCCTTTGTCAATGGGCATGAGACTGTCACGTGGACAAAGGCTCAGGGCGCGTCTGAAGAAAGAAAAGGTGTCTATACGGTTAGAGTCCCGACCCGCCAGCTGTTGTCAGTTTTACTTGTTTTCTCGTCCACATGAGAGGAAAGCAGATGACTTTCCAAGAGTCTCTCTCTGTACCCCAGGGAAATGCAGGTAGGGGCAAGGGACAAAGGAAGAATGGGAAGTCAGGAAAGGAAGCCTAAAAGGCAAGGGACCAACCAAAAAGGAACGACCTAATCATTTACAGGACAGTCAGAAGAGGGTCTCCACGGCCCCTCTCAAAGCTGCAGTCAACCAGCCGTGGCTCAGCAAGCCGGCAGCCTGACCCTCATTCCTGTTGGGCCTCAAGACACCCGGACACCCACCTTCCTTTCAGACTAGTGTGAGCTTCCCCGTCTGAAAGAAAAGCCCTGTGGCTGTGGTCCTAAGATTCTCTAACCGCACCCCCTTGCACTCCCAGCTTAAAGACGGGAAAAAAAAAAAAAACAATTTAAACCCACACACTCAAGCTTTGCAAGGTTCTGATTACTTGGACCCATCATGGATAACCTTCCCACTTTATCAAGCGCTGTGACAAGCTACCACAATCAGACAGTAACTATAGCAACCATGTCAAGCTTTGGCGCCTTCACAAAGCCCTGCGCTGCTAAATGCAGTCTTTTCATTGGTGGCTGTGGCCAGGCCAGGGTTTTCTCTGCAGGAGCCCAGAACTGCACGACAATGACCAACCCCTGCCTGCAGCCTGACCTGCCAGCTCAGACAGGTCTCACCAGGGACACTTCTGTCTCCTATCTCATTCCATCTTATTTCACTTTGTCACTCTCTTCAAGAGAAAAACAGCAGGAATTCTCCCAAACATGCCCTCCCGGCCCAGCGAAGGTAGGAAATGTCAGCCATGGGGAGCTGAATCATAATGGCCAAAAGGGACAGGGGATATACAGTAAATCTACAGAGCCTGGAACGTTCAAGCTCAAGTGCTAATTCCCGGCTGTCAATCAGAGTCGACAAATAAAATACGGACGGAGGGGGAGGTGCGCCTGCCACGCCACGCTTGGACCTTCTGGGCTGGTTCCCATTTAATTCCTATTAAATATGGCTTCCCATAAGCACCTATGGATGCTGTTTTCCTTGTTAGCAGTGCAGTAAGATGTCATTTCTAAAGGCAGGTGAGCCCCACGAGGCAAGTGGAAGGCACTTTTAACTCCGTTAGCTGAGAAGGGCGGCTGGAAACAGACAGGGAGGGCTGCTTTGATCTGCTTTTTTTGTGACACTCCTATGAAGGAGAAGAAAGCACCCATGGTACACAAAAGCCATCCCCTTATCACATGAAAAGACGTTTCTTTCTGTAAGCCAGAACAAAAACTTTAATTAACTCTCCTCTCCATGCTGGGTACCTAATCTCTCATCACACCTGAAGCTTTAAAAAAAAAAAAAAAGTGGATCATGTCCCGTGTTTTGATTTTGTTTGCTTTTTTTTTTTTTTTTTTAACATGCCTTAAAGGAATTCATTTGTATTTACCACCTTTTGCCCTTTGATTCCTATTAGTTTCTCCAGCGGTTGCAAATCAGCTGAAGAAACAGACACCCAACATAACCTTATCCTACCCTCCAAAGATTATGACAGGGGAATGTACAGCTTACTGAGAAATCCATCTGACTTAGCATTCCTGAAATCCTCTCTGCAGGGGAGACCACACACTGATCCAGTAAGAAAACTTATAATCCAGGTGTCAGTGTCTTCTTTCTTCCTTATCTCTGTATTACATAGTTTTAAATAAATCAAAAGTCGGTGTGTTTGATTATAGCTTTGTAAAAACGTTTCATGTAATGGGCCTGGAAGAAATAAAAACACTCCAAGGAAACACGTTTCTCTCTCAGTCTTTAAGGAAATCCACACCCCAAAACCAGGGCCATAAAACAGGCCCAAGACTTCAAGAAACCGGGTCCCTGCTCATGCGTGTGGAATTCTGGGACCCCGGAAATCTCCATCACAAAGTGGTCCTCTCAGACCAATCAAGGCTTGCTTCTGCTGTTCACCTCCCTCTCCTGATTGAGTTCTTAACACTTGGTACTGGAAACCAGTGTGTCCAGGCCCCTTTCTCCATTCCCCATCCCCCTAAACTGTAGCCAGTATGAGACCCAGAGACTTCAGCCCTGGTTTCTAACACTAGATGGATGAGCAGAGTTTTGTCTTCACTCTATTGGCAGAATGGTGATCCACACTTTGTGTCTCTGTCTTAGCCTCTAAGCCAACCTCCTGCACTCGAGGTGGGGGGGGCATCTTTGCCTTTTCTGGAGCCCACACACAACACTGCACAGGCAAGGGCCATGTAGACACCTGTGATGCACTGGGAACTCAACTTTGTGTCCCTAGACACCACAGTCTTCCCTTCTTCTGGATTGTTCCCTCTAGGAAGCCCACTTGGGAAACTTCTGGGAACTTGGTTTTGGTGACATTTCCAAACTGAAGGATACTTTTTGTAGGAATGAGCCCAGCCTGTTTAGACCTGTAACATGGGCAATGGGCCCTCTGCAGAAAAAAAAAATCAGGGCTCAAGTCAGATCTATATCTGGCCTCAATATGCCCAGGACAACCAAAATCCCTGGCCTAAACTTGCCATGTTCAATGGATCAGAAGCTCTCTACATGCAAGCCCTTTTTATCTCTTAATTCCACTCATGTTTGTTCTTCCTTCGCTCCTTCATTTCTGCATGTCTGGTTTTATTAGCTTGAACTTCTGAACGTAATCCCCAGACTCTGTGGTTTTGACCTGTCCCGTGAGCCTGCGTATAGACGATGGCAGCAGGAGCAGAGCGGGCCCTGCAGATAGACGGTGGTGGCAGGTTACCCTGTGCTGTTTATGCGCTCTGAGAAGCTCACTCTGGAGATGGGACTTGGCCCTCCCACTTCAGACTCAATCATGTTTGTCTCATGATGTCCTTCTTAGCCTGCCCTGGGCCTGGTTGGCCCCTCTCTCTGTAACAAGGAAGAGGAGAACAAAATGCCCTTAAGGACAGCTAATGAACAAACTATTTTCAATATAGATTACTGTTCTAATGGGATGCTTATCCATGGAGAGGCTCTCTGTCTACAAATCATCAACCAGTGATTCTGACATAATAGTTCTGAGGGGCTTCCTTAGTTGATTTCTAGAGGTATTTTACATGTTTTACTCTGTATCTGCTACATACACCTACCCAAAGCTCAAACATTGTAATGATTGCTGGTTCCATGTTCAGATAAAGGACTGTCTTGTGTTTTCTAGAAGGGTTGCCTGGGCACGTTAATTTAGTACATTATGCAGTTTGGATTTAGAGTTCTTTTATTGAGATGGCATTTACATAGCACTATCCTCTAAGCCAAACAACTGCCATCTTCATAAGACCCACCTTGGCTGCTTATATCATGACATCTGGTGGACTGAGTACAGATGTTCCCTCACAAAAGGAGGGAGCAAAGGTCACCCGACCCTTATCCCAGGGTAGATGTGACTGTTCATATTTAGTATGTGAGATGTGGGGGTCCCATGAGCACCCATGCTATGGGAGAGGAGCTCACTTTACCATGTAGCTGAGCTCACCATGAGCAAAATGCAACCATGAGGTTTACCACCTGGAAATGACATCCCGGAAAGAGCAAATATTACGTGACTTCACCACCATCTTGGTTAATGTAACCACACAGCCATGAACCCAAACAGGGGTATTCATCAAATGTCCCAGTCCTACCAAGCCCACATCCGTTCTTAGGGAGACTAAGAAGGTAACACCAGGCCCCCCGAGGTGTGGTGTGTTCTTTTTTATTTTAGGTGCTTTGTTTTGTTTAATTTTGACAATTTGTTTAGTTTTACCACTAGCTTCTAAGGGAGACTTAAGAGTTCTCCTCCAACACCGTCTACTATCAAAAGGGGCTAACATAATTCATATCTCCAGTGACCCAGAGCTGTTCACTTCCTCTAAGGGCAGAACTGCTTCAACAGCTTTCTTAAGGATGCTCTCAGTAGGAACTGTAATGTTGCCAATAGCCTCACCTCACCAGCACGGCACACTTCCAGGATGCATGCTGCCACCAAAGCCGCCTTATGCTCTGGAACGTTGCCATCTGTTAGGCGACCGAGCCTCCTCTCAGGCACTGTAACTGCTCCATTACCTGCTTTTGCCAGTTTGGAAGAGTGATCTACTCCCCTAAACCCCTAACAGCAGTTAGGGTGACCTCTGAGATGAGAAATGAGAAGCTAGGAGCTAAACAGATTGCCACACAGGCAATCAGCAGCGGGAGGTAGGGTAAACCCGAGATGGTGAACTTTCAAAATGGCTTCTTCCTCACCTGAGACAAAGCCTGGCAGCCCAATGGAAAGGCCTGGCAGGTTTTTCTCTGGCAAGTAGGCCCCTCTGCTGATAGACTGGCCTGATGAGTTCAAGTCCAGCCAGACATCCTGTCCTCTTCAGACTAAAAAGCAAACAAAAACCCTACCCACTAGTCCCCAAAGAAAGAGTGGATTTTTTAGGTTTCTGTGTCCACCCAATCAGGATGAACTTACCCTCTGGCTCTCACTTCACCTGTAAAGATGCTGGGGCCCCTGAAATGGTGGGGAGAGCTTTCCTAGCCAGGCTGTGCCTCTCAGCTCCTCCCAACATCTCAATGACTTTAGCAGTTGGGAACATACTACTTTGTAAAGTGTTCACAGATTTCACTCACTCCTTTGTTCCCTCCAAGGCAACTCGTCGTCACCACCTAACTGGCCTCCCTGCTTTCATCTTTCTGAGCCTCTTCTGGCCCTCAATATGAGCTATGCAAGTACTTGACAGGCCCTCCCCATTGGACTCTGCTGCCACCCACCAGCTCCGAAACCTCCCTGCCTTTCTGGATTTCCCCTGACATCAATACCCTTCACCTAGCTAACGGGCTACCCACATCTCCTCTCTTCTAGCTACACTGGGCTCAGAACTACAACAGTGACAGTTTCTCTGCATCAATTAACCTCCCTCTTACCAGCTCAGAAAGCCTAGTTCAGATCAACTTGGTGCTTTCAGGGCCAAGTTGACTTGGCTGCCCTGGTACTCGGGCTAGACCTCATGGCTGCTGCCAATGGAGGGATTTATGCCCTGCTCCAAGAGCAATGCCACTTCTACATCAGCAACTCCAAAGACTTAGAGGCCAGACAGAGAGTTGGGCAGCTCTCTCCTCTCTGGATGGGGTCCTGTTTCCCTCCTGCCCTACCTCGCCACACACACACACACACACACACACACACACACACACACACAATAGCTTCACACTTGCCTCTTTACCCTGTCTTTACATATGTTACAGAAGTCCCTCCTGGACCACTAGGTTCACCACGCAGGATGCAGTACAAACAGACCCCCAAACTTCCAAATGGTGCCTCCCTGCCAACAGGAACAGTGCCCCATATCTCTTATATGCAAAGGGTCTGGAATAAAGAAAACCTTCCCACCCCCAAAACAAGGCCATACTATTAGCCCAAGGCTTCAAGAACCCTTCTGCCTGAGAACTCTGGAAAGCAACCAATCCCATCACAGCCTGGAGCCTGGACGTACCAAAACAGGCAATCTGACCTAATCCCTTCCTGCAGTTTCTAGGCCCTCCCCCTACCTATCTTTGCCCTCATTGCCTGCACAGCATTGCCTCCCGTGCCCCTGGATACTCGGCCACAGCATTTGAGATCATCAACCTCGCAGACTACTAAGTCTGCTCTCATCATTTTGAAGTTGAAACGAGTCTATTCTTTCGTTTTCTCCCGCTGACTTGTTTCTTACAAATCTATCAGGGCACTGAAATACCGGATCCCAAAGAAAGGGAACTTCCTCTGGAAAGGCCCTCGTCACAGGGGAACGCGTCTCTTATAGATTCCACGGAGTTCTAACACCTTGTCAGGCCACCTTGCAACAGGAATGAAAACTCCCCCCACAAAGTGTTGTCTGCAGAGTCTGATTAGAAAGTTAGTGACATGGAGAAGCTGGGCCTGCCACAGTTACTTTATCTTGGGTTGGCTTTGTCCCCTGCCCACTTCTGTGTCAGAGCTATCATCTGGTGACAATAGTTACAAACCTTGTGGAATCTATTAACAGAACAGATCACCAATTTCCATCCACCCCAAAGCTAAGAATGTCGTCAGACGGCATCCGAGATTCACGGAAGTGCTTCCCTCATCTTGCCAGAACTGCCTCTCTGGTGTTTCCACCAAGGAAGTTTTCAACTAATTGGTTTATGACTTTTCATTGTTCTGCAACTGTAAAACTTCATGAGACTACCTCCATGTGGGAACACAGTACCTGGGCCATGGGCATTCAGATTTGCCTCCAAAATAAACCATCTCTCACGCTCTTTGAAGCCCAGGCAACGAGGGGTCGATGGTGGGCAGGACCACACCTTGCCAGGACTTCTTATCCCACGTACCTTGGCCCTTCATTTGATTTTAATCTCGTTTCAAGACCATTAAGAGGACGGGGGGGGGGGGAGGCACTGGATCTTTCTATCTTTCCAACATGAGCACATTGAATAACTCTTTTTTTTCCTGCTTTTGACTATTTTAATTGACTTATTGAGAATGGGTGACTAAACATGGCACAGGAAACAGGTTGTGAGCCCAAAGTTCAATAATGACTTGAGTTATATTGTGACCATGTCTTCTTTATTATGTATGTCATCCTTTATTTTTCCTGCCATCTACCACCTCCATCTCCCTGAGAGCCACAGGAACTCATAATTAATGCATTCTATGAGTTACGACCCAAGATGTAATTTATGCCATCATTCATCATGTCTTGCAGTGGAAGCCACCATTTCAGTAGCTCTCCAAATTCTTGGTCCAATCTGCTCTGGCTGCTTTCTACACCTGTTTTCTCTGCTCAGAGTCTCTGACTTGCATGGTCTCGTGTTTAGTTCCCTCTCATTTCCCTGGAGCACATCCTATGCTCTTGCTTTTGTTTCCTTCTCGTTTTGCTGGAGCACACCCTCCAGAGGCTCCCTAGGAAGCAGTGCCCTAGAAACCATCTGGATCCCTACATGTCTTTGCCTGCATCTTAAATCAACCACTTGGAAACAGAATCCTGGACCGACATCTGCTTCTCACTTAAAAATCTACAAGTATTGCTTCTAGATATTAGCTATTGCAGTTGATATGGGGGTCACTCACTCTGAATAACATGGACTTGTAAAAAAGAAGGAGTTTTTACTATAGCAGTCTGCAGAAAGGGATGCCATCATAGAAGAAAAGCATAAATATCTCCATAGCTCATGTGTTGGGAGGCGGTTGTTTTTACAGTCCCTGACCTGGAGAAATGTCCGCCTTCTTCCTCCCATGGGCCAGGACTTCAGATTCACAGTCTAGCTCAGTTTCCTTCATAAATCCCCATCTACTGATTTAGGAGCAAGGGCTAATCTAATGATTATCTATCTAATGATAAGCCCCCTTCTCTGACCACGGACTCAGTCACCTAGCAGACTGCCTGTAACTCTCCAACACTCAGATGTCAGACACAAACAAGCCCCAGATACCAGCAAGGGTAGAGAGGGGCCAGCATCTCCTACTCAACTGTAACTGTTAGATGAACTCTAAGCACAGCTCATGCTGAAATGAACCATAATACTTTGTTTCTTACAAGTAAATCTGTATTATAAAACATTATTTTCTCCCGAGTGCAGCCTGTCTGTGTGTCGTGAACACTTGACCATTATTTCAGTTTTATTAACTTAATGTTTAAAGGACCCACTGGATTCTCATTCTAAAGAACAGACCGCAGAAGTAAGATATTTTATTTAAAACAAGTCCAGGGGCATGGCAAAAGACACCATACACAAATCCAAAAGACAAAATGGGCAAAACCTAAGCTCAAACCATAGAATGTTAAAAACTGACAAGAAAAAATGATCTAAATTTTAAAAGAGACAAAGATGTGGCAACGAGGGAAAGAAAAACATTAAATAGCCATTAAACACACGGAAGAACCAACCATCTCATAAGAAAATAAATGTAAATTTAGCTACCTGAGGCACTGAGTGTTACATATCCAACCTTCCAGGGTGAGCGCCTCCTCTGTTTGCCAGACAGTCAGGAAGCAAGTGTCCTCACACACTGCTGATGGGAGGGCGAATTGAGTCAACCCTCTTAGAGAACAACTTGAGAGCATCTATCTCCCAGAGTTACAAATGCATCTACCATCTACCCTTTGACCAACAACCTAAGTTCTGGGAACTCATTCCACATGTAAGAGATGGGGGTGGGGGTGCAGAGCTGCTCTGGAGGACCATCTGGAGGACTGTCTGTAGCAGGGGGACCCTGACAGCTACTGCACTGCCGCCAACCCTGGAGTCGGCACACGCGGTTTCATCCCTACGGTGCAGAGGCTCCGGGGTGGGACCGGGGCAGACAGGACAAGGAGGGACACTCTACTCTAGGACGAATGTGAGGATCCCGTAGAAACACTCAGGGAGGTACTAAACGAAAGGATGCATAGGTGCATGTACGCACCATGGTGTGCCCTAAAGATGTGCGCATCTCAGAGCCGTAGCTTCTGAATACGCCCCCTCACACAGTTATAACACCTGGTGTATATTATGAAGGATCCCAGGGCTGATGGCCTATCCTAAGTTATTGGGTGGGACCACTATAATGAAAGGGACCCTTTTAAGGAAGAGGCAGGGAAGGGGATGGGGTGACAGAGGCAGAGACCTCAGTGATGTGGGAAGGGTTCCAGAACCAAAGGACTGAGGGGACCTCTAGAGGCTGGGAAAGCAAGCAACAGATTATCTTCTCCAGAACGTGTGGTGTGGGGCTCACACTTGCCTTTAGCCTCTTGGTATCTGCTATGGTTTGAATGTGAAATATATCCAACACACTTTTATTTTGAATGCGTAGTCCCTAACTGGGGCACTATTTGGAGAGGCCACAGAGCATTGAAAGGAAGGGAGCTAGCTGGAGGGAGCAGGTTACTAGGAGTGAGCCTCTGTAGGTTATAGCCTAGCTCCTGGTCCCGGTACCTTAACCATCCTCTGCTTCCTGGCCACATGCCTTCCCTGTTGGGAAGGATTAAAACCCTCAGAAAGTAAGAGCTAAAGCAAGTCTCCCCTCAATAAGCCACTCGTCAGTTACTTTGGTCACGGCGATGCACAATTAACGAATATATTGTCCATTTCTGTCTTCAGAGAGTTTGGAGGTGCTGGCCAAGGGAGGGGAAGGGGAAACGCAGGAGGAAATAAGGCTGGGAACTGGGCTCCCTGGAGAGGAAGGGGAACAGAGGAAGACACAGGACAGACAGGTCATATTCTTAGAGGACGAAGCCCTAAGCAGGAGGAGGATGCCACGCTGGGAAAGCGAACATTTCACCTCCACTATCAATAGAAAGGTAAGGGACAGTCAGAAAACCCTAGTCTGTCCCTTAGTATCCCAGAGGGCAAGGCCATGTCAGTACCATAGTTCTTTTATGAATCTCCAGTTAGCCTGGGCCCTTGGAAGCAAAGCTGCAGAGCTCAGACCACAGCAGGCAGGCAGGCAGGCAGGCAGGCATATGGATTGGGAGCTCATGGCTGTGTGGGTAAAGCAGGAAAGTGAAGGAACAACTTGACCCCCTACCCTCTCTGAGGAGAAGGCGAATCTCTCTGGAGCTGACACAGGGCAGCCCTGCTATCTACTCCCCCCTCAGGCGTCCCATCACACAGGGCAGAGAGCCTGCCAACCAGAGGGAGGGACAGACAGGCTGGCCGGCTGGAGATGTTGTTTGCCTCTTTGTTTTATGCACAATGCCCCAGAAAAACATTTTGCTGATGTGTAATTAGGCGAACATAATAGCACCTCCGAGAACCGGCATCTCATTTTAGACAACTTTGGCTCAAAGGGAATAGGGTTTTCTTTTTTGTTTGTTTGTTTTATTTTTTATTTTTATTTATTTATTTATTTTGGAGGAAAGGGGGAATGGATGAAAATGTATGCAATCCATTTTTCCCCGGATCTGAGACTCCTCAGCAGCCAGGGCTGGTGAATTCACATTTCTGCCTGATTGTCCCCACCGGAGAATGACAGCAAACGGCAGCCTTTGAGAGGCTCAGTACAATAGCACATAATAGATGGCATTATTCTGTGAAGTACACGGCTCACAAAAGGGCCTCCAATGTGACCTCCCTGTCCGGGACTCCTTACAACATGGCCGCAGCTCCCTATTCACACCTCTTGAGTTCAGGCTGCTCCCACAACTAACCCTGACAGACAGCACCTGGCAGCTGTGACCACAAAGCTCTGAACCCAGGCCTTGAAGGGCTTTCCTGCACCTACCTTCCCTCCCAGAACGTTTCCTATTTGGTGAGGACAAGCCTAGGCTAGCCTGTTGGATGATGGCAGGCAAGCATCCCAGACTAACAGCAGACAGGTGCAAGATGCCTTCTTGGGGCAGTCAGGAGCCACTTAATGCCACAGAGTGCACAGACTTTCTCATCAGGGTTAGCAAGAGCCCTGTTTTAATTCTCTGAGCTTGGGGTGCTTTACCAAGCAGCAGGAGCTAACTGGTAAACTGTCCTTATTCTAGCAGAGCACAAACACCGAAGCAAATGTCTAGCAGGAAAAAAAATCTTAGTGACTTTTAAGAAGTAACTGAAACAGCTAGAACCTGGAGTAGGAGGATTGGACGCTGCTCATTTTTCACCATCAAGGCTGGCATAAGTAGCCCTCACATCTTGCACGCCAGGCATATTGTGACCTTGCATTTCCTCTGGAGCCATGATGTCTAATTTACGGTAACCTAGATGAAGCCAACAGCCTCACTAGCATGCTCTGGGAGGGAGAGATAAAAACTCAGAACGAGGAAGAACACCCCAGCTCCCACCATTGCTTGGCATCTCCTACAGAACCATGCCTGGCTGGCAGGGAAGCTAAACCTGCATGTGTGAGATAACCCTTCCCTGGTTCTGGGTACCCAGCTCGCTGGCTGCTGTGCGTGTTTTCTCTGAAGTCACACACTCTGGAGCCGGGCGAGGGAACGGGTCATAAGATGAAGGGCAGGAGGCAGCCTGCTATCCCTGTGATCCGTGCTGCCTGCTGCTGCTCACTTGAGCTGGCAGAATGAACGCCAGGCAAGGAGTGTTCAGCACACAGGGCTCCTGTAGCTTATAAAAGCTAATGAAGCCGGACGTTTGGAGGTCAAAGGCATGATGGCTGGGGCAGATCCTGCCCATTAGTGGGGCAGATGCTGAAATTCTTAGTGCAAACGTTAAGCAGCTCAAAGATGCTCCACACTGTCAGCCAAACATGCAGAGGGAGCACATGCTGGGGCAGCCAGTGTGTGTGTGTGTGTGTGTGTGTGTGTGTGTGTGTGTGTGTGTGTGTGTGTGTGTGTGTGGTGGGTATGGGGTGGGGGAGGAACAATGACCGCAACAACGTGTAGCCCCAGGAGCTGACATCTTACAGGGGCTGAATTCAGAGGGCTAGTTTCCCCTCTCCACAAACTCAGAAGCAGCTTTGCTTGATAACAATTAAACAAGAAACACCTTCTCCATCCAGGGACTTGCCAAGTTCCTACCACTCACTTTGAAGGGTGAGAAGACATTACGTTTTCTGAGAATAAATGGAATTTATCAATTTGTTTCTCTTTAGACAAACTGACCGGCATATTTCTAACCACTGTTTCTTTTTTACTTTCTCTGTTAGAGAAGAAAAAGGACCGAAAAGGGGTTCTCCCTACAATTCAGGATGAACTAAAAGGTATTTATTTTAGAGTGGAGGGGATGGGGAAGGGAGCAGTTTGTCTAAGAGAAATTCTAAGACTATCATCTTTACAGACCGGGTTTACCAATAATCACAAAATGCTAACCCAGAAGTCATCTGTGCATAGCTATTAGTACAGTGTTAATAGGGAGGAAGTAGAAACCATGGTCAGCTCACTGGGCAGCCAGCAAGCACTGATCCACAGAGCATCTGTGGTTTTCCTCACCCTGGTCGACTCAGGGCTCCACTTTCCCCATCAGTGGAGGGGCCATCAGCCAGTCAATATTCTCTTTTGTGGAGACCCAACTGTCAGTATCATGTTGCTATGGTTACCAGCATTTTAACGCCACTCTCCCCTCTTTTCCAACTGAATTACACTGCTAATCCCCCACAGCATGTCTTCAGAGGACCCAGCTTCTGGTACATTCATGTCTATTAGCGTTTCTGAGGTACGCAAAAGCTCCAGACGAAATATCCAGCCTTCAGGACATGCCAGACTCTTGACCGTTCACTCTTGGGCCCCTCCTCAGAGAGAAATCCATGTAAAGCCTAGTATAGCAGATGTGCTACTGAGTTCCCATCAGCATCTGGATTGTGACCCACCATAACGTGAGTTAATGAATTACAAGTAGCCATCAGGAAAATTCAAATGTTCTCAGAGAGCCTGGCTCACTCCCGGAAATCTTCCCACAATCCTCTCGTCCTGCCCCACCAAAACACATCTGACTTCACTTTTGTGCCCTCCTGCATTGGAACATGGTTTCCATGAAGGCAGGAAGTTGAACTTGCTCCTGGGGAAACCAAGTCCTTATGTGGGAGGCGTCTTCCCCACACATCACTGCTGAGTGAGTAGAAGAATCTTGGCCACTTGGTTCTGCCACCGAGTCTTATGTTCTCAGTTTAGTCAAGTGACCATGGGTCACACTTAACAATAAGAAGACACAAGTCTGTCATAGACAAGGCGAACTGGAGTTTTATCTACCAGGATCCTCCTCCATTTCTCTTTTTCTGGGCATTGTATATACGGAAGTTGTAAATATACTCACATACAAAAGTCATACATAGAGAGCTATGTTCCTACTCTTCACAGCGTGCTCAAGACCACTGGGTACTTCTGGGAAATGACTGGGGAACTGAACTGGCCACCTGTAAATGTGTCCTTTTCCTGCCGTGTCCCTGGGGAGTGTGTTGGTGAGTCATCTTATGAGAAGACACTCCTCACATGCTATTAGGAAAATGCAAATTAAAATGAGAGAACCCCCCCCCCACGAATGTTAGGATGGTGAATTCTAAAACACCAGCAGCCACCAGATGAAATGACAGGAACACTCAACCCCAACACTGCTCGGGCTTCAAAATGGTGCTTCTACTTTAGAAGATAGTTCTGCGACTTCCTACAGACCAAATATGCTGGCATCACGGCCTGGCAGCCACATCTCTCTTTTTTTACAAGGGAGCTGAAAGCATCTGTCCACATAAAAACCCGCATGTGGATGTTTTCAGTGGTTTTATTCATAAAATCCAGACCCAAGATGAGATGTTCTCCAATAGATGATGGATGAATAAAACTAGTATCCCAGATAAATGGAACTTCATTCAGCACTAAGGATAAATGAGCCGTCGGTAACAACCAAATGCACATCTGGAATGACTTCCTGGAACTCAGGGGTACGTCCATGCTTCAGACCCCGACAGCCATACAGGACAGCCCACGGCCTCTCACTATTTGTGTGTCTACCAGATTTCAACAGTACCCAAGGAAGACGTGAAACCGAACAAGGCACAGGAGGGCACCTTGGGACCCTGAACGAAGGTCTTGCTCTTGCGAGTGCAGCGGGTTATGTCCCAGCCACACGCCCTCATCCTGCATTGTAATTAATTAAGGGGTGCTGGGAATTGTACCTAGAGCACTGCATATGGCAGAGAAGTGCTCTGTTGCTGAGCTCCATCTTCAGGCTCCCTTTTATTTTTACTGAAATTGTTGGCTTGGGCTGGGTAACTATGATCCCAGCGGTTGGGAGATGGAGGCAGGGGGATTGCTGTGAGCTTGAGGCTTTGGCTACAGAATGAGACTGTCTCAAACCAATACATTATTTTATTGGCCAAATTAACTGCCAAGGAGTGACAATGAGTGAGCACCTGACTGCATTAATGCATCCTCTGCATACATTCACTTAACGTGCTTCAGGCCTCTATGGAGAACTATTTGCCCGCCTTTCCCTATGGGACTTAAACTGTCCGTATGTTAGAAAGAAACTAGGCCAGTTTCTGTTGCTAGGACAAAATACTCCAGACTGGGAATTTCTATGAGAAATGGTTTATCATTTATTTAGTATTCTCTTTTAAATCAAAGGTAGTTAGCCTGCAGGGACTCTTATTTGCCAAACCTTCCCCCTTCTTCCTTGCACTGATCAGCCAGTCATATCAGATTGTGAAGTCACTTCCCACTGGCGGAATGGGGCAGTCACCACTGACACCCAGGATGACAGACAGGCTATCCTGCCCAGTGTGCTTGCTAGCCTTGTTGGGTTCCAGAGGGCCCTTTCTGCAAAAAGACATTCCCTTGCATTGTCCATGTGTTCCTTTGTGCAGAACAAAGATTATTCTTTGTTTCTAACATTTCATGAAGTTATACATTTAAACATTTTAATTTAATTTAATGTCTGAGAGTTTTGCCTGTATGTGTGTTTGTGCACTCTGTGTATGTCTGTGTGCTGTACATGTATGCTTGGTGCCTACAGAGGCCAGAGAGGTCATTTGATCCCTTGGAAGTAGGATTACAGCCAGTTAAGAGCAACTGTGGGTAGTGGGAATGGAACTTGGGTCCCCTGGAAGGCAACCAGTGTCTTAACCACCATCACTCCAGTCCTGAAGGTGTTTTTCAGCTCATACGTTTGGATCCTGACTCGTTTAAGCTTCTACTGAGGATCACTCTGGAACCTGCCACGTGCAGACAGTGGCCATGTGTATGTGGACTGACCTCACTTAATAATAACCTCCTCCCACCAGGAACTACCTGCCCGTGAGACCACTGTTAGCCTCCTCAAGTCAGGAAGACAGAGACATACAGGCATGACTGTAAGTCATAGGATGATTAACTCTGGGGCCCAGCAACCCACAAAGTCCCTAGGACTGCCCCGGCCATGTAACAGACAAAGAAAATCAGTTACCTAGGACAGACAAAGAAAGATGCACCCCTTTCAGAGAAACTCTGCCTTCCAGTTTGTGATATAAAATCCCCTGGGACCCCCCCCCCATGTTTCCTGGTGCTCACTCCCACTCTGTGGAGTGCACTAACTGTTCTCACTCTCTGTTTAAATAAATGCACGTTTACTGCTCTGGGTCTTGCTCAGTTCTGTCCCCAAGACACAATCTGTGCATCACATCCTGGGAGAGCCTTGACCACCCCCCCCCAGTAACACCTTCTAAGAATCAGAGGGTAGTCTCCCTTGTTAAGTAGCTGACCAAACATCACCTGGCTTGTGGAGTGTGGATGGACCCCTCCTTCAAATTAGCAGCCTCTAAAACCAGGAACTGAAGCTTCAGACTGATGACTGCTCTAAAGAATGGGATCTCCAGTCTCCAGACCTGGGTGGAGACACAACGTTCTGAACTGCCCAGAAGGTCATAAGATTATTATCTAGCAGGAGGAAACTTTCTGGTAAAGAACAAAAACACACACTGCGCCCCACCCATAATGGAATCCAAATGGGTCTGTCAATCACCTCAAAAAAAAAAAAAAAAAAAAAAAAAGCCTGTTCTAGAAGCTAGAAATATATAACCTGAATAAGGCACATGCTGGTACAATGGTTTCTCTGGACCTTGTTCATTCTTAGGCTTTAAGAGTGCCTCATTTTACTACACAGCAGTACCTGTTACCTATACTAAGCCAGGGTCTTGTCTGAATCCCTGCAGTGGAGAGCAGAAGGACCAGCCAACTGAATGGAGGCCAGAGAGAGGTCTCAGTAACACAAGGCTACTCCACTTCTTACTGGTAGAGCCATCTCTCTCCATTGTCACACTGGGGACCAAGCTTCCAGTGCTGGGCTTTTCAGAGGACAAGCAGCATCCAAACCACACTATGGCCATGTGACTAGCAAAGGCCATATCCAGCTGACAGCTAGTAAGGACAGACCTGAGTGCAGCCTTGTGAGGCCCTAAGTGTAGGACTCAGACAAAGAAACTGTAGGGAAGAGTATGTGTGTGCACATGTGCATGCATGTGTGCATGTGTGCGTGCGTGCATGTGTGTGTGTGCACTCAAGTATGTGTACGTGTGTGTATACATGCATGTGTGTGCATGTGTGTGTACTCAAGCATGTTTGTAAGTATGCATGCCTGTCTGTGTTGTACATAAAAGGCTGGCATGACTACTCAGTGTGTAAAAGATGCTTGCTGCTAAGCCTGCAGACCTGAGTTTGATCCATAGGACATTAAGAGAACTTCCACAGGCATGTTACAGCATGTGTGAGGATTTTATAGAGTCACTTCCCACCTTTCTAATACCATACTGACACAGCCTGTGTTGACAGGCGGTGAAGATGCGATTTCTCCACCTGCCTGCCTGAGCTACAGCATCTACCCTCCGCAGCTACAGCCACTGGCTCTTGGGGCCTGAGGCCTGGACCAACCATCATTCAGGCGCTTTGAACTTCGCCACTGACTCTCCAAATCTCCATTCTCTAGACTACAGGGTTTCAGTGTGCACTGGCTTGAGCCTTGTAATAAACTTCACTGTGGGTGTGTACAACACTCACTGTTAGCTCCATTTCCCTGGAGAACCCGACAGCCCACCTTCCTGTCACTCCATGGCATACACAATAGGTTCTGTTTAAAGGTTTTATTTTGTTTGTAAATGCGAGTGCTTGTATATGTGTGGTGGGGCGGGGGTTGCAAGTACTGGTGGAGGACAGAGGAGAAAGATCGGTCCCCTACGACCGGATTCAGAGGCAGTACTCAGCTGCCTGACACGGGCGATGAGAGGTGAACCTGGGTCCTCTTCAAGAGCAGTCTGTGCTCTTCACCACTGAGCCATCTCTCTGGTCCCAGGGACAGTTTTAAAAAGTGTATTTGTGAGGTTGGAGAGGCAGCTCTGCAGGTGAAAGTGCTTGCTGGCTAATCACGAAGACCCACGTTTGAATCCCCAGAGTCCCCAAAAGAGCCAGATATGTACTACAAGCACCTGTATATTCCCATGCTCCCACAGACAGGGAGAAGGGAAGCAGAGAATGACCAGTGTGCTAGTCACATGGTGGAGAAATGAGGCTGTCCTCCAACCTCCACACACGAGCTACCGCATGCACAGGACTGCATTCTCACACACAAATGCACTCTGCACACAGACGCTGCCGATGGGAGATGTCCTTCTGTATACGTGTTTCTCTATATGGGTAATGAATAAAACACCGATTGGCTGATTGGCCAGGCAGGAAGAATCGGCAGGGCCAGGAGATGAGAATTCTGGGAAATAGAGGCAGACGGATTCACATGTAGTCAACAAAGGAGTAGAAGGTCTGGGCATTCTCCAGTAAGCCAAGACAAAGTGGAAAGACACAGATTAACAGAAATGGGCTAATAATTAAGACAGAGCTAGCCAGTAAGAAGTCCTAGCCATCGGTCAACAGTTTTATAATTAATATAGCATCTGTGTGTTCATTTGGGGCTGAAGTGGCAGGTCCTGGTGGGACAAAGAACCTTCTGAAACACGCTGCTACTGTGCCCATTCCAGGATTTGAACCTGCAACCACTTCCTTTATTCAATCTTTCCCTGCAATAAGACTATAAATTCACTTTGCCCCATTTCCACCACAGGGGCATGCCCACCTCTTCCCCCATCAGCATCCAAAGGTTTCTGTGATTTAGGAAGCTTGACAAGGATGAGAAATTATGGATGGAAAGCCAGGAGGTGAAAAGCCACGTCTAATGACTACGTTCCTTCTCTTCAGTTAAAGGGAAACCACCTTCCTGCCCGAATTTCCTCCACCGCATCCTCAAGGTTGCCGATACAGTAGGGACTCACTATTTATTTGTTGGATGAAGTTTTCAAAAGGACCTCGCTGCTTATATTTGGAGTAAAACACAGGCATGTCAGACACAATGAGGCGTTTACGAAAGTCACATGCTTCTGTCACCCTATGATGAAGGCTGACTGTCACCTTAGTGAGTCCTTTCCTTGAACACCTCCCTTAATGTCAGCACGGGAGAACTACACACATCTCCATGGCGAAAGCTCCTGTCCCAGCTAACACCCTCTTCAATCCCAGATCACTTTTGAGCTCTGAATGTGACTTGAGTCTGTAACTCAGCTTGGCTAGAAATACCTGAAAGAAACTCGGCTGGGGCTTCTGGAAAAGGAAGAGAAGGAATTGCTCCTGTTGGCCAGAGTTATCATGTGTGTATGTGATGTGTGGGTCTGTGCAGCCACCTTGTGACTAGGGTCATAAGGACAGACCTGGCAGACAGGTTCCAACCCTGGTGAGATCCTCAAACTACTGCAAAGTCTGACTTCACAACCCCTCCTTCCCACACGCCAAGCTTGTTGCTCTGGGTCATAAGGTGAAACTCCACTCCCGCCAAAACTTCTAGTGGCTCTCCTGCTGGCACCCTGGTGGACTCACAGGAACGTGGCCCTGGTTCTCAACTTGGAACTTCAGCCTCAGGCTCTGCTGGCCTCTCCTTTCCCCATTCCAATGCATCACCCCAAGTCACATGATGCCAGGGACAACTGTTTTGATGACGTCTCCAACCCCCAGCTCCCTGCTCTTGCCTCGACTATCAGGGCTTCTCACAAACTCTTCCTGTGTCAACACACTGACAATTTCACTCACACAGCAGCCTTGGAGACACAACCATGCATGATATGCTTGTTCCCACCAGGCTGCTGAATGGTAGAGCACATGCCCATTGCATAGGAAGCCCGAGGTTTAGCTCCGACACCATGAAGTAAACTAATTAAGCCTATGAACTGGTAATGTTTTCCCTTGCTGGTGGCATCATACTACCTGGAGCTGTGTTAGTCAGAGTTCTCCTGAGAGAAGACACAGGATGTTCACAGCCACACTGGTATCTGCATCTATTGAGACATGTTTCTGGAGAACTGGCTCCCGTGACTATGGAGGCTGGCAATTGCAAGATATGCAGGGTAAGCTGCAAGCTTCAAGGGCAGATACTGCAAGCTCGACTTGGAAGGCGGTAATGGAAACAGAATTTCTTCTGAAGAATTCAGTCTCTAAAGGCTTTCAACTGATTAGGTGAGGGTTAGTCACACTTTTTATCTCCCTGATGCACAGGTAGCTAGATCTGCAGTCAAATGCTCTACCCCTGAGCTATACCCCCTACAGGTAGCTAGCTGTAAACACACCTTCACAGCAGCCTCTGCTTGTCTGGATAAGGACCACGGAGCAGGGTGGATCAATGCAGATGCTAACTTGACAGCTTCTGGACTGTCCCTTTAACATTCCCAGGGACCCCTGCTTTGTCATTGTGTGTAGAGCCATACAGGAAAAACAGTGGAGACAAGGACACGACCTCTGTGCCTCTTATTTTCCCCACCACTAACTGCTGAGGTCATGCCCCTCTCTGTACCTTATGAACACGCGTGTTTGTTTCTCTGGCCGAGACAAATGTGAGAAAATATTATTCACATTCTGTGAAGTTCCTCCATTTTGGGTGAACAATCCCCTCAACTACAGTGCTTGGTCTATATAAATATTGTAATTTGTTTTTCTAAACACCTGCCCTCCTCATCCTATTGACCCCTAGGACTGTCTGGCCAAGAGAGGTGTTTATGGGTGTTGATCACCTGGCATTCTTTAACCCATTCACAGTATCCTTGACACTGATCATTACAGACTGAAAAGAAAGGGAAACTCACCCCTTCCTTGGTTGTTTCTAGACTATAGACTCCCTGTACTAGATCCTAACCCTCTACAGCCAAAGCCTGTATTGGCGTTCAGTTGCTCCTTTCTTTGTCTGTCTTTCCGGTTTGAAGGACTTCGAAGTTTGAGACACAGAATGGCTGAGTTTGGTGGATGGGTGCTCTGCCTTCCAGGGCACCCTGAGCATTAGGTAAGAGCCCATCACCCAGGTCTGCCTTCCAGGGCATCCTGAGCATTAGGTAAGAGCCCATCACCCGGGTCTGCCTTCCAGGGCACCCTGAGCATTAGGTAAGAGCCCAGTGCCCAGGAAAGGTGTTCAGCTGTAGGATTCAAGCTGCTGGAGTGTCACAGCCAAGGCGAGGGAACCACTGTTCTGAGAAGCTGCCAAATGATGATTCATGGGAAATCACCTGAATCACAGGTAAAAAAAAGGTGTAGATCTCTTGACCTTGGCACTAAAAACTTTGATTTAAAACTAAAACCATTTTCTTGGAGGAATCATGGCAACAAAAAAATACTCCAGATGGTTTGAAAAGAACAAATATTGGCTCCTTTGTCACAGCAGAAAGTGGTAAATTCTAGATGCCACAGAAATGGAAATTACACTCTGGTAAATTCATGTGGTAAATCCTTGAATGAATATTTAAAGAGATGGTTGGGAGCCTTTACAAACAAAGACTGATGTCCAGACCCCTGCCGGAGGTCACAGAGAACAAGAGAGAGAGCCATGATTTTGTCATGGGAGGTTTCTAGACAAAGGGGATTCAGTGATAGGAACAGCATCTCACCTGGTCTCTCATGACAGACAGCCTGGAGTAAGATGGAGATCAACATGGTGGAACAGTGTGTTCCTCAGGAGCTCGGAGAAAGGTCTCTGAGGTGTGCCTAGGGACAATTCCACCTTTTGCACACTGGACTCAGGAGGCATCCAACTTATACATGAAACCTTCTGAGATACCAAAGCTAGAAGACCTTCCAAATGTGGACCACCATAACCCGGGTTTGAAACATCTCAACAGAAAATGGGCATGGTGGTGCAGGCCTATAACTCCAGCACTAACGTCACAAGTTCAAGGTCAGCCTGGTCTACACAGAGAAACCTGGTCTTGAAACCAAGGGCTGGGAATGAAGCTCAATAGCCCAGTGTTTACTTGGGTCCTGGTTCACCTTCTAAGCTTCTAAACAAATGAACCGATAAACTGCCAAAATAGAGTTATTTTTCAAAGAACTAAGGTGAATGTTTTGAAGGCTAAACTCCTTTCTCAGAAATGAAGTAGAATTATTTTTCTTGAAGCCTAAACAACTTAGAATATAAATGAGGTCTGGAAGGGAATCACGGATGTCCAGGACGCTGCCTTCCCGTCACTACAGTCTGGAGAAGCCAGTGTTCACTGCTCACACACTTTACACATGGTGAGGTGGTGGAGTTCCACCCAAGAGACCCAATGTGAAGGCAGAGGTGCGTTTGCTTTTCACTCCTTCACTTTAGCTGACCTTTCCAATGAACGCTCCAGCCGCCATGGTAGCTGTCACCAAGTCTAAGTGCTTTTCCACGGTGCTGGTGTGGGAGCTGCGCTTCACGAAGCCCAGCCAAGAGCTCCACCCTTGAGCTACATTCACAGACACTCCTTTTCTTCAACTCTGCAAACCAGACAAGCCTTGAACCTGGAATGCTCTTGCCTCAGCCTCCTGAGTAGCTGGGATTACACTATGAGGCCTAGTTTAGGCATGCTTTTTCTAACATCTGTTCATATCTAGGAAGCACAGATAAACTAGAATATACTTCAAGAGAAAGGCGACAGTAACTTGCTGATGCCAATTGGAACTCTTGGAAAGAAGCTGTGTCTGCAGATTAGAGCTGTAGTCCCATAGAGACTGGAATGTCATAGGTCCAGAGGCTAATCACCTTATCTTTGCCTAGTTTCCTTACCCACCTGCATTAGAACTAACATTGTGAGATTCATAGATTAAAAACCTCTCAGTACCTATTAACATGGCAGACCCCTTGTTTCCACCAACCCTAAAGCTAAGAATGCCATCCTACAGCATCTTAGGCCTATAGAAGAGCTCCTCCGTCTTACTGGAACCACCTCTCTGAGGTACTCACCAGTGTGTTTTAGATCTGTCTTGATTTATGACAAAACGTCACAAAACTGTTTCCACAATGGAATTATGGAGCTTGGTACAACTTAAATCTGTGTTCTCAGGCCATGGTCCCTTAGAGTGGTTCCAGAATAAACTATCTATCTCTTTAAGATGGGAGTTGTGGTTTTGTGTTGACAATGGCGTCTAGATTCTCCTAAGCTGTCACATCCAGACACACAGACTCAGAGACTCTTAGTCTACCTATCTTCTCTTTCCTTCTCTGTTGCTCTGCACTTGGTCTATCCCAACCCATTACCCTTTCTGCTCTGATTCCAGATTGAAAATCCCACACACAAATGTTCCACAAGGGGCTCTTACTTTAGGCTGTGGATTTACAACTAAGGGTAACACAACTATATTCTTTCTTTTTAAAACATTTATTTATTTCATGTGCATTGGTGTTTTTGCTTGCATGGATGTCTGTGTGAGGGTTTCAGAGCCCCTGGAACTGGAGTTACAGACAACTGTGAGCTGCCGTGTGGGTGCTGGGAATTGAACCCGTGTCCTCTGGAAGAGCAGCCAGTGTTCTTGACCACTGAGCCATGTCTCTAGCCCCCCACAACTCTTTTTTTCTTTGTTTGAAACCTGATTTTAGCATATAACCTGGCACCATTACCCCTGCAATCTCTGTACAGAATTCCTTTTAGACTGAAGCTAAAGCAGTAGATGGAGAATTTTGTCATGAGTGACAGTGGGTGACTGATGGGCTCTGTGTGCCAGGGCCCGCAGTCACAGTTTCCAATTTACCTTCTCGTTGGGGTCAGGGATTAAAATAGTGCCTTACTGTGTAACCCAGCCTGCACAGAGCTCTGGGAAATCCGTGGGTCTCATTCCCAAGAGCTGAGATCACAGGTCCAGGTCACCATACCTAGACTAGAGTTTCTCCTTTAAAATTGTCCCAGCTTTGAGACATCCACTAACAACACCTAGAAGTGGAAAGGGGAGGGAGGGGGCTTCCTCTCTACATTGACAGGCCGAGCTGGCAACTGAAGGGCCACGCCTGCCCAGGTTGCCAGTCAGCTTCCTGCTCTTAAAGCATTGCATTGTCTTGGGGCTGAGAAGAGCTAGCAGGCTCCCTGGCGAAAGTGTGTGTGTGTGTGTGTGTGTGTGTGTGTGTGTGTGTGTGTGTGTAAAATGAGGAGCCAAAACAAAACACAGTGACAGAGTTGGAACAGGGCTGAAAGCAGGGCTGGGAATAAAGGGCAGGCAGCTCTCACCAGTGAGAAAGAAAATGCCCACTATAGCATCACACAGGCATGGAGCAGGCCCGGCAGAAACAATCAGACCACCGAAACAGGAGTCCCCCAGGAATGCGTGCTAGGAAGGAGAAGGCCCCAGCCAGAGAGGAGCTTGTCTCCCACGAGAGATTCACCCAGCTCTAGCTTACCTTACTACCTTCCAGGACAAGTCTGAATGCCGGGCAGTGAGAGGCCAGGTGGATGGGGCCACACCCTTAGAGGCCTGATTAATCTGTCTTAGTTTGCTTTCTATTGCTGTGATAATGGCCTCAAGCAAAAGCACCGTCTGGAGGGAAGGGTTATTTGACTCCACAGTCTTTGGGGACGTGGGGGCAGAAGCAGCAGCCACAGAAGCGTGCTACTTACCCGCTTGCTCCCCATGGCTTGCTTAGCTAGCTTCTTACATATCCCAGGACCAAGGAGCCCAGTCACTGCACCACCCGCAGTTGGCTGGGCCCTTCCACAAGGAGCTTCAATCGAGAAAGTGTGCCACAGACTTGCATACGGCTAGTTGACGGGAGCGTTTAGCTGAGGTTCTCTCCTCAGACAACTCTAACTTCCATCGAGTTGACAAAAACTTAACCAACACAGACTTTAAACTTCAGTCTCTCTTCAGGACCACAAAGATGGACTTGGGGAGTCATTCCATCTTTTTGTACTTGTTCTGATGTGGCCACATTGAACAAATCTCTCTCTCTCTCTTTTTTTTTTTTTTTTTTTTTTCTGGATTATACTGTTAATCTGACTCTTGTGATTGGCTGATTGAGGATAGGTGGCCAAACCTGGCTTCCAGCATAGGTTGTGACCCCCAAGATGGATAATATCCAGAGCCCAGGAGGTTCGAGGTTAGCCTGGGAGGACAGTGCCTATCATCAAAACAGGGTCAGCCAGAAGCTAAGTTATGCTTGGTGGTGTGAGGGGGGATCAGGCCACAGCCACCTACAGCAGCCTTTCTTGGAGCTTCAGTGGAGATAGCGAGCCCCAGAGGACAGCCTATGTGAGACTCTGCAGACCTCTAATGGACTTCAGGTGCCAGGACTCTTAGGAGCGATGGCACCCTAATTCTCATCTACAGGCTCCAGCTACCTTCAGATTTCTTGGTATCTGAAGGCCAGCAATGGCATCCCTCTGCCATGATTACAATGGGTACCCATTAAGTAAATGTGTCCCTCCTCCCCAGTCTCTAACTAACTCATCAGTAAGATACCTTCCTCCCTTCCCGCCCCTTCCCAACCTGCCCAGGAATTAGAGAAAGCCTGACTGCAAGTAAATACTGTGGCATACTCAGCTGTGACCTTATGACATGAAACCTGCCATGTTGTCCGCGTATGGCATGTTTGTCTGTGGTATTACTAACTATTCCACTAAAGCTCTTATCCAATAGGAGGATCTGCTTCACTACCTTTCTGTCTGGGCAGAAGGGAAAAAGCTTTTTCTGGCCAATCGGCAGAGAAGAGATGTACTTGGATTTAGGGTAATGTGAATGGGTTCAAATGCATCCACAAGCCCTGGAGATGGGCTGACTCTGGGTCAGAGTGGGTGTTCACTGGAGCCTCTTCAGAGGACTGCGCCTGCAAACCTGTCCCCAGCCAGACACTGTGCCAGTAACAGGCTCAAAGAGTAGGGTCCCCGGGATTTCATCTTTTGACCACTGGCAGCAGCAACTCATTTATCTGGGCATTATAAACACAAACTCGTGGGACCAGCCCCAGAGTACTGCTAGAGCCTGAATGTTTCCTATCCCACCTACACTTAGCCTCAGTGCAGAGATGTCCTCTAAGGAAGCAGTTAAATTAGGTCACCAGAGTGGGTCCCTGGTCTATTAGGGTTAATGCTGTAAGAGACACCAGAGAGCTCACTGGCTCTTGCCCATAAGCATACTCTGGGTGAGTGGCTGTTCACAAGCCAGATGAGAGTCTTGAGCAGGAGAACCCTAACCTTGAACTTTCTTGTCTCCTGAATGGAACAAAATCCCACCTGTGGCCTTTTGTTATTAGTGGTCTATGCTGAATGTAAACTTCCAGGGCGGGACCCAAATATCTACGCTGGAGAAACTCTGCGTGTGACTTTGACATAAAGGTTCCTCTTGAGAAATGCGGGTCTAGTCATGAGCTGAGGCTGTCTTAAAACATCCATGCTTCATGGCTGGAGAAAATCCAGGGACTCTTAGAAGGAAGACTGCTCTTCCAAAGCCATGGGACTTGGAGGTAGTGGCCTCATGGCTGTCACTTCTCAAATATACCCTGCAGTGCTTGGTGTGAAACCTCAGACGCTAGCTCTTCCCGTTCATTTCTTCCAAGGGTGGCTTGCAGGCGCTGGCCAGGTTCTACCCCTGAAAACTACATGAACATGCCTCTGTCTATCACCTGTGTTTACAGTAGCACGAGCCATACAAGTATACATGCTTTTCTTGTAGAAAGAGATGTGGAGGCCACCCCAGCTTGGGACCAGGGTATAAAAGAGTCCTCACAGGGTTTACCCAGGTGAACCCCCTTTCAGAAGAAAGGCACAGCTGAGCACCCGCCTCAGTCAGCTGCCACAAGCGGGGAAACAATCTCTCCCCAGACAAAAGCAGCAATAAGGCAGAGCCACACTTACTTCCAGGACCGTCCATTGTTCCACAACAATAGCGTCGTAGCCCTGTGTGGGTTTGTTATCTTCTGGGGAAACAGCTTCAAAGATGAATACTCCATCTGTCAAGCCATAGAAGGAGTCTGTGGAAACAACAACACAGAAAAACCAGTTTGGTGGTGGTGGTGGGGGTGTCTGAGCTGTCTGTGGCAGAAGTCTTACAAACAGCAAGAATTTTCACTGCATTCATTAATAATCCCAATCAGAACGTCTTTTCAGAATGTTAATTAAAGATGGCATACACAGCCGCAGAGTCTAGCCCCATCAGAATGAATGGGACTAATTTACCTCACTCTTTTGAATAATATCCTTGATTTTTATGAGCCCAAATTTCATCATCGGCAATCACCATCACACTCGCGTGCCTACCCTCCTGTTCATGACCATGTCAGGATGCAACGTGAAGAACTCACTCAGCGCAAAACACAGATTTTAGAAGACTACAGTTAACTAAAAGGGATGTTTAAAAGGCGGGATAGATTCAAAATGCCAAATCTAAGCTCATCAGTTGTGCTCTGGATGCGTTAATTCTGGGGTGTTGGGGTTGCAGTGTGGTTGATATACCAAGGATGCTTTTGGCAGTCCATGTAAAGAGCTGGGTTTGGGAGGGAGCTTCCCAAATGATTTAGCACTGACATATTCCAGTCAAGAGAGTGGGCCCCTGCGTACCATATGGCTCAACAAGCCTATGCGGGATGATCAGCGTTATTTGGGAATGTTTAGAGATGTGGTCTGAAGGAACAGGACACAGCCTCAGCCATGCAGAACACCTGCCTCTGCCTTCTTTTGGGCTGTGGTGCAGTTTGTCCTGGATTCCTTTTTTAGCCAAGACCTCGAGAAAGGGGGACTGATTTTGAGGCTGGTGGCCCGACTCCAAGTGCCTTGTCTACCTCATCTGTGAGGTGAGGATCTGGACAGGTGGCCCTTGTGCCCTACAATCTACTCTGCAAACACTGTTCAGTCTCAATGACCTGCTGAAGCCCAACCCCCAGCTCAGTCTCTGGAAGGGAAGAAGCCCTTGTGCCCTACAATCTACTCTGCAAACACTGTTCAGTCTCAATGACCTGCTGAAGCCCAACCCCCAGCTCAGTCTCTGGAAGGGAAGAAGCCCCATGATGCTTTGCTTGTTGTTCTTCCTACTCCCAGATATGCAAAGAGGGAGAGCCAGGCAGGAAGAGCGCTGGAAACAGCATGCTGGCTCTTGGGTCATGGGCATCTAGCCTTAATCAATGGGAGGAAACAGATCTCTACTTACCGAAGCCACCTACCCTGTAGGCTTACAAACACACACCAGCCAGCTTTTATGTACTGAACTCGGGGCCTCCTATTTGCCTAGCAAGAACTTTACCCACCAAACTTTCTCTAGCACCCTCGTTTCTTTTTTCCTATTGCTTTGTTTTTTAAGTAATTTTGCAAATAATGCCTACAGAGAACACTCCTGAGAGCATTGATTGTTGTCATGACAGACTAAAGGAAATAAGAGGGGTGTCAGGGTGAGCTTCCGGAAGCCACTTCAGGTCTGCTAAATTGCTCTCCAGGAAGCTGTGCAGCTAAAATTCCAAACACAGTGAGGGTCCCTCCATCCCCACACCTCTGCGGGCTCTCCACATTTGCCAATCTCACAAACAAAAGAAACAGCTGTTTTCAACATTTACTAGCCATAGAGAATTAATGTCTAGTTTGTGTTCTTCGCTCATTTCTATTGGGATTTTAGATTTTTTTAGGTATTTATAAAATCATTATACATAAAGAATAGTAAGTATAGCCCTTTATTTTTATTGCTGGAAACAACTTTCTCCTATCTATGTCTTTAATTTTTTCGGAGGAGAACATAAAAGCTTCCGATTGCTATGTGCTGACAGTTTGAGTTTTTTTCTTTGTGACTTCTAGTAAATAGTGGCACTTCCATGAATGCCACTGTGAGTCACAGACTTCCCATTTTGTGTCCCTTCCCTCTCTGTGACAAAGGAAATTAACATTATTATGATTTATCTTATTTTAAAAATCCCTTTTCAAATAGTCATTGCAAAGTGTAAGTGGCTCCTTGGGGGTCTTGCTGGGTAGCCAGCCTAGCCAAAGGGACAAGGTCAGGTTCTGTAAGAGACCCTAGCTCAAAAAATGGGTAGTTGGTGGAGGTGGACCATTGAAGTCAACCCCCTGCACACACTACTCCCAATGCAGATGCCCCTCTGTTGTGGAGTATTAGCTGAAGATGTGTTGCAGTTGTTTATGCTGTGGAGTATCTGTTTAATGTTGTAAAGATGTGCTGCATTTCTTTTATGTTGCATTTGTTTAACTCCGTGTGCTGTGCTACTTTGCCTGTCTAAAACGCCTGATTTGCCAAGAGCTTAATGGCCAATAGCTAGGCAGGAGAGAGATAAGCAGGGCTGCCAGGCAGAGTCAGAAGGAAAAATCTAGGGTTGAGAGAAGCTTGAAGAGATATAAGGAGAACAGGAGGCCAGCCAGCCACGGAGTAAGAGGAAAGAAAGACATGCAGAATAGAGAAAGGTAAAAAGCCCAGAGGCAAAATGTAAAGAGAAATAGGATAATTTAAGTTAAAAAAAAAAAAAAAAAGCTGGCTAGAAACAAGCCAAGCTAAAGCGGGACACTCCTAAGGAAGAATACGTCTTCATGTATTTATGTGGGGGCTGGATGGTGGGCCTCCAAAGAATAAATACACCAACCACATTCTCTCTCTCTCTCTCTCTCTCTCTCTCTCTCTCTCTCTCTCTCTCTCTCACACACATCCCTAAATAAAATAAAAATAGTCACCACAGAAAAATAGTTAAATGAATACATTCTGTATTATCCTAAAACGCCACAGGAATTTAATCAGAGGGTACTTAAATGATATTATGTAGAAAAAATGCAGATACAAAAATGCTATCTGGGCTAACTGTAAATATTTTAAATTATTTGTGTGTCCGTGTGTGTATGCACACACATGGGTGACTACAGAAGCCAAAAGTGTGTGTGGGACCTGAGGTACAGGCATCTGTGACTCACCTGACATGGTGCAGGGACTTCAACACACATCTTCATGATACTGCAATGACTTCCGAACTGCTGAACCCTCACTCCACTCCCAAAATTGTGATTTTTTTTTTAAAATATGAGAAATGTTTAGCTTAATAAGCTGAGTAAATAATGAGACATCAAAGTGGTCATGAGTGGTAGAATTAAGTATAATTAAATTTTTATTTTCAGTCCTCTTGCAAGACTAATAGAAGGAGTAACATAGGTAATCAGATACAGAGGAAATGATGGCCCTTTCTCTCTATGTGGCTCCTGAAGGCAGAACTAGGTCCAGAGTTCCAGAAAAAGAGGGTTACAACACAATAAAGCTAACCTTCCAGAGTGAAGTGAGAAATGACCTCAGGAGGGCAGTGGAAACTCCACGCTCACCACAAAGGACCTGCCCCGACCCCTCCTCCATTCCAACAGCTGTTGGGTACCATTGCAGGCCAGGCACACACTGGGGGCCTCCTGAGCAGCAAAATGCAGTCTCCCCAACCTTAGAGTTTACTCTGTGGCTGAGAAGACAGACAGGAGCAGAGTGTCAGAATTGACACACAGGAATATGTGGGCTGGGGCAGTGAAGGTAGAGGTCATGGAGGAGGCTATTTAAACTAGGGTTCCCATCAACCAGGAATTTCTTGAGTACTCTAAGATGGGAAGAGCTGCACACTGTGGGCGGCATTATTCCCTAGGCAGAGAATCCTGAGAATACATGCATTAATTCCCTGTTCTCTGCTAGTACCACAAATGCATGTGATGTGAGTACTGCTGAGTTCCTAGCATCCTGATTCCCCTAATGGACTGTATCCTGGGATGGGGAGCCAAATAGACCTTAGGATGCTTGGTCAGGCATTGTAATACCTCAGTAGGAAAGGACACTACGGCAGACATATATGCACTAAGCAAGCAAGTGATGTGGACTTGTAGGGTTTTTGAGTTCCTGGTAGGAAGGTGGCAAATGCATCGGGTTGGGCAACCAATGGCAGATGGACCACAGAATCCTAAGAAGAGACTTGGGACTCTGGTGACTGGTAGTGAAAGAACAGTAAGAAGACTTCTCCAAGAGAACGGCAGGTAAGATGCAGAGCCGGAAACCATGTGTGGGGTCCAACTTGACCTCCTATGTCTCTGTTACCACTTTGAAAGGGCAGGCCCCACAGAGCCAACTGGACCCAGGACAATGAAAACACATGGGACAGAGCTGCCCCCAAGGGAGCCATCTGGGATCAGCTCATCAACAGACTGTGAGTGAGCTTGGCAGGATCACTGCAGAGCTCCAGCCAACAGAAAACCCTACAGAATAAATAGCTACTCTTAAGCCAACGAGTTCGGGAACCATTTTTTACGTGGCATTACTAACTGATTAACAATTCTCGACCTAGATGGAGTAACAGGAAGCCAGTGTACTTTACGCAGGAGGGGTAAGTCCTTATCTTAGAGGATAGCGATGCTTGAACAACTCAATTAAATGATGATTAGGAAAGTGGGTCCTGGAGCTCGGGTAGCCTAGACCACACTCCATGTTCTTTAAGTTCCCCAAATGGGCCAACTTGGGCTTCTTATTTATTCCCCAGCCTGGGAATCTACCATGCAAAGGCCTTGGCAAGCTTGAATCTCTCCAGTGCTTTGTGAGAGCTGCCCCTGAGTGGTAGCTTGCTGGTCTCCACAGGACACACACTGCAGATGAGCAGGGAGGAGCCCTCTTCAGAGGACCAGCGTCATTTGTACCTTGGGGCCCAGGACAAGCACAGCCCTAAGTCCAGCTCAGCATCAAGTTCTTGGTAACACTGCCAGGGGAGGGCAATGCCACAGGATAGCCACCCAAGATCCTTAAGATCAGGCTTCCTCAGTCCTGATCTGTGGGTGTTCGACACTGGAAGACACGGCTCCTCAAGGATCTTACAGCAGAGTACACAGTTCCTCTCGTCCCCCTGAAAAGGTCATACCCTCTACCTCTACAGGGTCCATTTTATGGAATCAGCCAACAGTACACAGGAAAACATGAGTTGGGCAGGACACACTTTTCTTTGCCATTATTCTCTAAGCCATACGGCATAGCAAACAATTTATTCAGCATCTACACCGAATTAAATATTCTAACTCAGGCTGTGGTGATTTAAAGTGCACAGGAGGCTACGTGTGGTCAGCAGGCCACTTTATACAAGGACATGCACATCTGAGCACCTGGTGAGTTCCCTGAACTAAGCCCTTTGGATACTGAGGGGTGACAGCCAACCTACTTCCAAAGCTCCTACCTACCTTCTCAGTGGAAAACCCCCAGCCCTCTAAACGCACCTGCTGAGCTGTTGGTGCTAACAAACCTATTCCAAATTGAACCATATGATGGTCTTTAGCCTGTCAACAGTGCATCGAGGCCGAGTTGAGACCCCCAGGTAGGTGGAGGGGATGAATATGGCCCCTCCTGATGTCTTTCCCACCCTTTCCTCCTCAGCTACTGCCCGTCTCCCCACCCCATGCCCGCCGCTCTGTCTCCTGAGTACAGAAGGCTGAACAACCTACTTGCCTACAACAAAGCAGTTTCAGAAGAGCTGTCAGAACTTGGTCATCTGTAACGGCAGGCATCAAAGAAGGACAGACAGCTGGGCTTTTCAGGAGCCGAGCTGTTGCCTTAATGGGTTTGTTCACTCTCCATCTCAGACCTTCACTGGTCAGCCTCCCTGAAGTGTGTGTGTACCAACCTGGGTGTAAACAGGTCCATTTCAGAGGGAAGAGCCCTGGGCTTCAAAGGTTAAACACTCCTCCACCCACGCAAGACATTCTGTTATCATTGTATTGTTTTTTATTATTAAAGATACACAAAAAGCTATATGTCAAGGTATTACATAAATATTTGATGCTGGTCTTCTGGCAGAAGGCCACCTTAATGTTCCAAGCTTGTGATTGGAACCCCACAGGAAAAAAAATCTGCCACACCATTTCAAGGGGCAAATCCTATGCTCAGTTCTCTTCTGTAGACATTAAGTGTCAAGTTCACTTCCAAGTTCAGCCTACACAGTATCTGGAATGTACATGCCAGGCCAAGTGCTCAATCAGCTTGTCTAAATTTTTGCAGGTTTACAAAAGAATGTTATTTGATTGTTCTTCAAAAAAACTAAGGTAGGACTTGACTGTCCATGCTAAAGTGAACAGTTAAGTCCTGTCAATTTTCAGAGGGTCCCTGCACTCCACTGGAAGCTTTATCTTGATTCTAGGAGAAAATGAGCTGAGCAGACATCCATTGCTCTTTGCTTGTTGACTACGGATGCAATGCAAGCACCTACCTCAAGCTCCTACTGTTATGCCCCCTCCCATGGTAGAATGGAACCTTGGGCCTTAAGACAAATTAAGCTCTCTCCCTTAAGCTGCTTTCCTTGGGGTGTTTCATGCTAACAGGACAGTGGTTAAAACACTTCTCCACCTGGTGGGCAAAGCATTGAAGCTGCAGGCTACTCTTTAAGGGAAGAGGCGCTATACCTCCCCTGGAGGGTAGAATAGGGACGCAGGGAGATAGACAGGCACACAGCAGCGGGAGGGGCTCAGAGTGCTAGAGAAAGCAGTGGTGGTGATCTGGGCTTGGTTAAACAGTGGTTATCGTCTCAGGGGATTGAATGACAGCATGACTATCTGTGCAGTTGTGGTTATTAAGTTAGTTACAGACTTGGCTGGGGCTATTCCTACAAGACTTGAGGCCAGGGAAGAGCAGAGGGGAGAGGGGAGGGGAGGATTCTGAGGCCTGTTCAGCTTTCATCTTTCAAACATCATGACACAATCATCAGCTTTGGGAGCCTTTATGGTGTTCTCTCTTGGGCTCAGATGATGGGGCCAAAGACGTACATCTCTTCTGATACCCCGATTTTGCTATGAAGAGAAAAACAATTACTCAGTGGCCTCCTGAGTAGCTGTCATCAGCTGTGCATCTTTCAGGTGTTAGTACAAAGTCATAGGTTTTCTCAGGAGAAATGTAAAATTTTGCCTGGCCACCCAGACAATAGAAATGAGCAGCCCCTACCTAAGTGCCAGTGTCCCTAAAAAGGATAGAGTTGAGAGGTCCTCTCTGGCATCCCTAGGACTGATGATCTGGAGGGGACACCTACTTCAAGTACCTACTGCTCCTGCTATGTGCCCTTCCAAACAGCCATGACAACTCCTGGCTTCTGTGGACACGGAGCCACCCAAAGAGGTGGGCATCAAGGAGTTACTAGATCTGCCACCAGAGAATGGAAGTTAACAAAAAGTGTCCTCAAAATTGCACTCCCAAATCCACTAGAGACATATAGCCATTCAAATTTAAACCAATGAAAGTGAAATAAACTATAAAATCCAGTTTCAAGGTTATAGATGCCCAAGAAAGCTGGCGGCTACCATATGGGATAGAACAATCCAGAACATTCTACCATCACAGAAAGTTCTCAACAGCATGTTGAGGTGCTTTTCTAGGTCACTTGGTCATGTATATCATCTACCCATTCACCATGCCTGGTCTGCTGATGGTCAAACAGAAACAAGCAAGGACCCTGCATCTGAAAGTAAGACTGCTCTATGCTTTATCATTGACCCAGGCTTTGACTCATCCAGAGCCTACACGCTCAGAGGAGCACAGTCTTTGTTCTAAGAACGCTTGCTTGGTACTGCACACATAATAAGAAATCCAAACTATTCCTGGCTAAAACCTGAGAAGCTGCACACCACCAAACCTGCTGTCAATGCCCTATCAGGCTCTGCTGGGGTCCACAAGCTTTGGTTACGTCTCACTTCCTTAGGAGTCCTGCTGACTCACAACCCTCAGCACCTGTCCATAGCTGCACACAAGCCCCACACCTCAAACTCAATTCACCACCATGTTTACCCCAAACCCTTTCTCAGCTCAAAGCCTGTCCCCACCCTGACAGACTTTCCCTCTGCCTCAAAAGCTGGCACGGCTAGTGATAATTCATGCCTCAAACCCCAGAGATGAGCCCACACCTGGGGCAGAGTGCTGGGCACTGGAGACCTAGGAGGCTTGTGTCCCAGCAACAGTCCACTGGAGCCAGGTGCTGCCACTGCGTCCTGATATCAGCTCCAAGGTGCTGCTATGGCTACTTCAGGCTGTAAGAGCGTCTACAAACCATTTGCATCTCTGGAGTGGCATGATTCCCGGCAGTCATCTCAAAAGCAACGAATACGGAAGCTACAACCACTGGGTCGCTTCCCGGAGGGTCTAGCCTTTATGAGATGTTAGAGTTACATTAATTAGAAATCAAATGCTGTGCGTTTATCAACCATTTGGACGGACCAGACGGAAGAAGATGCAAAGAAAAACCAAGATCACGGGAACAAGAGGGGTCGTAAGGCATTCCGTACCGTTGGCCATGCCAAGGTGGAAGACGGCATTCACCAGCACACCACCTTTCCGGAAATGGTCACTCATGTGCTCCAGCCAGCTGGCATCCAGACTGCTCACTGTCTGGCCGTTCTTGGAGACCTGGAGGGGGATGGTGACGGGATAGTACTGCCGACACTTCTGCTGGCTCTTCGGTCTGTTGAAGAAGGCGAAGATCTCCGTTTCTGTTGGAATTTGTAAAAAGGATGGAGAGAGAACAGGTTAGCACACAGAACAAATCTGCTAAAGTGGGTTCAGTGGAATCTCCCTGGAGCCTGAGAAATGGTATCAGCTGTGAATCCCTGAGGCCACACTATTGCCAGACAATAAAACTCCTTTTCTAGCAGCAATGGAAATTGCTTCAAGGGAGGACCTCAAGCATTGCATTTTGGATGGAGGCTCCCAGGTGTTTTGTTTCATGCACCCCAGACGGGACTCAAACTGAATTTAGGATCCTCCTGCCTCTACTGACTGGGTACTTCAACTACAGGAGTATTTTACCACACTCAGTTTAAGGGGTTCTGGAGACTGAACTCACTTCATGCATGTGAGGCAAATTCTCTACATCCTTGAATGGGGATAGAATGACTGCTACTTGGAATTAATTTGCATTGTTAAGCAACTGGAAGAAGTGTATTTCTAGAAATGCGTACATAAGCACTTGCAAAGTAAATGTAATAGTCTTAAAAACAACAAACAAGCAAGCAAAGGAGATTCGTAAAAAGAAAAACACTTCTCTAATTCCAGGAACCTTTTCATACCCCTGAACTTGCTATTTATAAACTGCAGGAGAGTTTCCTGGGGCCAAACCCATAATACTCAATCAAGTACATTGATATGTAAAAATAAATATGTTCCTGTAAATGGGGGTTCCTGCCTGGAGTAGCAGGCCAGCTCAATCAGCCAGGCAGGCCCTGGGTGTGAAGCTAGGAGCGCTGGGTTCTTTCATTTATAGCCCAGGAGTCAATAATCCCACCCCTCCCCCAACAGTGATTTGCACCTGCTGTTCCTGCTGCCAGCTGCGGTTAGCAGGAAACCACCTCGAGGAGCAAATACCTGGAACTTCAATCTACTCTGCAGAGTCTATTTTTGCACCATTCATTTAGTCCAGCTATCAGAGCTGACCCAGCCTAGAAAGCTTTGCTTCCATGGGCTGGCTAGGAATAAGCACTGGCTGCCAAAGACGTTGTTTGAGGTGATATGAAAACCCTACCATAAAGAATGGTTGGCATTAGGGAGAAGGGCAAATTTTACATGTGCTCTGGGCATGGGGCGCTCTGGGATGGAGGCACTCAAAGTTCAGGGTGTCCACACTTGGGTGGTATCTCAGTACTAGCCAGTGTGTGTGTGTGTGTGTGTGTGTGTGTGTGTGTGTGTGTGTGTGCATGCGAGCATGCATATGTACACTTGTATGCACACACATGTGCACACACAACATTGGGTGATTCCTTTGTTGCTTTTTGCCAATTGCCCTGAGATGCTGCCACTCACTAAGCTTGCCATTCCGGCAGTGAACTCCTAGGCTCTGCCTACTCTACCCTGCAATGGTATGTGTAAAAGCCATACCTGGCTTTTTACTTGGATTCTGTGAACCCAAACTCAAGTTGCCATGTTTGCACAGCAAGCACTCTTATCCAGGGATCCAACCCCACATACATTGGATGGCTCTCTCTTTTTTTAAAACTGGCTCACTTTGCTTTATTTAATAAAAGGATTTAAAATGAGAGTTTGCTTCTTGATCGCCTAAGCAAACCATTCCAGTTTGTTAAACTGCCAGGCAGGGCCAGGAGGTAACAGCAGCAAATGTGTTCATCCCTGTAACACCTGAAAAGTTTCTTGTGTAGGAGTTGCATTTTAGAACAGACGAAATCCTCCAGCCCCATCAGGCCGAGCACCTGTATGATCCCTGAGCAATGAGATCCATCGTCATCAACAGCTAAACTGACCGGAGTTTCATCAAGTTAGCCCATCCAACAGAACCAGTGCTATCTGTGGAAACTGCCACTTGGAATTTGTGCAGCAAACGCAAGCCCAGCCAACAGCCCTGACCCAATTACGTTTACAATCCGCATGTCTGACCATAGATGCCCTGTCTACCCCGAAATGATTTCAAATAAGAAGTTAGGTCCTGGTGCATGCACGTCCATTCACTAGCTTATGCCATGATGATGGAAGAATGGGTCACACAAGACCATAGGACGTGTGCGAGGAAACAAGCCAGGGGCTTCCTTCTGGTCCTATGTACCTGAAGATGAATAAAAGCCCAGCTGCTGAAGAGAAGAGCCCCATTTGGCGGGTCAAGCTTTTCCCATACAAGCAGTGGGTGCTGCTGAAACCTATCTCCAGGGTCACATGTAGTATATCGTCATGGGTTGTTTGAGCTTACTGAGAAGCTAGCTTTTGAGGTGGGGTATGCCTGCTCCTATTTCACACTGAAGCATGCGTGTGTCGAGCATCCTCCACGAACACTTGACAGCTCTCCCAACTTAGCGACAGGGAGGAAAGAACAGAGATACAGCCAAGAGTAAAATCACTATGCTTGAGAACAGCAGCCAGAATGGAAACTTACCAGCAGATATTACTATTGTTTATCCGTGATAGGAAAATGCCCACAGCAGAAATGAGGGCCAGTTCAGCCACGAGAAGCTCAGTCTTAGGGGGAAGCTCAGGTGGAGCCCTCGTCCACCTCATCTTCCTCCACCGATTTCTGCTAGAGGTGGTAAGCACCTGGCTTAATGGTGTTTTGCTGTCTGTCTGCCTGTCTACCTACATGACATCTATTTGTTATTTACTTTGGCTTGCTGTAAACTTAAAAATTTACTCATTCAAAACCCTAAGTATGGCTATCGTAGAACATTCTACACACCCTACAGAACAAGGAGAGAAGGGAGAGAGAGAGAGAGAGAGGAAATAAGAGAGAGAGAGAGAGAGAGAGAGAGAGAGAGAGACAGGAAATAAGATGAACCGTATTCGAGAGTGGGTTAGCACAGGGCAGCTGGGCCTGTCAGGGACCCAGGGTCCCTGGCAGACCTCAGCTCACACGCGTCCACGAAGGACATAACAATCAAGGCACCCATGTGCTGGGGTTAACAGTCACTCCTGGGACACTGCTGGCCAGAACTGTCCAGGGCACAGGCCCCGTAGGCGGTTATGGTGAAGCTCGACTGCAATATGAGCAGGGACTCAGAGCTGTTGCACTGGGAATGGTAAGTGGGAATCTGGTTGTGGCCACACATGGTGGTGCCTGAACACACAGAGGGACCACCCATCCCCACTCACAGGGCAGAGGGACCACCCATCCCCACTCACAGGGCAAAGGGACCATCCATCCCCACTCACAGGGCAGAGGGACCACCCACTCACAGGGCAGAGGGACCACCCATCCCCACTCACAGGGCAGAGGGACCACCCATCCCCACTCACAGGGCAAAGGGACCACCCATCCCCACTCACAGGGCAAAGGGACCATCCATCCCCACTCACAGGGCAGAGGGACCACCCATCCCCACTCACAGGGCAGAGGGACAACCCATCCCCACTCACAGGGCAGAGGGACCACCCATCCCCACTCACAGGGCAGAGGGACCACCCATCCCCACTCACAGGGCAGAGGGACCACCCATCCCCACTCACAGGGTGAGATGAAAATACCACTCTCCCCAAAGCACAGAGAAACAGGAAAGGAGCCAGGCTGCAATGAGCAGTGAGAAGACTGGGTGGGGAAGGACCGCCAGACGCGGTGGGCAGGGGAGGACCGCCAGACGCGGTGGGCAGGGGAGGACCGCCAGACGCAGTGGGCAGGAAAGGGCAGCAGCATCAAGCCTCCCCAGACTCCATCCTCCCCAGGAGGCAGGACAGAAATATATTTTTCAGGAAGGAAAGGGAGATTCTGGGTGAGGAGGAGCCACAGAAGAGTCGCAGGGACGAGATGCTGGGAGAGACCTGACCTCTCACACACAACCCTTTAGTCGGCTCTTCCACTCACACGGAAACCAACCACAGGAAATGGGCCAAAATGATGTGCTCTGGTGTCCTCGTGGCCCAAGCGCAGCCCACGTCTGTGAGCAGGGGGCAAGGGGTCTGAAGAGGAGCCCCAAGTTTGTTCGAATTTTCTCAGCTGCTCTGTAACTCCACCGTGACCCCAGCTGGCAGCTTTTCCAGATGTGGGAGAGCCCCCAAGGAAGGCCTTGCTGCTGAGGATGGCTGAAGGGCTAGGCTAGCAGGGAGCCCGTCTTCGTCCTCCTTCTCTGTGATGCGCAGCCTCACCATACTTCATTTAGAATTCTTATGCTCTCCAGGCTCCCTGTACCACGGGAGGCGGCTCACATGTCTGTGACTGACCTGAGCAGGATAAATGGAGGACACGGAGACCAGGGCCTGGACTCGCTAAGCACAGCTAGGCTGTTGGTCCTTGTCCCGCTGTAAAGAAGCAGCAAAGGAAAGGTTTGAAGTTCTGAGCCCCACACCTGGGCTGGAGTGTTGAGCCCTGTAGTTGAGATGGGAGCCTGCAGCTTGCTTGTCTGCAGCTATGGAACCAGCGAGCTGTAACACGTGAATGTGTCACAAGGGGCTAGTTGGATTTCCGTTTCCAAGGAGAGCTGCAGTTTGGAGGAAATAGAATTGAGTACTGAATCTGAATTGTGGCCATCCAAAGCCAGACTTGGGGGAGTCAGCTGAACCGCAGGCTGCTCAGGCCATGGGCATGGGAACTGAGATGAAAGCCTTCTATGAAGGCAGAGCTGTTGGTGGTGTGGTAGGAGGATCCCACCAAGGCTGTGCATACTTCTCACAGGCATGGGTGCTAGCTCAGGACACCTCTGGGCCAGTGCGAGGCCACCTGGCAAAGGTGACAGCAAAGGACAGAGAGCAGCGCATGCAAAGGAACCGCCAGCGGTGATGAGGTCACAAGTGTGAAGACGCAGGTGCCACGGCGAGGTGTAGCCCCCACCACACCCACCCAACTCTCTCCGCTTCCATAGGGTGTTCTGTGCCTGGCAGGGTCGGTCGGTGCATTTCTCAGAAGCCCAGCCGGTGAGTGGCAGACCCTGAAGCTTTCCAACCTCTCAAACCTTGGGCTCATGCCCAAATCTAGTAAGAGGTTCATTTACTAGAACACAAAGTGGAAGCTGGTGCCACGGTTGGGGACATCAGGAGGAATGCCTAGGAGGCCACTAAAGAGATCCCTCTCAGCCAGAAAGATGATGGGCACCTCACCCTAACTCTAGCAGGCACACCCAGGTGGTTCTTGCTTCTCGAGCAAAGGTTTTCAAAGGGTACTAGGACTATGTTGCACAGGGATCTATCAACAGGAAGTTCCGGGACAAGAAATCCAAGTCAATGAGCAAGCACGGTAAAAGGGTAAAACTCCTGGACCACAATGCAGGGATGCGGCCAGCTCACCTGCTCTCCCTGTAACTCCTGGATCACAATGAGGGATGCGGCCAGCTCTCCTGCTCTCCCTGTAACTCCTGGACCACAATGCAGGGATGCGGCCAGCTCTCCTGCTCTCCCTGTAACTCCTGGACCACAATGAGGGATGTGGTCAGCTCACCTGCTCTCCCTGTAACTCCTGGACCACAATGCAGGGATGCGGTCAGCTCTCCTGCTCTCCCTGTAACTCCTGGACCACAATGCAGGGATGCGGTCAGCCTAGCTGCTCTCCCTATAACTCCTGGACCACAATGAGGGATGTGGTCAGCTCTCCTGCTCTCCCTGTAACTCCTGGACCACAATGCAGGGATGTGGTCAGCTCTCCTCTCTCCCTGTAACTCCTGGACCACAATGCAGGGATGCGGCCAGCTCTCCTGCTCTCCCTGTAACTCCTGGACCACAATGCAGGGATGCGGTCAGCTCTCCTGCTCTCCCTGTAACTCCTGGACCACAATGCAGGGATGCGGTCAGCCTAGCTGCTCTCCCTATAACTCCTGGACCACAATGAGGGATGTGGTCAGCTCTCCTGCTCTCCCTGTAACTCCTGGACCACAATGTAGGGATGTGGTCAGCTCTCCTCTCTCCCTGTAACTCCTGGACCACAATGCAGGGATGCGGTCAGCTCTCCTGCTCTCCCTATAACTCCTGGACCACAATGCAGGGATGTGGTCAGCTCACCTGCTCTCCCTGTAACTCCTGGACCACAATGCAGGGATGCGGTCAACTCTCCTGCTCTCCCTGTAACTCCTGGACCACAATGCAGGGATACAGTCAGCTCACCTGCTCTCCCTGTAACTCCTGGACCACAATGAGGGATGTGGTCAGCTCTCCTCTCTCCCTGTAACTCCTGGACCACAATGCAGGGATGCGGTCAGCTCACCTGCTCTCCCTGTAACTCCTGGACCACAATGCAGGGATGCGGCCAGCTCTCCTGCTCTCCCTGTAACTCCTGGACCACAATGCAGGGATGTGGTCAGCTCACCTGCTCTCTCTGTAACTCCTGGACCACAATGCAGGAATGCGGTCAGCTCTCCTCTCTCCCTGTAACTCCTGGACCACAATGCAGGGATGCGGTCAGCTCTCCTGCTCTCCATACTGCCCCCCAAAGGCCACTCTGAACTGGATTCACTCCCAGCTGCCTCCTGCATAGGAAACCGAGGAAGAGGAGGGGCTAGGAGGGGGCACCCTCTGAATTCTTGTTTTAGTTGTCTTGCTGTGGTTGGCCACCTGGCAGAAAATTTTCAAACTCCTTAGGAAGTGGGAGGTGGGCTGAGAGAAAGGCAAGAGGGGAGCTGTGGTGTGTGTGGGGTATGGGCGGGTGAGGCTGGGGTTGGGTGCTGTGTAGGCACTTCCAGGGCAGGGCGGGGCAGGGCGGGGCAGGGCAGGAGTCAGTTAAACTCCATAGGCGAATGCTCAGGAGAAGCTGGGGTCACATGAGGGCTATGACCTCTGGAAAAAGGATCCCTGGGTGTCCAGCCTTCAGGAAGGGAACTTGCCTTATCTGTGACGTGGGCGTCACAGTAGCCTCTCCTGTCATAGTCTGTGGCGAGGGGTAATTGCAATAACACCTGGGAAAACTGGACCAGTGCCCTCCACTAGTAACTCATGTTTACCAACTAATAAAATAAGCCAGCCAGGGCACGGCAGGGTCTGTGTGCTGCTTTGGAGGCAGGCCCTGGGCTGTATGTGCAGAGGGAGGTGGCTGTCACACTTGGGCTGAGGCCTCCATGACACGCCAATCCACTGTTTCTTGAAGGATTTGAGTTTGCGGAAGACAGCAAGGTCCTGAGGAAACCAGCCAAGGCCCTCTGGGTGTTAGGGGAGAGGTTCCAACATTCAGCCATAGGAGATCCTGGGCCCAGAGGGAGGCAAGGAGCCACAGGGCTCCCAGAGTCAAGGGTCAACCTCAGAAAGCAAAAGTCTTGAGGTCTAGGAGAAAGATGGGTTCTGGGGTGCACTGCTGACAGACTTTGGAGATCCAGGGCCTCCTTTCTCCTTAAAGTCAGATTCTGTGAGGCGCAGGGGTGTGGAGCCAGGGTCCTGAGTGACAGCTCCCACAGGGAAGTCCTTAGTACCAGGTATGCACTGAGCCTTTTCACAGGAAGCTACAGTCCCTTCCTAGAACAAGGGACCTAGCTAGAAGCGATACACAGACATTGGTTTCTTATCAATGGTACTGTTTGCCTCCCATGGTTCCTATCCCTTGCTCCCAGGATTCATGCCTGGCCTGGCATGTGTTCCTCATGGTTCTACAGACATCCTTCCTCTTCCTCAGAACTCAGCACGAACAGCCCCCAGACCCAAGATGGAACTTCTCAGGGGCCTCACGTCAGATCTGAATGTATCAGATGGGGCAGAAGTCTACCGCAAGAGAATGAAAACTCACGAAACAAGGATCAAGGCCTTGAATAAGTGATAGCTCCGCTATATCTCATAATTCTTTGGAGCAACCTTACAATTAGATCTCCTGTCCAGTAAGTTTTCTTCTCACGAAGTTCTGATGTAGCCAAAGAAACCATTTCCCTGTTTCCTACTCCCCGAGCAAGAGGTCAACTCCAAGCACTAGCTAACACAGCAGCAACACGATAGATACAAAGGTCTAAGCAGATGCCCTCTCCAGGCTTCGCGGGCATTCTACTGTCAGGCGGCTCACAGTCACCTTCCAAAAGCCAAAGAGTCCCCATTGCTAACTAAGTGCCTCTCCTGATGGATGTGACTTCCGGGCAGAAGTAGAGAAATGAAAACTACAGAAGACTTCAGGAAATCTCATCATTCTATTACACAGGAAAGAAAGACCAAGTAGAGAGGTGCCGTGGATGGATGTCAACCCCACCTGCAGTCGTATGCCAAGTCTGCTAGCTGCCAGCCAGAGGAGGTAGGAGCTCAGCTGACTCACAAAACTGGCACAGGTTTTTATAGCTACACTGTTATAGCTACACCTCTGCCTGGTGCAGCATCTTCTCCATGGTGCCCATTTCCAACTGCTGGCAGGATCCTGCAACCAGGACGCTTCCGTTCTAGCAAACAGAACACCCAGAACACAGCTCGTGCACGGTGTGCCCTCCAAGGCTTTCTCCCACTCTTCCTTTGGGCAGATAATCAGAAGTGGACTATCAGAGCTCATTGGAGAGTGGCTCACACACTGCCCCAAGAGGGCAGAGAAGTGCCTGGCAACAGGAGCACAGAATGAGACCACTTCATCTAGAACCCCCTGGGGAGTCCCTGCAAGTCAGTTTCCCCGGGATCCGTCCCTCCCACAATCCACAGCAGCTGCAGGTAAAAAGCTGTGCAGCCCGGATAGCCAGCCGCTTGACAAACTTTCTCTTGTTCGATGGGCTGTTGTGTCTACATACTAGCTCTGTCTCTCTTTCCCTAAGAGGCCCCGGGGAGTACTAAAGACTATTAGCCTCTCTTTAAGCAGGTCAAAACACTTACTCCTTGAGAGCAGCTCTTCATGTCCATTTGAGGAGTCACCCTCTGGTCCATCCAGTGTTGGGCTCAACTCCTGCAGCGGAAACTCGCCAGCCTCTGCCTCTTCTGAGGGAGTAGGAATGCCAGGCTGCTGGACACTCGGCACCTCCGCCGTGGAGCCTGGGCTGGGCTCTGGCCTTAGGTTCACTCCCACATCTGCAGCCTTCGGGCTATCATTTTCCAGAGATGCATGGTCCCCAAAGTTGTGTTTCGCATCCCTGGCATCTGCAAGGCTGTTGGCAATGGGCACCGAACGGCTGCTGCCTGCAGAGTTTACAGAGGACTGGTACTGAGGCATCACACCAACAAACTTCAAGCCCCGTCCTGCAGCCTCCTGTACCTGGGAGACAGAGGAAACAAAGGGAGTTTTTACATGTGATGTAGGCATGGCCAGGCACTGAGGTCTCTGTTCATTCCTAATGTCAGGCTGGGAAGGACAAGTCAGGCTTGGTGGGTGGGTCTCACTGTTGGAAAAACTTAAGCACTGGATTATTGAAGATCACCCCCCACCCCCCATGTACCAAGCACTGGATTATTGAAGATCTCCCCTCCCCCATCCCCCATATCTCTCTCCCCTCCCCCCACACACTACAGATAGTTGTGAGCTATCTGACATAGACAGGTGCTACAATTTGAACTCAGGTCCTCTGCATGAGCAGCAAGAGTCCAGCCATCTCTACCCTATGCTTTTACTTTTGAGATGGGGTGTCACTATGTAGTCTTGGATGGCCTTGGACGAAGGATGTTCCTGAACCTGCATCCCCACTGCTCACACTACAGGGACAAGCCACTGGCTCCCTGCCCCATGTTCACGTGTGCATGTGAGTAGAGGCCAGAGGTCAGCATCAAGTGTCTTCCCTTGCTCATCCATGTGTCTAGGCAGTCTGGCCAATGAGCTCCAGGGATCTACAACTCCAGAGACACAACCCCGTCTCCTCCCAGCACCCCGTGTGTTTGCAGCCAAACTCAGGTCCCCTTGCTTTTGTGAACAGCACTCTAGCAGCTGACCAATTCCCTGAAGCGTTCACTGTCACTGTTGAAGAGGCTGGGAAGGAATCTGAAAGAATAAGCTCAGGCAAGCAGAATTTGAAAGAGGAAGCACATGTGACAGTTTATATTTTTCTACTCCATCATCTGCTTCCCTCCCACAAGGCTAGAGCACAGATTCAGCATGGCTGCACTGTGCCCTCCCCCCCCACTGCCTGGTGGCAGCCCGAACTTCTAGGAGCAGACAGTAGTTTAGGCAGAAGACCAAGGTGGGGAATCTCATGGGTATCCTTTCCAGTGCTGCCTTCGGGCCTGAAGGAAGCCACCGTACCCTCAGACCACCCCTGACCCACAGCTAAATCCAGGCCCGTTGACTCCCCAAGCTCTGGTACACACCATCTCCTGGAGGAAGCAGGAAGCTATGCCCCTCACTCGCAAAGCACAAAAGCCTGAACATCTATCTGCAACGTTTCTTGTGACACGTGACCTCTCCATAAAAACAGCCCGAGCAGTTGAATTTAGTACTAAGAACACTGAAAGAAAAAAATTAAGTAACAGTATAATGAAATCAAATGGGCCAAACTAGGAATTGGACTTCCGGAGAATTTCCTAGCAATGATGCTCAAGCCGCAGCAGGACCAATGAGCAAGGAGGACAGCCTCAGGACCACTGAAGTGTCAAGTCTCTGGCCAGTAAGTAGACGATGCCAGGAATCCGAGGCTTCTTCAATGATCAGCTATATCAGGAATCAGAGCTAAGTACCAGCATGGGGTTACTGGAGGAGTGGCTTCCTTAGCCTTCCTCAGTCCAAATAGCCTGGGTTACACGGACTCATCTTGGTTCCTCACAGAAAAGTCTAGAAAAGAATCCTACAGCAGTTGCAGTTGCCACTCCAGTTTTTGGGTTCTGCTTTGTTTGGAATCGTCTGGCCTATGCCAAACAGAACAGTAACAGTAGTAGAGGCCTACTGTAGACCTGCTGTGTGCTGGACACTGTTCCACCATTTTCATCACTGGTCTGTTTAACCCCTGCTTCCGTTTTAAAGGAGGACAATGAGGGGTAAGGAGTTGTAAATGTGCGGTGGGGAGCCAGAGTTCAAAGCTGGGCCTGGGCCCAAGCAGCCATGAGACCAAGTGGATATCTCTTAGGGCTTTAAGTCTGCACATGTCTGTGTCCCATGTGCTGGGGTTCAGCTTGTTACTATAAGCAAAAACCTGAGAGGAGCAACTTCAGGAAGAAGGGCAATGATCCTGGCTGATGGGGCCTGAGGTTTTAGTCCTTTGTGGCGGGGTAGGGCAGCTCACATCACAGTGGCTAGGAAGTGGGGGATGGGTACTCCTGTACTCACCAGCTTTGTCTCCCCAGCCTATGGAATGGTGTTTCCCACACTCAGTGTTAGCTGTTCTGAACACACACACACACACACACACACACACACACACACACACACACACACACTCTACCATCAGCCGGGTTCTCTTCCGTCCAATCGGGAACACCATCACTGCTATGGTGTGTGTCCACCCACAGCAGGCTCAAATCACTCTTCAAAGGCCATGAGGCCTCCTCAAACAGGAGGAAACGCCCCCCCATCCCTCTTTTTAATCATTGATCCATGATATTCTCCTAGTTTTGAAATCATTTTGGAAAACTTCTGTTAGGTAACACAGATAACAAAGTCTGAAAAGTAAAGAATGAGGTGGTAATTATATCAGAAGTCCTTCAGCTGAAGAGCGCGCCTGCTCACACAGCAAACTCCCAGCTTCTGGACAGAAAGGACAAAGGGGGTTGTCGTCATATGAAAGGGAGTCAACAGCTTCTGGCCCCCCGCTCTGCCAGAGAGAATGGCCCCTTCCTCAGTAGAAGCCTACAGTGGAGCCAGGGTAACATCAGGGCTCTAAGACTTTCAGGAGGCTGAGCAGGGAGCCCCAGACCTGCCCCTCAGTGGGGACTCTTGGGCCTTGCAAACTTTCAGTGCCTCAAGGGTATGTAAAGACAGAAGTGGGCCCCGCCCTCAGCTCACAGATGAGGGCATGGCCAAGGCATTAGTGTCCTCCATGACTGCCGGACTCCTCCATCAGCCTGGGGCTTTGGCGGCCATACAGATGCTGCTGGGGTCATCAGGGAGAAAGAGAGCGGATTCTGCACAGAGCCCCTGCCAACGCCAGACTCTTGTCAACTACTCTGTGCTGAATTTACCCGCTCAGCCTGTGTTCTCAGTCAGGTCCCTGCTGCGCACCAGTGGGGCCTTGTGAGCGGTGTTTTCGGACACTGTAGACCTACTGAGCCAGTCACTTGGAGGAGGCCCCGTAGCCCAGACCGTGGCCCAGGACAGCCTTGCTTCTGTGTGCTGTAGGGCCCTCTGGCTAGGCCTGGGGTATTCTGTACTGTTATGTTCGCAGTGACGGAGTGATGGTCTGATGGGTAGCCATGTTTAATGTGTACCTGCAGGTGTGTGAACACCTGTAACGCATGCATGTGTATGCCCTTCCTCCCGAGTGTGCTCTGTGAGAGTGAAATCGTGGTGGATGATGCTTCTCTGGAACTCAACAACCACACATTCATTCTCTCTACTCGCCCAGATCAGCACACTGTGATCTGCACTAGGAGGCTGAGGCAGGGGGATTACAAGTTTGAGTCCAACCTGGGTTACACAGTTTTCAAGGTTAGCCTGGGATACCTAGTGACACAGTATGTCCAACACCGACACACACACACACAGAGTCACACACACACTCACCACACAGACTCACACACCACACTCACTCACACCACACATACTCACACACACTCAAACCACACACACACACACTCACACCACCCACCCACACACTCACTCACACCACACACACACCCCCACACTCTCTTACACACACACACTCATACCACATACTCACCACCCCCACACACATACACACACAGTCACACCACACACACACAGTCACACCACACACACACAGTCACACCACAGACTCACACTCACACACACATACACACTCATACCACACACTCACACCACACACACACAATCACACCAGACTCATACTCACACCACACACACACTCACACCACACACACACAACCACACCACAGACTCATACTCACACCACACACACACTCACACCACACACTCACAGTCACACCACACACTCTCACACCACACACACACACACACACACACACACACACACACGGTATAGAAGGAAGGAAGGAAAGAGGGACAGGGACGGAGAGACTGTAAGCATTGAGTTGTGGCAGAACGGAAGCCTCAAATGCACAATATTACATGTCACATGACCCACTAGAGGACCAAATCTGCAGGAGGCTTCGCAGAACAAATAGTTTACCACATATCTGAAGAAAAGGAAGGTGGAAAAATCACATTACAGGCAAGGAAAACTTCTCCACAGCAGAAGTCTGAAGATGGGGAACAGCCTGACAAGCTACAGAAACCTGTAGACTTTCTTCCTCTGAATCATGGCATGAGAAGTAGGGAGTCCAGAAAGCACCAGGCGAGCAGCCCCGTGTTCAGCAGAGGCTCGCGTCCACACACTAGCAGCACAGCCCTCATCCTGCCACCCTGGGAACTGTGGGAGGAAAGGGTAGAGACTGTGGGAGTCTCTATCCCCACGGTCATCTATCTCAAGCATCAGTGTGAATTTTATGTAAATGCAGGCTGCTTCCAAGAGTTACTGCAGTGAAACATGCCCTGCCCTCCCTCGGAAGCCTCCAGGAATCCACCTCCGGGATGATGAGGCATCTCTGTGTCTGCCTGGAGTTCGGTGTCCTTTCCCACGTGGGCTCCTGTGGAACGAGGAGGCTGAGGGATACTGACCTCGGCACAGGCCATCTCGTCAGCCAGAAGACTACATTTCCTTTTCATAAAGGTCGGTATCTGAGCGCCAGAGCCATGGCTCTGTGGTTAAGAGCACACACTGCTCTTGCAGAGGACCCTGGCTCAGTTCCCAGCACCCACACCTGATCAATTGCAACGGTCTATAAACTGCAGCTTCAGGAGCTGTGGCTCCCTCTTTTGGCCTCCACAGGCACCCGTACTCACTAGCACATTGCCACACACAGACAAGACACATAACTAAAAATAAAATACTTTATTTAAAAGAGATGGTCTAGATCCCCGGAGCCGACCTCCTGGTGTCTACCCTGGAGCAGACACTTTCATGTCTCTATCTCAGAGAGTCGTCTGACCAAGTCTACGGCTAATCAGAGTCCTGTCTGTTTCTCAGTGTTGGTTTATCCCACACCCCTGCAGAACAAGTCTCAAATGTATGCTAAGGACAGGCATTGTTGCTATTGATCAGGGCTCATCCAGGGCCTCGGCTCTCTGGCCCCACTCTCTTCCGGGTGACTCTAGTCCTAAGCACCGACCATGCTAACACTTGGGCCTGGAGTCCTGACTGCCCTTGCAAGCCCTGAGCAGTACCGCCAATGGGCACAGATGCTGGACCACCACCCTGGGTGTGTCCCTGAATCTGGGTCTCTCCTTTCTCAGCTCCTCCTTCTCCTACCTACCTACACATACATCCTGCCCGACCGACTCACCCCTCCCCTGCTGCGTACAGCCAAGGTCACCCTACTCCAGCTCTACAATGGGACTCCACGAGAACTTCCAAGCGCCTGAGATCACATCAGTACGAAGTTGTCAGTAACCTGGTCACCTCAGCTGTGCAGTTTCCAGACTATCACATACACAATCACAATCGTAATGAGGCAAAACAGCAATTAACACTGTATAACTCATCTATGAAGTGTGTATGCATGCATTCTACCAGGCGTCCAAACAAGCCCTTATGGCAGAGGATGCCTGTCAAACTTCCCAGAGCTCAGAAGCGACGCCCAACTCATCTGAACACCGTGAACCCGGACTGAACGCCTTTCCATCACACAGCACGGCCTCTGCTGAGATGCACAGGCAATGCCAGTCTAACTCCATGTATGCTCCCACCAGCCCAATCCTCACCTCTGCTGCCTTAGGGAACACCAGAAACTCCAAGCAGGTATTGAGAGCCAAGACTTAATCCATCACTTTCTATCTCATTAGAACAGACTCCATGCTGAAGGGATCTGCATGTCAGAGAAAAAGTGTCTTTTGAAATTTATGTACATAAAAGTCAACCCATTGTAAAAAAAAAAAAAAAAAGTCAACTTTGGTTACACTGTCAATGAATCACTTTTATTACACACACACACACACACACACACACACCACACACACAGAGAGAGACACACACACACAGACACACACATGCACACACAGACACACAGACACACGCGAGCACGTGCAACATGCTAAGATGGACTAGTGTTACTTACGCTTTAGAATGGGTATCTGCATTTTAGAGTATATATACCAGCCACTAGGAAGATATGGGTCAGGTTTACTTCATTAAATCATAACAGCTGTGGGTAACATGGGGGGGGGGAGACACAAAACCTCTGCTCACACCCGAGACAGATGGGTAGGCCAAGGGCCCTACAAGCAAAAGTCAGAGATAGTTTCTTGGCTGCCATCTGAACCCAACAAGGGAGATGCCATAGTTAATTTTGCATCACTGGTTCTATACTATGTCAATCAGCTATTTGGTAAAGTATTATGCTAGCCTAAATATAGCTAAAAGGGTAATTTAAAGGTATGATTGACACCCACAATCAGCTGACTTTCCATAAAGTAGGTCAGTTCCACAAGGCAGTGGGTCTCATCCAATCAGCTGAAGGACTGATGGCCACGTGCCTTATGCACTGACTCCACAACCTAGGGAGGAGCTGGGCGAGGCCAGAGGGATTTGACGCTTGTTTCTGCCTTGCTAACAGACTCTCCGCCACGTGCTGATCAAGGGAAATTACAGCCATAGTTGATAGGCTTACTTTCCACAAATTATTGGAGTATCTATCCTCATGACAAGTTTGACGAATGCCTGAAAAGCATCAGGTAATTAACACTGAACATCAACACCAACCCACTGCAACAACAACAACAACAACAAAAACCCCAAATAGTAAAAGAGCTGTTTTATCCAATGTAATAGCTCATAACTCACGTGTGGCTATAAAATTAATCCAAATAAAAACACTCAATCCCTCAGCCATTATTAGTGGCTACCCTGCTGGAGGGTGCGTATGCAGATTTCTGTAATGACTAAAAGTCCCACTTGGTATGGCTGCTGTGGAGCATGGTACATCATATACAGTGGCAAAGGATGGGGGCTGGAGAGATGGCTCGGTGAGTAAGGGCATCTCCTAGAGATGACTGGAGGTTGGTTCCCAACACCCACACCTGAAACTACAGCTCCAGGTGGTCCAATGTGCTCTTCTGGCTTCTGCAGGACAGGTTCCTACACTCATGTACATACCCACACACCGACACATAGCCACACGCATAGTTTTTAAAGCGTCGGAGGCACACGGTACATCCCAAACACTCCTTAGGCCAGACTGACATCCACTCCAACCCTCCTCCTAATCCATGGCCCCTGTGGGGGACAAGACACACACCAGACGTCTGCAAATGGCGGTATGAGCCACGTATGTTAGGACCGGCACAGAAACTGCTGTTCTGGGTTGCACAGTTTACACGCGTCTTTGCGGTGAATATTTTATCACGTACGCATAAGCCCTTCCCATTTTGTCACCTCAACTGATGCAGCTTTCTGAAAAGGCAGCCTCAAAATAACATGCACTTGCATTCCCACGTGAAGCCTGCCTGTAGGGATGTATTAACACTTAGCTTCCGGAACACGGGCGGGCGCTTTGCCAGCCTCTACTGCACGCACATGGGCAGGCCGCAGGAAGCATTAGAGCCGCCGGCGGCGGCGGTTGGTGGTGGTGGTGGCTGTGGTGGTGACAGTGGTTTGTAGTTGTGGTGATGTTGGTGGTGGTGGTTGTGGTGGCGGTGGCTGAGGTGGTGGTGATGGTTGGGGTGGGGTGGTGGTTGAGGTGGTATTGGTGTTTTCTCTGCTGACCCAAACTTTTGGGAATGCATCTCGGGCTAGCAGCCAGAAGACGCAAAGCTTTGGACCCAGCTCTGCATCTTGCTACTTACTTTACTATTGAAGCATCATCTGTAACATGGACTATAAAGCTCATTTAGCCATATTTAGTCATCTTATAGCTACCTCCTACAATGGATGGGACTGGGTTCTGGAACAGAAGGTGGATATTGTATCATCAGGGAAACCCTAAAGGGTTAACTTTTTCATTTCTCTTCAACTGCTTATACTCAATTTGAGATGCCTCCTGCTAGTTCTGAGATCTCCAGTGGATTGTGGATGAGGGGAAGCGGGCCTTTGATTCTCTGCTATTAAGGGTGAGTTGGGAGAAAGCTTGAGAGACACTGTAGTAGCTCAGCAAAACAAAACTCCTTTACAAGAAAACAGGAAGGGGCTAGAGAAATTGATTACTTGATTAATAGTGCTTACTGCTCTTAGAGAGAAGGAAGGTTTGGTTCACAATGCCCACAGTTCATAACTGTCTGTAACTGTAGTTACGGGGGATCCAAGGCCACCTTCCAACTTCCACAGGCACTAAGTAAGTACGCGGTGCACATACACACATGCAGGCAAAACATTCACATATGAGTGTGTGTGTGTGTGTGTGTGTGTGTGTGTGTGTGTGCGCGCATGCGCGCACGCGTGCGTGCAAAATAAACATAAAAAGAAGAGGTAGGGCCCAGAGTGCCAGTGGCTCTAAAGGAGGATTTGCCCCAGGGAAGCTCTGTTAAGGGCAGCCTTTCCCAGCAGGAGGAAGTTTGCACACCTGCAGTGTCTACCTTAGCTGCACTTAGATGGTGCCGTTAGCCTCGCACTACACAGAGAGTGGGGTGCATGCAGGGCTACAAGTCAGTGTGAGTTGAGGGGCAGTACTATTGAACTCTCAACCACCAAAGGTTTTCAACCAGCTTTTGGGGTCTCTGGGAACCAAACCCACTAGCAGATACCAGTTCCATTACAAAACTCTAAATGAGACTATGAAAAGGGATGAAGGAAAAAAGGAATTCCTGTGAGGGATACCCGTGGTTTCAGAGCTCCCATACCATAGGCAGAGCAAGAGCTGGACTTGCCAGGAAATATCCCCTACCCCACCCGACCGCCCACTTCTACTCATTGGCATGGATCTGATCTACGGCAAGTTTTCTTCATGCAGCAGAAAAACATGGCCATTGCCAACTTACCACTTTTCCTGCCAATGACTTAGACACCGGAGACAGAGCTGTAAACTTCCTGGTCCCCACAAGGAAATATTCCGGGGACTGTGGCTACTTGGTACATGCACAACACAAGTCCTGAAGCTAAGGCTCTGAAACAGGCGAGGGACAGATCAGAGTCTTCTAGACATGGCCGAGACGCCACATGTACATACAACAGGGCAGCTGCCTAAACATGACCCGCACAGTGCCAGCGCTGGACACACAATGCAGATGGGGAAATCTGAGAAGCTTCCACCCTTCTACAGCAAGTGAACCGTTGCTGAGAGAAGGAGACTTAGTCTTCTCCAGGGTGAGCACCCTGACAGGTTATCCAGTCCCAGGAGCATTAGGGTGTGAGTGTGTGTGTGCGCGCGCGTGTGAGAGAGAGAGAGAATAACAAGTACAGAAGAGGTCATAAACTTGAGAGACTATGAGGAACATGGGAAGGGGCGGCTAAGAGAGTATAAATGATACACAGTATTCATGAGTGAAAGTTATCAAAAATTAAAATAAATTTTAAAAACTCTCAGGGAACAGCTCTGACTGGCCCAGCTTAGGTCACATGTCCACCTCTGGGCCAATCAGGACTGACCTGAGTGCAAGGTGGTTCCCAAGGAAATTATACAGCTTGAATCTTTCCCACATGTCCAGCACGTGATGGGGAGGAAAGCCTGCAGTTTGTTCATGACCACCTTATCCGAGCAGGGACTTAAGAGAGTCTGGGGCAGCTGCTACAAAAGACATTTAGAGCTAAGTAATGGAATCTGTGTCCGGCACACTGATGAACGTTTGCTCAAACTGGGTCTGCTCCCTTGCTCTAGGCTATGTGTGGGCAGACACAGTGTTTGCTTCCCAAAGAATACCCGCCCTCCACCAGCTCTGCTCAAGACTGTCCATTGAAACACGCTCTGATCCAATCTCCTCCCTGTCTGCTTGGCAGTCAGCTCTGACACACTCACTAGTCCAGCAAAACACCTCTCAGAGCTCGCGCATCTGTAGCATGAGCACACATGTGGCTGCATATGCTCAGACCAGAGCATGAAGCAAAGCAAAGGCCCTAGCTCAAGAAAAACTCCACCCTCCAGATCAGAGAATACAGGAGAATACTGGACAGGGAAAAGCCTCCTCCCACTGAAGTAAGATCCTGGATTGTATGACATCCTGGTACACACAAAAACAAAACAAAACAAAACACACACACACCACAAGGCTGGGGGCCAGAAGTCACAGCTCAGTATCTTCTAAGAGCCATGCTCAGAAAGGGAAAAGGTACAAGAAATACACAGATGACCAGAAGGAGAGGCAGGTATCTGCTAGCCAGGAGAACAGCTCTAGATTCTGATATGTTAAACAGCTGTTCATAATTGCCTAAAGCAATTAATGATGCTAGGATTGAGACTGAAGAGAGCACTCAGCAGTTAAGAGCACTTGTTCTCTACAACCATCCTTAAGTCCAGTCCCAGAGGCCTTCTTCTGAACAAACTGGGCACTAGACACACATGCACTGCACCTGTGTGTGTAACTATGTGATTATGTATGTATATATGTTTGTGTATATATGTATGCATCTATATGTGTGTATATATATGTATATATATATGTATGCAAAACACTTTAAAATACTTTTTAATAATGTAGGATGACAGGAATGTGCTAGAAAAAAAGCCAAAACAACTCTTATAGGGTTAACCAGGAGGGAAGACTAAGGAGCTACTCTGAAAGGTGCACACAGACTCCTTGCCTAGCACACTATCCTCTTCCTCCATTATGTTCCTGCTATGACATCCCTTTCTCTTTTCCCTGGGTCCCTCCCACAATGGCCACATCCTTTCCATCCATCCAGGGCCATCAGAAAGGCCAAGAACTCCCATCTACGGTACGGACACATCTGTAGACAGGCACTGGACTTCCCCTGAGGACCTATTTCCATTTCCCCAACACAGCTTCCAACCTCTTAGCCCGAGATGACATCAAAGGCAGCCATGGCGATCTCGTCACCCCTAAGGACGTCCCTCTCCTGTGTGTCCCCTGCATCACTGTGTCCTGGCCTAGGCTAACCCTTGGCCACCTGGGAACCCACCTCCCCAAAGGCCCCTTTGGCTCTTTCCACCTAATATCCAGTTAAGTTCAGGCTATCACTAAAAGCATGCGGTTCAAATGGCAAGCACTTTCCTCACACTGGTGAGGGCCCAGGCAACCTCGGAACAGGAACAAAACAATGGAAAGGAGAAAAGAAACCAACCCAAAGCCATAGCAGGAAGCAGGCCTCCCCAGCCCCTCACTGAGTGTCCCTGGAATGCTTGACTGGGCCAGTTTCCTTCCAAACCCGAAACCTGCCCACAGCGACCCTGTGACCTCCACATGGCCAAGCCCCGCGGGCCCTCTTCCTAGTCCCCACCCACCAGCTCTCTGACTTCCCCGAAGTGCCCCTCCCTAATTCCACAGACCTCTGCTGTGTTCATCCCTCCACAACCATCTGCTCACAGAACTCTCACCTGCTACCCTGGGGTGGGGAGTGGCTCACTCTTGCCTCTCCAACAGACTCCTGAGGACGCCACTCTGTGTCCCTACCCCTGTGGCCCCACCCCCACCCTGAACGGGCTTGCCCCCTTCTCAAGCGATGCCCCAGCCTTGTTCTCCCCCACCACCTTCATGGAACCTGGCCTTTCCTGCCTTTCGGATCTTGGATGCTGTTCCCCACAAGGCTCCAATGGCTTGCTTCTCCATCTGAACGAAAGCCCCGTGGGGACAGCAACTTAGTCTGTTGTGTTTGCTGCTATGTTCCAGCACCTGAACTTGCATGCCTATGTAGTAAATACCTATTGTATTTATACAATATTTATATGGAGGAGAAAGTTTTATCATCTCACAATTCCAGGTTACAGCCCATCATTAAGGGGACATCAAGGCAGGAATGTAAGCAGCCAGTCACATTACAATCACTGGCAAGAGCTGAGAGCAATAAGCAGCAGGCCTAACTGCTCACTTTCTCTTGGCTGGCTCTCTCCTCTCTTAGCGTGTTCATGGCCCCTGCCCAGGGACCGGAGCCAGCCACAGTGGGCTGGATCTCCAATAAAACGCAAGACAATTCTCTAGATAAGCTCACACACCAAAGTGACCTATAGAATTCCTAGAAGGTTCTCTTCCCAGGGTTCTAGATTGTGCCAAGTTGACAATGAAAGTTAATCGCCATAGGGACTGGCTGGTTAGATTTTTGTCAACTTGACACAGCTAGAGTTGTCCGGGTTGAAAAAAAACCTCAATTGAGAAAGTATCTATCATCAGACGGTCTGCTGGCAATTTCTTCAATAATGATGGGGGTGGGTGGCGGCACTCCTGGGCAGGGTAGTCCTGGGCTGTAGAAAGCCAGGTGAATGGGCCACGGTGACTGAGACAGTAAGCAGTGTTTCTCCATGTCCTCTGCTCCAGTCCCTGCCCTGATAGCGCTTTGTGATGCACTGGAACACGTAGACCTTTCCTCCCCTATGCTGGTCTTAGCCAACATTCATCACAGTAATAGAAAGCAACCTAGAACACACCCAGTCATTCTGAAAATATGTTCATTTAAGATTTTGAAAACCTACATATTATTGGTTATTCCTAGCAGCTTTCATTGTCTTTTGGTTTTGGATTCTTTTGTTTGTTCGTAAACAAAGTCTTTCTCTGTAGGGCAGGCTGGCCTAGAATTTACTAACTGGTCCAGGCTAGGCTTGAACTCAAAATCTTCCCGCCTCTGCTTCCCCAGTGCTGGGTTACACCCCAGACTCTCCTATCACCTTCATAGCAAAGGGAACTCAGACCTAGAGAGACTGAAGAGGTCTCAAGGTCCAGGGCCCAGCTCAGGAAAGCCTTGTGTGGAATCCCACCATGTGGGTCAGAAGGAAGTGGCAGCCATGTACCCCCAGTGCTCATTTTCAGGGTGAGTAACGCCCCAGCCTAGGCATTTTTGTAGACGAGGTAACACATATCTTCAATTACGTGCATCCAGCCAGCCTCAGCAGCTGCAATGTTATAGTTTAGTAACACCAGTGACCCTGAAATGACAAGCTGGGGGGCTCTGCACATCAGGGGCTTATTAGAACTCCAGAGAATTTTCTAGAAATCTATCTTCAAAGTCGTCGTGGAACTCAAACCTCAGCCAAATGAGTGAGGCAAGGAAACGTAAGTTTTAAGAGTGTAACCAGAGGCAGATGTTTGCCTTGACACCTCTCTGCTTTCATATCCAGCACCCCCCATTCCCTGATTTACATAGGCTCCCATGACATACAGAAAGGCACTTTAGCAAAGGGTTGAGGTGCTGCAACTGGGCACAATTGTGCTTGGTTTAACCCTTGCTTAAAACAAACAAACAAACAAACAAACAAAAACCCCATAAAACTATTTTTAAAAAGTCCCTTGAGTCTACCAAAAACACAACCTGGCCTTAATTGTGCTTCAAAGTTCCAGGGAAAATGCCACTGTTAGAACTAGGAACTTGGAGTTGGCTTCTATTCTACAGTGCTGACGGATGCATCATTATTCCTCTATAAGTACCCTGGGGAACACGGGATGGTTTGTAGAAGATGAAGATGACTAGACTGAGTTTTATAAACCGTGAAGACAGAGATCCCTCTGTGTAATGACACATTGTTTGGTGAAGGAGGAGAGATCTGGAAATGTACACAGTTAAAAGATTAATGTACCCAACTTATTTTTTTAATATACATTTCAATGTGAAATATAATTACATAATATCCTGCCTCTCCACCTTTCATGTTCCCCTCTCCTGCCCCCACTTCAGTTCCTGGCCCTTTTCCTTTAATTGCCATCATCACAATTTGTGTGAACGATAGATACATAAATACAACTTGCTGGGCCCACCCAGTGTCGCTTGTGTGTCTATCACTCCAGGGACGACCACTAGGAATTGGATAACCAGTTCGGGGACTCATCCACGGGGTGAGGTCTTCTCCCTTGCTCAGGAGTTGTTAGAACACTCCATTTTTAACTTCGTTTCTATTTTCCCACGCATTCGACTTGACCCTGCATGGCCTCAGAGTTCTCTCCTAGTACACTGACTGAGTATGAACTCACTGCATCTGCACCCGTGTGTGACCACGATCATGTGTCCCACCCCAGGGGGTGAGCCAGGGCCCTTCCACTCCTGCACCAAGGGACAGTCTTCAGCATGTCCTGACGAGTCTGTGTGGGTGTTCGTGATGCTTCTTCCATGAGAGATGGAGGACCCTATGGTGTCTGAGGCAGGTGGGATGAAGCCCATGAACTTCCACCTTGTTCTCTTAGACTGGCTGTCACGATTTAAGGAAGTCCTAGTAGGCAGAAACCAAGAACTAGCATGCAACTTCCAGTCACAACAGTACGCCATCCTGAAGGGAGACCCCGGCCACCACGCCACCCAGAGGGAGCCTCTATCAAGTTCTGCCCTACTTGAAGACTTCGGTGCAGACCAAATGATTATTGTCGTTGTAAACCAATATCCTTAGGTGGCAGGTAATAGACACAATAATAGACGTAATAGACTTCTCTGTGTGTCTCTTACTTCCTCCCTGACAGACACCAGCATCCCTCCCCCCTTTGAGTAAACTCCGGAATCCTCCACCCGCAGGGCTCAGAGCCTTGGTGTGTGACGGTGTGTCCAAACATGTAGACGGGTACCCCTGAGATGAATGCACACTGCTCTGCAACGAGCTTACCCCTCAGATGAATGCACACTGCATCGAGCTTACGGTGTTAATAGGCTCAGCAAAGTTGCAGGCAAACTCAGTCCCGCTTCTTGTTTATCACAAGTCGCCAATGTGCAGAGCATGAATTAATGATGATCTTGTAGTATTCAAGAGTGACAGAATGGTAGAACTATACCTATCTTCCCAGGCACAAGAGGAAAGGAAGGGTCACGAGGCGTTCCAGGCTCTGGCAGCAAAGAGAAGCTTCCTTCACCCTCTGGGGAGTGTCTCAGAAGTCAGAGTCACTACTATTCGTATTCAAAACGGGAAGGCACTGAAAATAAACTTTCTACAACAACCAAACAGACAGACACCATTTCCATCGAAACAGTTTCCACCAGGAATATATTTGAACATTTTCTTTTCAAGGCTTTCTCTCTTTACATTGTTTAATTATGACTTCTACATCCCATATGCTGCCTCACAATCGTTTTTACCCTGAGAATAACAGCCCCGTCATCTAAGCTACCCCCACGCCCCATCTCCTGGTACCTTTGCATTGTGGGGTCACAGCTGCAGGCTGCCACTCAAGTGAGAGGTGGGGTGAGTGGGCTTTGATTCTGCTCTCTTACCCCTCGGCCCCATGAATCGCAATGGACGATGTGGACTCTCTGGCCTCCTACACATCACAGGGCCACCCCATAGAAACTAACAATCGTCCCGAGTTTTCATTCTTTCCAACACTGACGTCAAAAGTGACTCGAGTTCAGATATTTTTCCCAACAGATCTATTGTGTCATAGGGACAGGAGGCAGTGCTTATTTTAACCTTAAATTATTAAAAGGAAGAGGGGAGAAAAATATCTGGAAAATATAATAATAACCCATATATGGAATTCTGGTGGTTTCTGTTAGTTAAGGAGGAGATGAAGAAAAAACATACGTTAAAAAAACAAACAAACAACAACAACAAAAAAAAAAACAAACCACTAAGAGCCAGCAGGTCACTATCCCAACCCCCACCTCTCTGACAACAGGAGGGATAATTTAAAAACTAGATAGACCAGAGCATCATAGAACTAACACTGTCAGCAGTCTTAGGCACTGTCACCTCAGAGACCATGAAGGGCTTTCACCTCAGAGACCATGAAGGACCTCACCTCAGAGACCATGAAGGGCTTTACCTCAGAGATCATGAAGGACCTCACCTCAGAGACCATGAAGGGCTTACCTCAGAGACCATGAAGGCTACAGAAGTTAGTAGTGGAGACATCTCTTTGACAGAAATCAAGAGAACATTCTAGAATTGTGCCTAAAATCCCAGATTACCTCTGGAGAAGGCTGGCTGGCTTCAGAAAACATATCTCCTACTCTTCTTCTCCACACCCACCTGGTCGCTCTGGCCATCTTCAGTACCACCAGACTGGATCCTAATGGGCTCCTCCCTTCATGATGGAAATTGTCTTAAAGGCAAGAAATGGAAAGGAAAATAGGCAGAGAGGGAGAGAGGAGGGAGGGAGGGAGAGGGGGAGGAAAGAAGGAAGGAAGGAGATATTCTGCAGGGGTGAAATCCTGTTGCGATGGCTCTCAATACCCCCAGAGTCAACAGTAACAAGAATGTGTTCGTCTAGTGCTGGGGACAGCAGCAGGCAGCAGAAGCCCCTGCCAGATGAAGTCACCAGGAAGAGGAGACAGCCCAGCTGCACAACTCACTCCAAGTGCCTGGCAGACAGGAGCTTCACAGAGGGGTGTGCAACCCTCAGCTCCCCAGTGTATCCCCTAGTGGTACATAATTAGCACTCAACACTCGACCCATCTTATCAAAACCCCACATATATACTGACGAAGTGGTGAGTGTCTATCACCTTCCGCTCCCCCTGGGGCAACAGCAAACTCCACTTGGTAACCAGCCTGCTGCAAAATAGCAAGGGGGGACTTGTGGCGTCTAGCCTCCTCCGTTGCTTCCAGGGAGGGGTCACCCCAAACACCGAGTGGCGAGACTGTGGTTACAGGACAAAGACACTGTCCTCACCGTCCGCCTGCTGCTCTTCTGTGTCACCTGGCCTTGCCAGCCTGGGAAATGCATGGCTGCCACTCCCCACTTCACCCACTCACTGAACACCTCACGGTTCGCACAGGGAAGAGAGACACAGGCAGTGAGGCCGGAGGCAGGAGGATCACTGCAAGTTCAAAGCCAGCCAGATCTGCTAAGTAAGTTCCAGGAAGCCTGAGCCACAGAGTGTGAACCTGTCTCAAATGAATGAATGAATGAAATAATGGATGGATGGATGGATGAACGAATGCTTAATTGGACATAAGAAGTTAAAAGCAACCAAGCACTAGAGTAAGCAGAGGTAGGAAAGCTGCTCTCTAAGAAATGAGTGGGGTGGTACCCCACAGTTTGTTCAGGTGAAGGCCTTCCCCCTACACCCCCCCAACACTGTACACGCCCCCCCCACCCCCCGGCTACGAGGATGCCAGGAAGATGTCTGCTTGGCCACAGGGCGGTGAAAGAAGAGCCTAGGATGAGAGAAAGAGGCCTCAACTGTTTCCTGCTCCGGCCAAAGTATCTAAGAAGCCAAATGGGAAAGTATTGAGAGACTAGCAAACAAAAGGGGAGAGCATGGGGTCAAAGGCCACAATGGCCACCCTAGCAACAGAGATCCACGCAGAACTCAGGGACAACGCAAATGACTGGGCTGTCCTTCGGGACAAACAGAAGCATCTACCCACACTCCCGCTGCCCTTCCTGGGAGGCCCAGCGTTACTATCTGTGTACTGTTTTATAAATTTGGGTTTTTAATAGCTCTAGAGACATTTTTACTCCAGAGGGAAAGCCCACCCTCATCCCATTTTTAAAACGAGAATGATTTTTTTTAAGAGGCAAAATCATTCATTCTTTTATGTTATTTATTCATTCATTTATTTATTTATAAGCAGACAATAGTGCGCATTGAGTCGTGGTGGGTAGTGACGGTTGGCTGGCTTTTGTATTGGTATGACATAGTGGTTTGTATGAGGTGTCCCCCATGGGCTCAGCTTTGAACACTTGATCTCCAGCCTGTGGTGCTGTTTGGGAGACATGGCTTTGATTGAGGAAGTAAGTCAATAGAGACAGGCTCTGGGGCTCCAAAAGCCATGAGACATACCAAGTTCTCACTCTGTTGCTGCTTGTGGCTTGAGATGTGAGCTCTTGGCTGTTGCAGCCACCACCCCGTCATCTGCCACAATTCCTCACAGAGACGATGATGGACTCCTATCCCTCTGGAACTGTAAGCCCAGATAAACCCTCCCTTCCATAGCCTGCATTGGTCATGGCCTTTTACCACGGGGGGGGGGGGGAAGTAACTAATACTCATGCAATGGAGAGCTAGGAGACTCATTTAATACATCTTTAATATTTTAATTTACTTCTAGCCCATGTTGGTTTTAGTGGAACTGTTTCCTAAATACAGTATCTCCTTGACGCCTGTCCTGTCAGAACTGTGTGTTCCCCCAAATACCTCTGCTGATGCTGGTTCAGTTTCCCTAATAATTCAATTAATGTTCAGTGAAAGATTAAAAAATAGGGGTAGGGCTAGGGCTCAGTGGGTATGAGGGCTTGCTGTACAATCATGAGAACCTGAGTTCAAATCCCCAGCAACCATGTAAAACTTGGGTATACACTGCATATCTATAATCCCAGGCAGGGCTTGCAGGGGGAGCAGAGATGAAGATCTTTGGAGATGGTGCTCAGTGGGAAATCCTGTCTGGGATCAGGCTGAGACAGACCGTGATTGAACACAGCACTCAAGATCATCCACTAGGCTCCACACATGCAGGCATGCATTACATATGCCCCCAGGGATTGTCATCATTTGAAGACCTTGGTACATGAGATCCTCTTCAGGAAAATCTGACTCGGTCTTGAAGTACGAGTCATTGGAACAAGTATAAGAAGCATAGTACACGTCTTTTAAATTTTTTTGATGTGTTACAAATTATTACTAACAAGATGAATGTCTGTGCACTGATTCCTGATGCAACCAACTACATTCTGAGTAACGGAGGTGGGGGGAAGTGAATGCGTGCGCGCGCGCACACACACACACACACACACACACACACACACACACACCTATAACCCCGTGTGTGGAAGGCAGAGATAGGTGTACTGACTTCAAGGCCAGCCCAAGAGCCTGCGTATATGAGTAAACTGAGCCGGCAAGGTGAACTTGAGCAAAGATTTGAAAGAAACAAAAGACTCAGCCAACTGGGTATTAAAGAAGTATCATAAAATCAACCTCAGCCAAGAGTTAATAAACCAGCCTGTGAGTAACTCTCACAAGCTGGCCCAAAGAACTTGAGCAAGAAGGCAATTTACATAACACACACACACACACACACACACACACACACAACCGAGCCTGCATAGACCTGGCACACACACACACACACACACACACACACACACACACACACCTGAGCCTGCATAGACCTGGCACACACACACACAAAACCGAGCCTGCATAGATCACACACACACACACACACACAAAACCGAGCCTGCATAGACCACACACACACACACACACACACACACACACACACACCTGAGCCTGCATAGACCTGGCACACACATACACACACACACACACACACACACACACACACACACACACACACACCTGAGCCTGCATAGACCTGGCTGGTTTTAACCCGAGACTCTAAAATCTGACCTCTCTGACCTACCAGACTTCCCAGCATGTCTCATAGCACAAGGGCTCTGCGCTACCCGAACTGGAACCTCCAATCACTTGTGGGGAAGAACACATTAATCAAAGAAGGCTTGAGTTAAATTAATTAACTCAAGTGGTTTGAGAGACAACACATATGAGACTACATTTAATAAAAGTTTAAAAAATTCCTACAGCATAAAATTCATAAAGCAGTGAGGGAAGGCTATACTAGGCAGCTCTCTCCAGCTAGTTTTTACAAAGGCAGTGCATGAGTTTCTTACATAAATTTAAGGGAACCACAGTGACCTGGGCGACTGCCAGGCAAGGAGCAAGCAGAAGAGAGAGGCAGAGATGCTGGTGTGGTAGCTAGAGGCTGCCTTGGGAGGGAAGGCTGGGGAAGGGCTCCAGGTGGTGGCCCTGTTCTGGTGTGTTCTTTCTATTTGCTTCTTTGCTTTGTAGTGTTTTGTTTGTCGTTTTTAAAGATATAGTCTCCCTATGTAACCAAGACTGGCCTGGGAGGACTCTCAGGCCTCCGTCTTCCGAGGGCTGGAATTCCAGGCATACAGCATGGCAAGCTCAGCTCGCTCGTCTGTGCTAACTCCCCATGCACTCCCCCACATTTATATCAGCTTTAGTAATACGGAGTTCCCCTTTCTTCCCTGCAAAGATCAGCACGGAGCACACGGTCCCTTATGGGGATTCCGAAATCATGTATGAGAGGATGAGGACAAACATCAGGGGATTATTAAATGAACAAACACATGTGACTTAGACCGCCGTGTGTGTGAACTGCAAGAATGCTGATCCCAAACAAGGTGGATGATAGCGTGCAGGACTGTGGGGCCTGCACTAGATGCCCCTGAAATCTCTTGGGTGACAAAGTCACAAAACACGACGATGCACTGAAGGGACGCAGTAAAGCCGCTTCATGAACTGTAAACATGGAAAAAAGACAAGGCTACTGACTAATATTAACCAGATATGTAGTTGTTGACAATGTATTACTAAAAGGCTATGTGTTACACGGGATGTGTTGGCATTTAATTAATACTGTAATCCCAGTATTTAAGAGGATGAGGCAGGGGCATCAAGAGTTGGAGGCCAGCCAAAACCACAAACCAAGACCCTGACTCAAAAAACCAATTGTGGGCTGGGGAGATGGCTCCATTGCTGCACGTAGATGATGGCCCAAGGTTGGCTCTTCAGAAGCTATGTAAAGGCCAGGTATGGCGGTGTGCACCCAGAACCCCAGTGCTGGTGTCTCAGTCAGTGTTCTGCTGCTGCGAAGAGACACCATGATCATGAGAACTCCTACAAAGGGAAACATTTAATTTGGGTGGCTCGCTTACAGTTCTGAGGTTCAGTCCATTATCATCATGGTGGGGCATGGCAGTGTGCAGGCAGACTCAGTGCTGGAGAAGTAGCTGAGAGCCCTACATATTACAGGCAACAGGAGGTGATTGGAGACCCTGGAAGTATCTTGAGCATGCATATAGGAGACCTCAATGCTCATCTCCATAGTGACACACTTCCTCCAACGAGACGGCAGTTCCTGACCAGACAGGAGGATCATGGGGGTTGCTGGGCAGCCATTCTGGATGAAATGGTGAGGTGCAGGTTCAGTGAGGCCCCTGTCTCAAGAAGTAGGGTGGAGAGCCATAGAGGAAGACCCATGTCGCCCACCTCTGGTGACCATGAGTGCGCACTCAGACAGTCGCACCCACACCCTCAAGTTAAAGGTGACCCAAAGCCAATGTTTCTTCATGAGGAAAACAGTAAACTTCCTTTTGTTATTTTCTATCTGGATGTGTATGCTCTGCTCTGCTCTGAGCTTCACCTCCTATATGACAGACACTGAAAGCCACAGATAATCCATCTCAATTTATGGAGCAATGATAGATGTGGCCAAGGGTACAGGGAGCTACATTCTAATACTGCGACTTAATTTTAAGTTATTAATTTAATTGAGGTGAAGTAGGATAAAATATTTTTCTGCTAGACATAGTATTTTGTGGGATATTTCATTGTTCCTAAAAATGTAGCATCTAAACTGACATGAAATATGTACGACATCAGATTCTGAAGCGTTCATTTGTTTGAAACAAAAGAATGTACAAGGTCTCACTATTTGTTGGAAAGGCAACATTTGGCAATACTGTGACATGAAACATATTACTGAAAGAATCTCACTTTTTTTCCCCAGACTGATATCTGGGAAACCAGGACTATACTGACTCAGACGCCCTGAACGTGGGTCTCAGTTAGGAGGCCTGGGCAGTCTAAGGGACCTCTGACAGTGGAACCAGGATGTGTCCCTGGTGCACAAAAGGACTTCGGGAGCACATTCCCCATGGAGGGATACTCCCTTAGTCTAGAGGCAGGAGGGAGGGGGTAGTCCCTACTCCAAATGACTTCACAGATTTTGATGATCCCTCCTGGAAGGCATCACCCTCCCTGGGGACTGGGTGGGGGATGGGATCCCTACTCCAAATGACTTCACAGATTTTGATGATCCCTCCTGGAAGGCCTCACCCTCCCTGGGGACTGGGTGGGGGATGGGATCCCTACTCCAAATGACTTCACAGATTTTGATGATCCCTCCTGGAAGGCCTCACCCTCCCTGGGGACTGGGTGGGGGATGGGATGGGGGATCAGGGGCAGGCATGGTAGGAAGGAAGGAAGCAGGGACTGGGATTGATATATAATAAGATGATTTATAATAAAATAAATATAAAAAATAAAAAAGAATCTCACTCTTAGCATTTATCGTGCATGTGAGTGAATGCACACACACGCTCACACCACAGCCAGAGTGTGAACGCCAAGGGATCAAACTCAGGTCATCCGGCTTTGCGACAAGCACCTTTACCCACTGAGACATCTTGCTGGCCCACACTTTTTTTTTTAACAAGGCTATTAGAGACTTAAAAATAGGGGGCTCCGCCGTCATTTCTACTGGGCAGACCCCCGAGGGAGTAAACGCCATTGCTCGCCAGAGACCCTAGGGAGTGGCGGGCTTCAAAACTGGAAGAGCCAATGTGCGTCTGCAGAGGCAATGGCTCACACTGGGCGCCTGCTGCTCATGACTGTTCAGCAGAAACCAGGATGTACGGATCCGTGGCAGCACAGATGTCATTCTCTGTTGTCTGGGCTGGTCCCAGAGAATCTGACCTCTCCAGAAAGACTCCCCTCTCCCTCCCTGCTTTGCCCTCACCTCTCGCTCTTTCTGACACGGTGTCCCCAGTCAGACTGCAGGCTCTGTGGGATGAGAGCGAACCCCAGGACTCCTCCACTGCCATCCAGTAGGCCCCCAAGGAGACAGGGTGAGCTCGGACTCGCCAATACTGCACCATGCACAGGAAGATGGGGATGGATCCCCTTCTGGAGGAATGAGCAAGCTCATGACCTCCTCCCCTCCTGTGGGTACCAAGGGACTACAGTGACCTCTGGACAGAACAGGGAAGTCACGGCCAATAAAAATAGCAGGAGGTCAGAGCCACAGAGGAGGCTGGGTGGGAAAGGATTCCATTTCTCTCTCTCTCTCTTCCTGTAAACTCTGAACCCCCCCCCCCAGTTTGCCACAGTTCTCGTGGTTTGAGGACAAAACGGAGTGCGGTCAGGGCAGGGAAGCCTTTCTAACAGAACTTGTTCACTCATGTGCCAGTTAAAGTCGGACTCCAACCTGGACAGGAGGCTGGGTGCTTAGGAGTCCCTGCTGCTTTTTACCCGGACCGGAATTGATTTTTGTTTTGTTTACTTTCTGTTGCTGTGACACACACCATGACCAAAAACAGCTTGGGGAGGCATGTGTTTATTTGGCCTACATGTCCTGATTATAGTTCATTATTGAAGGATGTCAAGACCGAACTCAACTATGAGCAGACATGGGAACCATAGGACAAATCTGCTTACTGGGTGGCATCCTCTGGCTTGTTCAACTATATTTTATACAGCCCAGGCCACCTGCCTAGGGATGGCACTGCCAATCATGGGCTCGTCCCTCCTACATCAATTAACAACTAAGAAAATTCCTCACAGACAGGGCCACAGACTAACCTGATCTAGAAAATTCCTCAACTGAGGTTCCCTCTTCCTGGGTGTCTCTAGGTTTGTGTCAAGTTGAGAACAAAAACCATAAGAGAATTCCAGGTCTCACATCTGGCAGCTCACAATTACCTGGAACTCTAGTTCCAAGAGGCCAGACACCTTATCTGGCCATTCAGGGCATACACACAGTGCACAGGCACAGACACATAAAATAAGTCTTTAAGAAAATACAATTCGACTCTGGCTTTGCTTGTAGGAGGAGACTCTGAATATTCAACAAGCCCCTAGGAAGTAAATACTGAGTCACCTCTTTCCCACAGGCAAAGCGCCAGTCCTGGGTTGCCCAGATCTTCAAAACTGTCAGGTTTTCCCCTGAGCAAGGCACTGGCAGGGTCCTTTGTCAAAAGTAGTCCAATGAATGTCTGATCACGTGTTCTCTTCCACTGGGCAGAGCCCAGGCTGCCCTGGTCTCTCCCACAGTTTTGTTTTTACTCAGTGCAACACATGCCTAGTTCATGAATGGTCCTGGAAGCCTCAGGCTCCCTCAGCAGACAGTAAGTCTGACGGAAAGTCACCTGCTCAGGGAAAGGAAAGTGGCAGCTCCTACAGGCACGATGAAGGAGCTCTTACCCAGGGAAGCTGGGAATAACGGCCACACCTGTCTACCTCTTAAAGCTATGGATCCACAGAAATGGGCTGTGAGGGAGAGAGAGAGAGAGAGAGAGAGAGAGAGAGAGAGAGAGAGAGAGAGAGAGAGAGGAGGTGGGACACTGGTCTCTCTCTCTCTCTTCTTGTGGTGCCGGGAGCCAGGTCCAGGGTCTTGCACATGCTGGGCAAATGCTCTACCACTGAGACAGCCTCACGGTGAACGTCCTGCCTTTGCCTCCTGGGCGCTGGAATTCCAGATCCGCTGTGACCCAGCACTACATCCAGCTGTTTGTCTACTCCTGCTCTGAGGCTCCCTGCCATTCCCAGAATCCTCATCAGAAACCTGACTGAACTGGAAAGTCTTTTCCATGTCATCAAAAGGTCCTTCTCCGTGAAGGAGAGAACCTGGTCCCTGGGCATCCACCCCATGCTGGAGGCAGGACCTGGCCTTGGAGCTTTTCACACTCTTGTCCCCACAGGAACAGCAGTCCTGTCAAGAGCTTTCCCAAGGGCGCCTGGCTCCTCTGTGACACCTTCCAGCAGTCCCAGGTCCAGGCAAGGCCACCACCCTGCCAGCTCAGGGACTGGATCAGAGGACATGACCCCGAAGGCTTCAAAGAGCTGCGCACACTCAATGCTCATTTATGCACGTATGCCAGCAACACTTGTGTACACTTGTGAAGCACTGCTCACTTAGGACAAGAGGAAGCTGCAGCACCGGCCCCAGCCTCCCGAGCCGCCACTTTCAAGCTGGCCAATATTTTGGGTGCCATCCTGGCCCCTGCTCCTCTCGTTCTCCCAAAAGGTCCAGAGAGGGTAACGAGGTCTGAACGTTCTTATGAATGGACACTCAGGTCCTTCGTGTAAGGCTTGACCTCCTTTGGGAACAGGATGTGTCTGTCAGAGGGCCTCACAGACAGCCCGGATGTACCCCTGGGAAGGGCGCTCAGGGGACCCTGTCATTCCCACAGTCTCCTTTGCCCACTTGGCTCTGGGCCTTGGAAACGGTCTTGCTAAGCCACTCCAGACTCTGTGGTCCACAGTTAATCATGTGTGTACTAGCCAGTTGGCTGGCGCGCTGCAGGATGTGAGAGGGGGAAACGGAATGCAACAACCCAGATTTAAGCACACCAGAAAAGCACTCAGACAACTTCAAGGGGCCATGGAAGGGAAGGGTCATCTTTACACAGCTCTCTTGAGTCCCGTACAAGGACCACTACGGGAAGAAGACAGCCCTCAGAAACTTCTATGTGATACAGAGAATATGACTTCATTTTCCTAGAGTCTAGTCCCCCCCAGTCACATTTTCTAGCCAAAGCTTCCACTAATTTAAAACATTTGGTGGGAAAATAATGTTGAGACATTGTTCTTAAAGGGGACAATCTGCTTGGTTTAAACTTGACTCTAATATGCACAGAAGCTATGAGCTTACGTCACACAGCAGGCTAAGGACAAACGGGCCAATTACCATCTTATCTGAAGACAAATAGACTTGGCATAAGTAATGACATAGATCTCCAGTAATGACGGCCAGCCATGGGAGCCAGAGCATGCCTTCAAGTCAGTCTACATGAATGGCAAAGAGCAACAACAAAAACAAAAATCCGGCTCCCTCTCCCCCCAGGAGTCATTAACTATCAACAAGGTCCAGGGTTTTTATTGTATTCAACATACAGAATGAGCAGGTGTCAATTATAACCAATCATTGAATAAATGCTTAGACAGTGGTCTTATACACCCACATACTTTTATAATGAGTGGGCAGAAAGAATGCTAGAAGAGGGGAAATTAAAAATTAGATGAAATATGGCTGATGCCCTCCAGGACTTAGACTCTATACAGATGTTACAGATGTTGCATTGAGGACACACAGTAGCTAAGCATCCCACAAAGCAGGGTACTGCTTCCTGGACATCTGATGCAATGGGTCTACCCCAGAGTGGTCTGGTCTGGTTAGAGCCAAGGCACCTATGATTAGCTTTCAAATGAGCACACTGGAGATGGCATATAGAGCCTCTCTCTCTGACAACTTCACCACACACCCCTCAGTTACCCCAAGCAACTGTGTGGCAATCACATGTCCCCCATGCTTCAGGTCATCAAGTGATCTCAGCCTCTAGGATGCCCTTATTCAAATTTATTAGGGTATTATTTGTAAAGAAGATGGCCCTACTGATATATGACATTTACATAATTCAGAAAAACATTGTTCTTGCATCTACACATGTGTAAACACAGACAAAACCACCTCCACTTCTAAATAATCATCTATATTTTACTAGAGTAGAAACCCCCAGGATGCTGGATCTGAATCTTAGAGCTCATCTGACCTAGCTCATTCCAGTGTGAATGGTTGATCGCAGAGCCTGGGAGACTGAATGTTCAACAAATGTTGAAGGCAAAATGATAGAAGAAAACAAACACCCTTAAAGGACAACCGCACTACTTCACTGTGTCCCTTCAGCAGTCTCTGCTGAGAGCTGGGATTCCACTCCAGCCCTACAAGACAAGGCAGGAGATCGCCCCAGCCTGGGCAGAAGAGCCATCCCCAGCTGTCCTCTGTGATGTGGCTGTCCCCTCTTCCTGCTCTCCAGTCTTCCCACTTATGAGGATGCTCTGAGAGCCCTTTCCTCTTCTCTCGTTGTGGTACTCACCTTCTTAATGAACTCTGGGATGAGCTTCTGGGCTGCCAGGTGTTCTAAGGACGAGCAGTCATCCAGTTCCAAGATGTAGCCTTCATTGTGAAGCTCAGCCTTCTGAGACCTGAAGCGAGAAACAAAGAGTGAAATTCTGCAGCCTTCTTTTATAAAAAGAATCACAGATTAATGAAATCCCCAAATCTTTCATGAATGCAACTGACAAAATAGCACTGCTGAACAGTGGTTTATGGTAAATAACTAGACATGCATGTGCGTACGTGCGTGCATGCATGCGTGCGTGCGTGCGTGCGTGCGTGTGTGTGTGTGTGCATATGTGTATGAATGTATCTCCATGCCACTGAAAGATCTCCGAGCAGGTTGAGCACATTCTCAGCATCAGCACTTGGGAGGCTAACCCAGGAGGGTTGAGACTTTGCAGCCAACCTGGGATCTCAAAGCAAGGACAGAGAGAGAAAGAATGACGAGGAAGAAGGGAAGGAGAGAAGGGATGAAGGGGATAAGGAGGAGAGAGGCAGATAAGGGTTCCACTTAGAGCTGGTCTCTGAATAAGACATTACAGAATGATAGGTAGAGACGATGTGGCAACATAAAATGATGTTTGGGTGGAGGGGGCTCGAGGGCAATATCCTCCCCTTGGTTTTTCCATCTACTAAGAAAAGAGTTAGCAAGAGACACACAGGCAGTCACAGCCGTGGCCTCTGGATGGAGAGGCCTCTGGGGACAGGGACTTGGGGCAGCTGTGTGAGGGTGATTAAAAGTGATTTTAGCTGTAATTCTGAAGTTTTCATTTTTTAACAAAGAAAATAATATTCACGTATCACTTAGAAAATTAACATGTAAGGCCTTTAAAGGGCTCAACCCTATAGAGAAGGGGCTGGAAAAACTCTACCAATATGAAAGACAAAGCAAAGACAATCTGTGTTGGGCCAGTGAGATGGCTCAGAGAAAAAATATGGCAGAAGGGGGAAACAGACTCCCACAAATTGTCTTCTGACTTACATGTGTACAAGAGCACGCACACACACACACACACACACACACACACACACACACACTCTCTCTCTCTTATTAAAAAGACTATGAGGCAACTATGCGCAGACATTCTGGAGAGGGGTGGTTAGACACACAAGCCTTGGGTTTTGGCATGACTATAGAGGCTTGCTATCGTGCCTGGTCCACCCCACCCACTGATGGCTGAGTTGGCTGCTCCCCCACACAGACCCACCCTGACACTCTACACAGCTGGGCCATCAACAACAGCATGAGCAAATGGCCACCAGAGGCAGACTCCACTCATTCACGGTCGTTCCTCTGCGGACTTCGCTGTAGCGACAAGCCTGGGGAATCCATGGAAACGGCATTGTCAGAAGTGGAAGGGATTTCCTAGACCCAGCAGGCCTAAGGCAACATGAGGTACATGAAGGATCCATACAATATGCTATCTATCTTAAGTGGCTGGCCACAGGGTACCTACCACATGCCAAACACTCTGCACCAGCTGGGGAGGGAGATGGCCTTCCTGGACATGATGAGGCTGCTCTACCAAAGGCCCAGCCATAAAATACCTAAAGAGTACCCTTTGTACCCAAACACGCGCACACATACACAAACACACACACACACCAAATACCACACACACTTATTATCACACACTGTATACACACACACACACCAAATACCACACACACATACTGTATATACACATACACACGTACATACACACACCAAACACAACCCACATATCACACAGACTCACATAAACATCTCATACACATACTACACATACTATCACATACCATATACATGCTCACACACACACACACACACACAAACAGAACACATTCTCTCTCTCTCTCACACACACACATAGCAAACAGTATAGTACATATAAATGCCTATTTGTTATGATAGTTTAAAAATGAATCTTCAAGTTTTCTACATACTGTGAAAAGCAATTTGTGAGTCTATCAACCATGTGGGTATGATTTACATAAAATTTAAAGGAGAAAAAAATTAAGGAGGAGTTGGTGTTCCCCAGGTGTGAGACTGTGGTTCATTAAGCAAACGTCAACTGGTTATTTTTATTTGACTGTTTCCTGTAGCATATTTCTGGGGTAGCACAATGTTGAGACGTGAAAGAGTACGCTGACTTTGAACCAATCCGTCTGGAATAAACTAATTCTCACAGTTAACTGGCTCAGAAGCAGGCCATCTTATTCCAATGCTTGGTCACAAAATTTAGTCATGTTCTTACTTCTTCCCCTGGAAAAACTAAGACAACAAGGTCCAGATCCTGGAATGGAATTTGGTCAGGATATACTGTCATATGTGACATTTCTAATAGCAAAGACTAAGATGGGGAAGAGAGCCCTAAGAAATATTTAGTCCTCAAAGGCTGTGTCATACAAGCCTGAGGATTGGCCATGAGCTCTGTTCAAAACCCTTGTAAAAATTCAGGTTTGGCTGGGTTTATAATCCCCACACCGGGAGGCAGAGTCAGGAGCATCCCTGGGAATCGCTGGCCAGCCATCCTGCCTGGCCTAACCACTGAACTCCAGGTCCTAGTTAGAGACCTGTACCCTAATGTTGATCTCTTGTGTGTACGTGTGTGTGTGTGTGTGTGTGTGTGTGTGTGTGTGTGTGTACACATGAGTACATGCTGCTGTGAGCCACTAAATGTGTAATAACCCATTTCTATCCCCAAGGAGGAAATCACAGGAACCCTCTTTTTGGAAAAGACATCTTGGAGGACAGGCCTAGGTCCAGTAAGGCTGCCGAGTGAGCATAGCATTGAATAATAGCAGACGTGCTGTGACCCTGGAACTACGGACAGGCTCTGGCCATCTAGTGATTCCCAGTGTAAGGGAACAGGTATTCCCCGCAGTCAGCTGCTAAGGAAGAAGCAGTGGCCAGAGTCTCTTGGCTGAGTGGCCACTTGCCACCCTCCTGTGGGTGAGGAGGAAAGGCCATGCCATTGTGTGGTCTCAGAAAGGGACATGGGAACCCCAACTTCCCCTAGCCTTGACTTAAACAAAAGAAAAACAGAGGGTCATGAGGTGACCCTTGTGAGGACGTGGGGCTGACTAGCAGAAATAACCTCCTAGATTGTCTTGTTTGTGCATATACATCAAAGCTTGGAGAAGATCAGGGGGCACGCTGACATGCCTTTGTCATCCTGGGACATACTCAGACATGCCTTTGTCATCCTGGGACATACTCAGACATGCCTTTAGCATCCTGGGGCACACTAAGACATGCCTTTGTCAACCTGGGACACACTAAGACATGCCTTTGTCATCCTGGGACACACTATGGCATGCCTTTGTCATCCTGGGACACACTAAGACATGCCTTTGTCATCCTGGGACACACTCAGACATGCCTTTAGCATCCTCCAGCCCAAGCTTCATGAATGGTCTTGTAGCTCAGAAGCTGATGGACCTAGAGCTAGCTAGAAAAGTGTGACATCCACCACAAGCCTTGTAACAGTTTCCACAAACTTCTGAGACTTTAGTTGTTTTCATGGCAGATGGGAAAGCAGTGAGTAACAGTCCGGTAGAGAACCCGTGGAGACAGGATAATACAGACACCCCCCCTAGGACACAGAACAAATAGACCTTCCATTATAAAAGCACACAGGAAGTCCCTGAAGGGCAGCTAGGAGACTGCCCCTGTGGTCCAGACACCAGATGCTAGGAGACTGTCTCCGTGGTCCAGACAACAGATGCTAGGAGACTGTCTCCGTGGTCCAGACAACAGATGCTAGGAGACTGTCTCCGTGGTCCAGACAACAGATGCTAGGAGACTGTCTCCGTGGTCCAGACAACAGATGCTAGGAGACTGTCTCCGTGGTCCAGACAACAGATGCTAGCATCAAAGTGTGGTGGTTATGGTGAGAAGCAATGGATTCTGTTTTTAAGGGAGAACCTTCATGATATCCAAGGGACAGGTTGTGGGATGCAAAAAAGAAGAAAGTAGACGAGATGACTGTAAGCATTATTGTCTTTGAAGTGAGAGGAATGGATGAAATTACCACAGTCAGGATGGGGATAGTTAGGTTGGCACAGGTTTGACAGGGCAAGCAAAGATTGAGAATTCAGTTTCATCTATATTAAATGTGACATATCCAGCTGACATCCATGTAGAAATGCCTACTACCCAGTTGAAAATATTCAAATTTGAAGCAGGGCTGTAGTTCAGTTGGTAGACTGCTCGCCTAGCATTTGCAAAGCCCTAGGTTTAATCACCACTGCTAGAGGAACCAGGCATGATACACCTGAAATCCAGTACTCAGTGGGGGGAGGTAGGAAAACCAGATGTTCAAAGCCATACCAACTACATGACACACTAAAGGGCAGCCTGGGCTACATGAGGGAGGGAGGGAAGGAGGGAGGGAAGGAGGGAGGGAAGAAGGGAGGGAGGGAGGGAGAGGAGGGGAGGGAGGGACAATTCAAATAAACATTATCAAGTCAGGAGTCTGGAGAACTAGTTCAAAGACCATCGGTGTCCACGTGGTATTTAAAGCCTGGGACCAGCTGAGATCTTCACAAAGTCTCAGGACTCTTCACTGAAGAGCTAGGAGAAGCAAGGGAAGCGACTGCAGTAATTCTGTAACACAGCTATCTGAGGAGACAGTTTCTGGAAGTCAGTTAAGGCCGCTTGTCACTGAGGATGGAGGACGCTGCCCTGTCAATTGCTTGCATGAACACACTCATCATCCTCTCTCTAATTTGCATATTTTTTGAAACTCCAAGAGGGAGCCATCGTAGGAAACGGGTCTGAGGGTATCCATGTGCCTTTCATGTCGGAGTAGTTTGTGAAGTTGGCAGACTGTCTAGTCACTCTGCCGACTTGGCTCGGAATACCTGGGGTCCTTGGTAGAAAAACAGCATGCTTCTGGGCCATTTCCTTGGAGAAATTTAAGGGAGCTCTTTGGTCTCCCATTGCATGGGCCTCTCATGTGTCTGTGGCACTGGAGATGGGAGGGTGTGGGAGTCACCACAGCCTGGGAAGGACCCTCTCTATGCCATTAAATACACATGTGTCTAAGTAAATCCTGTTTCTACGAGTTGGATTAAACATTTGAAATATTTTCAGGCAAAATAGTGAATCCCTGAATTCTCCCTATGAAGTAAGAATAACTTGTGAGCTGAGCTCATCTGGGTCTTTGGGGCACATCTAGTTTAAAGCCATTTTTAAAACTCTTTAAAAATGATCAACTATCCCTTTAAAGAAAAGGCTCATGACACATGACAGAAAGTTACAATATAATGACTTGTAAGGCATAAGCATGAAACAGATCTCACTTTGGTACCTAAGTCATAGATATTATAACCTAATTTCAGGTTTCAATGGTTCCAATTTTCCCAAGCCAAGAGGCAGAGTTTAAATTTCAGTCATAACAAGAAGGAAACGATGGCTTTGCTTGCCAGCAGGACCATCTTTGCTCCTCTTAGAAGAAACTGTTAGAAGCAGAGACAAGAACCAACTTAGATCAGGGCACTTCTCCAGCCAGATAAAAAGTTACTAAATGTCAGTTGTCAAAAACAAATCCTTTACCTCTGGGAAACAGGAAGAGAGGTTAAGACTCACCCAGCCGAGTCAACCTTTTACTTTCCTGCCCCAAAGCAACACCAGGTTCAGTTGCAATGGCCAGAATGGCTAGTTTTGTTTTAAAGAAACAGTAGAGGAAGCGATGAGCCAGCTGCAGGCCTGTATGCTGCTTACCCTTTGTCCACTTGACACAACTAGGACTATCTGAAAGGTGGGCCTGGCCTGAGAAAATGCTTTCATCAGAGTGGCTGGCCTGAGAAAATGCTTTCATCAGAGTGGCCGGCAAGCGATTGATGTGGGAAGGCCCAGTCTTCTGTGCATCGCCACCCGTGGGTTTGTGGGCAGGCTGAGTAAGTAAGGGAGAACGTAGAGTCTAAGGGGTGGGGGGACAGCCCAGCAGTCGTGAGCATTCCCTGCTCCTGCAGAAGACCTGGGTCCGGTTCCCAGCACCCATACCTGATGGCTCACTACTGCCAGGAACTCCAGGGCATCTGAGGCCTCTGGTCCCTGCAGGCATCTGCACATACACGCACCAGCAAGCACAGGCAGGCACATGCTCACAGAAGTGTATGGGACTTATTTCTACTGCCCAGGATCAGGAAGTTGTTCTTAGATCAAAAAGCGGATGAGTGGAACCCTTGAGGCGTCATGGGAATTAGCCACAGGGCCATAGACAATGGATTAGTGAAGCTCCAGCAGATTACAAGCACATGGGAACAAGACAGGTACAAGTCAGTGAGGCAAAGATCAAGAACATGGAGGCGCTTGCTACTCAGCTGGTGGGTAATCAGAATCTAGCAGACGCATGCTTAGAACGAGCCTGAGCTGTGTGCTGCCAAGTGGGTGCCTGTTAGGGGGCGGGAGGGACACCACCGTTACTTTAGAGAAAATCTTGCCACATCCTGCCTCTGCCTACAGTCAGTGCTGGCTCTCTGCCAGATAAACCACGCCACCTCTAACACGAGGCCTTTGCCGATTGCCTTGAAAGGCCGGTGTAAATGAAGAGCCTTTCAGTGCTCTGGGCTATGGGAAGAAGAGGAACAGCCAGAGGAAGAGCCCTGCTCTCTTGAACTCCTGCAGACTCTTATGAAATTATGAACCCCACACAGGCACGCCCACATGCACGCACACACACCAATCACAGATTTAATATTCATAATAACGAATAACGTTTTTAAAAATCAGAACACTGAGGAAATTCACATATTCCTGACATTTGCTGGTTCAGAACAAGGCTCATACCTGCACACAAATAGCAAGGATAGCTACCCATGAGTGGTCCTTGAGAGTTTTATGGGCCACGGCCAGCTGAGTGACAGGAAGTCTCGGTTTGCACACAATTACAGGTTCCAAGTTCAAGTCTGCTACAGTTTTTGCTTTTCTTGTTCTTCCTACATACACCCTGCCTGGGATGGGGCACAGGACCAGCGCTAAGCTCTACATCCACAGCATCCACTGAAGTCACTACAGAAATGTGTCCAGCACAACTCAAGAGAGTGCAACTTTCCTTCAAAAGCTCCATCAGCCCCAGGGCTGGAGAGATGCTCAGGTGTTAAGAGCACCTACTGCTCTTGCAGAGGACCTGGGTTTTGAGTTCCAGCACCATGTTATGGACATCACGGGCCCCACGTATAAACACACTGTACATACACACATGTAGGCATAACATTCATACACATAAAATAAAGATAAATTGTTTTAAAAAAATTAACCGTAATTAACTTTGATTCAAATGTGTACTTGTTAAGAAGACACAACTTGCTCTGTCCTTAACTGGAATGTAGCCAGAGGCCATGTGGAATCTTCTAAAATGCAGATTCTGATTCTATATCAGGGCAGAGGGCCTGAAATTTCTCAGGAATTACCAAGGGATGCCGCCACTGCTGGTGCATGGACCACACGCTGAGCAGCCAACCCTTTCCTTGGCAACCATGATCCTGGGTTCACTGTCTCTACGTGACTTTAACCACACCTCCCTTTAAGGAAAAGCTTGAGTACACTATGTGCCATAAAGCATACACACAATTCATTAGAACACGAGAAGACGAGAACCAGGGGGATACACATCACTCCCGGAGGACCACCGGAAGCCTGTGTTGTCTTTTCAAGAGCTGGCACCTCAAGGAAGAAACGTCCACTTCAAACGAGGCTCCCTGTTAAATATAATGGGCAGCTGTGTGTGTTTCAAACTGTTCTTTTGGTAATTCCAAGTTTCTCCACGTTAGATCTCAGAGGTATTGCATTTCAGCCTCACTCTTCTGAACAGCGGAGTTGAGGCAGCCATGTCTAGTGTGTCCGCCGATGGGTGAAGACAGCAGCACTGTGTCTGCCCCAAGCACTGCACAGGGTTTCTATGTTTATGAGTTATCTGACATTTTCATACATATTATCATTGTACCTCATTCATGTTTACCCCATATTCCTTCTTCCCCCCATCTACTTCCCCCTTCCTGCTGATCCCTTTCCACCTTTAACCACACACACACACACACACACACACACACACACACACACACACACGAGGCCAACACACACAGAAGGACATATATGTATATACACACATTCTGTACATAAGGGAAAACATAACATAAAGGGGCTGGACAGATGGCTCCATGGTTAAGTGTGTGTAATGATCTTGTGGAGGATCCAAGTTCGGTTCCCAGCACTGACATCAGATGGTTCCCAACTGCCTGTTAACTCCAGCTCCAGAGTCTGTAACAACTCCATCCAATGCCAGTGCACCTGTACACCCATACACAAATACAGATACACACAGGTGTCTATGTCTATGCACCCATACACAAATACAGATACACACAGGTGTCTATGTCTATGCACCCATACACAAATATAGACACACACAGGTTCCCACACCTATGCACCCATATAGATACACCCACACATATGCATCCATATAGACACATGCAAGTATCCACATCTACGCACCCAAACAAAAATATAGACACACACAGGTGCCCACACATATGCACCCATACAAAATTATAAATACACACAGGTATCCATGACTATGCACCCATACACAAATATAAACATATGTACAATTAAACTTTTGCTATTAGTTATAAATTTTAATAATCTTTAAAAAAAGAAAATGAGATATTTTGTTTTCCCTCCCCCATAAAAGGCTATTTTAGTTAAAATACAAATAATTCACAAATCAACTTTGCTGAGATCTGAGCTTCATACAGGATGACATTCATGCCAAGCCAGGACTCCTTCACCCTCAATACTACTCAAATTCAGTGACCGGTGACTCCCCTCTCTGCTAAACTTTCCTGAAAATAACTGTCACAGGTGCTATCTCTTCTCCCTTTGTGCTGGCCGATCTCTTCCATGTATGTCAGTAACTACTGACCCAGCACAGTATACAAACTTTCTCAAAACGACTTCAACGTTCTACGCAATTTACTTCTAACAATAATATTGAACCTTGTGTTCTTCAAAACATAAGGTGAAAATTAATCTCAAATTACTATGTTAATATAATTACAGTTTCAACAGGTTTCATGGTGAACTGTAGAAAATTACTTTAGGCTTCATACAGAAAATGTACAAGAGTGGCCAATGGTCCTGAGGAACAGTTTTCTTATTACCATACCTGCTGTACATTTATTGCAGTCATTTATATGACACAGGGGTTGGGGATATAAGTCACTTGGTAGAACATGTGGTTAGCAAGTGTGAGGCCTTCAGTCTGATCCCAGCAAGGGGAAAAGATAACACAAAACCCAATAAATAAAGAAGAAAGAAAGAAAGAGAGAGAGAGAGAGAGAGAGAGAGAGAGAGAGAGAGAGAGAGAGAAAGAATCCCAGAGCTAGCTAGAAAGGAGGCTCAGGGATTAAGAGCACTTGCTGCTCTTTTGGAGAATGTAAGTTCAGTTCCCAGCACTCATGTTGGGGAGCTCAAAGCCACCTGTAACAGCTCCAAGGTGTCTGATGCCCTCTTCTAGCCTCGACAGGCACCTGTACACTGTGTGTGTGTGTGTGTGTGTGTGTGTGTGTGTGTGTGTGTCTGTTTTTGTCTTTGTCCCTGTCTCTGTCACAAACACACTTAAGCATAAATCTCTTTTAAAAACCGGGAGCAAATTTTAAGTCATGTATGAAAATCCTAATCACAATAAACACACCATTTCATTCGGTGGCAAAATTAGGTTAGTATAATAAATGTTTTGGCAAGGCTGGCTTCCTAGAAAAGAGTAAAATTAGAGGCCTGCCTGCCTCGCACACGAACTGGGACTCAGGCATTCTCAACTGGAAACGGTGCTTTTCCACTGGCTCATGTTTGGCCACGCCTGGAGGCATTTGTGGCTGCTAGAGGTATGGGATGGGAAAGTCACCACTCGTATGTAATGCCGGGACTGCTCAGTGAAGCCCTCTCCACATTCTTCATGTAGGCTCCAAAAGTAAGGACAGTGTGCATGGTGATGCAATGTGCCAGGACTCCATAGTCAGGAAACAGCTATTGTCATCATCGTCAAAGATAGTCAAGTCACTTCAAGAAGCGCCTGCAAACACACTGATGCTCTTGACCAGACAGAGTTTCCTTCTCTAGTAAAAGCTAGGTTAATGGGCACAGCGATTTGGAGAACTTAGTCAACATCGGGTTTAAGAATGAACAGGTCAGGGACACGAGTGTGTCATCAACTTCCCTCTGTAGGGATGATCCCACCTCCTTTCTGGAAGAAGGCTACCACTTCAGAAGCCACAGAAGGCACCCACCATCACATTTTCTTTTTGAGAATGGAGAGGAAATAATACACTCGTGGCCCCAGATTGATTCCCTGCAGGAAGTGACCAGACCCTGGCAGCCAGAAAAACAGAACACCCAGGGCTTCAAAGAGTCTGTATCTGTAGTTCTGCATGCATACCAGCCTGGGGACAAGTGTGGACTCTCCTTTCAAAGTCCCTCCACAGACACAAAGGATGCTACAAACCCCGGAGGGTTCCTGTGATGCTCCAACCCTTCCATAAACTCCAGGGCCTGTGAGGCCTTAGGCGGTGTATTTCTACAACACTCTCCACACATGACCTCCGCCCATGCCACTTCAGTTCTGAAAAGGCATTCATAAGTGCTGCTTCACTCTTCTGGAATATAAAGTAGGAAGTGGGTAATTAGAGAAAATAATAGTGTCTTTTCTGGTACCAATGGTGTAAGTATGAAACCTCAGCTGAACACATAACAATGTCTTCAACCAATATTACAACAAAAACAACCATCATGAGGACATAGTGAGAATTAATTATGATACTTAGTACATGCAGGAATGCAGCGGAAAACTCCCAGACTCTCAGAAACAGGTGTCGCATGAATACAAGTTTCTAATTTGGATTTTAACGTCTTTGTAGCTGTGCTAAGTTTCAGCTCATGGTGGATGAATAGGAAAGGAATTAGATGATGACCTTCACTCGATCATATTTATAGCATTTATGTCTACGTAAAAAATGATTTATTTTTCAACTACTTAAAGTATTATAGAAAACACTTGCACAGATTGAGAGATAATCGTTACATCAAGATCTACAGAATATGGAAACACTTATAATGTTCTCGTGTATGTCTGAAACTTATTTCTCACCTGCATCCTACTGTATTCTTATTGGAAATGCAAACTTTAATTAGTACTGGTGCTTTCTAGGTCCTGCTGCTGGTAATGTCCATCCAACTGGCAAAGAGGAGGAAAGATTCAGAGAAAAAAATATTCCAGGAAGATTTAAAGTAAGACTATCTGAATTCCTAAATTTAGTACAGATTGGACATATAAACCCAAAAGCCTAACACCTTAATAAAAGTGTCTGCAACTAAATTACCTGTTCTGTATGCACACAGTCTTCAAAATTGTGTCTCCGTGTCCCCCCGGGCCCCATATGATGCTACAGAATAAATTCTCCTCCTAGAGAATGCATTGTTTGAACAGTGCATGCCTGTGTAGGAGGGAGGGTCCTTATTTTACTTAAAAACAAACAAATACTTCAGGGTACTGTGGTATTCATGTATATTTTAACATCAACAGGGACTCAAAGAAATGCAGTGCTCATTGCATCTGCGTCGACGCTTACCGCCTACTGCTCTCTGCCATTCCAGAATACTTGTGGGGAAAAAGACTGGAAACTACTCGAATGCTAATGTGACAAAAATAAAAATAAGAATATTGGGAAAGACATGGGCAATCAGAGCCAAGGGAAATGAGTCTCCACACAAACCAAGTACGCCTTTCCTACTCTCTCCACTTGGACAAAGGCTGCCACTTTGGAGGCAGAGGATGAAAAAGTGAGGGAAGGTATTTAGGAGTGTGGACTGGAAAAAACCTCTTTCCCCCGAGAGCATGGCTTGATGCTGGCATATTAGGAAAAGTGCAAACACAATAATTAACAAGGAATCCTGAGACTTCAACACACCAGAAAGGGTGTTGGCTCCTGAGGGAACCAGGAAATAAGAAGAATAAATTAGAGTTGGTTGGGTGACACTGCACAGCTCTCGAGGGTCGTGAAGGGGCAACGGAGAGTTAATCAGATTTGACACATACCTTGGGAAGCTGGGGACATGGTGGACACCCTTCCTATTTCTGACTCCGCAATAATGAACTCCACACTGAACAGACAGCTGCTAGCTATTCTGTGCTCAGACTCAAGCTTCTAATCTACCTTCCTGCTATCCGGGAACGAGCCTGGGGCTGTGGCTCCCCATCTCAGTAACACGTGTCAATCACGGGCAAGCCCGCTGTTCCTCTTTCTTCCCGTGTGTGATTCCAACAACCAGCTCGCTCCAGGCTATACCCAGCTTCAAGTGTGAACATTTCCTAGGGCACACTTTTGTAGGTGTTTTCGCCCTCTGTGTACGCCCCTTAATTATGAGCCCTCTTTCTAGAAACCCTGTAATTCTCCCAAGTAATTGGTAAAAATTAGAGATGAAGAGATATGAGTCCGCTTAAAGGGGACACTTGCCACTATAATTTTTAAAAGAATGTTCCTTTTAGTTCCAATATAATTCTGCACTTTTCTAAGTTTGCCCTTTTCAAATGCCAAAGAAAATGTTCCTGTTATCTTGTGGTCCATAAAAAGGCAACATAATGCATTCATGCATCAGTAAAGGCCCACAAAGAGTTCCTTTGCAGTGAAGGGCATCCTTTAGATGCTTCCTTAAAAAGAGTGAAAAATAACATACAAACACTCTTGTGGCAAATCACTTATTCTTGCCCATGAAAGGTAGGAGTGTGTGTGTGTGTGTGTGTGTGTGTGTGTGTGCATGAATGTTCCATTATTTTCAGTCCATGCTCCGTGGCTTTATTATCAAGATGTCCTTCCACTATTGGTAAATTAATAAGCCAAGCACAGACCCATTTGTAATGAACTTAAGATTCTTTGGTGAATAATTGTAGCTAAACTTTAAGGCATGACTTTACCATTTGAATCTTTTTAAAATTAATCATCACTTTTGATGTTACGTAGCTGACTGTTTTTCTTGCAAAAGTACGCAGTGCACAAGCCTGATGCCAAAAGAGGGTGCTGGATGCCCCTAGAACTGGTGTTAGGGATGGTTTTGAGTTGACACAGGGGAAGCTGGGAAGCAAACCCGGATCTCTTACAAGATCAGGAAGTGCTTTTAGCTTCTGAGCCAACACTCCAGGCTCTGTTGTCCTTTAAACAACAATAGCAAAAAGATTTACTTTTAAATTTTTATCTAAGTGTCTGCCACATGTGTGCAGGTACCACTGGATGTCAGAAGAGGGTGCCTGGAGTTACGGGTAGTTGTATATCACTCAGCATGAGTGCTGGGAACCCTTCCTGTAAAAGAACAGTAAGTGCTAGCTGATGGAAACAGAAGCAAACACCCACAGCTAAACTCTGAGCCCAACTCCTGGAATCCAGTTGCAGAGAGGGAGGAGTGATGAGCAAAGGGGCCAAGACCAGGCTGGAGAAACCCACAGAAACAGCTGACCTGAACAAGGGGGAGCTCATGGACCCCAGGCTGACAGCTTGGAAACCAGCATAGGATGGACCTAGACCTCCTGAATGTGGGTGTGGCTAGAGTTGACTCACTGGGAGGAAAAATGTCTCAGATTCCATTAGATGACTGATTTAGGATGAAATGGCTTACTATAGATCTCATCAACCAACTGCACCTTTTCAAAAGGATTGCTGGAGCAGCAGATGGAGTGACGGCATGGCGGCCTTGGCTGGGCCAGCAGAGGGAGTAGGACCCAGGACTTCGGTCTACTAACTTTGCTCAAGCTTCGGGCTGTCTTGGGCCTTCCAATGCCTGGAAGGTCCTACCCACTACGACTCTGTCTGTTCAAACCTACCCATCTCTCCAGTATAGAGCTAATGGAGAGCACTGGGCCACTGACACACTTTTGCTAAAGATGCAAACCAAGACCTAAGTACTAGTGTGACGTCACCATGCCCGTAGGTACAGTTCACAGTCCCCGAAAAGGATTTTTCTTAAGACCTAGGGAGGTCTCTTTAGAATCATCTTTATACATTAAAATTAGATGACACATTTACATGAAACAATTGTTGTAACATAAAACAATATCACTGTCTTAGTTGACAGGCAGACGGGTCACAGAAGACCTCCAAAAGGAAGTAGGGAGCTCCTGAGTCTGCTGTCTTAGTTCCCACAGATGCCATGCTACCTACAAGCGTCTTACCATCCTAGAGAGGGCAGCCCTGCAAACCAAACCAGCTCAGGTTTAATGAGGGCTTCACTGCAGGGAAATGGTGGTCCAATCTTGGCAGTATTGCATTTCATGGGAACTTAAAAAGACAGTCATGGGCAATTTTGATTAGTTGCATGGTGCGTTGTCTGAAGTAGGGTTAGTTCTTATGGTCTCATTCCCTGGGCCAAAAGGCCCCTACCCACAACGACCAGTCCCTGTGCCACTGCAGGCCCCTACCCACCACGACAAGTCCCTGTGCCAGTGTAGGCATTACTCTAGGAAACCTGGGTCCAAAGCAGCTTCAACCCATCAGCAAGGAAAACCCTATCAGTACATCGAATTAGCTCAAAACCAGCTCTGCTGTGAACAACTCAGTGTCTGGGAATGAGAGCATCACAGTGTATTTCTCCATCGAAAACTATAAAACCACCTAGAATTAAAATCCACACTCGTAAAACATCAGACGTGACATTTTAATAACCAACTTCTCTCAGTCTTGAAGTTTTAAATTTTTTTTTTTTTTTTTTTTTGGCAATTCGTTCTAAGGAAAACTGCACAGAACACAAAAGAGTAACTTAACTGCAGTTAGAAGCCAGACAAAACGCAACTATGTTGTGCGTTAAAAACCACTAAGTGGTCCTAAGAAAGGATGAAGGAAGGGCAGCATATTCCACATATTCAATATTACACATTCAGCTATTCATGCTGGAGTTGCCTTTCCAAGGAACTGACCTTGAACCCGACACACTGAGCCGAAGAACACCAACACAGGTCCGCAGATAGACCTCCATCTTGAAATGGAATGGCCATTAACATGATTACAAATGAAAAGACCTGATAGTATATTGTGGATTTCATGAAACTGGTCAAATGTCTGGCTTCAGAGTGCTGCGTGCTGCTTTTGGGGGGACTCAGTAATGATTTTCTCCAGTTACCCAAAGAGCACTGCAGAGCATTTCCTTCTAAGACTTACATAAACTCTTCCCATCTCGTGGTCAGTATTCCTACGTGTGCCCAAAAGAAGCAAGGCCCAGTGCCCAGCACCCAGCACCCAGCACCCAGCGCCCAGCACCCAGCGCCCAGCACCCAGCACCCAGCACCCAGCAAGATGGCTCAGAAGGGAAAACCTGCCAAGCATCACTGCTTGAGTTTGAGCTCTGGGACCCACATGGCGGAAGGAGAGAACCAACTCCTTCGAGCCGTCTTCTGGCATCCACATGTACAACTTCACAGATGTGCATACAAATATAATGACAATTTAAAGACATCTAAGAGAGTAAGAGCCAGGTTAAAATATAACTTCTCCTCCAGTAGGAGGGTGACATGACAGATACCTCATGAGAAATTCCTCAACCAGACAGTTGGTTCCTGGAAAGCAGATGCTACATCCAACTGAGTCCTCTACTCCCCCACCTGGACCAATGTCTTAAGAAGACCCCGGGACTCTCCTTATATTGTGCTTTGTAGGTAATCCATGTTTTACAAATCCAGAGGCTTGTGGCAACTATACTGAGCCTGTCTACTGACATCATTTTCCTAACAGCTCATATAATCATTAGCGTTGTTTAGCAATAAACTACTTTTTAAATTGAGGTGTGTACATTTAAAAAATAATGCTACTACATACTTAATGAAAATACAGTACAATGTACAGATAGCTACTGTATATATATACACTGGGAAACAAAGAAAAATTACTGTGTGTTTGTCATGATGGTCTAGAAATAAAGGACACTTATGGTATTCTTACAACCTTAGTAGGTGTTTGTGGATGGTTAGGGGGTGGGGATGGAAAGAATGGATGGAGGAAGGACGGATGGGCGGATGGATGGATGGATGGGTGGGCGGATAGATATAAGCTTGAGTTACCTAGGTTTTTGTTTGTTTTATTTATATTGTTGCATACCCCAAAATCCAGTTAGTTGCCAAAAACTTTGTGTTCACTTCTCAAATGCTTCAGGTTTACCTTCAAGTAGTCGTTCTGTGGTGTTTTTGCCAGTATACTTCATTTGGATGCAGAGAAAAGCAGAGAGCTTTCCTAAATCTGTCAGTGTGCCCTACTTGGGAAATATTAACTAGGCACTCACTCCATTTCCTAGAGCTAAATCATTTCACTTAACAGTATTTATGGCTGTCAGACACTGGCAGCCTTTGCTAGAAGTGTTGCTTTATCTGTTCATGTTAAAAATTAATCATGCAAGCTTTCTTCTGTTCTTTCTGCAATTATCTGCTGATACAGAACTTCAGGGATTTTTGCTTACTTGCTTGCAGTTGTGTGGTAAGGGGTCTCTGATGCAGAAACACAGTTACCACACTGGCCAGAAGAGAAAAGTACATTTAAGAGAACTTACAGCCCAGCCTCAGCCATCACCTCCTGCTGCCCAACACCTGGAAACAGGGAGACCCCGTGTGTTGCAGCCACTGAAACAGAGGATTGGGCATCCTGGGATAGAGAATGAACTACAACCAGGGATCCTGGCATGCTCTCCTCTGGAAAATGCTCCCACACACCAGCGTCTTGATCTTAATAACTTTATTTTCCTCTTCCCTGTCTAAACCCCTGGCTGTTCTGGCTGGCTTGTAAGGGACCAAATGGGAGTGGGTTTGCTCTTAAACAGTGGCATTGTCACCCAGACCATCTGACCGTATGACTGAACGTGCCTTTCAAATCACCTGTTATAAGCTTCTCACTGCGTCAAGTATACAATGGGAGGCTCAGAAAATTCCACTGGTACTCCCCAGCACTACACCCCTTCCCAGGGAGCACATGCAACCTGGGACATGGGCCCTCTGACCAGGAGACTTGGGTCCTGCCCCAGAGAGAAGAGCAGAAAACTATGACAGTGTGGGTCACAGATAAGAATGAGTCAGGTCCTCTCCATCCTTGCTACTCAAAGTGTGGTCTGTGCAGCAGCTGTGTCAGCATCATTTGGGACCACACTGGAGATGCAGCATTCCAGGCCTGACTTCAGACATGCTGAATCAGAACGTTCTTTAACAGTATCCCCAGGAGATCTGCAGACAAATTAGCCTGGAGTGCTACTCCGGGTGTAGAAAGAGGAAGAGACATGTCTTCATATTTGTGTTAGTACGTTTGTATTATACATGCTTCATCTAGGTCCACTGCTAGCACCACCTCCTACCACAGAACACACAGAGGGCGCCCCTACAACTTGACCCCAGGGGCTGTCTCCTCTCAACACCGAGACTAACAGACAGACCAGCCTGACAAACACCTGCACTGGAGCCTTGGCTTTGCCCTGTGCAACATGTACTGAGGCTGTTTTGTCTTATTTGCTTTCAAAATGTTTTCTCTGAAGGCTGATGGGTAAAATGGGAGGACAGTGGGGAATAAACGGCCTCCCCTGAGATCACCTAGAGCTAAGAATGCAGTGTGGGAGTTGGTGGCCTGGTGTGACATGGCAAAGTAGCTCCATTTTGTCTCGGTTGGAACCATCTTTGATTTAACCTGAAATGTGTCCTGTCCTCCTTTTGCGACCCTCCACCACCGTGAAAAGTCCCAACTTTGCCTACCCTTGCCTTGAAAGTGACTGTCCTGTTCTAGAAACTCGGGGTCAAAGTGCCCCAACTAACCTAACTGCATGTTTCCGGCTTCTGTTACACTGCTTGCTTGCTTTACTTCCCCTGCAACTGCCAACTAAGTGTGTGTGTGTGTGTGTGTGTGTGTGTGTGTGAGTGTGTGCGCGCACGCGCATGCATGTGTGCATGTGTGTGTGGGTGCGTGTTTGTTCTTTGCTTGTAAAATGCATTTGAGGCTGCTATGTGAGAGCAGTTTCTTTCCAGGCAGTTGCTGGCAGCTTGATACACACTCTCAACTTGGACTGTGGTTGGCTGCATGGTCTCTGGGCCTCTACCCTGCAAAACTAGGAGCAAGGCAGGGTTCCCATTTTATGAGCCAACGATGCAGACAAAATTATAGTTATCACATGTGACACAGAATGAATGCTCAGTTAACACGAGCTGTTGACATTATATGCATATCCTGTACGGCTGTGTAAATTAATACCACCATGGTCCCCAGAATAATTTCCTCATGTCATTATACCAGATATTGATCCATGGCCAATGGACACAAAGAAAGCAGTTAAGTATAAAACAGACAGTGCACAGTGTCGCCTTACAAACAACACAGTGACCCAGACCCAGCACCATCACAAAAACAAGCTCCACCTCAGGGCCCAGAGCCTGCTAAGGCACTATGAAATAGAGAAGTCCATCTTGGCATGCCGCTTCATGTCCCACACATACCCCATGTGACTATGTGAGGCCAATGTGGTGTCTACCTCAAAGTGGCTTTCACAAAGATGAACGTGACCCTTTCCTTTAAAACACAAGCCTTGTCCATTCCTTCTGAGACAGCTGGCCAGAGGGTAAATCCGTTTTCCTCTCTCAAACGTCAGTGCATTTACTTATGCACTCACTAAGCTGGAGGCGCTTGTAACAGAGACTGGCCTGGGACTCGCCGTGCAGCCGAGGCTAGACCTTTAACTCCTGACCTTCCTGCTTTCACCTTCCAGGTGATGAGATCAGTGTCTCCCACCACACCCAGCTTCAAATTCCATCTTCATAACAGCCGCCAGACCCATTGTAATTTCTGCTTTTATCACTGTTTTTTAAGCATTTGAGATGAGTATTTCTCCTTTCGAAAGACTAGACCCATCTCTTTCCCCACTCAGGCACAAGTGAAAATGTACAAATAATACTCAAGTGGACAAAGCAGTGTGAAAACAGCCTCAGAATGCCTGCGAAGTTAAAATCAGGGCCAGTCCAATGACAGCGCAGGGTGTGGGGTGTGGGGTGGGGTGGGGTGGGAGAGGGGGTGTGGGCGGGGCTGTGGGGTGGGGTGTGAGGTGGGGGTGGGGGTGGGGTGGGGTGGGAGATGGGGGTGGGGTGGGGGATGGGGGTGGGGGTGGGGTGGGGTGGGGTGTGGGGTGGGGGTGGGGTGGGAGATGGAGGTGGGGTGGGGTGGGGGTGGGGTGGGGTGGGGGTGGGGTGGGGTGGGAGATGGGGTGGGGTGGGGGATGGGGGTGGGGTGGGGTGGGGTGGGGTAGGGGGGTGGGGTGGGAGATGGGGGTGGGGGTGGGGGATGGGGGGTGGGGGTGGGGGTGGGGTGGGGTGTGGGGTGGGGGTGGGGTGGGAGATGGAGGTGGGGTGGGGTGGGGGTGGGGTGGGGTGGGGGGTGGGGTGGGGTGGGAGATGGGGTGGGGTGGGAGATGGGGGTGGGGTGGGGTGGGGGTGGGGTGGGGTGGGAGATGGGGTGGGGTGGGGGATGGGGTGGGGTGGGGGATGGGGGTGGGGTGGGAGATGGAGGTGGGGGTGGGGTGGGGTGGGAGATGGGGGTGTGGGGTGGGGTGGGGTGGGAGAGAATAGGTGTTCTTCAGAGGTAATTGACAGAACTTCTGATGAATTCTAATTTTTGAAGTATCTCTAAACTTGGGAGGGAAACACTGAGCCTCTATAAAGCCTGGAATAAAATGTTGTTTCCAACCGTGGCTTTCCAGATTAATGGCTTTATTACATCTGTACTGTCTGCATGACTTTGGGAGGATGCTTCTGCAGAGAAGACAGTGTTCTAGCTGAGTTTCACCCACAAAGTAGAGGAGGGGACAGGAACTTGATCTGTACTTGAATTCAGACATGGCATTTGTTTTTCCAGCTTACCTGGCAGAAGGCAGGGCCCCAGGGTTGACGTACAAACCCTTCCCATCCTCCCTCCCTCCCTCTGTATTCAGATGTCTTAGTCTCCATGGCGCTAACAAGTGCTGCGTCCTTACCTGCTGGTTTTCTTGACCAGGATGGCCCTAAAGATGTGCTCCAGGAGTAGCTTCTCTTGCCTGTTGGTTGGCTGCACGAAGGGGTGCAGGGCAGCCAATGAGAAACCTTGCTGGTACAGCTCCAGGAGCTGGGTGGGCAGGTCCCGTAGAGAGGTTAACCTCACAGCAGAGGTCCTTGGTAGCTCAGCTAGGATGGGGAGGAAAGAGGATGATCAGAGGCTGTCACCACTGCCCTCCAAACCCTAAGTCCCTCTCCATCTCCCTGGTGAGGACCTTCTGGGTCGCTTCTTCCCAGATAAGCCATCCAGACTTAATAAACAGCCGTCTCCTCCCACCTCGTCTAAAGACATCAATAAAAGAAAGCCCTCTAAGCTGCGAGCCTTCTCTCCAGCCCGTTTATACTATGAGCAGGGCAGACACGGTCCAAAGTCACTGGACCGCACTGAACGCACTGGAAAGTCTACATCCATGCCCTCTGCCTCGCTTTTTCCCTAGAGGCAATGGCTATGCTTGGTTTTTAGATACGTGTTAACATTTGTTAATTCATCCACAATAGGGTTGCCTATCTATCCCCTTCTGTGCAAACACCAGAAAAACGTTATACATCTCTCATACATCTGTTCTGTCTGCTCCTAAGTGATCCATAAGAAAAGTACATTGTCTGGCTAGGCAGTATTCACAAATGGTTTGGTTCCGTTCCATGACACAGGGCTCACTCTGTAGACCAGGCTGGCCTGAAACACTCAGTGATCCTCCTGCCTCAGCCTCCCAGGTGCACAGAGCACTTCCTGGTTTATTTCTTATAGGTCTACTTATGTGCTACATGGCTGATTATAAAAGCTTCTGCCTCCACACGGCTTTTAAAATATTCATTCCTACATGATTTTACACGGATGCACATACAACACATTTAGAAATAAACTTCTACAGCTGGGTTTCTCAGTGCACGCTTGTAGCTCCCACACCCTGGAAGCTGGGGCAGAGGAGATGTGAACTGAAGGCTGGAACAGGATACATATCTTTATGCAAGCAGAAGAAACGAGAGTACTGAGTTATAGACTATAGCATGTTCAGGAACTGCCGGATTTCATTTATAAAGACTATAGACTTGCTTCTCATTGGTAGTATATAAAAAGTGTCTTTCCCATGCCCTGGACAATCTCATAATAAATGAAAAGGAAAATGGAAAAGAATCCCTTTGTGATAGTGATCTATACTTATTATTATGCAATTTGTATCTTCTCTTATTAAATACTTCATATTTAAGTTGTGCATATCCTTTCGTATGAGCTGTGGGTACTGTGCCGATTTTACTCAATTATTGATCCGTTTTCCTATTGGCCCACAGGAACTATTATTTTAGGTGACTAAGTTACTGGTGACACAGGTTGGAAATGCCTTTCATCAATTCATTACTTGATTTTTGACTTTACAAAAGTGGGTTTTCACGAGTAGATTTCTTATGTCACTATAGCAGTAAGACCTTGAAAAACACCTTTTCTGTTAATGCTTTATAATATATCACATTTTTTGCATGTAAATCTTAAACATTTTTCAGATTTATCCTGTACAAAGCCATACACTATGAATTCAAGACCCCCGAAGTTTACCTAGTTTTCCCCATTGATTTGAGAGGTGACTTTTGTCATTAATGAATGCATTTGTTTGTGACTGTGATAATTTAGCTTATTTGTGTGCTATACTACTTTTCACATTAGCTTCATAAGTATGAGTCTGTTTCCTGATTTATTCTGCCTCCCTGTTCATTTTCTAAACCTTGCTTACTCTCTTTTTCAAAATCCTTTCTTAAATCAACTCACCAAGTTTTCTCCATGCCCCCTAAAAAGTATTGCCATTTTTATCAAGTCATATTCAAACTGCAGCTTAAGTGATAGTGGACATTTCCCACCATGCCAAAAGTTCCTGTTCACAAACAGTCCAGCACCACTTTTACCTGAGCTGTACTTTTGGTCCCTCGGGAGCATGTTAAAGTTTTGTCACGTGGATATTATATATTTAACATTGGTTATTTATATATTTATATTGGTCATTTCACATTTTTGTCACTACTAGAGTAATAGATTCTCTGATTTGATTTCATTTCCATAACGTCCCTTCTGGGGAAGCAGACAGGATTATCACAGCTGATGGAGGGCACAGTGCACCTTTAATGACACTCGGTCCAGTCCAGGATCTCCATCCCTTGTGTCCTAGGCCTGGACACACAGAATGAGTCACAACCACCCAGCAGAGCCGGAACAGTCACCAAGCCATCCCGGTAGCAAGCAGCACGGGGCTACCCTCAGTGGAAGGTCAGCCTCTTACTGGAGAGCCATCCACATGGGTCCTGATGTGGCTACCCCATAAGATACTGTCCCGGACTTTGCAGATTCCTCCTCAGGGACACCCTGGATATCCTGGCTTCCTCCTCCCTCTGCACGGTACCCCCAGAGCATGGCGCTTGAATAGCATGGACCCACCAACATCCTTTATAGCCCTGCATCCCTACTACAGCCACAGACCTCTTGGCTTATTTTCTTGATTCTTAATCTGTCACGACATACTCGTCTAGAGCAGTCCACAAGAGACAGGGACTTCACCTCATACCCTACTTCCTTAAAAAGACCCTGATTCCAGACTGGAGTAAACAGTTTAGACTATGATCAGGCAGCTTGAAAGATGAGAAGAAGACCAGATACTGATGAAGTACAGACAACGATGATGTATAAAACAAACACTCCCACCTCAGAAAACACATATCAAGATATGCACAAATAAAGTGTGTGTGTCTTATAGCTATTTTAAAACCCACAAATAAGGCTCCAAGTGGAACCCACAGACGGTCTCGTGATGGAACTATATTTGATGGCGCCTCACACCATGCTTTCTTCATTTTTATAATGCATCAATTTTTTTAAATAAAATGAAAAAATGATGCGGAAAAATAACGATTAAAAGGAAGATTTATGGGCAAATCTATTTCCAGCAATGTCATTCTAAAATCAAGAGCCTGGAAGTAAGGAGTTCTTCACTGAGGACTGGCCAATGTTGGATGCCTGAGTGATGAGGCCCATGGGGAGTAAAAGATGAAGGCAAGGCTGTCAGATGCTGATGGGAACGTATCCACAGTGCGCAGCTATGTAAAAACAAGGGTGCCTGCTAGTGTGTGGTCATTCGTATATTGAAAACAGACTATGGACAGGGATGCATAATATTTCTCTAGACATTAACAATGGAGACCGATTATAACAGAGCAGAGTAGAAGGGGGCTGGGGTATTTGTTACACTCTCAGAACTACTGTGGTAGCACAGACAATTTCGGGGGGAGGATTTATAAAGCATTTGCACTTTACACATAAATGAAATATGACTTCAAAAGTTTTAATGACTTTTTAACCTTGTATGTTACCCAGGGTTAGAACCCAGGGCCTTGTGCATGCTAGGCCCTGAGTGCACCTTTTAGCACACATACATACCAGCAAACACCAATTCACATACAACACGACAAAAATAAAATAGTAACGTAAAATATGAAAAAAAAAATCAAGAAGCCAAGATAAAGCCTGAGTGTGGTTTGTGAGAAGTGTGATGTATTTTCAGTGAAGACGGGATCAGCATCACCGCCTTTAGCCGCAAAAGCCGACGCGATGCCCACATCACTGTGAACAATCGTGTCCGTTTACTATCGGCCTCACTTGCTCCCTCTTGTCCCAGCCAGGGCCAAGGTCTCTTTGTGTAGCGTCATAGAAGCCAGGCGGACCTTACGGAGCGCAGGTGCAAGTTTCCTCGGTAGTTAAGAGATGGCAGCTGTAGGACCCGAGGTCTAAGCCACGGAAGGCAGGCACGAGGGCTCATTATCACATGGAATGTGGATGGGATAGCTTTTCTGTAAGGTTGTTCAAGACACTGGCTAACCCTGCAAACCCTGTGCTCAGAGCTCTTCTCTGAAGAAACGGTTCAGAAAGGGCTTAAGTGAAATCAAATGTCGGGCCCACCAGTTTTGAGGTCAATGTACCAAGGAGTTCGAACTCTTATTTATACAAGGAAGAAATCTTTGCTAGGACTTTAGTGTTTACATGTATGTTTGTCCGTGAGTACATGTCCAGGGGGTACATGTGTATCTATAGAGGTCACAGGCCAACTACAGGTGTCCTCAGGAGCCATGTTCTTGGATCTATTTTGGTTCCTGTTTGATTGTTTCGAGACAAGATCTCTTGTTGGTCTGGGGTTTACTCAAGTCCCTAGGCTGGCTGAGAAGTAAGCCACAGGAATCTGTCTGTTTCACCCTTACCAGAGCTAGAATTATAACCGCACTCTACCATGCTGCATTGTTTCTTTTTGAGGTTACGGGGACTGAGCTTAGATCCTCATGTGTGGCAATTACTTTACCATCTCAGCCTCCCATCACCCCTCCACCTGTGTGATACTCATGATTTATGTATTATATCACACTATAAGAAATAGAGGCAGCTGATGTCTTTAGAAGACAGGATTACTCTCTTTTCTTCTGAGTTGGTGTACGGAGCCCACACTGGCTTCAAGTGAATGCCCAGCCCCAGGCTCCCCATGGTGTAGCTGTGCAAGCCATCACTCCCAGCTCAAAGTCAAGATTCTCATGTTCCTCGCTAACAGTTCACCATAACCACGTGACATAATAAATTTCTATGTCTCCCATAAAATTCAGAGGGGATGACAAAGGTGTGTGTGTGTGTGATCAGCAAAGCCCAAACAATCCCAGTCAGATGGGCAGGGGCCTGGCAGGAGGAGCTGGCAGCTGGGGTAATGGCCATTAGATTGTTCTCCATCCCCACCCAGCCTCTTACCCTTCATATCGCCAAATCAGTGCCCTAAAAATATTAGCTCCCTAGATAAAACCTAACACCCTTTAATTTTTTCTTAAAATCTAACACATTGTTAAAAGTCAACAGTTTTATGACTTTAATTTTAGGTAAGTGTACTGTCAGAATAAGTTAAGTTTTGTGGTTAAAAAATGAGTCTCGACAATCATAGTGCAATAGAAAAAAAGGCTGATACAATAAATATGATTAAAGTTCTTAATTTCTTGCTTCTATTTGAACCTTAACCTATAAATACAAAGCAAAAATCTTGGTTTTGGGGGTGAGAGAGATGGCCTGCTGGTTAAGAGCCCATGTTGCTCTTATATGTCAATTCCCACACCAAGAGGTTCACAGCCTCCTGTAACTCAAGCTCCAAGCTCCAGAGGATCCAATGCCCTCTTATGGTCGCCATGGATACCTGCACTCAAGGGCAATACCCCCCTCACAACCCTATACACATAATCAAAACTAATAAAATAAAATTTGGACAATCCTAGTTCTTATAAAGCTGCCAATCCCCCAATGTTATTATTGGAAAAATAAGCTATATAACTTATATGACTGTAAATTATTGTTAGAAAAATAAGGAATGGTTGATCTGTTGAGACAGACATATAGCTGCTAGTCTGTTTCTACCCAGCCAACCTGAGTAATATCTCTAGTGTTCTGTTTCGTAACAATTGCCTGGTTTTACTGCTGATTATGTAACCTTGGATAAATGTCAGAGCTCCCTCCCCATCTCATGGGCCCTTTCCTATGAAGTGATGATCTTGGATAAGCATTTGGGAAAGGAATTTCCAACTCTAATGAAGCAATGTTATTATCTCCAGCTGAAAGCTAAGGGATCTATTTTCTAACTACAAAGTAGCAACGGATAGCACAAAAAATGTTTTCAGAGTGAATGGAAGAGTTTGTCAAAGCCAGGGCCAACACGGGAATAAGGACAGAATAAGGACAGACTCTAGGCAGTAGGTAGACATGGCAGAGAGGCAGCTCTGTCCCCAGATGACAGATCCCACACATGTGAGCAGAGGGGGATCCCCGGGTGACAGATCCCACACATGTGAGCAGAGGGGGATCCCCGGGTGACAGATCCCACACATGTGAGCAGAGGGGGATCCCCGGGTGACAGATCCCACACATGTGAGCAGAGGGGGATCCCCGGGTGACAGATCCCACACATGTGAGCAGAGGGGGATCCCCGGGTGACAGATCCCACACATGTGAGCAGAGGGGGATCCCCGGGTGACAGATCCCACACATGTGAGCAGAGGGGGATCCCGGGTGACAGATCCCACACATGTAAGCAGAGGGGATCCCCGGGTGACAGATCCCACACACATCAGTAGGCCACATGTTACCACTTTGGATTCCTGACCTCTGGTCAGGACCCGAACTCTGGAACTGGACAGGTAAACCACTACATGACAAGGTGATTCACTGTCGCATGCTGGGAACAAGTGCCAACCACTGCATCTCTCCTGCAAGAAGAAATGCCACCTGCACATGGAAGACGGCACCCTGAGGAGGATCACATCCTCCCTTCCTCTTTCTAATCGGTGTCCCTCTTGGCCACACCTACAGTGATCAGACCTCAGGCCTCATCTAGGCTGGACCCCCATGCTGCTCCCTCTAATCTGGGCTGCAAAGCTGACTCTTTCTAGCCCCTCCCAGCTGTACAGGAGCAAAGCCTCAGCTACAGGGGCTTATTTACCACACATTAAAAAATCTTGCACGGTGTGACCCAAGCTGGCCTCAAACTTACTATGTAGCCCAGGCTAACAGTAAAGTCATGGCTATCCTCCTGCCTCAGTTTCCCAAGTACTGGGTTGCAGAAATAAGCTACCTTTACACAGGTACAGAACCCAAGGGAGCCTCATGGTCCAGACAGAGAAGTAAACAAGAAGTAAACTCAGGTCGCAAGAACAATGATAACAGTCAGAGGCCACCTGGACCCAGGGGACAGTGCCTAGTCTTTCAGGCCTGGGTACTCCAGATGACCATGTGGGCCCAACAGCACAAAACTTTTAAAATAAACCTGCTGGTTATCGTAGAAAACACTGTGTTCACTGTGACATTCACGCACCCAGTTTCCACTTCTGAGAGAAAATGAATGTTTGTCTGAGTCCCAGTGAGTTTTGCTTATTAATATAATGATGCCTGATTTCCAGTTGCATCCATTTCCCCAAAACTTCTAATTATTTCGAGAAGTCAGAAACCATAATACTAACCTTTGAATTTTCAACCCCTATGACTCAAAGCCAAGACCTGGTGGGCTTCAGAGTCTGGCTGGGGCACTTGGCAATGTAGAATAAGCATCCCCTCCTCTATTCTTGTCTCTGAGTCAGCAAGGACACTGAGAGGCAAGGATGCTGAGTGGTGGTCCCACCTAGCTCTTCTCAGTGAGCATCATGGGTGCTCAGGGATTTAAGGCCACTGCTGTGGAATTGATGACCTCTGCCTCCTGACTCCCTCCTCCTCGTGCATCAATAGGAAGAGAGTTGAGAGTCACATAATTACACATGAATCCATTTGGAAATCGGTGTTGTCCTGACTGATTCACCAACAGCAGTCTTTTCTAATATGCAGTCTCTGCCAAAAAGCATTTGGGGTTGTTCAATGGCCAGAAAGGCCTCTTAAAGTAAACAGCGTTTTCCTTGGAAATAAATTAACCATTGTTCCAAGAGTTAAGAGAAAGATAAAGAATGAAAACATGTGGAATCCTAAGCCACAAGCCACATATTTCTCAATACTCCTGGGACCCTGTCAATTCTGGTTTTGTTATGACTATGTTTTTGTTTAGCTAAACATTCTGCAGCCCATTTCCCCCCTGGAAATGAAGCTCTTCAGGCATTTTCGGAGGAACTTAAGCAATGTTCTGGCTGTTCTGAACTTGATTCTGGATAACAATTAACCTCCCCCAACACAGAAAAGAAATCTCAGCTCACAGCCATCCTCCCTTCCCTTACTTTCATCACGGAGCAGCACTAACGACACCTATTATTCTGTCCAGCAATCATTTGTGACTTTAACCTAATTATTCCAAGTCCAATTTTGCTTTTCTAATTACACCCGCTAATGGATCTGTCAATACCAAAGAGCCTGGTGTGAGGGAGACGCCACCTCCCAGGGTAATTTCTCTCACAGGTGAAGCTGATAATCACAGTGTTCACCCAAAGCTTTTTAAAATATATAAGTTCCTCTAAGAATGCTGTTTCTATAACATCAATCTGCCCCAGCTTTGTAGCGGATCCAATTTAGTGAAACACTAAGATCAATCATTCCCAATGTGAAGCTTTTCCATACACACAGAAGGAACAAGAATTCGATTTTTAAATATTGTTTGCAGCCCTTGGCTGCAATAGTTGTCATTTTGAAATTTCTGGAGCAAGTTAAAACTTTCATTAGAGGGTTTTTAAAATTCAGATTTCCATCATCTTACCATTTAAAAATCCAAGCTTCTAAAATTGAAGAGTGGGAAGGAGGGGGCAGGGAGGTAAGGCATGGCATTCTAGCCAAGTCTGAGCTACCCAAGTGTTCATTCTCACAGCCTCACAATACCGGGCCCATCACAGACTCACAGCACACAGAGAGTTTGCTCCAACTGGAAAGCTGTCTAGTAAGGATGGAGGAAGTCAGGCTCAGAGTGATAGGTGTTTGCCCAGGTCTACAAACCCCTACTGATGCATCCATGTCCTGATGGCACAGAGGACTCAGACTAAGTCAGGCCTCAGAGGCTGCGCTGGAAAGGGACACCAACTACTTCGTAAATTAATTTCAAGGCTTCTTTCCAAAGCGACAAAGATAATGTTAGTGAAATACACGCACGCACGCACATCACACAGCATTATTAAGGTTGCTGATGGCTAGCATCAGGACTAGGAACATAATCTTAATATTCACATGCTTAAAAGGAAGTTGGGGTGAGGAAAAGAAAGAGGGAAGAGACAAGTTACATCAGTGAATTATTGGGAGATACAGCAACTCCTCATCCATTCTCCTCCCTCCCTCCTCCTCTCTCTCTCTCTGTCTCTATTTCTCTGTCTCTCTCTGTCTCTCTGTCTCTCTGTCTCTATTTCTCTGTCTCTCTCTGTCTCTCTGTCTCTGTCTCTCATTCTCTACCTGTATATTTAAAACAGTAGCTACTAGCCCACATAGCTAAGACATAAAGACATGCCCTGACTCCAGAGCTTGCCTAACAAACGCTCGATCCCCAGCAGAAAGAAAGGGGTGTGGATGGAGAGCCGATGGGAGGGGGAGAGGGACCAAAGAGGGAGGGAAATTAAATGTGGGCCTGTGAGGTTCTCTTTGGCTAAAGGTCTGCCTGCTGCCAACCCCGGTGACCTGAGCTCCATTCCCAGGACCCACACAACTGAAGAGAACCGGCATGTGATTTCAAAGACATCACGAAATTAGAAGACAAAACTTGAGTAAAAAAATATGCATATTGATAACTAAAATGACATTTTAGTATGTGATGATTAGATAAAATATTACTTTTATTTTGTTATTTCTATTTGTTTTAAATGAAACTTGAACTTGCACATGAGTTTGTGTGGTTCCCACTGGGCACTCATCATGACTCACCAGACATTACACACATAGCATGTGTCACAACTTTTAATTATGCAGATTGTTCACTGACTGTTCTACCTGGTAAATCCCACCATACCAGGAGCGGCACCAGGCTAGCTCATCCACAAACAGGTTAACCCCCAGTGCTGAACAGGCTCATCGCCAGATGCCATTTCAGTAAGGTCACTCTCTGGATATGAACTCTGGGCCCCAAATAGATGAGCCACAGGACTAAGAAGAAGAAAAAAAGTCCATAACTGGTCATGGAACTCTTGGAACACTATAAGCTTGGAAACATTATAACTTGCAGGAAAATATACACGGTCAGAAACTACAAGTAACCATTTTGCAGTGGCATCACGAGCCTCCGTGTTGTTGTGCAGCTACCAGCATGCTCCATCTCAGGGAACCTGGTCATCCCCATCACCCTCACTCCTCAACCCACAGCAGATCCCCCTGGACATGTGACAAATGCTAAGTGAGGGTGTAGAAGCTGTGGGAGCTGGAATTGCTCACAGAGCATCACGGGAAAAGCAATTCAGTATCACCACAAAGTCACAGGGAAAATCTAAAAGTTCATAGGAATGTCAGGGCAGAGGCCAGGATTGCACACAGTGGCTGGGAATCTTCGCACCACACAGCAGAATACAGAAACAGGAACTGTCCCAAGAAGGGAGGTGCCCGGGGCTGGGTGACCCCAGAAGTACAGGACCAGGGACACAGTCTGCTGAGGGAATTGCCCGTCGTGACTCAACACAGTCTCTAGGGAATTTCTTTATTCTGAATATAAACACACACACAGCATAGACAATGGAAGTGAAATTTTGCATGTGCACAGCTCGTTTAAAGAGGTTAATGACAGAATAAAACCTACTCTCTGTGGGATTACAGCGTCTACCCGCAGATGAAGCCCAAGCGTGCATTCTGTTGGTAAGTTGTGTCAGTTTGTCACAAACCTAGCCTATGTGGGAAAAGGGAAATCTCGGCTGAGGAACTGCTTGGGAATGTCTGTGGGCATCTTCTTGGTTGCTTCTGAATGTGAGAGGGCCCAGTTCACAGTGGCCAGTGCCATCTCTAGGCAGGTGGTCTGGAATGTTCGGAAAAGAAACTGAGCAAGCCGCTAAGCGGTGTTCCATAGTCCCTGCTTCAGTGCCTGCCTGGGATGGTGGACAGCAACCCACAAGCTGAAATAAAAAGCCTCTCTTCCCCAAGTTAGTTTCAGCCACGGTGTTTATCACAGCAGCAAGGAGCAGTCATTCTAATAAGCTCCCCAGACACCTGGCAAACGTGTGCCCACCAGGCCTCCTTCTCCTCACCTCAGTCCCCCTCACATGTGAGTAAACGGCATGCTTCCGTGTAAACGTCACCAAAGACACTGCCAAGCTCAGCCAAGTGTGAACAGAGCCAGGGTTCTCATGGCCCCAAGCGCCTTCACTGGGTGGATGGAAAGAGAAGACCCCTCCCCTCCCTGAAACCCTGTCCTGAGCGCACATTCACCACTAATTTTCACCCAAGCATCTGAAGCCTCAGCTGTTCATTAGTCATTTCACCCTCACCATTAAAAGGGGGCCCTGAAAGGTCTAGGTCCCTCCCTGCTGGCCTGACCTGTCTTCGGCAAAAAAGAAGAAACCTCGAGATGAACTCAAGTAGAACACAGTGGTAAGAGGGAAGGGCCAGAGAGAGATGCTTCTCCCAGTAATAAGGCGACAATCATGCCTTTTTAGAAATGCTATTCCTTAACAAAGAGGTTTTATAAGAAATGTCTGAGGTATGTGTATGTATGTGTGTCACGTGTGAGTATAAGACACATGTGTGAGATGCCCATGAAAGCCAGAAGAGGGCACTGCATCCCCAGGAGCTGGTGTGGTAGACACACGTGAGCTGCCCGATACAGAGCCTGGGAACCAAACAAGAGCAGCAGAGCAAGGACTCACGGCTGAGACATTTACAGCTGCTGAAAACATTACTATTTACCCCCCAAATGCAACCTATGAACACCTGCCCCAGAGAGGAGGCTGCATTGTGACGGGGTGGGAGAAGGAGCCTGCTGCTAGCCTGCTGGCTGTGCTGTCTCTACCTTGGGGCGGCCAGTGACTGGGCGAGGCACTGCTCTGCTTATGCTGGAGCCTGAGCTCTTCCTTAGCATTGCCTTCCCTCGCCTCCCCCTACACCCTAGTGCTCACCAGCCACATGCGGCGTAAGTGAATGGTGAGATACTAAAAGCACAAAACGCAATCAGTAGTTCAGAGTTTAGTATCAGAAAAACACTGCAAAATTTCTCATTTGATATGATGGGACAGTGAATGGACAAATTTTAATGTGCTGGGTTAAATAAAATATATCATCAAATGTTGCATATTTTCCTTTTTCGTTTTTTAAGTTAGGGTCTAATGTAGCCCAGGCTAGCTTTGAATTTTCCCTGTAGCCAAGGCTAGCCGTGAATTTCTGATCCTCCTGCCTCTGGGTAGAGTGCTGGAATTACAAGTGTGTGCTTCCACGCATGGCATCTTTTCCTTTTTTAGTGTAACTACTAGAAAACGTGGACTGGCGTCCGCGCTTCCGTCACGGAGTAGGTCCCCTCTGGAGCCTGTTTTGCTTTACAAGGGTACATCTAATCACGGTGCAAGAAAACACCATTCCCATTTTTGATTTGTTTTTTAATGGTGCCAATCTAATTCCGTACTAAGCATCCTTTAGCTACAGCTTCAAGGAAGGTCACACTCATTTTTCCCAAAATAAGCCTGTAACACCATGGAATGGGAGAGAGCTGCCAAAATCTTCACCGGATGGGCCAGCATCAGAAACTCCCAAGTGTATTTGGCCTTGGCTTTTCACTGCCTCTGGCACCCCAAAGGAAAGCCTCGGAAGGGATGCTCCCTTCTGCCCCACAGCCCTGTAGGTACCTGACTCCCCACATACCAAAGAACTGCTCTCTGCCAGGGACTCACAGCTACCACCTTTGAGTGGGACCCAGGCAGGCGGCCCGTGAGTCCCATGTTCGCCTCTCTGGGTACTCATACATTTCTCCCCTCAGTCCTCCTCATCCCCACTGGACCCACGGTCCTCCCACTTCTTCCTCGGCTTTCCTGCCCTTTCTATTCCTCTGTGGCACTGGGACTACAGAATCACTCCCTGTTGGAGACCCTGCAGCCACCCGTGACTCCTCCCCTCCCTCCTCCATTCACTCTAGGTAAAAGAAATGGGTAGCTCAGTTACACACTCACACACACACACACACAGACACACACACACAGACACACACAGACACATACACAGACACACATACAGACACACACACAGACACACACAGACACAGACACACACAGAGACACACACACAGACACACACACACACAGACACACACAGACACACACACAGACACACACACAGACACACACTCACACACACAGACACACACACAGACACACACTCACACACACACAGACACACACAGACACACACTCACACACACACAGACACACACTCACACACATAGACACACACAGACACACACAGACACACTCACACACACACACACACTAAATCTATATAAAGCCCAGGAAACCTGGGACACTAGGAAAAGACCACACCTATGAACAACAGGTATAGAGGAAGAAGAAACCTGGGTGCAAGTCACAGAAAACATTTTAAACAAAGTCTTGAGGAAATTTTCCCTAATCTAAAGAAAGGGGTGAAGAATGCCTAAAAAGGTATAAGAGACAGAATACATCCTCCAAAATACATAATAACCAAAACACTAAATGTGCAGAACAAAGAAAGGATATTAATGACTCCAAGGGAAAAAGGCGGAGTCACATATAAGGGCAGACCCATTAGACGAACATCTGACTTCCCAATGGGACTGAAAGCCAGAAGGTCCTAGACAGATGTTCTACTCGCTCCAAAAGTACACACATTCTTGCCCAGACTACCATATCCAACAAAACTGTCAATCACAAACACAAAGAAAAGAAAAACATTTCATGATAAAATAAGTTTAAGTGATTTGCATTCACCAATTCGGCTCTACATAAGATCCTGGAAGGACACCTTCAGGCTGAAGATCAGCTGAACTGCATCTAAGAAGGGAGGGAGAGGGAACTGGGAACAACATGTAAAATAATAAATTAAATAAAAAAAAATGCTTTGACTCCAAAATTTAAGGTCAAGGACAAGTTACTGGGGAAAAGGATTTCTATTTTTGTTTCCACAGAAAATGAAAAGATGTGGATTCCTTCCAAACTAATGTGGTTTGATCAAGCCAGACTGCCTGAAACAGGGTACCAGGTGATTCTACATTCAAAACAGCTGGACAAAGCAGACTTGCAGACTACAGCCAGGATTTCTGCATCTTCTTAGAATCCCCCATGACAGCGCCCCCTACCAGCAGGAAGTAGTTTGGAAAGAACGACACCCAAATTCCCAAATATTGTCTATAAATGTTTGTTTTCATTTAAATGGACTTGGTTATAAAAAAATAAAAAAATAGCCCCAGATTGGTAAATCAGAAATAGTTGGCCACCCATAAAGAGCCCTACTATTGTGCTTCTGTATGAGCAGTGATTCTAATTTTTAATATGCAAGTGCAAATATTACTGGTGCAGATCTGATGACGCAAGGAATGGAAATCTAGAAGTGATTCACCTGTCTGCTTCTGTCTGTCACACAGATAAGCATAACTCCCATCTCACTGGGTGTTAAAGGGGTCAAATGAGGTCCTGGCAATACAGGACCAGGGCCTAAGTCCCTGTTTGCTCTCGGCGTGATAGCCACTAAAGTCATCAGTGTCATTGCTATTAATAGCCCGAGTTGCTTCACAAATTATTACTAGGTCAGACAGAGTCCTGTGTCCATGTGCTGTACCCTCTGTCTAATTTCAGTCCAGGGCTAATCAACATGCTCAGTTCACACACAGGTCTTCCATGCCTCAGTCCGAAACTCTGTTTTAAATGCTGGAGTAGGGCCAGTGAGATGGCTCAGCAGGTCCAGGGGTTTGCTGCCAAGACTGACCCCCTGAGTTCAAGTCCACATGGTAGGAGGAGAAAACTAATTCCTGCAAGTTGTCCTCTGGCCTCCACACAAGAACCATGACATAAATGTGCGCACATGCAAATGAATACATGTAATGAAAATGTTTTGAATGCTGGAATAACTTGTTCTCTAAGATGAGCCAAAAATGAGCCTAGATCTTCAGGTCTGAATGATAAACTACGAAAAGGCATGCTGGGGTTGTGGGGGGGGGGGTGGCTCCTTTGACAGGGGCCAGACTCTGCTAACTAGGGCTCCCGTAATACTCAGGGCAGGGTTGTGAGAAGGAGAGTCACAGGCCCCTCTACAAACAGAATGCAGGAGAGAGTAAGCTAGATCCAGAGAATGGTACTGTCCCCCGAGAGGAAACCAAGCAGCAGCAGCCGAAGGCCAGTGCACGAAGAGGTAAGGCCATGATGAAAATACAGTCAGGGCCCCTAGACAGGAACACAGCAGAAGAGACAGGGTGTGAGGAGGGGCTTGTCTGGCAGATGTATCAGGTGGCTGACCACACCCCGTGTCTATCTCAAACTCAGCCCAAATTTGTAAAAATTAAATATGCAAGGAGGGAATGTCAAGCCTGTCCTGCTTCCCGCCTCACCCACCAGTGCCATTCCTCTACTGACCACCCCGGAGGAGGGCTCAGCTCCCAAGTTCTCCCACTTCAGGACGACCATAGACAGCATCTCCTGAGAGTCCTTAGCAAAACATTTTAAGTGAAAGAATAAGCCTGCCTTGAGCTGCGGCAGAGAGCGGAGGCTTACCTACCGCATCTGGCCACACACAGCATGAAGTGGGGAGCCATCAGAAAGGGGTCTGGGGGCCTGAGCCTGCATTCTCCAGGGTGCAGGGTGCCACCCCTCTCAGAGCTTGCCCACGGCACCACGGTACATCCTGACACCTGCATATGAGTGCTGCCTGGGTGACCTCCTCCATCTGACTCATTTCATTAAACAGCAAGCAATACCAGGTAGACATTAACCTGTGTCAAGCTGCTCCTGGGACAGGGCAAGCACCATCACCCAGAATTAAAGCAGAGTTCGGAACAAATGCTATGCAGCTAGCCCATTCCTGCTTGTCACAGGCTTGTCAAGTCCTTTGCAAAAAACTATGTGACAGTCTTTACCGTAGGAACCCAGAGTTCTCAAACCCACAAACACTGGAGACAGGAAAGCAAAACCTCTGATGGCAAGTGTACAAATTAACCCTGGAAGTAGGAAGGGAGGGAATATAAAAAGATGGGAAACGGCGAAGCAGCCATATGTAGAGATTAGGATATTGTGAACATCGCCCCCCCCAAACGGCTTCGTATCAGAGAACATGACATCCCAGCATTTTTGGTTCTCAGAGCCCAGGAGGTTGGCGGTGGGGAGGTGTCCACCACATACAAACAACACTGGCCCTAAAATTCAAAACTCACCGAGTACCCTTCTCTTCCTATAAATCACCACTCCAGCTCTCAAATAATCAGCTAAGAGGGTTAAAATAATCTCATCCTGGAGTAATGAATGCCCATGGCAAGAACACCCCAGTTCAACAGAATTAGGCAGCAGCCCTTCCGTCAAGTCGATAATGAAACAATTTGGGAGCCTCTTGCCAAGAAGGAGCACTGGGCTCGCCATCCCTCCTGGAAACAAGATTCTAATCAATTAGCCCAGCACCCCCGCTCCCCCCCCCCCATCTCTGTATTATCTGCCCTCTTCATGAAAGTTCCTGGGAAGCCACTTAACCATTCTGTGATCACAGACAGGAAGTGGAAAATCAAGTCCTCTATGGAATGTGGCAGAAACTTCACATTGTAATTCAAGCCTGCCTGATTAAGGACACTTCATCTACACACAGCTAATCCTTAAGACTGAGAGGCAGGGTGGATGAGATGCATGCAGAGTGCTTAGTTCTGATCACACAGAAATGGATGCCCCATTAGCGATCACAGGGACCAGGCTGCTCTTTCCAAATGGACCCTCCATGGGCTACACAGAGAGCTACGGTCCTCAACACGGGTTTGGGGAAGCCACAGAGACTGGAGCCTGAGGCAGAAAGCAACAGACTGTGCTGCATGCCTTAATCCCAGCACTTGAGAAGTGGAGGCAGGAAGATCGGAAGTTCAAAGCCATCCTAAGCTAATAGGTTGGAGAACAGCCTGCAACAGATGACAATTTATCTAAAAAAAAAAAAACAAACAAAAACAAAGGCTTGGCAATTCCCCAAGAGTTTGTGTGGGTTAGACTTTTTGGCATTTATATTAAAAAAAAAATTAAACTTTTTCAAACAAGAATATTCAAGTAGGAATTAATCAGTGGCAAACCGGTGGAAAAGTCCAGAGGAAGCGTGAAAAGGGACAAAGATTTAGTATTATTTTGGACCTCAGGTGCCTCTGACTGTCCCCATACAACACTGAGAACTCTAGGTCTAAAGATGGCCACAGGAGTGAGTCGGCAAAATGTGCGTGTGTGCGCGCGTGCGCCCGCGTGCCCATGCGCGTGCACACATGTGTGCAAGCATTGTGTGTACCTGTGTGTGAGAGCATTGTGTGTGTGGTTGCTCTGCTTCTTGTTGAGTATTTTGTTTTATACATCAGGTTGTCCTCACACTCACAATCCTGCCTCAGCTTCCAAATTGTTGACATCACAGCCACTACACCAGCCTCTGGGAACCATTACTACTATAAAAATCACTGTGGGAACTGGAGAGAGAGACCCAGTGGTTTAGAGCACATGCTACTCTTGCAGCAGACCTGAGTCACTGAAGCCCAACGTGACATGGTGGCTCACAGTATCCAACACCCACTCTCCTCCTCCTCCTCTTCTTCTTTCTTCCTTCTTCTTCTCCTTCCTTCTTCTTCCTCTTCCTTCTCCTCATCCTCCTCCTTTTTTTCTTGGTTTTTCAAGGCAGTGTTTCTCTGTGGCTTTAGAAGCTCTCCTGGAACGAGCTCTTGTAGATCAAGCTGGCCTTGAACTCACAGAGATCCACCTGCCTCTGCCTCTGCCTCCCTAGTGCTGGGATTAAAGGTGTGCACCATCACCGCCTGGTCCAACACCCTCTTCTGGCCTTCACAGGGACCAGGCACATATATATGTCTATGTGCATACATGTAGACAAATACTAATACATATAATAAAAATAAACAAATCTAAAAGAACTCTGCATGCATTACTTGTTGATAAAAAACAAAACAACACACACACACACATATACACACACACGCCTGAAAACAGCAAGTGTATATGAAGCTTCCTAGGAGCTAACAAGAAAACTGGCTCTGACCTTTCATGGCTTACTCACTTGTTTTAGAGCCTCAGCAAGTGCTCATGTGCTCAGAACACATACATATTCCAAGGACAGATGTGTTTCCTTCCACGGGTGCTGCAGGGCCACCTGCAAGAGGTAGCTTAGCGTAGTGGCTCAGGGTGCAGCTCTAGTTTTAGGCTTTTAGGCTCAGGCCCTGGACGGTTACTTGCTCACTGGCTTTTGGTAGGTTGAGTAATCGCTCATAGTCTTGCTTCTCATGAGTTCATCAGAAGACTTCAATAGTACTTCCCAGCAGCACTTCTACAAGTCTCAAGAACACATGCCGAGTCCCCAGGAAGGGCGGTTAACACTATACTTTGCTCACAGTGTATGATGTAGCTCCAAAGTCTCAACACAGTTTTATGCTCAAACTGTTGAAGAATAATCATTTGTCGTTGTACGCAGGAAGCCACTTACTTAGTCTGGTGAACTTGGTGCTATTTACCTTTAAATTTTATCTGCTTAATTTTTTTTCTTGTGTGTATGCATGCATGCCTGTCTGCTTGTTCACAGGTGGGGCGTCAGGTATCTTCATCATTCTCCACTGTATTTACAGAAGCAGGGACTCTTGCGAACAGGAGCTCAACAATTCAGGTATTCTAGCTGGCCAGTTTACCCTGGAGATAGATGTTCTGCCTCTGTAGACGTGGCTAGTCTACCAAACTTAGCCATCCCTCACCTGGGTTTTAGATATCTGAATTGAAGTTCACACATTTGTGAAGCAAACATTTTATCCACGGAGACCTTCCCTAGCCCCTAGTTCAGTGAATTTGAACACCCTAAGCATCAGGTAGTGACAAATACATATCCTGAGAGATGTGCCACAAAGCGACCCTGCCCTGTGTGGACATCAGAGTGTGCCTATACAAAGCTACTACTGAAAGGGTAGAAAAATAAAGCCCAACTCTCCAATGACCACAGGAAGGTGCAAGTTTAGAAACACTATCTAAAAAGCCCTGAAAACCTCAAATTCCAGACCCCGTCCTCTGCCAGTAAAGAGGCAAGGTCTCACTCCTTGCTGTTTATGGCAGACAGGCCCTTGAGTATGTAATCTTGGCCTAGTAAGATAACAGAAGGGGAGCTAACTAACCGCTTGTCTGACTTCATAAGCTGCTGTGAAACCCCAGTGGCCTATGTGCGGGCTGTGTTGTAAACCCTATAAAAACTGTCTCAATTCTGCCCTCGAGGTCCTCAGTCCTCTACCCTGCATGGCGTAGGACTGTGGACCCCAGTCCACACAGGAATTAAAAACTCTTCATGCTGTTTGCATCAAGGCCGTTTCTCGTGAGTGAAGTCGCCTGTCCTGTGTGGGAGCGTGAAGGTCCTCGCTCTGCGAGTCTTTCACTATAACACTCAGCAAATTCAGCTCATATGACTGTCCTCTGTCCAGTACCTTGCTGACCAAATCAAGTGTGTTAATGTGTAACACACTGATAAAGTAAAACTTTAGCTCAAGCCTCACTGAATATGGCACAGGCTGAGGGAAAGGAGGCTGCAGTGATTGCGAGGATGATGAGTAATCTTACTGTCAACCTGACTGGATTTTGGATTGCCATGGAAACATACCTATGGGTGTGTTCATGAAAGTATTTCTAGAAAGGTTTCTTGAAAATGGAAAATGCAATCTGAATGTGGGCAGAATCATCCCATGGGCTTGGGTCCCAGCCTGAATAAAAATGAGAAATCATTCATTATGCAATGCAAGTATCCACCCCTCTGGGGTCTGACTATGGATTCAATGTTGCCATGACCCCCTGCTCTAAGGACCATATCCTCAAACCAAGCCAAGTAAACTCTCCTTCCTCAAACTGCTCCTGCTGAATGTTCTAGTCCAGCGGCAAGAACAGTGACTGATGTAGTGAGCCTACAAGTAATTCTTGCTGCCAGTAAGACTCAACTCGATAAGCGAGGGCATGGTCCCAGTGTGAGCCCCAAATTTCACACGGTGGAAACTCATCCTGACACGTGGCAGTGATGAGAGGGCCGAGCCTTTCTAGAGGTGATTAGGTCAGGAGGGCTCAGCCTTCATGAGTGAAAGGGCCTTGATGGAGCGGTGTTTACCCTCCGCCTTCTGCCGTGTGAGAATGTAGCGTTTCTTCCCTGCGGAGTCAGAGCAGCTGGACACCATCCTGGAATCACAGACCAGACACAGATGGTGATCAGACACCCTGTTCTCGGACCATCCAGCCTCCAGGGTCCATGAGGCAAATCTCTGCTATAGCAACCCTCAGCAGAAAGCCATTTATTGAGTGCCTACTATGTGCCAAGCAAGTACTGGGTTGTAGGGAGATTTAAAAAAACGAAGGTAACTAGCAAAGATCACAGGGGCAGACATGAACTAGACTGACCTAACATGTCCCTGGCTCTTTCATAAGGCTGGGGCATGCTCAGAATCCTGGGGCCTCGGGCAGCACGGACCTTCCCATAGGCTCCAGCAGGCAGAAATGGGGAAGGAATGTATTTGTTGTCATGAGAAGGCAAAGCCAATCTTTCTTCTCCCTTCTACTAACTCCAGTCCCCACAAGAGGCTGGTTTCTCTGCCTTCCTTTCACAGTCTCAGCACGGGCTCGTCACTGAGCTTTCCTGTCTCTGGAAGTCATAACCTGTCTTTTCAGCCACAGCGACAAGCATTTCAATCAGCATATGCTATATGCACATCATGGCAACCACCTCCTATTTAGAAGCCAAATTCCAGAAGCTGACAAGAAGCCAAAAGAATTCTCCAGAAACACAGGACAAGAAGCCAGAAGAATTCTCAAGACCCAGATACTTTCTACAACTCAGTCCATTTCAAGGAGTCCCTCAGGCCACAGCTGGTCCTGTTTGGGACACATAATAAAATGAGTTGTTTTGTCTGTTTCTCCAGTAGATTAGAAGTACAATAATCAGAAGGGCACTTTGAAAATACAACCCTCGGCTCCATGAGCTCCTTTAAAATCACAAACCACAACTCTGGGATTTCCTCAGTGAAATGAATCTTAAGAGAACCAGAGAGGATTATGTTATAGACAGAAAGTATTTCCAACATCACAACTCTTACACGAAGAATCCTTTCTTTAAAAACACACTTATTTATTTATTTATCATTTATTTGTGTGCTCGCGTGTGCGTGTGTATGTGTGTTAGCGCATGCTTGTGCATGTGTGTGTGGTATGGACTTATGCACAGGTCAAAGGACAAGTTCTGTGAGTTTGTTCTCTGTCTTCATCATGTGGGTTCTGGGAATTGAACTGAACTCAGGCTGTCAGGCTTGGAAGCCAGCATTCTGACCTGCTCCCTCGGCTCTCTCCAACCCTCGTTTTCTCCTATCTGAAAAGATGACATTAAAATCAAATTCACCTCTATACTTGAAATTTAGTTCAGATTTCTTTCTTGAACATTCTGGTCCTACTCAGAGTCTGCTTGTTTCTGTGGTAGTCAGGTACACCGGCACTGATCTAGTCTCGCGCGGGGTAACGGTGACAGGTTCCCGTTACAGTACCGCTGACTTCATCATCTGTTGACATACTAGAGAAAATAATCCCTCAAGAGTTATGTGTTTGAAAAGGGTTAGTAGTTTCTCTCACTTGACTGCAACAGACTAAAAAGAGAAACTATGAGAAAGAATGTTTTCTCCTCAGATGAACGAAGCCAAGAGGCTTCTAGAACAACTTTTCAGTGACTGACTCAGGCCCACACGGTGTGCACACCATGTCTGAGTCTTTGGGCGGACCCGAGAGTGACATGTGGGACCATTTAGACAGAACAAGATGCCATGGAAGGAGTGAGGGCTGAAGACACCCGGGCCTGTAACATGCCCGCACTGTCCCCTCCTCCTTTTTATTTCTTGTGTTGTTCGGATGTTTGCACACTTACGGGGATGGCCGAATGAGCGACAAGTGGGGAGGTTTTCCTATTAACTGAATTTGGCTTTCATTTGAAGAACAAATTCCTCTCTCCCTTCTTCCTTCCTCCCCTGAGGCCCAAGAGACTTATAAATAAAGCCAGAGCCCAGAGAGAAGGCTACGGAAAGAGCATGTAGATGTGTCATCTGAGTTTCCCAAGCCTGGTTTTATCTGAGCATCCTTCGTTCTCTCTGGACCACATCTGGACAAGTGAGGGATGTGGAGATGGGAGCAATCAGATGAGTACTGTCAGTCATCTCTCCCACGGTTCACGACCAAAGCTTTGCGTTGTAGCCAGGGCCCGGGTTGGAAGGCTATTTTCTTAACCTGAATTATCTTCTCAATTTTCTCCCTTTCTGGCTCGGGGGCGGGGGAGGGGGGAGGATGTGGAAGTGGCCTATTACACAGATAACTAATGTGAGAGACATGTGAGCAGGCATCTCTTGAGCCCTGTCTTCCAAACTGAGATTCAGGATTTAAGGTCTAAAACCCACAGGGAGCATTTCAGAGCCAGGAGGTTCCAAAAACCTTGGAGACAGGTAGTTGGCTGCCACAGCCCTCAGAGTACTTCCCTGGTCCTTGCTCTGTCCCAGACAGAGCCTGGCCCCATGAAGTACCAGGCCGAGGGCCCTCAGGCAACAGAGCTGCAGGGACAAGGCCACCAGGAGGAAGCATCTGTTCCTCTGCATTACAAATATGCAACACACAAACAAATCCCCATGTAATATGCATTTCCCTCCATAAACCCAAGCTGGGCATCCAGAGTCTAAGTGATAATCTATCATGCAGTCACACTGTCACCCAACAGCCAGGCCCCAGACACAGGAGAGGCCTGAAGAGAGGACAGCGCCCTTCCAGCCAATTATACAATGATACAATATGGCCGTGTTTACATTATCAAAGGGAGGCAGACCAAATTACCTAGCTACTTCAAGTTAATAACCCCATTTATGTCAATTACCTGGCAGGCCGGGTCTAAACAATCTGAGTAATTACCTCAACTCTTTCAGTCAGTATGAATTTGGCCCACGTGTCCAGCTGTAATTTTTCCTTCCACAACACTTCCACCATCATCAAATATCAAGATGGACAACTGCAGGATGACCTCAGTCTCTATAAGAAGATAACCAAATTCTCTCCCTCGACCAAGGTAAAGGTTAGCATTTTTGTCTTGTTTTGTTTGTTTGTTTCTAACAAAAATCTTTGCAAGCTAGAAAGTAGTGATCAAAGCCCAAGCACTAAAAGTCCAAAATCCAAGCAGAGTCCCATCTCCAGGGACGAGAGAGGGACGTCTAGGTAAAGTGCTTGCTGTGGAAGCACAGGGACCTGAGTTTTAATTCCCCAGCACCCACGCTTCTGAAAGAGTGCGTAGTGGCATTACTTCCAAGGCCACCGGGAAGGCCCCTGGAGTACACTGGCCAGACGGTCTTGGCGAGCTGGTGAACTCCGGATCCACTGAGAGACGCTGTCTCAAAAACATGGCAAAGAGGGTTAGGGGCAGACACGAGACAATAACCATATGTATAATGCGTATACGTGCATGCACACACACAAAATCCTACTTCGTATGCACTAGGTACATTCTTGGATTCAGAGCTCAGCTCCAGCCCATTCTGGTTAATGGAACCTAATCATCAGGGTTCGTAGATGAGGCAGCACACCCCATCCATTTAGCACAGTCCTGGCACACAATGCTGGGGGAGAGGGGAGCATTTACTTTTGCTATTAAAGCATCACTACCTTTTATGGGCTCCCTGTTTTAGTTAGGTTTCTGTTTCTGTAATAAATACCACAACCAAAAGCAATTTGGAGAGGAAAGGGTTTTTTTTTTTTTTTTTTTTTTTTTTTCATCTTAGAGCTATCAACCCCAGAAGTCAGGGCCGGAACTCAGGGCAGGAATATAGAGGCAGAAGCTAAAGCAGAGGCTGTGGAGGAACGCTGCTTATTGGCTTGTTCCTCGTGGCTTGCTCAGCCTTCCTTGAAGTACTCTGGACTACCAAACTAAGGCTGGAGCCACCCACAGCGGGTTGGGACCTCCCACACCAATCATCAACCATGAAAATGCACCTCAGTCTTACTGTACAAGTCAATCAGATAACAGGGAGTTTTCTTAATTGAAACTTCACAGATAGCTCTAGCACGTGCCAAGTTGACAAAACACAAACGAAAATACTAGCCAATTCCCAAAACATGCGTGTCCATGTCCTGATCCCTGGAACAATCGCCTTATACTACAAAATGTAGATACTAAGGAACTTAGGAAGAAGAAAACGGCCCCTCAGCGACAATCACCCTGGAACAGTTAAGAGAGAGAGACACAGGACAGACAACCCAAGCCCAGACCCAAGCATGATGCTGGGAGAAGCGGAGTACATTTGTCTTCTTGAGACCACAGGGGTGGCTTCCTGTGGTACCTTGATTTCAGACTTCTGACCCCTCCCCCCAGAGCAGCGAGACAGCAATGGTTGCCTTATCGTGGTTATTTGTTTTGTTTTGTTCTTTCTAAGTGTCTCTTGTAGCCCAAGATGGCCTCCAAGATGATTTCTAGTTCTGACTGCAGCTGAGGAAGACCTTGAACTTCTGATTCTTTGCCCCCCGCCCCAGTACTGTATTGTGGTCATGCTCTGTCACACCTGGTTTAGGCAGTGCTGGGGATTGAACCCAGGGCCTCCTGCATGCTAGACAAGTACTGCACCAACTGAGCTACATCCTCAGCCATGTCAGATCTGCCTCATGCTTGAAACTGTCTTGATGATGTCAACATCGGCAGGCAGTGATCAGACTCAACGGGAGGTGTCTGGAGAGAGAGTGACACCAAAAGCCGCTGTTACAAAAAAACATCCCAGAGGCAGAAATGGGAGTGGCAAGGAGCAGAAGGTTTCCTTGGAGGAAAGTTCGCGGGAGGCGGTGCTCGGAGCGGAGCTTGAGGCCGGAGGCTCATCCTGAAATGGCTTGGTCTCCAGCAGCTGGGCCACCGGTGCGGGGACCGACAGTATCTGTTTTTCAAATAACGCTGTCTATTGAGCACTTTGTGGCTTTTCTTCGAATTTTGAGTGTAATTTACGCAACTTCTTGACTCTACACTCTTGTTCTTAGCCATTTTCTCTTCAAATTCCACTTCCAGCTCCTTCCTCTTTCCGGATGGCCCACTAATGTGTGAATCGGAGCATTCACTGGTCCCTTCTAATGTTCTTTTCAGTGTGACATTCCCCCCCCCCCCCAGAAATGGTCTCCCTGTTGACCACCATGGCATTCTTAACTTCAGATTCTTTTTCTAAGTAATAGATTGCTCACTGGGATTCCCTGCTGACATTCCACACTTAGGCATGCTTCCTCTATTCTAGATTTCGTTCTTGGACATATTAACCATAGCTATTTAGGTGTCCCGCCCACCACCACCCCAATCCAATTCTTTCTAGCTGGAGCACCTTTGAGTCTGTTTTTATAGAGGTCCATCTGGCATTTCTTGTCATTTTTGATTGAATAACGGATATATATATCTCAGAGATTTCTGATCATGTTACTTCCTCAAGAAGAGGCTTTCCCTTTCTTCTTCCAGGCATTTGAAGTTGAGCATGGGAGCAGGACTTACTGTCCCAGGCCAACTGGATACTGTTTCAAGACAGACTCCTGGTATTCCTGTAGCTAGGACTTGTCCCTGTCCCCGTGGGACTTTGACCTTTCCAGTGTGTTCACCAAAGCCTAGCCACTTCCTGCCTGCCTCCTGGGAAGATCCTAAATTCTAATTCTTATTATTCCAGCAAGTTAGACCCATGAAAGGCCTGATCCATTTTCTGGGCATCCCGTAAAACTAGGAGTATCCTGTCTTGTGCTGCTGCGGACATTAGGAGCATCCTGTGTCCTTGTGCATTTTAGTATGTCTCTAATACACGCCTGTGAGACCAACCAGAGCTCTGCTGGGTTTTCTTTTCTCAGGACAGCAGTGATCTGGCCATACCTGGACAAGGTGACCCGGGCTGTACTAACACTGGAATCAAAAGGTCTTGAGATGAGTAGCTGGGACCACCAGCTTACCACGCTCCGGCCCTCCCTGTCTCCCACACACTCAGAATCTCAACCTTCCACCAACTCCCCACCCCTAGAATCTAAGCCTCCAACCCCTCATTCAATCCACATCTCTGCACTGCTTCCGAATGCTAAGTATGTTCTGTACATTCTTGATTCTTGAGGACAATCATTAGTTTGCTTCAAACTATGGAATCCTAAACCAAAAGCAGAAATCTCTTCTTTGTATTTTTAAAGCATTCAAATTACAATATTAATTCCCATTTTTAAATCTATAAGAAAAGCAAGGCAGTAGTATTTTTCATTCTGATCGTTTAGACCAGAAATGAACAGACTAAAGTGAGCCAGCCAGTGCAGCCCACAGCTGGGTATATACATAAAGTTTTATTAGAACACAGGAGATGCGCTTATTTATATAAACTATGGCTGCCTGGGCATAGGAATGCTGTTATACAGTAGTAGTTACAGAGATCACATTGCCCACAAAGCCTACAGTTTTCATTTTCTTTCCCTATATAGAAAAAACAAAACAAAAACAGAAACCAAGGCAACCATCTCGTCATCGTACAAAAGCTAGGACATATTCAGTGAGCTGTGCAATAACTCTGAGAAGACGGCTGCTTCCAGAAGCCCCTGATTCTTAGCTAGCTCCCACTTTTAATTTTCTTATCATAATGATTTATTGTAATGATTTTTTAAGATTAGCACGGCAGCGAGAGGGTGGTGAATTAAAGCAGACAGTCTCTGTAGGGAAGGAGGAGGCCGGTCAGGCCAGAGCTAAAGACCCTTCATTGTGTGATTGGGAAAATTTCCCCCCTTCTCAGGAGGTGGGAGGGTTGGGGGAATTTTGACATTCACCTTGGAAATCTGCTGATACAATAATAGAAAACTATTCAAGGATGAACTCTGGGCTGAGAAAGTCCTAAAGTTTCACAGTGGGGGTTTGTTGCTGTTGTTAGACAAAAATGGGCATGTAAGGAAAAACAATGAAAAGCATCCTAGGAACGTGTTTGTGTTTTAATTTTCATCCATCTGAAAGCCTTCACTAAGACAATCTTCCGAGCCAGAGGGAAAATAGCCACAAAGGGGACAATTGTGGCCTAGAGGGATGCACATGCGCACGTACACACACACACACACATCCTCTAGGTCTAATTAATGAAACAAAACAAGTTTTAATCTGGTACACTTCCAAAGTTAATACTGACTTAAAAGACAGGCCAGATGCTCCAGCTCCCTCCCTCCCTCTTCTGCTTGGGACAAGGACATGATCACTCGCTGCTTTTATGTTCTGAGGAGTGCTACCACTCAGGGTTTGTGATAAGGATGGATGCGAGTATTCAGAATCACCAAAACTACTTCACACACCTAAGCACAGGCATATGCAAAGAGAGAGCACAGAGAGACGGACAGACAGAGACGGAGGGACAGACAGACACTGACTTGCTTGGGGCAGCCAGTCTCTGTGCTCTTACACAGAAGGCTGCACATATCTACATCCTGCCAGCTATGGAACCGCATCTCGCTCGGAGGCTAAGGCAAGTTACAAAGAAAGCTATAAAGTACAGGAGTCATGGCCCAATAAAGGAAGCAAATTCGAGATCGCCAGGACAAGATCCCATGGCTGTTTCTCTGTGGGCAGAAAGACAAAGAAAGGCTCAATCTAGTGCACATTTCTGTGGAGCAGACCCCAACGCCCCTCACTCTCTGAGTTCTTCAGGGCTCCCAGCCCCCAGCCTGGGAACCCAGGCCCCTAAACACAATACACATAGCATCCCACATCTTGCTCCTGTATTGCACCCTGCTCAGTTACTCTCCCCATCTTGGAGAGCCCGACCCACGGGGACAGACACTTTGAAAAGCAACATCCAAAGCCCTACTTGCAAAGGAATAAGACTGCACCTGACTCCACATGAACTTCAGTCTTCCCATGAGCTACAGAAATGGTCACTCTTCAGCACAGATTCCCAGCACCTGCCCTGCAGCTAACAATTGTCTGTAGCTCCACTCTCCGGCGCCCTCTTGTGGTGCCTCCCCAAAACACGCACACACATTAACTGAATAAATTAGAAAAATAAGTAGTTCCTTTCCTAAACTAAAGGTTATTAAGGGGCTGAGTAGATGACTGCATGGGTGGAATGCTTGCTGTGCAAGAATGAGGACCTGAGGGCTGGAGAGATGGCTCAGCCATTAAAGGCTAGGCTCACAACCAAAAACATAAAAATGAGGACCTGAATTCAGATCCCAGCACCCACATAAAGAGCGGGGAGTAGCAGCATCCGTGTGTAACCTTAATGCTGGGAGATAGCGAGGTAATGTCCCAGGGGCTCACTGAGTAGCCAGTCTATACAATCAGCGAGTTTCAGGTTTCATGGGAGACTTTATCCCAAAAGTAAGATGGAGAGCCATATAGGAAGACACCAAATATCAACCTCTGGCCTGCACATCCATGCAGACACCCACACCCACACTCACACACAAACAAAACAATTAGAAATCAGATTTTAAAACACTAAAATTTACCCTGGAGAGGAAAAGGTTCAGGAAAATATGGGCTTCCGTGGCCTATTGAAGGAAGAGTAATCTTTAGCATGTCCGGTTTTGCAGAGGATAGCTCAGAAACTGGCTTATCCTCCTCCATTCGAATGGATCTTTCTGGGACATACCAACATCCCTCAAAACTCTAATAGGAGGTATTAAAATGTATCTCTGTTTTTGTAGCAACCAGTGATTAGTATTGCCGGCATATCAAAGTTAGCCAATCGCGTCTGGAATCCCCTGTGCTCCTCCCATCTGGAAACAGGGCCATGCGCCTTCTGTTGACTCTGCACTGAAACTTCCCTTGGTCAACTAAATGTGACCAAAGAGATGTTGCATTATTTCCAGGCCCAGAAGCATGGTAGTGTCTAATTTACTGTTTGGGACCTGATTCGGGACAAACTATGAGATGTAAGACACAGGGAGAGGTCAACTGGAAAACACTGGTCAGCACAAGGCACCAGCCTCATGACCACTGAGCTACTCTAGACTCTGCTACCCACTGGCCCATCCTATTCTTTCACCCAGTCAACCGGCTAATGCATCCCCATGAGTGGTCTGGATTGATACCACACGGAACAGAGAGCCCAGCCAACAGAAGCATGGCAAGGAATTGTTTCAAGCCACCAGCTTCAGGGTGGCTTGTGACACAGAAAGGTCACAGAAGCATGTGTCAAGTTCTTCCTAGAGAGTAAATGTCTGATAAAGTAAAGGCACAGGGATCATGCTTCCAGGAAAGGCGATGGGGTTCAGAGAACACGAAGAGAAGTCACAGATGGAAGGGCCATGCTAGCATAATAGGACCCTGAACACAAAGGCCAGGCAGAGCAAAGCAAAGTGACGGACTAAAAGGTCAACTCTGGCTTTTGAGGACGCGCAGAAGGACAGAGCAAGCGGCATTTAGTGGGCCGGGGTGTGGGGGATGAATAAAGAAAGAAAAGGGAACAGACCCTGAGGCAGAAGGTCACTGGTACACTCCCCTGAGGTTAACAGCCTGAGTCAGGAAGGTAAACGCCAATGGGAAACATGCAGGCCTTGTAAAGGAAGAACCTGGTGGCTACGGCATCATTACGGGAAGAACGGCAGTGCTCCTTCAATGTGGAGAAACAAAAGTCAGCAGCGGCTCCCTTATGGCTACATAGTTCACAGACCCAGCCATCCAGAACCCAGCTGGCCCCTCTGTCCCTCAATATAAAGCCGACTCCTCTAGGTCCTGTCTTCACATACAGGATGGCGTCTGTTCCCTCTGACCTCAAGGCCACCACCTATCTCTACCAGGCCAGATGACTGACTCCTTATCCCCAAGGTGGGGAGCACCCACTCCCCAGGATGAGCTTCTCTAAGCCAGGCCTGAACCTCAGCAGCACCAGCCACTAAGGGCGTGGCCAAGAAATCCCCCACGATGAATCACTGAGAGACAGAAGACACAATAGCACCGAAGGAAAGATGCTCATGCAAGGGTAGAAGCAAGGAGAACATCAAAGTCTCAGCTAGGTCAGAGTAAATGAAAACCAAGTTCAGCTGAAGCCAGGAGGGAGGGGCCCACAAGGGAGGAGGGCCGGCTTGCCTGTCAGCCTCCGGGGGGGCATCTCGCATCTGGAGGAAAGAGGTTGGGACACATGGGCTGGCTCCCATGACTGTTCGAAATTAATTCCTAAGCAGGTCTTTCCCTACTCATTACTGTGGTCTTCTCTCCATCAATCAAGTCTTCCCAGCACCCATGAAACGCTGACTCAAAACGCCAGCGTCAGTATGGAGGAAAGGGACAGTGGTGGGGTGATGTGTATTTATTTATCACAGTTGGTGACACCTACCCCCACCCCCCACCTCCGCTCGCTCTTCACGTTCCAGAAATCCCGTCAGCTTAATTTATGTGGCTCATAGCTCATTCCCTCCTAGGTGACAGGCTTTTTGTCTTCTTCATTTGGAAACTTATCTTTAGTATTGTTGACACCCTCGCCGTCATTAATTTCTTATATTCCCCATTCCATCTTGAGTTCCTCACATGTGAGGGAGGTTCCGTCAGTGGATACGCCCATAGCACTGTGAGATGTGTCCCCATCCCGTGGTCAGCAGATCTTAGGTTGTGACCCACAGAACAAGTGGGTAGAGTTTTCTCTCCCAAGCCCTTGAAACACTGGAGGATGTTTTCCCACGCCTTTCCTATCTTCAGATAAGTCAGTAGAGTGAAGGGCATTTCCTCAAATGCAAGTCAGAATTTTTAATGAAATAAAAATAGGAAAACTTTATTTAGTAAAAACAGTTAAGCTAAAAACAAATCACAGATTAAAGATACTGAGGAAATTGTGACTGGCTGAAGCCAGCAACATTGAGTCAATCATCACCAAACATAAAATGGGACTTAGAAGAGGCCCTGTGCCCCAGTACAATGGTGCAATTAAATCTTTCCAACTGCAACAAGACATGCTACATAATTAGGTGAAGCCACAAAAGGGTCCACACATTTCCCCTTCCTGTGGCTGACCCAGGAGGGCAGGCGTGCAGCCATTTCTGTGCTGGCAAAAGGCCTCGTGGGCCCTCGGCACTCAAAGCGCCTGAACCATATCCGGCACCAGGCCGCTGAGGTGGGGTTTCCTTTGGCCACCAACGGCCCTTGAGTTCCTCATCAACCTTGGGCCCAAACAATTACAAGAACACCAGTGCCCTGACCCACGGTAACCACCGAGCATGTCACCCGATGTAATGAGACAGATGCAGCTGGCTGACAAGGCGGCCAAGGCAGAGTTTCGAGAGAGTACCAAGGGGCTGTGTTATGCATGTATGCAACAGCAGTTTTCCCATCCGAAACATGTGTCTAAGCAGTGCATGTGAGGTGTGTGGTCATGGTCTTAGAGTGCTACCAGTATGAAATACATTAATATAAGCGGCAGATTATGAAACTGTGGCTGAGCACAGCAAATGTGTCTATATCATCTGCCATTGACGGGGACTTTTAAAATCTGCACCATCTATCTATCTGTATATTCTGTGTCTGTATGTGTGTGCATGGGGATGCATGTGTGCTTCTGTCCATGTGTTTCTGTGTGAATGTTTCTTTCTGTGTGTTCATTTCTGTATGTGTGTGCCTATTTCTGTGTGTGTGTGTGTATCTGCGTGTGTGTGTTTGTTTCTCTCTCTGTTTGTGAGTGTGTGTGTGTATATGTTTGTGTGTATTCGTTTCTCTGTGTGTGTGTGTGTCTGCGTGTGTGTGTTTCTCTCTGTCTGTCTGTGTGTGTATGTGTATGTGTCTGTGTGTGTGTATGTGTGTGTGTGTTTCTCTCTGTCTGTGTGTGTATGTGTATGTGTCTGTGTGTGTGTATGTGTGTGTGTGTGCGCGCGTGTGTGTTTCTCTCTGTGTATGTTTCTGTGTGTATGTGTGTGTATGTGTGTGTGTATATTTGTTTCTCTGTGTGTGTGTGTGTGTGTGTGTGTTTGTGTGTGTGTGTGCGCGCGTGTGTGTGTTTCTCTGTCTGTCTGTGTGTGTATGTGTCTCTGTGTGTGTGTGTGTGTGTATGTGTGTGTGTATATTTGTTTCTCTCTGTGTGTGTGTGTGTCTGCGTATGTGTGTGTTTCTCTGTCTGTCTGTCTGTGTGTGTATGTGTCTGTGTGTGCGCGCACGTGCACGCGCACACGCAATACTGTACATGTAGAAAGTCAGAAGATAACCTGTGGGATGCAGTTCTCTTCCTTTACCGTGTGGTTTCAAAGGTCACTTAGGTTATTAGGCCTGGCAACTCCTTCACCTGTGTGCACATCTTGCTCATTTTTTAAAAGACACCATCATTATTATTTTCCTATATTGTCATTTTTAAAGACCACACAATAGTGTGCGTTGCCATCAGCAGCCAGTTAGAGTTACCGTTATTATCATTAACCCTTAAACCATTACTAGTGTCTTTTCTTCTTAGTACTAAGTTTATACTCACAAGAGTCACCATCAGTAGCCTGTTACCAAACGGTGATATTCATCTAGCAGGACAAATCTAGGGCACAGGCATTAGGAATGAGAGGAAACAAACAGCTCCCAGCCACTGTAAAGAGAGGTGTGTGGCCCCCAACAAGAGCCGCATGCGGAGGCGGCGTGAAACTGGAGATGCCGTAGCAGGCAGAGCTCCTGGGAAGGTGGGGTCTTCAGGAAGAGCGAGAAAGACAAGACAGAAGATGCCCAGGTCCAAGGCCCCAGAGGATGCCCATGGCCCTGTAGATGCTTGCCCACTCTGAATATGAAGACTCTTCTATTTCTCCTCCTCCAACGTACTAGACACAATCAAGGTCATGGGAAGAGGGGGATAAAGGGCCAAAACAAACACATCCTGGGGATTTTCTGCTGACACACGTACATGTCCCTGCCTAGTTACCTCATTTTGCCCTGTGACACAGAGGGCCAGAAAGGTCAGGCATTTCGCTGAAAACCACGGATTAGCAATAAGCAGATGATGGACCTTGACCTGGCAGAGTAATTCAGGCAGGCAGGCCTGGGGTGTCTTCCAAAGAGTTTTTAGGAACACAGGCCTCAGGTGTATCCATAACAACCTTAGAAAGGGAAGAAAACTTCCCCTGGAAACTACTATGATAGTGGGAAGCAGACTACAGAGCCATCACTAACAGCTCAGAGACTCGAGCCTGGAATAGCACCTGAAAAACATAGCTGCAGGGGCCATGCAGTTAGTCAGTGAGTAAACGCTGGCCACACAGGCATGAGGCAAGTGGCTGACTCCCTGAACCCCTTTAAGAGGATCCAGGTATGGTATCGTGCACATGTAATTACAGTTCTGCCAAAGACAGTCAGGTTCACTGGTCAGCTAGCCTAGCCTACTTGGCAAGCTCTAGAGCAGTGACCACTGTCTCCAAAAACAGGTGACCGGCATCTGTGGAACAACACCACATTTGCACGTGTAGACACACACACAGACACATGCACACAGACACACATATGTATGCATGTATACTCACACACACATAGACATACACACACAGATACACATACTACACACATGCACACACACAGAGACACACACAAACACATGCATATACATTCATACATACACACATGCACACAAACATGACACACAGACATACAGAGATACACACACTCACACAGAGCACATGCATAAACACAGACACACGCACAGACACACATATGCATGTATACTCACACACACACAGACATACACACACAGAGATACATACACTACACACATGCACACACACTCACACACAGAGAGACACACATAGACACATGTATATATACTCATACACACACACACATGCACACATATGCATGTATACTCACACACAGACATACACCATACACAGATACACACACTCACACAGAGATGCATGAATGCACATAGACACATGCACACAGACATACATTTGTATGTATATTCACACACAGAGACATACATAGATACACACACACACACACACACACACACGGTAATGATATTTGGGCTTCTAGATCTTTCCTTAGTCAAATGACTAGGGATCTCCCCTCAGATCAACTGTCCTACAGATAAAAATGTAACTCTAGGTGACAAAAGATGTAAAAAATGTATTGAGTGGCCAGAATAAGGAGGGGGATGTCAGAGGGTGTGGGAGGGAAGTAAAGACTGCATTGGGTGACATTTGGTGACAGCCTTTAGCCTAAGGTGGACTTCAGTCTGCATACCACAAAGCCAAGCAAAAATATGACAATGTCCCTCTCCCCCACCCCACCCCAGTTTCACTGGCTTCCAGAAACCCAGGGAACATACAGCTTTGTTCATCTCAGCTGCTGAGATGTGAATTAGGGAGTCTGGGAAAGGAGAAGCCCAGAGAAGGGCAACCCCTAAATTCTGTGTGGGAAACCCTGCTCAATCCTAAACTACACATCTGAGGCACTTCACATTACGAGGAACTGTCCAAGCAGCCCAACCAAGGCTAAGAGAACACACAGGTGGTGGCCGCCCCTCAAGAGCAGAATTTACTGTAGGGATCCAACTGCTTCTTGGCAAAAACAAAACCAGCAGTCATGAGAGGGCTGTAACAGAAGCCAGACTGTCCACAACATAGTGATCATAACACCCGCTGGACAATCCAAATTATTACAAAACTATGGCTGTGTCTCAAGGAAAATGACAACCCATGGAGACCCATCCCAAGCTCCCTTTGAAGATAATATTCAAACAGCGATTTGAATGCAGTTGTAACTACTCCTACCCCCTGTGCTGATTCATCTTTCTGTCAACTTGACACAAGCTAGTCTCTGGAAAGCGGTTACTTCACCTGAGGAATTGCCTCTATCAGACTGGCCTATCGGCAAGCCTCCGAGGCAGCCTCTTGATTAATGTTCTATGTGTGGGCCCAGCCTACTTTGGACAGTGCCACCCCTGGGCAAGTTTCCTGGGCTCTATAAGAAAGTAAATGAACAGACCAGGAGGCAGCGCTCCGCCATGGCCGCGGGGTTCCTGCCCTGAATTCTCAGGGTTGACCTGAGAGAGTGCTAAGGGTGCACATCTTTGTCCTCCTCAGATTTATTTTGTCATGGTGTTTTACTACAGCAACAGAAATCCAACTAGAACAGAAGTGTGTACCAGGAGTTTGCTTCCATTGACCTGACCATGTTATTGGGTTGGGGGCGGGGTTGGGGTGGCCGGGACGACTGGGGAAGCATTTGGTCTGAAAATGCTCAGAGCTTAATGAACTACCATTAAGAAAGAATAAGCCACAGGAGGATTGAGAGAAGTTTCAGGTGAAGTTTCAGGGGAAAGTGAAGGCTCCATCAGGGTTATTCATGTGATATTGAACTAAAAATCGGTGGTTGCTGATCCTTTGGGGCTGAAGAGTGAGCTGCGGTTACCACGAGGCCAGCACCACTGAGCTGAACCCTTCTGGTGAGCATTTCCTTAGTCAGCACACGGCAGCTGTTGTCCAGAGCAGGGCCAAGGCTGCATCTCCAGCTGGGGGCCACACCCGTGGCTAAGACACTCCTACGGTGACATACATGGCTTTGAAAGCAAGAAGGGATGGATCCTAGGAAGTGGCTGGGTCTGCCTCTGGGGAGAGAGGCCACCGATGAAAGGGCAGCCTCAACTGCATTGAAAATGCCAAGATTTAAGGGGTCATGGCGAGAAACTGAGGCGTGTACCATGAGCGAGGATCAGGTCCTAAACAGAAACCACGGGGTGACCTGGGGAGATGCAAGCAAGAGTCATAGGACATCCCCACGGACAGCAGCAGACACGGAGTGGAGCCAGCCTGAGACCACAGACATGCCATGTGTGCTATGGAGGACAGAGCTGGAAAGGAGCATCTCCCCAAACCCGGAGCCACCAAGGTCCTGCGGAGGTCCAGGGCTGGCAACTACAGGACGTCGTTTACTCAGCTGGATCTGGTTTGGCTTCGATTCCATGGCAACTGTGTTTGGGTTCTATCCTTTTGGAATGGGAAGTGAGTGATTTGATTTTTCAGATCACAGTTGGGAGACTTTAGACTTTTTAAAGAGATGTTGGGTATTTTAAAGAGAATTTGAACTTTTAAAATGTGAATATAAAGTCATGGTATGTTTTATATTATGATATTAATCTGAGATCTTGGAAATAAAAAAGGAAAGGTTGGGGTTTAATAATATATTTGTGTGGCACCGTGACAAGGGATCAATTATGCATGCTTTGTCAACTTGACACAAGTTACAGTCATTTGGGGAGAGGGAACCTCAATTCAGTAACTGTCTCTGTAAGACTGGCCTGTAGGCAAGTCTGTGGAGCATTTTCTTGACTAATGATGAATGTGGGATGGCCCAGCCCACAGTGGGTGGAGCCACTCCAGAGCAGGGGTCCTGGGTTGTACAAGAATGCAAACTGAGCGAGTCATGGAGAGTAAGCCGATAAGCAGTGTGCCTCACTGATTTCCGCTTCCGTTCCTGCTGTACCTTCCACCAAAGATGGACATAATTTGCAAGCCAAAATAAACCTTTCCCTCTCCTAGACATCTTTGGTCAATGTTTTATCACAGAAACAGAAGGCAAACTAAAATAGTATTCATTCTACATGTAGCATCAAGTTATTCAAGAAAGCAGAAAGTGCTTTGCAAAGTTTCACAGATACTACACAAGCTGAATTAAAATGTAAGTGGGGACTGGAGACACGGCCCAGCAGTGCAGACCACGTGTGTGGGTGGAGACACGGCCCAGCAGTGCAGATCACGTGTGTGTGTGTGTGGGGGTGGAGACACGGCCCAGCAGTGCAGACCCGTCCGTGTGTGGAGACCGGCCCAGTGTGCAGACCGTGTGTGTGTGTGTGTGTGTGTGTGTGTGTGTGTAGACACGGCCCAGCAGTGCAGACCACGTGTGTGGGTGGAGACACGGCCCAGCAGTGCAGATCACGTGTGTGGGTGGAGACATGGCCCAGCAGTGCAGACCACGTGTGGGGGAGGAGACACGGCCCAGCAGTGCAGACCGTGTGTGTGTGTGTGTGTGTGTGTGTGGGACCGGCCCAGCGTGCAGCCCGGTGGGGTGGAGACACGCCCCAGCAGTGCAGATCACGTGTGGGGATGGAGACACGGCCCAGCAGTGCAGATCACGTGTGGGGGTGGAGGGGGTGGAGACATGGCCCAGCAGTGCAGATCACGTGTGGGGGTGGAGGGGGTGGAGACATGGCCCAGCAGTGCAGATCACGTGTGGGGGTGGAGGGGGTGGAGACACGGCCCAGCAGTGCAGACCACGTGTTGGGGTGGAGGGGGTGGAGACACGGCCCAGCAGTGCAGACCACGTGTTGGGGAGGAGACACGGCCCAGCAGTGCAGACCATGTGCTACTGATGCAGAGGACCCTGATTCACTCCCCAGCTCCCCCACAGCGGCTCACAGCACCTGCTCCAGTTCCAGGCACTGTGACCGCTTCTGAACTCCATAGGCACGAGGTTTGCACATGATACATGTATATACATGCAGGCAGAACGCTCACGCATATATAGTAAAAATGAATAAAGGATTTTTGAAATTTAAATGGTCCCTACTTTCTGCACGTGTTCTCAGAAGATTCTCAGTAGATTATTTTATGTCTTCTTCTAAGGAACAAGAGACACTCAAGAACCAAGTTTCTGATCAAAATCCCATTTTAAAATAAGTCACAAAGATGCATAATAATGTATTATTGCAAATCAAAGCTGATAATGCTTATACACAAGTCTTTTTTAAAGCCAAACAATGGGCCACAAGGCTGAATCGGGTTTATGTCCTGGGAAGGGAGAGCAGGCAATATCATCACCATCACAGGCCCTGAAGTGAGGCGGCCGAGGCTCAAATCCCAGGGAGTTATCTGTCTCCTTGCACCTCAGCTTCCATACAGAACAAGTCAAGAGGCACCGTACCCTCCTTGGGACTGCTATGTCAGTGAACAGGAAGGAGTTTGGCGCCTATACAAGCAAAACAGAGCTACTAGAAAGGGAGGAGAGGAGAGGAGCAAGCCAGCAACAGAAACCAGTCTGTTCTCCTTTGTAAATTACTGGCAGGGTTAGAGCCTCCACCACACCATCATCATCGTCGTCGTCATCGTCAACTTTCCTGGCACCTGCAGGGCCTGAAAACTTACTTCACACATAAACTTCATGCTCACAGAGCTCACTGTCATGCTGATGGAGACGGTGCCATGAGCCTCCTGAACAAGAGTCCTGCATCTCCTGGCCAGCTTTTTTTCTACCAACTGATATGGCACTGATGAAGTCTAAGCTGTGGATTAAAACTTAAAACCTGCTTGAGAAGCTCAGGAGGGAAAGTCACACTCTGAGCAGGAGTGTCATTGTTTATAAACTTCGGACTTTGCCAAAAAAAAGTTAGTTGGGATGGGAAGCCATTGAGAGAGGCAACGTGTCCTTCTCCACATAGCTCTTCCTCCTTGAAACTGAGCCCAAGGAATGAAACATATCTGCCAATTAAGCACTGAATATGAGGAAGTAGGAGAAATGTCTAAATAAGTGAGTACAAGTCAGAGCCAGGAGCCTCCTCTGGTAAGAACTAGAACTTTCAAAACACCTCCTCAGAAGGAGGCCTCACGTCAGCAAGTGAGGCCGAGCAGAGAGAAACAGAGAAAACACCAGCATTCCAGGAATGTCTGTCGACATGGACTGGGCCAGGAGGCACACGGGAGAACACAGTTGGAATTCTGGAACTCCAGAAAAAGTGGCTTCCTATGTGAACTAGAGGTGGGCTCTGTGTAGCACATGATCACACAAGCCTGCAGTCTGGTCTCCTCACACAGAGAAGGCAGCTCTGGAAACAGAGGTGGGGCAACCCCAGGCTGAACAATCAAAAGCGGAGGAGACACTCAACCAGTCAACGCAGGGCTTGCAAACTAGATTCTTCCAGCGGTCCAGCCAGCTAGACCTGCCTTATCACGTCCTTTCTCTACCAATGACCTCCGTTTCTTCATTTGCAGAGTCAAGCATCAGATTGGGCTGGGAGGAAGGGACATAGAGGGTCCTTTCAGGAAGTCACTCTTGTCCATAAATGCCCTCATCAAGAACAACCCGTTTTCCATTTGGATTTCCTGAGGATGTGGCTGTGAACACCCATCCAACACCCACGTGTACACATACAAATGACAATCTCAGACCGCCGTCCCTGCTGCTTTCTTTAGCACAATGCAACACTGTTGGCCAAAACATACGACCTCCATCCCCAAGTCTGGCAAGACCCCATAATACCAGGTCCCTTGGGAATGCCATTCAGAGCCAAACTTCCAGAACTCATCTGCTTCTTACCATATGTACTGCACGATTAAATGAGATCAGGCTAGCCAGTGCACTCTGTGAGAACTCCCCTGTGACTAAGTATTCCTGTGGCTTTCCCCTCAGACAGTGAGCCTCTCCACAAGCTACCACCCAGCTCTCCTGGTAGACACCTCTCAGCCACCCTTGACAAACCAGGTTTTAACAGTTTCCTCTGAGACTTAAACATTCCATCCTTTAGGGAAGCACTTTGAGAAGGAAGGGAAACAATACAAAAGTGCCTCAGGAAGTTCCCGAAACTGACAAGATCCACTAGGCCCCTCCCCGCCTGAGTAAGCAGTGAAAGGTTCGAGTCCCTCTCAGAAAAGTGAAGTCACACTACAAAGAAGACCCTGAGACGAGAGCAGCTGCCCGTGAGAGGCAGAGACCTACTGAGCTGCCAGCAGGCTGTGCAGTGTACTCCAGGGTCTCAGCTCCATGAGTTGTCACCCATGCAGGGCCAGCCTTGTTAATATAGTTCCTGTCAGTAACCCTTCGCCCATACACCTGTAGGTAACCCCAACAAAATTCACTGGTTCATCAAACTGGACTTTGGTGGTACCTGTACTCTGGTCTGTCACGGGTGTGTATGGCATCTTCCCGGGAGAAGTTTGGGCACACAGCATAACTGGCACTTGAAGGGACATGGCAGAACCGAAGATGAGCTGTGGCGGAGCAAACGCATGGCTCTGACTATGGGTGAAGGGCATTCAACTGAGGCTGAGAAGCCACAGGAGTGGGGCACCCAAGTAGGAAATTCTGGTAGGAGCTATCCTCTCCTTTACGGTGTGTGCTAGTGTACCTTTGTGCTCTGACAGCAGTTGAGTGGTCCTCAAATGCGACATGCAACTGAGGCTGAGCCATCAGGACTGGGGACCCCCATGGGAGAGGTCCCAGCATGGCAGTCTTCATCTCTAGGGTAGTGGGTGGCACGCTTTCTTGATGACTGGGGTCCCCCACATGAAATGAGATGGCCTGAAAATAGCTCCTGGTTGAGAGGAGAATTTGCGGTCTTGCCAATAGTGCACAAGGGTTAAGAATGTCAGCAAACAGTGGCAGAAGTTGCTTGGCCTCTACCGTGTGGTTAGAAATGCACCCGCGACCAAGATGGCAGCCAAGCAGGAGCTTGTTAGGATAAAAGAGAAATTGCAACAAGAAAGGCAGATGCAGCAGCATCCTCGGTGTTAGCCTCTGACTCAGCAACTAAATTAGATAAAAGAGGGTGAGAGACAGGACAAAAGCAGTAAAAGATACCCCTCGATCCAATCTTCAGTGGAAAGAGGGGAAATCTGTGATGGAGCATGCAGACGGGGCCTCACCCATGGTCCCGCACAAGAAACTAGAGGGATGAGGAGATACTCAGCACCTGAGTTGCCGTGGTCAGGGACGACTTCTAAACAAGCCGAGAAAGAGTCTGGCCCAGCCTGGCTTGTGCGGCTGTGGGACATGGGAATGCATAGGTCAGTAAAGCAAAGGAAGTGGTCTGTTTGGATTACTTGAAGACAAAGGTGGCAAGATTTATGTCTCACTGGAGTGCCTAAGGAATATTTTGATAGAAGCCAAACTGTGCTGTGGAGGTTCTGGGAGGCTGTATAGACCGAGGAACAGTTCACAGAAGACAGGCATGATAGAACAGTACAGGTGAAGGTGATCCAGCCTGTCCCAGGTGCATTTCCCTCCAGCAAAAGGCTGTGCTGGGTGGAGGTCGTTTTCCCAGTCAGGAACTCCCCAAACAGCCAGGTATAGCGGATAGAGAGGTAACAGCTAGAGTGAAAATCTGGGGCCTCTCTGGTCCAGCAAGCCCGCAGATGCAGCAGGAGAAGGCAAGGTCACATTCACCTTGGCCCTGAGTCCATCTGAGCAGATTAAGTCAGGCCCACTGAGTTCATCAAGAGTGGAGGAATGTAGGAGTCTCTGTGCAGAATGTGGAAATGTAATGACTCAGAGAGAATGGCTGAGGATTATGGGAGCTAATTAAGTTAGCACCACCTATCCATGCTTTGTATCCAACCTTGATTTGTGGAGGAAGCAACTGAAACAAATGGATGGAGCCATTTCATGCTGGGCGAACCTTATGTTTGACTTTAGCATCTTCTTAGTTGTGACCTTCTGGGGTCACCTCACACTGCTGGGAACGGAGGACCACAGATTTTCAGAGTGCTTCAGCAAGGTTGTCTTTGCTATGGGATGGTGGTTTAAGATGATCTGTGTTCTGCCCATGCTCTGGAAAAGGTTGCGTTGCACAGGTAACATAGTGCTAAGTAGCCTCTGGGTGTTTTGCAGACTTGCAAAATGACAACCAGGTACACTGGTGTTTCTACCTACCTTACAGTCCTGGGGCTGAGCCCATCAGAAGGGGGAAAGTCCAAATGGTACCCTGCACAGATGGAAGAGGACACTCCCAGAGGCCATAAGGTTAGTGAATGAAAATCTAGAGCCAGGAGTGGGCTCCCTCCCTGTGAGTTGTTGACCAGGGAAGCCCCTGAGGCCCCCACACCATAAGGGCTACTGCTACTGCTGTTGGCTGTATGCCAGGTCAGATGCAAGAGTCTGTTGTGGGAATCGATGCATGGACATGTTTTGACTACAAGTTGGGACTGAAAAGGGCATTCCCATTTTCTGCTGGCTGTCATAGCACTAACGTGAGGCCGGCAGGCTACTGCTGGAGAACTGTCACCAACACCCTTGCTTGGCTATGGACCCTGTGTGCTAAAATATCAACATAGCGGGCAGGATGTGCCTGCTTGTCCAATAGTGGCTTGGATATCAGGGGTGAGACCAATGGTCAGAGTTAAGATCCACTCCACAAGAGGGCATCCACATAAGCCATGACAAAAACCTATGGCTAGGAAGGTCATAGGTCCCAGTGGAGAGGCGAATGAAAAACAACAAACAAGAAGCAGGCTTCCACCAACGCCCTGTAAACTTTAGCAGTGTGATGCTAAAGTCAAAAATGTTTGCAAATTATGCATGTTTGTCGTTGTTTACCAATGAACCGTGTATTAATGCGACATTGCCTAGGAAGCCGGCTACTCAGCCACACCTCAAGAAGGTAGAGGGCACACATTCAGGATAGGAACATAAAGCACATGAACTCTACTTCCCCCACAGCCAAAATATTCACCGCAACACCTGCAGGGGGCAGAAGGGCTCAGCTCTTCCCTCCTACCGCTGGCACAATTAGGACGCTGCCTCTGGCCCCAGGAGTTTGGAATCTGCTAGTCTGCTGTGCTATGTCATGTCGTGTGTGTGTGTGTGTGTGTGTGTGTGTGTGTGTGTGTGTGTGTGTGCACGCACGCACGTGTGTGCGCGTGTGCGTGCATACCAGACAGCAATGGCTTTAGGTGCGGGAGACTGACACTGACCTGTGGCCATTCTGTGTTACCAATGACACAGAAACACAAAGTTAAAGAGAGGGGATGTCACACTGGTTGAGGGGAAGAAGCTGATCCCAACATCCAAGGGGAAACTGGATTCCTGCCATGGGCTGGGCAGCAAGGAAAGGCCTGGCTGCCCAGGAGTTCCCTCAGGGTCCCCTTGCTTCGTTTGTATCTAAAAGTAAAGGGGCGAGAGAGCTAGCCAGTACAGGCAAGCCCAGTCCAGTCAGTCCCCTTCTCCTACATCCTTCAGCCTAAGCCAGGACAAGGATCCAGGCCACCCAGGGGCAGACACCACACTGGCTGGGACTTTTTTCTTTCACAGTGTCCAAGGCATCTTGTCTGCAGAAGGGTTGGGGATGCATGTCTGGGGGCCAGCTAGGCAGGCCAAGCTCCAGCTCCAGATGCCACTCCTGGTTCTGGTGTGCGGGTGGGTGGGGGCTGTGTCGCCAGTATCTTTCCTTTGCCAGCTGAACCCTGGTGTTCTTACAATAGGGACGGGGGACACAGGAGAAGGGCCTGGTGTTCACAGGTTCTCCTACAGCCTCATCCAGCTCCATATTGCAGATGCTCAAGATGGAGCAGTCAGTGAGACAGAAAAGGCTACATGTTCCAGGGACTTCGAGGCCAACAAGAGAAAGGATGCTGAACATACAAGGAACTGTTCGTCCAAAGCCCCAGCCGGGGATTCAATGCTGAGGCCACTGACGCAAACATACTAAGATAATGTCACCAAACAAGTGTTAGAGGGTCCAATGACCCTCTAACTGCATCACCTACTCGACATTAACATACTTTCAAAGACGGCTTGAAAAGTAATCGCCATCATGGAGGCTCTGTATTAAGTGCTCATGCAGTCACTCAGAAGGACACACGGAGGCTGGAAGGGCTCGGCAGTGGCTTTGGCAGTCGCGAGCTTATCTTACAGACGGAGACCCCATAAACAACAGCGGAAGGATGAAACAGTGAGACCCGGCATCAGACAAGGCAGGGAGGTGCTGAGGGCAAGCATGGTGAGGGAAGGTGGTGTGGGAGAGTGGGGGGGGGCAGAGGCCACAGCTCCCAACAGGCTCTGAGCTGGGCAGGGAAGGACCCTGGGACAGAGATTTCCAGGCAATCAGCTCTCCAGAGAGGCACCCTGGGGACTGGAGATGTACATGTGCTTGGGGCAGTGCCAGTCAGAGGTGGCCCCATCTCAGCGAGGCTGTGCTCATTTCCAGCAGTCTTCCAGTTAGCCTTGGTCTCACTGCTACGCCACAGGGTTATTTTTCTTTACTTTCAATTTGCATTGCAAGCTGGAGAGAAATGAATTACATCCCCCCGGGTTCCTCTGTTCCATACAATTAAGAAAAGCTATTTCTTAGTCACAAGGCAGACGAGGACAGGAAGATGTCCCATTTTCTCTCGGCAGGGAAGCTGTCGTCACTCAATATTAATTGATCCTACTTTTCATCCATAAAGCCGGGCTTGAAACAAATTTTTGGTCACAAAAATGGCAACTATTACACTATTAAGGTGAATTATTAATGGCATCCCCCATTAAAGCACACTCGTGCTCAGGCAGGGCCGGCTGCCTCAGTGTGGGTAGTGCTGCTTTAATAGGGAAAAATAAGTGGATTAGTGCAGTCCTGGCTGATCGTGGACGAATCACCAGCACCTATCTTGTTGGAGGTTTGCTGGAGATTTTCCACCATTTCATCAGAAGGAACACACAGAAGCTGTGCAAAACGGCTTGGCACCCAGCAGGATGGCGCGTCAATCCAGTGCAGCCTTATTTTTCGGCTGGAGAGCTGCTGAAGTGAAGACAGCAAGACATGAGTGATTCAGAAGCTGAGGGAACCGGCTGCTGCTTTGGGGGAGGGTGTTTGTTTTAACATGGGCAAAAAAAAAAAAAAAAAAAAAAAAAAAAAAAATCTCTCGGTAGAGCAGAACAGAAGAATAGATAACCTAGGGGGTGGGAGGGGAGGAGGGGAGGGGAAAGGCCAGGAGAGAGCAGGGGGAAGGAATGGGAAGGGAGGGAGGGAAGAGGGCAGGAGAAAAGGCCTGGTTGAGGACAGAAAGAGCCATACCCACTCCCCGTGCCCCCCCCCCGCCACCGCCCCCAGCCTCCGTGCTGGCGCCCAATGAAGGCAGTCTCAAGAGGGCTCTGTGGCCCAATCCAGCCAACTCCTTAGTCATTTGTTTTTCAATGCTGAGTCTTCTAGAATGTTAACCCAGACCAGGACATTTGCATTTTGTCAATAAGTTTAAATGGCACAAGTCTTGATCCCTCTGACTGGAAATCAGGCTTGGCAACTTAGAAGCCAGCAACAATCCAAGCAGAAGGCTTTCCTTAAACACACAGGTCAGTCTGGGGAAGAGATGAGCTGGGCTCTCCCAGCAGCTGCAATGGGTGTGGCACCGAGGAAATAATAAAGATGGGAAAAGGCCTTTGCTTCTGGGCTAGCGCACAACACTGTGAGATCACTCTTGTCAAGGGCCTTGAAGAACCCAGGCAGCCTGTCCCAGGTGTTAGCTGCAAAGCTCTCACAGTACCCTCCCCCCCCCCCCAGCTGGACACCTGCCCTCACACAGACAGGACCACGCGGCGGGGAACTCAGCAGAGTCCTGCAGGGACACTAGCAATGTCCTTTCACTGCCACATTAACGATGGCAGATACAACCCACACCTCCCCCACCCCCGCCCCTTTTAGAGAGTCTTCCTAGAACACAGAAGTTAAACGCTAAACACTCTATTTCCCATCCACATGGGGAAATTGAGGCACACACAAGTTAAGGAACTTTCCTAAGACCACAGTAAGTGGCAAAGCCAGACAGAATTCTGCAGCCAGGCAGTTTTGGTTCAAGACCCTGTAGTCCCATTACTCCTTAAGCAGCCTCTTCCAGGAAGAGATACTTTGCATTATATACAGTGAGATACAATGAGTTATTGCCAAGCTTACACCTATGGCCTGTCACTTGGGTCAGGAGCCCAGCCACGGCTCAGCTGGACTCACTCCCTCAAGAGGCTGCCTCCAGGTGGCCACCATGGCTCAAGCCACAGTAAGGCCCCACCAAGGAAAGTTCACTCCCAAAATCATACATATGGTTGGTGGTAGGAGTCAGTTCCTATGCACTATTGGTCTGTAGGCCTGCTTCCTCACACAGTGTTATCAGCAGGTCCCTGTCGGCTCCTTGCCACGTGAGTGTGTCCACAGGACAGCACACAGCATGGCTTCCCTCCAAGCCAATATGTGAGGGCTCAGGACAGCAGCCAGTCTTTTTATAACTCATCTCAGAAATGGAAGCCATTGTTCTCCTGAGCCCATTTACAAGAAGTAGATCAGCAGGTCCCACCGTATCCCAGGGGAAGGAACTGCAGAAGGGCATGTCTCTTAATGGATACCCACTAAGGTCACACGATAATAAATAGAGACGCTAACTCTAAAATTGCCTTTTCCTTGATTTGTTTCCCATGTCCAAGCTCAGTCTGGCCCTTAACATTCCTCCCAGATAATCCCCTCTAGGGGATACTGGCTTCTAGCACTTACCTGAAAGATACATTCTCTAGGGTTTGAGTTATTTTGATCTAACTTTTTCATATGAATTCCACAGTAAGAAACCGTGATAAGACATTCCACAGACCCCAACCCCCACCCCTGCAAACATTACATACTAATGCCATTGCTTCTCGTTACCTACCAGAACTTCATGGTAAGATCATATTGCTGAAGAAACACACACACTTGAGTCACAGGACATGGAAAAATAGAGCCAGTAGCAACCTGGAAGCTTCATCCCCACTTGATAGCTTTCACAGCACTAGAAGGTTCTATGTCCAGTATCAGGAGAGGAAGATACCCATCAATCATACTCAGGAAGCTACAGTCACATCTGACCTGGCAATGGATGTCCGCTGGTAAAACAGCGGCACAATTGTTATGAGAAGAGCCAACTACTTTTCTGCTTAAAATGTAAAGTCTGCTCCAAAAGGAACTCACACATGGTACTGAACCCCTACCAGCCCCTCGCCAAAAAAATCTAGGACTGGCTAGGTTATAGGTGCTAAGCGAGAGCCTAATACTATCATCCAACTGAATGGACACAGTGGTAAGCAGCCCCCAAGGTCTTATCTTCTTTCTACACATGGACTAGTGCCTCTCTCGACCCTCTTAGGAGAAACTGCTTTTTGTGGTGTACAGCAATTACTGCAAAGACCCACAAGTAACTAACATGCAAAAAAGATACTGTGAAGCAATCAGCTCTAAATAAGACATCTATACCATACCCTCTTACCCCAAGGTCCAGGGACTGTTGTGGGAAGAGGGGAAAGACAAACTGTAAAAGTCAGAGGCAGGGAGGTGTCTGTAGAGGGACATCGTTTGCTGGACAGGACACAACAGGGCTATTGCACACACCAACTTACAACACTTGTCACTGCATGCACAAGACCGGCCCAAAGTCAGGACAGGATGGATGAGGAAAGGCCCTAACTACTGGCAACCAACGGCTCCTGGAGGAGAGTCAGTTTTCTTCAGGAATGTGGGACCCTGTGAGGTTGTCCATGCTTTAGCAGAAGGTCCCACATCCAGGCACATCCAGGCACTAAATAGACTCAGTAGGTTTTTAATAAAGGAGCCCATGAAGTTGAGAAGGAAACACGGTCAGGGCATAGGCAAGGATTGGAAGGAGAGGGTATGAGTAGGTGGTGGCCTCAGTCAAAATGCTTTATATGCATTATTAAATTCTTAAAACAATAAAAAGTAATCACAAAAAGAACCCATAGTGAAATATGAACAAACCTTTGTCATTATTGAAAGGTCAACAATACTCAGCAAGAAGAAGAGAAGCAACTGGAAAGCCGTTTGGAGGACAATGCAAAGCAGCCAGGGAACCCCCATCCTTCCCCCAGCTCCAAGCATGCTTCTGGACTTCTCATCTACCCAGGCTAGTAGACACAGCAGCAATAGCTTCTCTTTTGCAAGCTTCACCTTGCTGTGGCTCACCAGATTGCTTCTCACCAGAAAGCCCTAACACTGAAGGCCCTGAAGTGTGCCCCCAGAGTGCATTCTGTACACCCATTACGCCCAGCTTAGCGGCACAGCTCACGGGCCTGACTGAGGCCCTGGGATAGTGTAAGATGTACGCGAATGCACCCAAAGATTCCACTTTGCATGGGTTTAGTAGGGCCTTTTGTAACTACCAACATAATACCCAAGCAAGCAGGAATTGACCAGTTCACAATAAATAAAGGCTGATCCTTTTCCAAAATGACATCCACTGACTGCCTCTACAAGGAAAGCTCCCACTCCTGCAACAAGCAGAATCAATAACTGATACCTTCTGCACCCCCATGAATTTATGTGTGCCCCTAAGACCAGGCTCCCGCCACATGATGGGAGAGAAGCTAGGCTATTGGTAAGCTCAGGAAGCATGCCTTGCCTGCATCACTCCACTTATTGGGATAGCTGACCTATGACCCAAGGGCAGGTGTCTGAAACACACTGCAAAGAAAGTGACTTTCTTTAGCCAAAGGGACATGAACCTGGAAGCCACTTGCTTACCTTCTCATGCCAGTGAAAAAGATCTCACAGATTAAACCTACAGATCTCTCTTCTTCGTCAACAATCAGGGAAGGCTGATTAAACATAGGATAATACTGAGATAGGGGAACGAATAGGGTGGGAAAACATGGTCTATCTGTAGGACAATGACATGGTCAAAATCATTTTGCATAGTTATTGTACACTAACAAAACTGAGACAGGACCACAGTAAAACTGGGCAAAGCCTCTTGGTAGAAATCCTTTGAAGTCATACTGATAAGAATTTGTAGGTATAGTAGTTTGACTAGGACTGGCCCCCACAGACTCCGGTGTTTGAGTTCTTGGCCTACAGGGAGTGGTACTGTTAGGAGGTGTGGCCTTGCTGGAGTAGGTGTGGCCTTGTTACAGGAGGAAGTGTGTCATTATGGAGGTGGGCTCTGAGGTCTCATATGCTCAAGCTAGGCGTAGTGTAATACAGTCTCCTGCTACCTACAGATCAAGATGGGAAGACTCAGCTCCTTCCCCAGCATCATATCTGCCTGCATGCCTCCATGTTTCCTGCCATGCAGTTGATGGACTAAACCTCTGAACTATAAATCAGCCCAAATTAAGTGCTTTCCTTTATAAGAGCTGCCATGATCATGGTGTCTCTTTACAGCAATAGAAACCCAAACTGATGGGAAATGCCCTTCTGTATATGTTCTTTTATTGGTTGGTGAATAAAACACTGATTGGCCAGTAGCCAGGCAGAAAGTATAGGCGGGCTCCCAGAGGAGGATAATTCTGGGGAGAGGAGACAGAGAGAGGCTGCAAGGAGACACCATGTAGCTGATGCCATGTAGCTGTTGGGGGGTTAGGGCACCAGAACCTTCTCCGTTAAGATAATACCACGTGGAAATACTGAGATTATTAGAAATCAGTTAATAATTAAAAGAGAGCTATCCAATAAGACTCCTGAGCCATCAGCCAAACAATTTACAATTAGTTTATACATTATTATAATTTGGGGCTGAAGGGTGGCGGGACCAGGCAGAACAGAAACCCCATCCTCACCAGACTGAGACAGTAGGCTATATAGAACATTAATTTGTTCCCTGTTTCACTTTTATTTTAAAATTGTTTTGTAATGTATATACATATATAGCTTATTAATTTTTTTACACTTATTCATTCTATTTATTTGTGTGGGTACATGCATGGCTTGATGTACACATAGAGGTCAGAGGACAACTTGTAAGAGTAGGCTCTCTCCTACTAACACACAGGTCCTGGGGATCGAACTCATGTCGTGAGAGTTAGCAGCAGGTGCCTCTACCCACTGAGCCATCTTGCTGGTCCTTCTGTTCCATTTTGGTTAAAATAGCTAAAAGTTAGTATGACGGCTGCTATTATTATGAATCCCTATAGAAAAATAACAATTTGGTTTTGCTTTGACAGATAATAGTCGTCACCAAGGAATTGTGTCCTGCTGAAGAGAGCCCTGAGCTCCTGAATTTGACTGCTTGGGTCACACATACACCCCAGAGTCCATCTGCACACGAGACTGTGTGTTGTTTCTCAATCTAGATTTAGAGTGGCTGGGACCAGGGCACCTAGAGTTCTACTTTAAAAAGGAATGTTGAGAATGCCCAGTCCCCTTAGGTCTAATCTTATCACCCCCACTAGTGTGAGTGGAGCAACAACATTAGTACCAAGAACAACATCAGAAGCCACAGCACAGAAGATACATACAGGAGCTCTGCTCTGGAGGCTTAAAGCCGTCTCACAGGCATGACTTGCAACTGTGAGGTGTGTTTTATGGGAACCAGTTTACTTACGGGAACCACACTTTGCATATTCTGTTTAAAAATTGTTCTGTTTCTAGCACACCCCCAAGCTGGGGCCTATGCTTGCTAGTCATGCCACACCACTGACCTCACATGAGTATTCAAAGCAGAAGCCAACCCTTAAGCAATTATAGAAACCAGAGCAGAACCAAAACCAGGTAGAAATAAATAACTTCACAATGCCCAACAGTTGCTTTCACCCAAACTGAAATTAAATATTTACACATATTCCACCTTACCCTTTATTGATGAAACAGGACCTAAAAATGGTTCATGGCAGGAAACTAATTGAATAGTCTGAAAATTCCACCAGTGGGAGCAGATGGTTTCATGGAGGCCAATGCTCCCAAGAATGGCAGATCTCTAGGGAAGGAAAGTGTCTCTCTGGAGTCCGGTTTGTACAACTCTGCAAAGGAGGGACCTTTCCCTATGAGCTTGGTGTGTTTGCAAAGCTGAGATGACAAGGAGATGACCATCACATTCACCCAAGTTCATGTCTGGCCTCCTGAAGCTGAGCGAGGAGTCACACTTAACCCTACTAGCAAAGGGAAGCCAGATGGCCCTTAGCTAACATTCACATTTTTGCTAAGAAAACAAAAAAAAAAAAAAAAAAAAAAAAAAAAAAAAAAAAGAAAAAGAAAGAAAGAAAGAAAAAAGAAGTAGTTTCCCAGAATAGAAAGTGGTGTATAGCTGGAATCCTGGTCTTGGGGAGGCAGAAGAGAAGGATCTGGGCTCACGGGTTAACCCCAAGAGTTCCAGGCTAGTAAGAGACCTTGTCAAAAAAAAAAAAAAAAAAAAAAAAAAAAAAAGCCAACAGTTTCCGAGGAATACCACCAGAGATTGTCTCTGACACACACACACACACACACACACACACACACACACACACACACACACTCACGGTCTGCAATAGGTGGTGAGCAGTGTGCAGCCTCTCTAGAGTTGCAGAGATGAGCTAACCTTCACATATGAGTCTGCTATAACACCCTAGGATGACCCTCGGTAGCGGTAGCTACTCACATCCCGCTAGCTGTGACTCACCCAAGCATGCGGTGAGTTCTCCAGGACGCAGGATACAATAAAGGGATTGTGTGTACACTGGTCTCCAGTGCCAGATCTGAGCCACTCCAACCCCAGAGTTGTACCAGGAAACATCTGCGTTCCACCCACATTGCTTAAGACCAGAGGCAAATCCCACTGCATACTGGGTAACTTCAGTCACTGATCCCCCTCAAGAGGACTAAATCCATACAAAATAGTGTGTACGGTGCTTTGCCTGTCATTGCTGTTAATATCATCATCATCATTGTCCTTGTCCTTGTCACCCAAGCCTGTGGCTCTTGTCACAATGGGTGATCTACAAGGGTTCACCAGGAAAGCCCGAATGTGAACAGGAGAATCGACTCTGGGTCTGGAGGACATAAAAAGTGAAGCCCCAGATCAAATAGCAGGCCCTAAGCTTTCCTCTCAAAGGACGCTCTGGCCTCCTGTATCAGCCCATCTTCCCCCACCCAGGGTCACCTTCCCCCACCCAGGGCCACCTTCCCCCACCCAGGGTCACCTTCCTCCACCCAGGGCCACCTTCCCCCACCCACGGCCACCTTCCCCCACCCACGGCCACCTTCCCCCACCCACGGCCACCTTCCCCCACCCACGGCCACCTTCCCCCACCCACGGCCACCTTCCCCCACCCATGGCCACCTTCCCCCACCCACGGCCACCTTCCCCCACCCACGGCCACCTTCCCCCACCCACGGCCACCTTCCCCCACCCACGACCACTGACTTTCTGTTTCACGGTTTGTTTTTACTGCAAAACCATGCATCAGTGACTTGCTCAGTTCCTCTGAACAGCAGCAATCACCGGAGTCTATTCCCTTACAAAGATGCAGGTATCGTGTTTAGATGGAGCTAAAGGCCTCTCACTAATGGGTGTCAAAACAAACAGTTCAGGGTCCTCCAGGCTCTAGCCTAAGGAACCCAGTGGTGAAAGCCTCTCTCACCAAGACCCCTCCTGAAACGCCTCCCACATGCTTGCCCTTCCTTTCTTTCCATTGCTCCCAGGTCAGGGACAGCCTTAGATGTTAACCGCAGAAACGCCAGACACAAGTCAACCCCACAAATGCTGATAGTGGATCCCAGGCAATTTCGGTGGGACTTGGTCAGCCTGTCAGGGAACAAGGGAAGAGGCCAGCGGAAAGATGCAGTCGATACCCATCAAGGCAAAGGCTCCCAGAGGTGGCCGAGGCCATGGCCCCTAGGTTGCCTCTGAGTGAGCCACTAGTTTTGAACGTGAAGGCCACAGGACTTCTGAGGAAGCTGAGGCCCGTCTAGATGTTAGGGGTGACTGGACAGAGGCTATGCACCCTGAACAGAACCCTGAGGACTGGACTCTGGTCCTGGGTAAGGGTGACAGATCAGATATTCACTTTCTCCAAGGCTCCTGAGTCAAGAGCAAGCTGTCAGGAGACCCAGCCCATTGGCTGAAAGGTCCCAAGTCAACAGAAACCTATTCCTCAAGTGTCCATGCTCTGCCTTCAGGGGGTTCTCATAGCCTCCTTGCGAATCCTTAGTCTCATCCACAATGGTGCACACATTCCAAACCCAGCCTCCTTGTCCAGTTCCTCCATGCGCCCCTCCACTGTAGATGGAAAAGGCCCTAACTTAAGAAGTCTCTAACTTAAGAAGCCTCAGCAGCATCTGATGGACCTATCACACAGGACTATACATTTCTCAGCACCTGGACCAGCAGCCAAGATTTTGCATTTCTACAAGATGCCAAGGGTATCTGGGGAACTGCTGGCCCCCATTCCCGTGATCCCTGTGCATACCCCACCTCCCCAAGCCACCTCGGGATCACCAGCGGCCTTGGCACCGGAAAAGCCAGCACCTGCTTGCTTCACTCACCCTCTCCTAATAGCACCCCAGGACCAGAACACAGAACTTTCTTCCTGGCCTTTTACACCACTGCCCCCTCCCCAGCATGGAATCAGCCCTGCATACCACATCAGGGCAGATCTGGGCCCACTCTTTCCTTCAACTCGGTAAAAACTCCCTCCTTTCGGGAGGGGAGGGGGCTCCTGAAAGCCCAGACCTGGGGAGGCCTCTTGTATTGGACGGTAACTTCTGCTTTCACAGCCCTAACTATCAATTTGGTGCTGGTGTAGAGTTGAGTCTTTCCCAAGACCACGTGGGAAGCCCCTCTTCCTTACTCCAGAAAAGTCTTCTATTCCTGCGGCTCCTTGCATGCTGCTGTATGCTGTAAAGTCTTATTTCAGGAACAGATAATGATCCGACAGTCTTCAAACATCTTCAGGGATCTGAGAAAATGGCATTTAAAAGCTTCCCATGATAGAGACACGCCAGCTCCTGGCAGCATCCCTATCTCCTCCAAGGAAGATGGATGGTCACAGAAGAACCTCCACCTTGAGCCTGCTTTAAATGTAGCAAAGTTGGCCACAGATTGGGAGAAAAATAACTGCCTTTACCCCAACTGCTGCCAAGACCCTGTCCAGACTATAGACAAGCAGGACACCGGGGAATTGATTGTCCTGCTTTGCCAAGACAAGGTAGACCAGTCATCCCAAATTCCTACTCCACAGGAAATCTGTTAGACCTTCTGGGCCTGGAAGCTGAAGACTGAATCTGCCTTGGGACCCCTGTCCCCAGGGTAGCTGCCTGGGGAGCCGGAAATCTCTCACTTCTGCTTACTCAGGTGACGTTTCTCCTTCTCAGATCTGATGGTATTTGATGACTAAGGTACTGATAGCTTTGCCGGTTTAACAGCTCTCTCCCAGCCCCTCATGGCTACAACTACTTTAACAGCACGTTAGTTAAGTTTCTTGCTAAAAGTACAGATAGGTTTGCCTCGTTCATGGGCTTCCTAGCAAAGGATAAACGGGCTTCAGGTTGATCATTGCAGTTGTGATAAAAGTTGTGATAAACTGAGAACACCGACTACAAACAGTCCAGCCACGAATGACAGAACTTTGCTGAAGTGTGGCTGAAATCATGGCGCTCGTGACATTTCAACAATCCACACTGCTCATTCTTGCTGACTCCGTGCCCGCTGAAACAAACGGGTTAGCGCTAAATGTGGTATGGAAACCTGCATGCATGTTCAACTCTGTTACTCCCCCCTCGCTCCTCAGTCTCCTCCCTCCTTCTCCTTTGCTTTCTCAACCTCTTCTGCTCAATAAACTGCTTCTGGCTGTCATTAAAGGTGTGTTTCATCAGGCTAAAACCAGGCCCTAGGAAAAATGCTCATGCCTTTTAACCCAAAGCACAGCCTTTGCCAGTACACCAAGATGTACATCTGTTCCAGCTCTTTTATAGGCATCTGCAAGTTCCTGGGAAAGAGTACTGCTACTGTATCAAAGAATCTGGCCTGGCAGAAACGAACAGTCTCTAGAGCCCTTCCCTTTGACCCCACCCATCTCTGAGCCCGTATTTTACAGGTCCACTCTCCTGCCAGACATATGCCAAGGCCAACCCACAGGGGCCCCTCCAGAAAGAGCCATTCCCCAACTCCAGGGAAACAGCAGATGTGATGGCTCAGGACACCACATCTGGAACACATCATCCCTCAGTTTGGCATGTCACAGACCATCCAAACAGACAATGCTCCAGCCTTCACTTCCAGGGCTCATCAAGCTCACATCTGAAGCTCTCAACATCTCCTGGCAACTCCTTACCACACCCCCCACAAGCTCCTGCGACATAAGTGATGGTGCCGGGTTCTCCACGTTATCCCAATGAAGAGCATAGCTACTCTTGTGTCTTGCTCATTAGCCCTTGTCTCTTTTGTACAACTAGGGCACATCTCCACTCCACTCTTTCTAGCGATCCCCACTCTTCCCATGGCCAGCCCTGTTCACAGGGCTGGTGATAATAGTCTATTTTTTTCTCCTAGCAACCTAACTTCTCCATTTCCTCCAGGAACAGATTTCTGAGCTCTCCAGGATGGCAGCTAACCAGATACTTCTCCACCCACACCTCCCACCGAGCACGAGCCCACCAACTCCTGATTCCATCTCCCCATGCTTTCCTATGCCAACAGGAAGTAGCCAGAGTTGAGCTGGCCCCCACGCATCCAGGAAAGCTGAGGTGATTGACTGGGAACTCTACCTCAGCCTCACTCCTCTGTCTCAGAAAGCCCACTAAGTGGCAGCCCCACCCCCTGCCCCAGAGGAGGTCAAGGCCACCCCTCCAGGGTATTCAGGCCCCCACTTTTATAGACCTGCCGGATGATTTCTCTCCTGCTTCCTTTCCCGAGACTCACCCGGGAGTTTCTTTGCTCAGATTAAACCTGGTCTTTCATTTGGCTTGATCTGGCTTACTACATCAGCAGAGAAAGCTAAAGTCAGGGTACACACAAACCTATCAGGCCTGTCTCCCAAATAGAAGCCACTTACGGAAATAAAGCATATGATGGCTCATGTCTAGGTAGATTTGCAATTGTTGAACATGCATTGTCTTCACAAGCTCCCATCGACACTGCCTCTGGCACCACCTCCACTCGGGTAAAGGAAACATACAACTCAGAAAGTTCTCAACTGTGGTCCTTGGCCACACCTGCAACTCATTACAAATGAAAGTTCAAAGGTCTTGCCTCAGATCTACTGAGAGAGGGACCCCAAGGCAGACCTGAGGATCTGGGGTCCCTGGACAATTCACGTGCAGCCTTGTCTGCAGAGCAAGGCTTTGAGCTCAGGACTGGTCTGGCCCTGATTCTCTGAGGCTTCCTTCCACCTGCCCACCCCTGGGCAACAGCAGCAAAGGTTTTAAACTCACCAGTAAGCAATAACAGTACCAATGATAAGTTAATTTTTAGGATATGACAAAAAGCTGTGGCCCATCCTCTGTGAGGGGAACACAGTCTGGTAAGGGGACAAATTCCAGACTGACCAGGCCACTTTTGCAGTGGTGTTTAGTGCTATAGTGTTAGGCTAAGTGACAGAGGACCTGTCTATGAGTCATTGCACGGCATGCACGCTTCAAACAACAAACATCCCCCGTGTCCTTATCACAACCAAACAAAATTCACACACACAGGTGGAGGGCTGGCAGCGAACATCAGGTCTGAGTCTGGCCAGCATAATGTCAGAGAAAAAAGAAAAATCCCAGAAGCCAGCTCTTACAGAGCCCTTGGCAGGAAAACCACAGAGAGGGGAATTTTTAAAATGTGGTCATGGGGCCTGATGTGGGAATTGTACCGTGTGCCATGGAAATGGTTTACAACAGAAGGAGAAAGGACGCAAGCTTGAAGGAAGGTTCCGGCAGTGGGACAAAAAGACGCCAGGGCCTTCGTGGAGGAGCTCTTGAATTCAGTTTGCACTTGCCACAGAAGGCTAGAGACTCGGGGTCCAGGAAGGCCGGCCGGGGCATTGTGGCACCATCGGCACACAGGGACCCTTCTCGCAACCTTTGGCAGGTTGGGGCCAAACAGCTAATTTCTTCCGTTGCCTCTGCTGGTTCCATTTCTGTCTACCTATTTTCTGAAGGAAGCTGAGCCTGCTCACACCGGCGATGTTTCCCTGTTCAAAAGAGTCATGTTAATAATAAAACATGGACTAGAGATGTCGCTCAGCCTGCCAAGTGCTCACCTAGGACACACAGATCCCTGAGCCCCCCTCCGGGACCACATAAGGCATGATGGACGGCACATGCCTGTAATCCCAGCTCTCAGGAAGCTAAGGCAGAATGGCTGCCACAAGCCTGAGCCCAGCCCAGATGACCTAGCAAATTCCAGGCCAGCTGGGGCTACCCTGTCTTAGAGAGAGAGGAAGAGACAGAGATAGAATAATACCAGAGACAGAACAATGCCAGATCCAGAGTAAGTATCTCTAACTCATGTAAAAAAGTAAGCTAGCCATTCCCACCGTCACTGTTGGAAATGTGCAAAGGCAGCAATGAGGGAGCATCTTTAAAACTCAAATGCCAAACACCCTAACAACTCCATGCCTGACACATTTGTTTCATAACACACACACACACATGCACACACACACACACACACACACACACACACACACACACACAGACCTGTTCACATAGTTCACAGCAACATTTTTCTTCTAAAAGCCCCCAAGTTCAACAGAAGGGTTGAGTGATGGTAGTGCATGCTAGGAACGAGAAGGACCAGGCTCTCATACAATAGTGGCGTGCAGGGGACCAGATTAAAGGAGGCAGACCCAAAAGCTGACACACTGCAGGGTTCCATTTATATGCCATTCAAAAGGGAAGAATGGGAAGGAACAAAGCAAATATAAAGGGCAAAGGAAGACCATGGTTGTCTGAGGCCTCAACCCAGAACCCTCCTGCCTCCGCTGCCGGCACAGCAGCAGGGTTATAAGGACCACCACACCTGTGGAAAGTTCTGTGTCCTGCATGTGGTAGCAGCTTTAAAGATGTTTCCATTAGACAACACTACGTACTTCAGTGGATGTGTTTTGTTGTATGCAGATGAGTCCCAAAGAGATCACTCAAGTTACCCAGAGTGCCATAGGGTGCCCAGGCTGGTCATGCTCCTGTTCCCCCATGCCACAGGCAAGGCCCACAGCCCACGTAAGAGCTGAAACACGAGCTTCTGCAATCACAACTTTTGACAAATAGGAGTGAATGAAGACAGATGTAAGGAGAAGCCACCCCTTCCCCAGCTCTCGGTGCCCCAGATGATGGACGCCTGAGGCAGAGTCAGCGCGCCCACCGCGTGATCTCACAGCTCATGGTATTGCCTGGGTTCCTGGCAATCCCCAGGACTGTTCCCGATTTCCCCCGACCCCACCCCCTCCTCTTCTCCCCACGGGGTCTAGCCTGGCTGAGGCCACCTGGTCCTTATGTGATGACTGCAATGCTGTTCTCTCCCTTAGTGGTACCCATCATTCTCCCTAAACTCAGAAACGTCTTCCCAAAATCCAGCGCTGTTCATCTTCAGGTCTCTTGAGAGACAGCCTGAATTCATCAACTCAACAACTAACACCGAGTGTGTGAGAGTGTGCGTGTGTGCGTGTTGCCCTGTGTGTGTGAGATTGTGAGTGCATATAGAAGCCATAGGTCAATCTTGGATGCTTCATCCGTGTCTCTCCACTTTGGGTTTTGACCTACGGTTTCTCATTTTCACCTGGAGCTCACCAGTTCAGCCAGAGGACAACAAAGGCTTCTCCACCACCACCGTGTCTGGTTTTGGGATCGAACACTTGACTGACTGACCCATCTCACCATATGACTGCCACTCCCTGTCCGAACCCCACTGGACCACTGCAGCTTCCCACATAGACCGTGGTACCTCTGGGTTTGGTCCGCTCACTCCGTCCCCCCTACATCCTGGAAGGACAGTGCCTTCCTTCCTACCCTCCTCTGATTCTCTTTTGCCTGGCTAACTCCAACCACATGGGGAGGTCTCAAACTTCCCAGCTGAGGAGACCTAGGTTTGACCTTTGCCCTGAGGGTTCCTGGCACCGAGTTTTCAGCAGGAGCCAACTGAGACCCCTCCTCCTTGGCTGCAAGGGCAGAGTGTACCCAGGTAACCATCAAGAAGTCATGGGAAGAGGAATATTTAGAGGAACTTCACCTGTAACAGACAGAATCTGGGCTGAACTCAATATCACTTCACAGGTGAATGAGAAGCAACCTGTCATCAGCCACGTCCTGGGCTGTCGCCACACACCGGCATGGCACAGCCACACTGAGTCAGCTGTCACACTGGCATGGCAGGCCAGCTCAAGGGCGCAAAGGAACCCCATGAGTAGGAGGGGCCAGGGTGGAAGGAGGGCAGACTGGGTGATTCCAAATAAATAAAACTCCAGGAAAGCACAGGAGAAAGCAAATTGGTGGTTGTCTGCGATGCAGAGTCAGGGCAACGGCAGACGATGACATCCTACGGCTCACGGCGGTGACCGTGGAGGCGGTGACCGTGGAGGAGTGAAAAGATGAGATTAAGAATAGGAGTCCCCACCCAGGACCCAGCACATAGCAGGCTTTCAACACGTGTTCGCTTGTGCCTGAGAGTGGAGAGGGCTCAGGGTGGCTGCAGACACCACCTAGGACAAGTGGGAGGACCCTGAGTCACCCGTTCACTAGCCACCCTCCAAGGTCACCAAGGCCCCGCCCCTTAGGACAAGCCCCTCTTAGTGAGTAAGAAAGGAAACAGCTGGCCCTCACCCTGAAGGAACACAACAGCTTCAAAAGCTGGGGTGAAACCTTTTTTGGGATGAGTCAGCAGAAGTTGGGGCTACAGAGCAGGGGAACCCTGAGTGGACGGCAGAGAAGGAATGGGTCCAGCTTGGCAGCAACTTGGGAGCAGAAAGGGGTAGGGCTACACAGGATAGCTGGGAACAGAGGATCCTGCGAGATCACAATGCACCCGCTATGGACACAGTTCTTCATAAGACACAAAGGGGTCGGGCAGTGATGGCGCCTTTAATGCCTTTAATCCCAGCACTCGGGAGGCAGAGGCAGGAGAATCTATGAATCTGAGGCCAGCCTGGTCTACAGAAGAGTTCCAGGATAGCTAGGGCTACATAGAGAATCCCTGTCTCAAAAGCCAGAATAAATAAATTAACGAGTTAGGAAACAGGGAAGAAGTCCACAAAGGCAGTACAAAGTAACGTACAGCCCAGAACACGCTCAAACTTCACTACTTCTGTCCCAAGAAACCTGCCCAGGAGTCGAGTCTGGTCAGATGTGCATCTTACACAAACAGGTCCTACTTAGAGGGCAAGCTGGCACTTCTCAGAGTCCTGAGGCCTGCATCCTTCACCTGTGATGTCTGAGGGAATCACCAGATAAGCACATGAAGACTAATGCACAACAGTGCTAACCACAACATTTTTATATCCCAGATCCCAAAATAACTTGAGTCCAATAAAGCAGGCTGCTACATGGACCATAGATCACTGAGTGATGAAATCACATCAAGCCACCAAGTCCTGCTTTCGGAGCACATGGAAGGCACGCTGCACGCCTCACTCTGCACTGTTAAGTTGCTGAAGACCAAGATTCAGAATTGCATACGGTTGAGATTTCGTTTCTCAAATATTATCCACTAAGTGCCAGGCTCTGCCTACAGAAAACAGGCCTTGTACTCACCGGCAGTCAGCGTGGTGAACTCTAGGAAGCGGTATTCATAGGTCACATCTACCTTTGTCTCCACCTGAGGTCTCTTGAGAGTTGAGTAAATGTTCCCAGGCCGCGTCTCTTCATGCTTCTCCAGCTTGTTCAAACTACAACCCATTTCGACAGCTGACCACAAAAGGGAAACAAACGGGGAGATGGAGATGTTTCATCAGTAATTTTGAAACACAATAGCATAAAAGACCCCCAATTTTCTGGAGGAATACATCAAAGGCCTTAGTGCCCAGGAAATCACACTTGTGATTTAATACAGCCTGAACACAGGGGACCAGGACACTTCTCTTCCTGTGAGGAAGCCATTACCAGCCATCCTGGGAGGTCTGGGTGACCCCCGAAGTGTCCCTGCCTTGTATCTTGTCCCCTCTCTCTGAGGAAAATAATACCTTCGAGTAGCCCCCTCCACTGCCATCTGTACACATGATTCAAAGAATAGGGCCTAAAAAGCCATAGCGTGCATTATGTTGTCAGCCCGTCTACAGAAATACAAGACACGTGTCACCTTCCCCATGGTTGCTAGGGGAGAATAATAAATTGTTGTTATAGTCTCTAAAGTCTGGCATCATTTCTCCCCTCAGCGGTAATTATTTAGACAGGAATTGATATTCAAACATGTTAAAAAGTAGACGTCGGTATTTTTATGGGCCTTGTCTAATAGAGTTGCCCTTCTTTTTTAGACCAAACAGGAGGAAAGAACCGTAACCATAGCCCCCCCCCCTCCAGTCACATCGGGCTAAAATGGGCAGGGCCATGAGACATCAAGTAGTATCTGCACATGCTGGCGAATCAGTGGCCTCGGCATGCGAAGGAAGTGGAGAAATGGGGGAACAATGAACAGGGAGCAGGGTTCCCTCATTCTCTCGCTGAAGCGAGGGCCGCTCTTCCGTTTATTGGGGCAGAATGACATCTACACAGTGTGTGCCCTTTACACCCTGGGCACCAACTGTTCCTCCTCTCTGGGACACTGACCTGCCACAGAAAATGTTTCCCTAAAATACAAAGTGGCCGAGGGAATCACGCATGCACAACGCGCATGCACAATGCACATGCACACACACACACACACACACACACACACACGCACGCACGCACGCACAAACGCACGCACGCACAACGCGCATGCATATACATGCACGCACCCATGTACACGCACACTCAGGCAGGGACTACTTCCTCCAAAGACAAGGATTTCCTTCAATGATCCATTCATAGGGTTTCCAGCTTCCTAAAGCAACTTGGCAAGTTCCAGAAAAACAAACTGAACTTCAAACAAAGCAATAAAGGCACGGGGTGGGAGAATGGACAGAGACACGTGAGTGGCGCAGCCATAACCAGCCCCTACTGTGTAGTAACTAAAAAAGAAGTCAGAGAGGATGGACAGGAGCTGGAAGGCTGACTTATGCCTTAATCAGTGTCTGAGAACCAGAGAGTGCATGATTTATGTGCAGTCGGAGTGAACTGATAACTTGGAAACGACTCAGTCATTCTGCACACGCAACAGCTGTGTGCAGAGGCTGCTGGAGGAAAGCAGCTCCTGCCATGTGCAGGGGAAGCAGAAAGCAATGGAAGGAGCCTCCTGAGTGCCGGTACCAGTGCACCTGGAGAGCACTGGGAGCACCAGAACAGGACCACAGAGAGCCCACAGCATCCTTCATTGCTGCCCATTTCCAATAGTCAAGCCTGTTGGAAAGGAAGGGCTGTGGAGCTTGGATGAGCTGCAATGAGCTCTGCTGCACAGATTTGGGTATGCAGCGCTGACAGAGACCCCCGCAAGGGTGAAGGGATGAGGTGCAAGAGGAAAGGCAGGCTGTGGAGTCTGTCATCCTAGGCCTAACGGGTCAGAAAGCCAGAGTCACTTGCTCTAAGTGCCTTTGAGAGACATACAAGATGGTACCTTGTCCTCCGAGGAATGCAGTCCTGCCTGAGTAGACGCGAGGACTGAGCCCCTGTTTAACCCCCTGGGAGCAGCCTTCCCAGCACACCACGCAGTGCTGCATCAGTGGGAAAGACCAGCCAAGAGGATGGCGCCCCAGCCGGCCATGACTGACTACAGAGTACTGCACAGCAGCATGGAGGGGACACGCAAGGGGTGATCTAAACACACAAGGAGTCCAGAGAGAGGGTCACGATTTCAGGTTCCATCTGTCTGTTCTCCCCAGCACATTTGGAGTGCGGAAGGACCCAGAGACTGGCTGAGCTACCTGCCACTTGTACACTGTGCTGGCCAACCAGCTCCAACCCTCACTACATAGACACTTAGACGGCACAGCACAGAGCTCATACTGCCATCACTCTCACCAAAGCAGAGCTGGGAGGAGATGCTGCCCTCATCTCTCTCCAGCTAACGGGAGTCAGTCCTCACACCACCGTGGTCCTCAGAGCGGATGTGCCCAATCGCCATCACCTCAGATCAGAAAGAAAAAGACAGAATGTGGCAGCCATCTTGAGATGCCTTCAGCAAGCATGGTACAGTTTGAAACACTCAAGTCTACCGCACACCAGGAAAATGGGTGGAGGGCCATGGGGAGAGAGCGGCAGCTAGACCAGCCACGTGTGCAGGTTAGCCATCCCTACCCAGTCCAGACATTCAAAGTCTTTTGAGAGATGATGTTGAATAAGATTGGATTTCAGAGCATTTTACCAGGTGAGGGGCTCAACTGATAACGTCTATGCAAATGTCCCCAAATCCAAGACTCTGACATCTGAAATGCTTCCGTCTGGGCACGAGGGATCCTCAGTCTGTGCCAAGTGCTGCTGAGGGCACTGAGCTGCTCAAAAGCTGATTTAAGCTTCCTGTTTGCTTAAATATTTACTTATTTTACGTTTTCTGTATGTCTATGCTCCATGTGCACGCCTGGTCCCATGGGGTGAAGAGGGCTGAAGTTCTCAGGAACTGGGGTTACAGGCAGTCCTGAGCTGCTGGGTGGGTACAGCAAGTACTCTTTCCTGCTAGCCCATCTCTATACCTCCAATTCCACTTTTTAACTCTCTGGCTTACAACTGAGAATATGCCAGGTTTTGCATAAAATTTCCCTAATAAATATCTCTTATATTAATAAATGCTACCAAATCAGGTCACCAATGTTTTTACATCTTCAACTGGCAAAAAATAAAACCAGAGCAAATGGAATTCTTCTGATTATCCTGCCAGTGAGACAGCCTGGAGAAATGGCCATGTGTGAGGAGGCTGCATGGGGAGGCTGCATGGGGAGGCTGCACGGAGAGACTGCATGGGGAGGCTGCATGCTCACCTGTCTTATGCTTTAGCAAATCCTCTAAGATCTGTACCAACAAAAATGTGTACATGTCTGTGGCACAAGGCACAAGAATGCCCATGGCCCCACTACTCAGCCACCTGATGACCGTGCAGGGGCTCTGTACGTTGGAATACACTCGTGCATTGAAGAATCAGAGAGCAAAGGAAGTACAGAAACTAAAAAGTGCACGTGACAGCACGGTGACAGTCATAGTCACTGTCCTGCTGCTGGGAAGAGACACCATGACCACAGAGCTCTTAGGAAGGAAAAGCCTTTAATTGGGGATTTGATTACAGCTTCAGAGGTTTAGTTTAGTTCACTGTCATCACGGTGGGGAGCATGGTGACATGCGGGCAGACATGGCGCTGGAGAAGTCGCTGAGAGTTCTGCATCTGTATGCACGCACGGGCAGCAGGAAGAGACAGTGGCAGTGGGCTTGGCTTGGGCTTCTGAAACCTCAAAGCTTTCCCCAGTGACACTTCCTCCAACAAGGCCACACCTTCTGATCCTTCTCAAGTAGTGCCATTCCCTAATGACTACACACACACACACACACACACACACACACACACACCAGGCATATTAGAGCCCCTCAACAGAAACGCCACACTCCAGTGTCACAAGCTAGAACTGGCCATCCTCGAGAGCATGAGGGGCTTCCAGATGTGTTCAGTCAGCAACCTGTCTATTAAATTGTGTTCCTTCCCCTGCTTAAATTTCACTAAAAGTCCAAAAGTATATAAAATATTTTTTAAAAATGCACACAGCAAATGCAACATCCCCACATTAGGCAGAGCACAGCACTGCCTGCCCAATGGTGCCAAGGCTTCCAGAGTAAAAAGCAAAAGCAGCATTTAGAGCATGCCCAGCCATCAGGTATCAGCATGTCCCTCAAGGCCCCATGTGTACAACAGAGCTCAGAAAAGGAAGAGCTGCTCTCTACAGTGGTCACGGCCGTGCCCTTCTGGGCACAGCCCAGGACTTAGGGACACAGGACGAGGAGGGTGCAGAGACAATCACTCCATCAAGTGCTCTCTATAAACCACTGAATTCCAAACAGGGATGTGCTGTTGTGGTTGCCTCTGTGTGTGTGTGTGTGTGTGTGTGTGGATGTAAAAACATCACATGTGCTTGCAGAGGCCAAAAGATGCCATCAGATGACAGGTGCCCTCTGCCGCCCTCCACATATTTTCTGAGACATGATCTCTTATGGAACCTTGAGCTGGCTGCTTGGCTAGAATGATGATCGGCTAGAATGACTGGTCAATGAGCAGTAGGGATCTGTCTACCTGTTCCTCAGATGGAATTACAGACACACAAGCTAAGTATCATACAGGAATCCAGGGCCCTTACTCTCCCTCGGGGTACAGCTCGATCTTGTTCCTACCATGCTAAAAGCAGCTCAGGAAAGCCTCGCTTTCAGGATGGGGAGAAAGGTCTGTCATGACCTAGCCACCTTGGAGCTTTGTAAATCTTCCAGGCACTCAAAGGTGTTCACACCAGGATCCTCACAGGACTGAGAAGTCTGGGGAGTGGTGCAGATCCAAGCAGCAGACTCCACATCTGCATGCCCCTCTGTGGGACTGGGCAGGGAGGCTCATTTGAAACCCATCTCCCATGGGGCAAGATCTCCAGGAAGCCTGACTGCAAAATCTGGTGGTGCTACTGAAATGGACAGCGAGGTGTCAGCTGCCTCCCCGAGTCCCAGCTCTGTGACTGCTTGGACTGCCTTCACCATGTGCATCAATTCCCAGACTCACAGTTTAGGGAGCATCGATTTCATCTTACAGTGACTGCTAGCCCAAGCCACTGCAGAGCCACATCCAAGCTTTCTAGATTGAAAACACAGGCGTTATTTATAGCAGGCATGTCTGTCTGGTGCTAACCCATGGCCAGAAATCAGAAGTCACAGGTCACGCTTGAAGACAAGCTGTCATGTTTCCAGAATAGGCTGATTATAAACAATAACGAGAGATGTGCTGTGAAGCGAGTCTTCATCTGCCCAGGACTGACGGCCCTGGGGCAGGCTGCAGGGGAGGCCTTGCTAATGATCAAAGCTTCTCCTCCCACAAGCAGAGAGGCCAGCTCTCACAACACAACAGGCACAGTTAAAGCCAAGCCCTGGGAGACCCGCAGCCAGTCCCACACAGGAACACTTACACCAGGTGATTCAAAAGCGGCAAGGCTATGCCCTAGCTCACTGTCCATTACCACTTGTTCCCAAAGGGCACAGGATAGCCAGGTGGAATCCCAGCACTTGAGAGGCTGAGGCAGGAGGATTGCTATGAGCTCAAGGCCAGCCTGAACTACAAAGAAAGTACCACACAGGACCACAGAGCTAAAACTCACTCATTTCTGAGGAGGAGTCTTCAGTGCTTTATGACTCGGGGAATCCTCTAGCTTTGCCCATTCAGGTTCCTCTGACACAGAGCCATTCAAGGGTCTGCTTCATGTCCACACAAGTGAACCACGACCTCCACTTTGACAATCACTTGGGTGGGGTCAAGCAGACCTTTCCATAAGACCTAAGCAAGGGAGAGAGAGGCTCTCTCCCCACTCCTGTGGCGAACCAGAGAAAACAGCCCAAAGTGACCCCATTCCTAGAGGAGCTAGAAGCTTTCCAGGGGGCAATGAGGTTCAGTGCCGCTTACTGCAGGGTGGGGATGCAGGTACCCTAAAGTGATGGCAGTCTACTAGCCCAGCTCTTTCGTGATCAAGGCTGCATCAGGGTCACTGTGGTCACCAATGGACCAAGCTTGCCCAGACACTAATGGGCAAGGAATTCAGATTCCAACTTTGTCCAAACCGCCACCACCTCAACACACTTTTCATGTTGGGTCAGCCAACTGGCACACACACACAGGCCTGTTCTTCCAGGGGTCGCCTATGAAAGGAGGAGCCATAGGCACAGGGTGCTAGAGTAACCGGGACATGCGCCACAGACCTAACTCCACGTGACACAGACCGAGCAGCGACAGGACCGCATGGCCCTTGTTACTTCCAGTGTTAGAATCATTACTTTACAAGCATGCCTGATTGCTTTCTGATGTGCTTCCCAAGACACCTGGGGGACACTAGAGCCCATTTCAGAAGGATGCCCTCCTTAAGAGCCCCTCAGCCTTGCTGTGCATGCCCAATGGGGCAACCACTGGTTACATTTACAAATGCAAACCGGTTTCATTAACAGTCAGTTCTCATTTGCCAGGTTGCTACCAACGGAGGAAGAAAACATGCGACCCTAACCCTAACAGACGCTAATTGCTCATGGCTCACTGACAAGGTGGCGCCATCACAGGCCTCTGCTGCTGAGACAAGCGTCTCTGGCATCCTTCGGTCAGAACAGAGGAGGGGACCCCAATTAGGAAACCACATCTCTTTCAAACAAGAAATACCAATGAAGACCTGAAGCCTGTCACCTCACCCAGTGGTGCTGGTTGGTGGTGTCTGGCAAGCACAGTCTAACAGATAAAAGGAAGATGGGCCAGGCCAAAGGCAAGAACAATCATGAAGGTATGATTACGTGGCACCGGTACTTGAGGGACCTCCTTATTTGTGCATAAGATCCACATTATCCTCTCTCGATCTAGAACATTCCTTTGGGGGCACGCAATCGTGGGTGAGATTGTAGGTATTCTGTATTGAGCGTGCGTTTTTCTTCCCACTGGAAACCATAAGGAAATCACAACTAGCCCCCAGATGGTCCCTCAGTGACTCTCCTTTTGGGCTCCCTCCTCACCCGGCACACAGCTGCCCCTGGAGCCCATTGCTACTGCAGAAATGACAGCACTTGCCTTGGGAGGCTGGGCTGTGGAACCAGGGCAGCATCTTGCTCTCAGTCATTCAGTGTGCACAGCACAGCCATCATGCTGTAAAGACGCAGGCCAGCCCTCTGGCATGTCCCCATGGCAAGGAACTGAGCGGCCCCTCCCCACAGCCAACATCAAGTCGGTGTCACCAAGAGGGGTGGTCCCCTTCAGAACACAGTCACCTTCTGCCTAGCCAGCATCTTTCTTGTTTTGCTTGGGATGCTGGGGGTGGAGCCAGGACCCTCTGCCATCCAGGAAGTGTTCTGCCACTGAGCTACACTCTAGCTCCCTGTCCCTAACCTCAGGGCAGACACTGAGTCAGCCACCTGGTAAGTCCCTTCTGTGGCCCCCATTCACAGAGCCCTATGAGATGATGAGTGTTTGCCTGAGTTTGAGAACAATCCGCTACACATTCCTAGGTGCCTGACCCAAGTTTAACTGAAAGCCCCGCTCCTGTATGACGGGCCACCCTGTGGAACACCATGGCTGCCAAGGTTTGGGAGCAAATTGGTTACACAACAAAAGGTAACTAATTCCAGGGTGTTCCTATTACAAAAGAAACCACACACTTCTGCCCTAGCCCCGTGCCAATGTGTCACCCACCATCTCAGCTCTGCTGCCATCGCCAGCTCAGCCAATCCCAGTCACCCCCCACCCCCACCCCCACCCCCACCCCGCCTGGGCTCCTCTGCCATCCTCCCAATGCAGCAGCCCTACCAAGGGATTGCTATCCTGGGCCTCCCTCCTGGTTCCCTCTTCTCTTGTCATTCTAACTATAGAGCACTTCAGGTGGGAAAGAGCCCCATGCCCCACCTGAGCTCAGCAAAGGCAGACCTTTCACCTTATTCGCCTCCCACATTTAACCCTTTGCAGAAAGATAACATTTGGGCCACAGGCCCTGCGCCCCGACCTTCCCTCTGTCCTGCGGGCCCTGCCTCACGTTCACCCTTTATGTGATAGCCACAGTATCACAGGGCAGGCAGAGATTCTGCCTTCCCGACACTGGTTGGGGGAAGTGTCCTTACCGTTTCTCTCCGTTTTGAATGGCGGCCCTAGGCTACAAGCATTCCTAATAGGACCATTTGCTAACTGCTGGAAACTCAAACAACTTAATGTGTCTAGCCTCATAACTAGACCCTTTGGGAATATAGCACATCTATACTGGAAGGGAAGAAATCTGTCCCTTCCTAAGTAATGCCAATTACTTACTGACTCTTCCTACAAGCTAGATGCCACCCAGCTTCTCAAACGCCAAAGTCACACTGGAGGCCACCATCCCGATTTTCTGTTCCACAGTGATTTCCTTAGCAACCGCTCCAGAGTTCAGTGATGTGACATCAAGTGAACAGTCCCATGCAGAAAGGGTGTCTCATAGATACTGCTGGGTTCCCTTAAAAAATATAAAGCTGTGCTTTGGCCTCTCACCCTGTGAGTGACTTCACTGTTGCTGACCATAAAATCTGGAGTCCCAACACATGGCATTATTGCATGAGGTCAAAGATATACATGCATGCCACCATCACCCTCTTAGCAACCGTAGCCCTTCTTGCCATAAATGATCCTGCTTGGTGAAATCTTCCCCTCCTCACGTGACTCCTCAGACCTGGAGCGTTCCTACCACTGTAGAATGCACTCCAAAGAGAAAGAGACAGCTTGACTAGAGGGCCTGTCCTCCCCTGGCATCTGTGGTGGCCACACTGCCCTGGAAACAGCCAGGCTCATCCCACAGGGCCCACCTGTCTTGCACCACACTCAATCACATCTGGCCTTGGGGCCAGAACTGGAAGATGCTTCTTTAGTCAAGCGCACTTGCCATTCCGCGAAGCTTTGCAGGAAGCAACCTTCTCAGCCTTCAAACCTCCCTCACCAGCCTCTGCGGACTGAGCTCCAGTTCCAGGGAAGAGACACAGAGAGTGAACAGACACAGCCTGGAGGCCTGGCCTGGCTGCCTTCCCCTCTCCAGCCCAGTGCCTCACTGGGGACCACGACCTCAACTTAAGTAAGGCTAAGCAGTGGTTTGCTGGTGTACAACTAGAGCCCTCACACTGCGGACCCTTTGTCCCCTGAAACACAACTTGTAACCATTCCCTTAAGATATAGCCTTAAGATATAGCCAGCATTATCAGACTGAAAACCAGTAGGCTATGGGATGGGAAGGTGTGTGTGAGTGTGTGTGAGTGTGTGTGTGTGTGTGTGTGTGTGTGTGTGTGTGTGTGTGTGTCAGAAAGAGAAAGAAGGGGACAGAGAGGGAGAGAAAGGAAAGATTTATTTTAAGGAGTTGGCTCATTGGCTTGTGGGAGCCAAACAGTCCCAACATTCCAGGACAAGCTAGGCAGCCAGAGCTCCAGAAGAGCTGATGCTGTAGTACTCCAATCCCAGCGTAAGCCATCAGTCAATACATCCCCAGCAAAAAGTCCTCTTTCTACTCTTTAAGATAGAGTCTCACTGAGGTATCTGATGTTTCATGGACTTTTCCTAGAGTTGTGGAATCCTATTTTAAGGTGTGTTACATTTGCTTGTGCTCTGAAACATTTTTTTAAATGATGCAAAGACGTGTTACATTCTTTTATGTTGCATTTGTTTGACTCTGTGAAGCTGTGATTCTTTGCCTGTCTAAAACACCTGATTGGTCTAATAAAGAGCTGAACTGCCAATAACAAGGCAGGAGAAAGGACAGGCGGGGCTGGCAGGCAGAGAGAATAAATAGGAGGGGAAATCCGGGAAGAAAAAGAAGGAGCAAGATAGAACAAGGAGAGGGGGAAGTCAGGGGCCAACCACCCAGCCACCCACCCACCCTGCCAGCCACCCAGCCACCCAGCCACCCACCCACCCACCCACCCATCCTGCCAGCCACCCAGCCACCCAGCCACCCTGCCAGCCACCCAGCCACCCTGCCAGCCACCCAGCCATCCAGCCACCCTGCCAGCCACCCCACCAGACACAGAGTAAGAATGAAAGTAAAAGATATACAGAAGTAAGAAAAGGAAAAATCCCAGAGGCAAAATGTAGTCGGGATAATTTAAGTTAAGATAAGCTGGTGAGAAACATGCCAAGCTAAGACTGGGCATTTATAAGGAAAAAAAAAAAAGCCTCCAAGTGTGTGATTTGTTTGGGAGCTGAGTGGCAGACCCCAAAAGACCTAAAAAAGTAAAGAATAATAAACAAAAACAAACAACTACAGCAACTATGAGCCTCTGTTCCTCTCCACACAGCACCAACACAGACCTAAGTAACCATCCCACCCACCCATATCCAGCTTGGTGAAACACTGAGTTTACTGGGCCTACTTAAGGAGGTGCGGGTGACCCCCAAACAGCCACAATTCTGTACAATCAATCACTCCAGCAATAACTTTCCCAAAGCTCTAAGGCTGGAGTTCCCACCCAGCTAACCTTCCACACTCTATAGATTTTAGCACACCCAGCCAGGGCAGAATTACATGCAGCTGGGAATGGGGAGGGATGGAGAGGATGAAGTGGGTAGAATCCAAGTGAAGGTCTAATGGAGATATTCCCCAGTAAAGAAATGTCAACATGACCTGAGGGCCACGCAGCCAATGTGGTCACCAGGAACACACCAAATCTGAGTGCCCTGTGCTGCCATCTGGGGCCATGTTGTCGTCCTGGCCAGGGCTGCTGCTGAGGGCCATGTTTGTGGTCCTACCACAGCCAGGGTCTGAGTTGATGTTCATGGCTCCTGATACTACTGAAGGCCGTGCCAAAGCCAGGGGTCTGATGCCTCCAGGGGCCATGTTGGTGTCTGAGGGCCACACTGCTGAGGGGGCCATGCCAGTCTAAGTGGCCTGCAAAGCCACAGGGGACATGGCCTGGGCTGCTGCTGTGAACCATGTCTGGGTCCATGACCCAACAGCATCAATGTCTGGGTTGATGTCCACGGCTGATATTACAGGAATCAAGCAAGTTGAAATCCAGGCCTGGGCTGAGCCAGCCCTGTCCCTCACTGGCCCTGAAATACTTGGTTCTGCCCCTCACTGGACACTGCAGCAGCAAAGCTAGCACCACCCCCCACTGGAGAGCTGACCCCAGCACTGGGTGATGAGGATGTCCTTCTGTGTATATGTTTCTCGTATTGGCTGATGAATAAAACACTGATTGGCCAGTAACCAGGCAGGAAGCATGGGTGGGTTACCACACCAGGAGAAGGCTGGGGAGACAAAGGCAGAAAGGAGATGCCATATAGCAGCGGAAGGACCCTTCTCCAGTAGGATGAGACCACGTGAGAACACTTAGATTAATAGAAATGGGTTAACAATTAAGGCAAAGCTAGCCCATAAGAAGCCCTAGCCATAGGCCAACAGTTTTGTACAGCATCTGTGTGTTTATTTGGGGCTAAAGCAGCTGTGGGACGAGGCAGGACAGAAACCTCCATCTTCACTGGGGCCTGATGGCCACACCCTTCACCACAGGCATGGGAGAGCTGTCCCCAATTGCATGGGTCTAGGAGAGCTGGCTCTGCCTCTCGTCTGAGGGGTTGGTCCCAGTGGCCCAGACTAATCAGCTCAGCTACCACCCAAACCCACATCCTGGGCCCACCCTTACCATCTGCCCCATCTATGACCTGCTTGAGTGAGCCACGGGACTGGTCCTGTGGACCCATAACCTCAGAATCTCCATGACTCAGAGCAACAGGATGTCTGAGAACAGTCCAGAGATGATGGTGTACCAGAAGCCAGAGGCCTGGCACTGGACCAATGACTCATTATAATGAACATTTTGCAGGTGGGGCTGATTGGACAAAAGGGGTATACTGTGTGATACCAGGCAGCGCCTAATGCCTCCAGGATGGATGAAGTGGTGTTGGAAAGATGGAAGAGCAAGGTGGGCTTTTGTTTGTCTGTTTTGTTTTTAATTTAGCATGGGGGGGGCAGGGAACTTCAAAGGTGAAGGGCAGATATGGAGCATCTGGGAGGTAAGTGGGATTGGGGTGGGAAATGTGAAATTTCCAAAGAATCAATAAAGAATTATGTTTAAAATAATGAAATGTCAACAGGCCCAATCTTGAGGCTGTGTCTTCAAATCAAATCAAAACAGCTGCTATGCTCAGAAGATAGCATTCCACAGTACCCAGGTTGACCCTGAACTCACTTGTAGCCTAGGCTGAACCTGAACATGTGACATTCCTGCCTCAGTCTCCAGAAATGCTGACATTACAGGCCTGGCCTCCAGGCTCACCAATGTTGCAGTCTTAAGGCAAAGTCTGTCCAAATGCAGAATTTCTTCCTGCTTGGAGTCCTTGGTGTTTTCTATTAAATTCTTCAACTGATGAGTGAAGCCCACACATACTATGGAGGGCAATCTGCTGTACTCAGAAGGCTGACAATTTCAAAGTCAATCCCACTAGAAAAGCATCTGTGGCAAGACTGGCTTTGGAGCAAAGAAACAGGCACTCAGTCCAGCCAAAGGATACGAAATAAAATAAACCGCTGTCCTTACCTTACTGTGGGTCCAGCAGGACTGCCTCCGAACCATTCTAACAAACATGTTGAGCATCACTTTAGACAAGCTGCTTCCTAAGTGTTACCCATGCCCAAATAAGACCAGACAGCCAAATTCTGTAGAGCACTGTCCTCCAGTTAACAGCCATCACCATCTTCTACAGAACAGCTATGACTGTGTGCGAGTGACCATCAAGACAGGGCCTGTAGATGACTCTCAGAAATACGGGATTCCTACACTTTCTGCCCCAATTGTATGTGTCAGGGAGATCACAGAATACAGGGTTAGTTAGCTGAAGCAGAGACTCCATCTCTGCAGCCATGGAGAAGTTTGTCATCCATGCTGGGTGGTGTGGACTTCAGGGAGCACACCCTTGTAACTAACTCCTTACCCATGCTCTCTCTGTAAGGAAGCCCAATAGAATAACCAGTTCACAAAGCTAGCCTTGGGTGGAATGATACTTTGGTCTATATTGGTACCATATCTCGAGTGAGCAGATGCTTGCATCTCCCCAGGAGATGTTCAGACATCACTTCCTTTCATGGACCGTACCTTCAAGAGCACAAAAATAGACATAAAGAAAAATGATGAAATTCAGTCTTCGAAGTATGTCAAGTGGAAAAAAGAACACAGACAGAGAGGACAGCAATCATAAGGGGAAGGAGGTGGCATTGAAGGGAAGGCGTCACCCAGATGTAACACGCAAGCAACATCACAAAGGAGGTGGCAGGGCAGTCCCCAGGGTAAGGAGCGGTGGCCCAGGCATGGGGGTACAACTGTAAACAAATTGCAGTTTGTGATAGAACACGACCTGTGGGAGGCCAGGCATGGTCTGCGATGTCCAACCGTATCGGTAAGCATGGGTTGAGCTGGAAGTTCCCCCACCCCGGGGAACTGAAGTTAGGGAAATGTAAATCATTTGACTGTGATGTCAGGAACTGGGGGACCAGCTGACTCAGGAGAGCTGAAGAAAAGCCAAGTCCAAGTTCTGGTCTAAAGGCAGGAAAGGGAACCTGTGGGTGGCCTGGGCCAGCGGTCTGAAGAAGGCTACGGCAGCCTGCCCTAAAAGGCCAGAAGAGAGCTAACCACTGCCTTGGGTATGCAAAGTACCCAGCTGGTGTGCAGTCTAGACCTTCGGTAGCACCCCACTCCTCTGTGACAGTGGTCTTCTCAAAGACACTCAGTAATTGTTCATCCATCCAAGGGCAACGCCAGTGGAGCAGTTAGCAGCAGCTCAGCCCCAATAATAAAGCTACAGAGATACCAAAGCACAGAGAGGGATCTCTGAAATATGGTCTTGAGGTTTGCTTCACTTTACCTTTTATATTATTCTTTTTATTATTATATTAATGCACCGTATTTGCTGGAGGGTGGCACATGCCACAGTATGCATATGCATATCAAGGGATAATTGCAGGAATCGGTTCTTCTTGTCACTCCGAGACCATCAGTGGAGTCAAACCTATGTTTGGAGGTCAGAGTTCACATTCAGCTAGCCAAAATGGACCATAGGGTTTTCCGGCAACTCAGAGGAAGATAGGACACAGAGAGGAAGAAGGAAGAGCTTGAAGAGATTCACAGGCTTCTGGATCTGGGAAATGTGGAGAGAGAGGGTCATCCGACTGTTCCTCCACTGTTCTTTGGACTTATCAGGTTTTTATCTCAATTTCTGATTCCTGGGTTTTTATTAACAATAGAACAATTAAGGTAAAAGCTTTATCTGGTGTTTAATGTGTGGTGACAGCTTTTAAAGCCACCACTCTCCCACCACTGAGGGTCACAGCTTTTCCTATTGCCATCTCCCCACAGCAGCTGCAAGCACCAGTTCCCAAAAGTGCAGTCACAGCCACCCACCCGCTCAGCAGTCACCTGAGCCAGCCTGTCATTCAGACAGCCCTATTGTCCTCCCACACCAAGTGCTAGCTACCTGGCTTCTCCTTCCCCTCTGCCCCCCCCCCCCCCCGTTTCCCCTTGCTGCTCAGGCCCCTCCCTCCCCCTTCAGCATGGCAAAAGCACCTGCCTTGGCTTCCTAAGAACAACCACTGCTCCCCTCTCAGGTAGCCCCCAAGTGGCCTGGCACAAGCACCTGGGCCAAGCAGAGCTAGTCCAGCTGCTTGGGCACATCCCCCCTACACACACACACACACACACACACACACACACACACACACACACACGTCAATTACCACGGCCACAGCTGGCTACCTTCACACAGTTCTGCCTTTGCTATCACCAGCAGCAGATCTGGTGGGGCACCCGAGAATTCTGAAGGGGGAGTTAGGTAAGTATACTAAGAGGTTCTGGAAAAATCTGATGATAACATGAGAACAGAGTCAGAAGGGCTTAGGGTCACTTTACTTAATTTCCTGACTTACAACCAGCCTTTCCCAGTTTATTTGCTTCAGTATAGAATGTAAGAGCTCCAGAAATCGGTGTTCCTGCACAATGTGAGGAAGAGTCCAATTAATTCTCCTTATAAACTGAAGTCTCTTGTTTTGGGGATACTTGTTGATAATCGCTCCCAAAAAAATTACTGATTGTTTTTTGGGGTTTTTGTTTGTTTGTTTTTGTTTTGTTTGGTTTGTTGTTGTTATTGTTTTTGCAAAGATTGACTTCTGCTGTAAATAGAATGACATCAGATCCAGAAGTTAGACAAATAATAATTGAATCTTTGGCTTTTGAAAATACTCATTTAGAACACAAAAGGATAATTAGATCCTTAAAGGCAAGATCAGCGCCAACAGATGAATGAATCCAAAAGAGGATCCTGCACTTATGATGATACTTGGATAGGAGAAGTGATGTCTAAAAATTATAGAAAAGTCAAAAGGTAAAATGTTTTAATTGTAGTAAACAAGGTCTGAAAGGGGGTTGTAGGCAAGAGATTCCTGAAAATATTTTTTTTTCCCTAGAGACAATCCAAGCAGAAGGCCCCAGCCTTCTGAAATATGTAGAAGGTGTGGCAAAGGTCAGCATTGGACTAATGAATACAGATCAACAAGGGACAGACAAGATAACCATTTGCCGCTGGGAAATGCCTTGGAGGGCTTCTTGGCTTCAGGTCTCAATGGCAAATTTGGTTCAATCATCTCCTGTCAGCAGTGGAGAAACTCTTCCACAGCGCAAATCAAAAGACTTAATGCCCGTTGTGAAAAACCATACTACTCTGGATGACAGAAGAGCTTCAGTAGATACAACAGAATTTTCATCACAGACCATAAAACAAGTATAAATGATCACAGACCAAAAGACTAAGGCTAAAAATACAAATAAATGGCATTGTAATGGATGTTTTACTTGACACAGGCACGGGTGTGACAGTAATGTCATCAGAATCTTGGCATCCAGATTGCCCTCTTCAGGAGGTAAATATTCAGCTTCTACAGACTGGAACTTTATCTTAAAGCTGCAAGACAGGTTGAGGACAAGCAGGGAAAGTAAGGCTATAGGTGGTTCATATAGCAATGAATTTATGGGAAACCCAGACTAACATTCCTCCAATCTCAGAAACAAACCATACACCAAAGTATGCATCTCAGAAAAATACTGAAAGGTATTTTTAAAAGAACAATCAACAGCCTTTCAGGTTGCCCACAGGCACAACAGCTGCTGATCTGTCAAAGGTACCAACAGCCTTACCCTTAACGTGGTTACTTACAAACCTATCTAGGTGGGGCAAAGGCTGTTGATATCAGGAAATTTGCAGGCACCAGGACAGCTGGTACAGGAGCTAAATGCTCAATATATTGAAGGCTGGACCAGGCCTCGGAGCTCTCCAATATTTGTCATTTAAAATAAACCTGGAAATGGAGAATGGTAAGAGATTCAAGGTCACAAATAAGGTGATTCAGCAATGATCACCTCTTAGCCTTGCTTTCTCTGTTACCTAAAGGATGGCCTATTATAATGATGCTCTAAAAGACTGCTTTCTTACTATACTTTTACAAGAACAGGAGAGAGAAAAATTTGGCTCCACAGTACCTAAAAATTCCCAGCCTGTTAAAAGGTATACGTGGAAAATTATTCCACAAGGGATGTTAAACATCCCAACCCTGAGATGACATTTTGTACAACAGCCATTGGAAATAATTCATAAAGTTTCCTCAATCTATAATTTACCATTATATGGATGATATCCTACTAGCTTATTTAGACTCAGATACCTTAGTGGGTGGGGGGGAAATGTTTGAAAAGGAAAAAAAATACAAAGAGAGGATGCTACTGATTACTTAAGCTATAAGATAGAGGTATTAAAAAAATAAATTCAACCACAGAAAGTACAAATCAGAAGAGATCAATTACAAACTAGTAATGATTTTCAAAAATTGCTGGGAGATAGTAACTGGCTACAGCTCACAACTGGATTAACCACTCAAGCATTAAGTAATTTATTTCAAATCTTAGAAGGTGATAAGGACTTAAATAGTTCAAGAAAATTATCAGCTGAGGCTTAAAGGGAATTGGCCTTGGTAGAAAAGAAATTACTGGATTCACATGTGAATCATTTGGATCCACAGCTTGATTGTATTCTGGTTATTTTACCTTCTACGCATTCTCCCAAATGAATTCTTATGCAGAGAGAAGATAATATTCTAGAATAGATATTTGTGCCACTTAAACAAAATAAAAAATTAAAGACCTATGTAGATAAGATTTCTGAACTGACTCTTAAGGGATAATTAATACTTCACCAATTAGTAGGTAGAGACCCAGTAAAAGTCCTGGCACCCCTCACTAACGCTGAAATTGCCTCATTATGGACAGAAAGTGAACACTGGCAAAGAGCTTATAGTAATTTTGGTGGGAGATAATAGTAACAAATATCTCAAAAGCAAGAGACTTCAGTTTTTAAGGAAAATTGATTGGATCCTTCAGTACATTGTATGGAGACCATCAATGTCTGGAGACCCTACATTGTATACTGGTGCAAATAATCGGGAAAGAAAGACCACACATCAGGAAAGTTAAGTAAAGTGGCCCTAGGCCTTGTGATTCTGTTCAAAAGTCAGACATATGCTATTTTCATGTTATCATTAGATTTTCCAGAACCTCTTAATATGGTTATTGACTCTCTATATGCAGAAAGAGATTTTTTTTTGTTTTTACATATTTAAACCACTGAATGAATTCCAGATGATTTCGAATTAACTTTGTTACTTATTCAAATACAATAAATAATCAGAAAGAGAAATTATCCCTTGTATATAATACATACCAGGCCCTCTGACAAAAGGTAATAATGAAATCAACCAGTTATACTGTAGGAATGTGCTAAAAGCCTCAGAATATCCTAAGAAACACCATGTTAATGGCAAATGTTTGAAGAAAGATTTCTCTAACACCTGACAACAAGCCAAGGACCTTCTAAGCAAATACCCTACTTGTGTTTTGTATAACCAAACTCCACTACCTGCAGGAAGTAACCCAAAAGGTACTCAGAGAAATTTGGCAAATGGATGTGTTTCATTTTGCAGAGTTTGGAAAATTAATGTATGTGAACCATACCATAGGTACATATGCAGGATTACAATGGGCAACTGTTTTGAGTTCTGAAAAGGCTGATACTGTATTTATACTTTTATTAGAAATTATGAGCATTATGGGAATGCCTGTGCAAATTAAGACTGACAAGCTCCAGCATGTGTCTCTAGTAAAATGAAACAGGTTTTTTCTTGCATATTAAAGATAAAGCACATTACAGATAAACCACATAATCCTACAGGACAAGCAGTTATAGAAACACTTTAAAACAGCACTTTAAAAGATACACTTAATATTAGACAGTGGTAATAAAGGTCCAAGAGATAGATTTGCACAATGCTTCATTACCTTCAAATTTTTGTAAGGCTAAACAGGAAGGAATGACAGCCGAAGAGACACACTGGATAGCAGAAAAACTACCGAATTAAGTCAGCCTGTGTGTGTTGACCTCAGAATGGAAGCCAGGCTATGTGTTACGTTGGGGAAGAGGTTTTCCTTTTGTTTCCACAGAAGAAGAAAAGCTATGGATACCATCACAACTGATAAATATTAGATTTAAACACAAGATCTCTCTTAATTAGGAAAGGCCTCTTGATTAGTTCATCAAACAGCATGGCCTTTCAATCTACACTGATTTAAAAGATGCCAAAAAGGGAAACTCCCAACTTAGGATTGGAGAAGGGTTTTGTTTTTGTCTTTGCAGGATTAAAAGCATACAATTAAGACAACTAAGGAATCTGAAGACCACTGGACAAATGAGACATCTGAAGAAGGGAGAATTATCCAGAGAAAATGTCCCAAGAAAAAGAGTAAACTGACCTAATGGTATAGTACACTTCCAACAGGATAAAATCTCAGAGATCTTCCCAAATGTTTATTTCTGCTGTTCTCTATAGACATATAAGACAAATTATCTTTTGTAGTCCCCGTTCATTTAAAACTTAAATCTGGCTTTGGTGTGAGAGAGCGGCTCTCTCCTTCTCTAAACCCACGTATGCTTGTAAAAGAAAAATCCAAAGACCTCTGTCTCATTTCAGAAGAGCTGCCTGGTATAGGATAGAAGTAAAACAAAACTTAAGGGACTATTCTTTTGTCACTAATCTCATAATCCTTTGGTTTTATTTTGACTCTTTAAAACTTTTCTTAAGGTATAAATATTATCTCAAAATTTTAAATTTGTATACACATGCACACACATATATATATACACACATAGATATGTACATATAGAGAGATATGTGTATATATAAATCTTATATATGTGTATATATATATATATATATATATATATATATATATATATATATACACACACACACACACAGAGACACTTAAACTTACTGTGATGATATTAATGATCACATAGAGTACTAACTAATTCTAGGAATAGGCTTCATCTAGCTTCCTATATATGGTTTCAGGCTTGAGTCTGAAGCAGATAACTAGGAACTAAATGTGTGTACCCCGGATGTATTGTTTGTGGTCCCTTAACCTCTCCAAGATCTGCTGCCTATGACATTTAAAATGTTTAAGTTTTCTGCAGTGAACTGTGGCCACTCCTGACAGTGACCTTTGAAGAAGGATGGGGCACACAACAATGATTTTGTTTTGAATGTGCTAATATCAGTAAGCTGACAAACACCCCCAAAGATAAGCTTTGGACTACAAATGGCTCAGGACAATTTCAAGACAGTTAACGAATATGTTCAGCCTCATAGACTACTCCAACCAAGGACTTTAGACAAGGCCTGCGCCTTCCCATAACATCAAGACTGGACAAGCCCAGCTTTCCCAGGATTTCACCATTATCTCAATTTCCTCAGGGTCCCCAAGGATGCCATAACCCCAGACAACAGAAAGTAATCTTAAGAACAGGACACTGTCTTAGCTAGAATTTCTATTGCTGGAAAAAGACACTACCATGCCATAGCAACTCTTACAAATTAAACATTTAATTGAGGTGGCTTCCTGACAGTTCAGAGGTTCAGTCCATTATCATCATGCCAGGCAGCATGGCAGCATGCAGGCAGACATGCAGGCAGACGTGGTGCTGGAGCTGACAGCCCTATATCTTTACTCAGAGGCAACAGTAAGTCCACTGATACATCAGGTGGTACCCTGAGGATAGGAAACTTCAAATCCCACCCCCAGAGTGACACACTTCCTCCAACAAGGTCATACACGTTCCAACAAAGCCACGCCTCCTAACAGTGCCATTCCCTATGAGATTATGGGATTATAGGGGCCAAATACATTCAAAGTATCACAGGTGCCCATATTCCCAAGAAATGGGTGGGTGGTTTTGGTCATTTGGTGGATTATGGATGATTATCATCATTTGGGCGTTGGTTGCAAGTTGTTATTGGTCATAGTCAGGGAGAAAACTAAGGAAAGGAGACTAGCTCCAGGGATCTCTTTCTGAAAAGAAAAACGAGGATATAGAAATGATAGCATAAAAGGGTAGATTGTTGAATCTACTTTTAAACTAAAAAAGCAACTACTAGTCTCAAATATTTTACATTGGTATGGATTTTTGTATATTGATATAAATTTAAGGTTATTTTTGCTATACTGTATTATGTTTCTACTCTTGTTTAAAATATTTTTATATACTATTCTTGTTTAAGGTATTGTTCCTATGCATTGTATTTGAAATGTTAATGTAAAGTTCTAGACCTTAAAAGCGATTTAGGGTAAAAAAGAAATACAGGTAAGTAGTTAGTCATCTATAACTAGCAAACTTATAGTTAGTTATGTTAGGTATGTTTTCAAGGTCAAACATACATTTTTAAATAGACGGTCTTCAAACATATCAGAGATCTACGGACAAAGGCATTTAAAATGTGTTAATAGCAGAGAGCTTTTCATGACAGCAAGACATGTCTGTCCCTGGAAGTTCCAGTTACTTCAAAAGGAGGATGACGGATGGGCATGGAAGAACCTCCATTTGGAGTTTGCTTTCATTGTGGCAGTTAGCCACTGAGCAAAACTTGCCCTTGCCTCAATAACTGACGGTATGCTGTCCAAATTGGACAGGCAGAACATAAAAGAAGGAGACTGCCCAACTTTGCCTGCTTCACAAACCAGTATGTCAGATATTCTAGGCCTGTAGGCCAAAGATGGATGCCCCAAAGTTGCAGAGGAACCTTGGAGTGACTTCCATGTCGCCAGATGTCTCTGTCATGTCTATAGTTTTGGAAATTGCTTTCTCTCGGGTAATATTATATCCTTCTCGGGTATCTGATGGAGTGGAAGGACACACAGTTATAGCTACAGTTTCCATTAGTTATTATAGAAAGCAAATGAGATACAAAACTTAGGACTCATCAAGAAAGGATAGATGGACATTGTACATGGATTTCTTACTTGATAATTGTTGATTATGTTAGAGTTTAAACCCTTTCTTTTTATGTAGACAAAGTAGGAATTGGTTTTTGTTTTCACTCTGAGATCCCCAGTGGAGTCAGGCCTTGGTTTGGTAGGCAGAGTTCGTATTCAGTTGATCAGTATGGATCGTAGAGTTTTCTGGCTGACTCAGAGGAAGATAGAGGGACCCGGAGGAAGAAGGAAAGGCTTGGAAAGATTCACAGGTGTCTGGATCTGGGAAATGTGGAGAGTAGGGTCATCCAATTGTTCCTCCGCTCTTCTTTGTATTTAGTTCTTTTATCTCAATCTCTGACTCCTGAGTTTTTACTAATACTTAAGCAATTATGGTAAATGCTTTAGCCCTAGGGATCCAACTCAGGTCATCAGGCTTATTGACAAGTGTCTCTACCCACTGAGCCATCTCTTCAGCCCAAGTTCAATTTCTTAACAGTCTAACCTAGGGTTTGACCATGCGGGCACAGGAGCCAGAGTGCCTACTGAAACCCTGATGCCCCTACTTCAAGGGAACCCTGGAAACAATTTGGTTTTGTTTGTTTGTTTGTTTGTTTTTAATCTGTGAATAGAAACAAATGAAACGTCTGCTTGTACACTGATAGCTACACAAAGACAGGCATGTAGAATGAAGAGCATAAACATTACTCAGGGGCACTGGACCATGGCTCAGTGGTAGAGCATTTGCCTCTCAAACACAAGGGCCTGAGTCCCATCCATTACACCATGGGGTAGACAGGCAAGTGTCAACCTTCAGTACTAATGTTTATTATCCATTATAAAAAGTCTCTGTAGCCTGACATAGGTTGATATATCACACTGCAAAGGGTAATTACAAGATATCAGAAGATATATACACACATAGAATCCACCCTCCCATTTTTTAGCCCTGGCTGTCATGGAACTCACTCTGTAGTTCAGGTTTGCCTTGAACTCAGAGATTCACCTGCCTCTAACACCCAAGGGCTGGGATCACTGCCAGGCCACACAACCCCTTTCTATATTGAGACAGGATTTAAATCAATGGATCTGTACTTTATATGTCTGGAATGTGGACTTGACACATTCTATTAACCATTCTGTAATCCCCACCACCCCAAATTTCTTCCCGCCCAACGTCATGGACAACAGTGACCACAGCACCTCAGATCCAAACCCTGAATCTTAGTCCCCAGCACAAGGTGAGGTAGGAAGCAGGTGCTTTGTGTACACACACAACAACAACAGCAGAAGCTGAGCATCCTCTGCAAAGCTCCCATGCTGACTCTGAGGCAATTTAGGGCTAGTAACCGGGGGCATTTGATGTGGAGGAGCCAGAGAAAGTTGTCAGTTCCTGACTGAAAGTGTGGAAACCTTTGATCTAGGTTTATGAAGCAGATAAGCTGGTCAGCCCCTCACGCAGCGACAAGCACAGTTTGTTTGAATCTGCCAGTGAACAGCCGGACCCTTTCCCCTTTCCTTTGATTCCCCCCCCCCATAAGAGGTAAGAGCCACTGAATAATGGGGACAACCAGAGTCCCTGGCCCTCTCCATCATCGCTGCTCTGCCCCCACAGACAAGGTCTCTGCCTCAGCTGTGGCAGACAGCTGTCCCTAGAGAATGTAACCTGAGCTCCTAGCTCTTTGGTTCTGGCCCACTGAGAGGGATTTCCCTTTGTGAATTCAGCCCAGGTAAGGCGTAATTTACACAGATGCATACTTAAAAGCTGCACCAGATTCTTGTTTGGAGAGCGAGGAATTAACAGGACTCAAGAAGGGACCGCCTGCTGCACTGATCCTTCAAGAAAATACATCTTGATAAAATATGCAATGATGATAATGAAAAGCCCCTTTGGGGACCCAGGGGAAAAGAGAAACTGGAATCTATGTCAAAAAATGAATGTTATAAATACCCCCTCCCACTGCCGCCGCCAAAATCCTCCAGAGTAAACATAAAAGGAAAGCCTGCCAACATGCATCTTTGTCAGTAAACAGAGCCCAAGTCACTACTATCCCTGGAGCCAGTTCTCAACTGAAGGGTTAAGAAATGTGCAGAGCACAGTGTGACTGCCCCTCCCTGGGAGGGAGGGAGCTCACAGCAGGGGCAGACAGCACAGTGGCCACATGTGGCTTTGACACTTGAACGTGGCTAGCACTCCCACAGAAGTGCAGTCTGGTTTTATCCAGCTTAGGTTCATTTAAAGACAATTCTGACAGTTACCCGTGGCTAGTGGCTACTGTATTCCAGTCACTCAATAAAAATCACAACCCCAACTGACCAATACCTTTCACTTTTTAAAAACAAAACGCAGGTGTGGAGGTGCACACCTTTAACTCCATAGCAGTCAGGAGGCTAAGGCAAATGGATCTCTGAGTATGAGGCCAGCCTGGTCTACAGAGGAAGTTACCCTGTCTCCAAACACAAGACAAAACAACAACAAAAGCTCTGTCTCTGTGTGTGTGTGTGTGTGTGTGTGCCTGTGTGTGTGTGTGCACATGCATGCATGTGTTATATACACATGTGCACTTGTGCCAAGGAATGCTCATGAAGGTCAGAGGACAATTTCCAGGAGTCAGGTCTCTCCTTCCACCTGAGCTCCGAGAACTGAACTCATGTCATCAAGCTTTTGAGCAAGCCCCTTGCCTGCTGAGCTATCTTGCTGGCCCTTATTTTACTCTTTGAGTCAGGGGCTCTCTTCTATAGCTCAAGCTGGCCTTGAAGTCACCTTCTTCCTACCTACAGATCCTAAATGCTAAGATCACAGGTATGTGTCACCATACCAACCTTCAAAGTCAGAGCTCTACACGGCCCAATTGTGTCAAAACGCTATGCCTGTGAGACAAAGGTACTCACAATGTTAAAGGAAGTGAGTTCAGAGTGTCATTTCCTGTCATTTTGTTCTGACGACTTCAGTAACACTTCTATTACACTATGTCTTCATGTATTATGAACTGCACTTCCAGAAGATTCTGTATTCACTAGCCCTGATGCTACAGTCCCTCCCCTAAAGGTTTCAGAAACAAAGTAAGATAAACCCAGTGCTTGTGGACCTTCGGAGCTTTGCTTTCCTCCAGGCTGAAAGCAAATAGTGTCGGCACCTACCTCTCCTGAAGACTCAGGTGACACAAGAAAGATCCTAAGCAGCACCTGGCAACTAGGGTAACACCTAATGTTTTGTTAATAATGACGGGGCTTCTACAATGAAGTTTGATTCAGCAAAGTTGTTCTGGATCTAAACAGTTCATAGCCACCCCCCATGGCAGGGTGGCCTCCCAGCATCCTCCATCAACCTCCAAAGACCACACAATCACCCAGACTGGCAGCTCAGTCCCCTCACGGATGGTTACTGTGGTTCCATAAATGACAGAGCCACAGACCCTTTTCAGTGTCTCAAGACTTCGTGTGAGTCATCTGTCCCCTGAGACACTGGGTCAGTACTGAGACACTCTGAGGGACACGAAAACATTTTACCCTCTTTCACCAGAGAGCCATACTTCCTGTCTCCGGACAGCACTAAGTCAGCCCTGCTTCAGGTCCTGCTGAGAGGGACTATGGTGAAGGTCTCTGGGAGGCCACGCCCCCTTCTCAGTAATGAGATGGGTGTACCGGGACTGTGTCTCACAAAAAAAGGCCAAGTTGCCCTGCACTGACTTATTCTAACTGTGTCCTGCCTCCCACAGAAAATGCTCTCCATGGCGAACTCCAAAGGGCACCTCACCTCCACCAAGTTCCTGTCAGCACACCCATGACCCAGAATCCCTCGGGAGTCTAGGCAGAAGTGCACTGGGGTTCTGTGGACCTTCGGTCTTTCTTTCTTCCTTTCTATAGCAAGCACTCAACACATCTTTCATAGTCTAGGGTTTACTCTCCCAGAAGTCCTCTAATGACAGCATTCATCTTATCATTTGCAATAATTTAATTCTAAATCCACTTAGGGCAGGGGAGATGGCTCAGCGATTCAAGTGTTTGCTAGGCAAGAGAGAGGACCTGAGTTCAAACGGAAGACACACCAAAGCTATAACCCCAGTGCTCTTAGGGCAGTGGGAGCTAAAGGAATGAGACACTCAGAGGCCCAAAGGCCAGCTGGTATGTGCACCTGCGAACAGACAGTTGCTGAGTACAGACCCCCAAATTTATCCTCTGGCCTCCCAAACACACCTATGATATGAACATGCCCACACTCACACATACACACACACACCACACATTCACACACACACATCACACATACACACCACACACATCCATCACACATACCACACACACACACACACCACACACACATATCATACACACACCACACTCACACACATACCACACATACACCACATACACACATCACACACACCACAAACACATACCACACTCACACACACCACACACACACACTCACACATATACACCACACACATACATCACACACACACACTCACACACATCACACTCACACACACCACACACACACACACACACAAACATTACAATAAAAATTAAACCTGTTAGGTGACAGATTTAGGGCCTGCCTCTTATAGGCCCTTCTGCCTATAAACACACATCCAGGAGTGCCCCACTAGTCCCAGAAGAAACTGCCCTCTAGTCCCAGGACAACAATAATCTAATTAATCACCCTCATTTAGAGCTAGGAAAATGTCACTGTGATATGATCTCCAGAATCAAATTTATACTCTTTAAAGGAGTGTAAAATGGACTCTCTACACTAGAAAAAGTTCCAGCAATTTCCTCTATACACTAAACACACCTCTTCTGTGACATGGATATTTATCCTTAAGAATGGGAACTATGTCCCTAAGAACTTGAGTACAAATGCACAAATATTCATAGCACTGTTTTTCACAATAACCAACAACTAACAAAAAATCCTGGCTATAACCCACGTATCCAGGAACAGGGAGATATGCAAACAAATTTCATCACACACACACACACACACACACACACACACACACACACACACACATACCTTCTGAACACAACTCGACAGTTACAAAATGGAATTACTGAGTGAAAAAGAAACTTTACTCAGTACTGTAGAAATCCGAGTATTTGTCATCCAGAGCACAGGCTAAACTAATCCATGATAAGACAGAGCAGAGGTTGCCACTGGAAAGTTAGGGCTGGAGCTGACTAGTGGCGACCATGAAGAAACCCAGGTTGATGGTATATTCCCTGTCTTGATAAGGTGCATACATATATCAAAACCATGTGCAGGCGTGTGTTACCCTAAGAACACATATTGAGCACTGATGAAATATAAGTTTGACATAGTTACAAGTGACTCTGCACTAAGACCGTGAGTTATTTTAAAAATACACACAGCACCACACGAGATAGACAGATGATGGCTAGATGTGCAATACAGTCAATAAGGCAAAATGTTACAAAGTCTACATGAGGATCTGGCCTCAAACTCAAATTTCTCCAGCCTCCTCTACCTTCTGAATTCTGAGATTACAGGAGAATGCTATTGTGCCCAGCTACATATTTGTATGGTCCCTGTTGCAACTTCACTAAATGGTAACTTTTGTTTGTCCCCTTTAGTGGGGGATGGCTGGCTGTGGTGGAGCAGATCCTAATTCCAGCACTCGGAAGAAGGATCACTGTAAGTCTGAGGCCATCCTGGTCTACACACTGAGCCATCCAGACCAGCCAGGGCTACATAGGGAGACCATGGTAAAGCATCCAGGGCCACCAAGCCATAGGACCACACAGCTTCGGCTCTTTTGTAAGTGGACCATGGAGGAGCACAGGTAGCTTTGCGGGAACTCCTGTTTCCCTACAAACAGGCCTATTTCCCTACAGACAAAGCAATTACTTGAAATCAAGCCAAAAATTCGTGTTCCAGATAGAAAGAAATCACTGACTTGTACCCCCAATTTATTCTATTTCAGTTCCTGCACCAAATCCATTAGCTGACTGCACAATCCACTTCATTTGCCCCTTGTCCATGATGTGAGAAGGACAAAGGACAAAACAAGCCGGTGTCGTGCCCCACAGATGCTGGCACAGGAAGGCTCCCAGCTCGGGGCTGGAATTTGCTCAGGCCTCATGAAACCCCTACAGATAGCAGAAGAGTGTGCCAGCTCACGCTGGGTTACACTGATTCACGCACCACCCCTGAGGGTGGCTCACTTGAACTTCCCCCTAATTCAGCTGACCCGAAGGTAAATTAGGAATATTGGGTTCAGCGGCTCTACCCATGAACTTGCAGGCCGCTCACATTACACCCGGGCCTCCTTCCTGGAAAAGGCTTATCCTGAGATGACACTCCATGGTAGGGCTTGGGAGACACCTGTTCTGACCGTTTGCCTGTATAGACAAGAAGGTGCTGCTGCTGTGCAGATGGGCAGCCCCTCACATACAGAGATCGGCGCCAGCCTCTTTAAAACACAAGAAACAGTTTTTGTTTGTAAGCCCCTAAGCAAACTCACTGACACCGTCCACAGCCCACAGGGGGCAGCTGAGAGCCTGCAGCCAAGAGGCAGCAGGGAGCAGGCGCGAGGCTAACCCTGCCCTTGCTCGATTCTGGCCTCCAAAGATAGCGGTGCCCAGCGCGGACCTGAAGCCCTTGGCTGACAGTCAGGCTTGCTGAAATACACACACCTCCTCCCGGCCCAGAAGCCATGCCCACCCTGATGTGCCCGTGCCTGGGAGTGTGTAAGGACAAGGCAAGAAAAATCCCTTTCAGACGTGGGGGTAACACCCGTTTCTGGTGCCAGAGACTCGACTCCCAGAATCTTCACCGAGTCTCCGCGCCTGGCCCGCCAGCTTTCCAGAGTCGCTCGCCTCTGCTCTGGGTCGAGCCCACCTCCCCGGGAGCACGTGGGTGGTGGTAGCTCCCATCTGCTCCGAGCCCGGTACCCACAGTCTCCGGTCCCAGCCCACCTGTAGCCTCCTAGCGTCCCTCCGCGTCCTCCCAGTAGTTCCCGCGACTGCGGAGCCCATGACCCCCAGCAGACGAACTGACCCTCTGTCTCCCCAGCGCACTCGCGTGCTTTATTTTATTTTGTTTCCCCCTCTTCACCAAAAAACAAAACCAAAACAGAAAAAAGAAAGTTGACCCAGAACCTGGCGTCCCATCGATCGATCCCCATCCCCATTAGACCTGGACCGGGGGCTCGCCTGGCAGTTCCAGAGTCCAGAGGTGCCATGAGGAGCTGTCGCCCTCTCACCAGGATCAGGAGCGCGGAACTGCGACCGAGGCCCTGCGCGCCACCTCGCCGCACGCCCACCTACCTCTTGGGACCAGCGGCGGCGACCGTGGCGCGGGCTCCCGGAGACAGCGTGCTGCGTCCCGGGATGAAAGTTTGTGCCATGCAGAGCAGGGCGGCGCGCGGACGACGGGGCCCCGGGGGTGGGGGCAGAGCGCGGGGCGCGGCCGCTCGCGCGTCGCGGGTCCCTCGGGCGCTGGCCGCGCGGGTTCCTCCCCGGAGCCAGTGGCCGCCGCGCTCCCGCTCGCTGCGCCCTGCGCCCTGCGCGCTCCGACTGCAGCCCCGCCGCCCCCACCCCACCCACCCTACCCCGCGCTGCCGCCGCCGCCGCCGCCGCGCGTCCGCCCGCTACACTTCCTCTTCCTCTGAACTCATGTGCAAAATATGCTGCGCTGCATCTTCTTGGGGAAGCCGAGCGGCCCCTGGCAGGCAGACGCGAGAGACCCGTCGGCCCCGTGCGCCGTCAGCGCTCTGCAACACCCCCCACACACACGCCCACCCCCACCCCCACCCCGGGCTCTGGAACCCGCTTTGGAGAGCGCCAGGATGCCAGCCAACATGATGGAAAGGCGGCGACTGCCATCAACATGCCGATGGCCAGGGTGGGGAGGAAAGCTGGAAAGAGGTCCAATCTCGACCCATTCCACAGGTGGGAATGTCCCCAAGCAGCGCACGTGCTGCTGGATTTATCTCTTGGCAAGTACTACTTGGGGAAAGAAATAGTGCCACTGGCCTCAGCCTCTCTTCCCTCCACCTTATCCAGGCATCCAAAGGGTTAAAGATCTTGAGGGGATTGGGTCATCTTAGCCTAACAAGATGGGTTCTTCGAAGAGAAAATTGCATACATCAAAGAGAAGATGTGAACTAGTGTCTCCATGTGGCCAGTAAAACGAAATAGGATGGCTGTGCAGGGCTTGAGGGCAGGGGCGCTAGAGACAAATGGTCAGGAGGGATTTCTGCTTTCTGCCCTGACTCCCCTGTGACTGGGGTGACTTCGGGCCTGTTCATTTGCCAAGCAGCCCTTCCTTGTGCATTATTAAATGGGAAATGCTTGGAAGCACTCTGTAACTCAGCTATTATCGTTATTATCATCATTACCATAAGGGGCTGAGATCTAATTGATTACCCTGTTCTGGTTGGGCAAAGAAGGGTCCTGAGGCAGTGGAGCCGTGCGCGTGCGGAGGAGGGCTGATCTGGGCCCTGTGTTTTAATGAGGTCCGTCTGGTGCTAATAACACCCGCCAGGGGGAGGAAGTACTGTCTTGCTTGCAGGGACCCCTCTTGTGAGAGCCTCTCTGGGATTTTCTTTCCTGGGGCCATCTGTCTTCTACTCCCCCCCCCCATGTATGTCCTTTTCCACCTTTTTCTCTCCACCCACCACTTCCTGGCATGTCTCCCCACAGCTGTCCACATTTTCCCATCCCCAGCTGCCCCAAAGCCAGAACCCCTAGCCTTGAAACCCAGGGTTACCCTTAGCGTTGAACGCTTGTTTGTAAAGTCAAAAGGAGGTCTTTATGCCAAAGATCTGCCTGAGACCTGAAAATTAGGGTTCTCATGGGCCAGAGCCCTGGGTGCCCACGACATAAGAAAAGCAGCACCAGCCAGGGGTCAACAGGAAGTCACGGGCACTGGAAATGGGGGACAGAAAGGAGAAATTATTTTTAAACAAATTCTTTCCACTTATAAGTTTTGTGTACGTGGCTTTATTTAGTATGTGGTTTTGGGTTTGGGTTTTTTTGTTTTGTAAACACTGGTCCTTGGGGTTAATAAGATATTCTGACATTTTCCCATTCTCCTCCACTCGGAGTGCCAACTCTGTGTATTTAAATGTCTTCAGTGAATTTCTTCCCTGCCTGGTTCTTCATTTGTTTAGTTTTAGTTTTGTTTTGTTTTCCTGGAACTCTTGACCTGTCTTTGTACACACCCTGATGCTTCCTACCTGGTGCACAGTATTCGATACACATGTATGTAATGAGCTGAGGCCTCCGCATCCAGCTCACGGAAAGCTCCATTCAGTGGCCTACATTCAACAATTATCGCCAGTGTCCCGATTCTCTTCCGCCTGATGCCTGATAAGCAGCAGAGCCTTGGGTTCACTCATGTCATACAGAAAGCAGCCTGGAGTGCTGTGGGCTGGCTAGTTAGGGCACAGACCCTGGGCAGCCGGGCCTTACCTCTAACTGACCTCATCTCCCCAGCCTCAACCCCAGAGATGCTGGAGCTGTATCCTGGTGGGTTACCTTGGCAACCTCACAGTGTCTTCTGTTAGAATGTCCTAGGGCTGCAGCTTTTAATTCTATCACAGCAGTCTCTTCGGGGGGCTGTATAATAGTGCTGGTTTTCTTACGCTCACACTTACTTCCCCTATGATTTCACACTAAGTACTTGTGAAGGGAGCCGAACACGAGAGAAAAACCAAGCTATTACTACACAACAGGTCACAGATGCTCCCTGATCTGGGCTCCTGCCTGTTGGAAGCTGAGAAAATGCAGGCCTGGGTTAATGGGAAAGCTGGTTTTCCTCACACCCATGCTAGGCCAGTCTAGGAAGGCCAGTGGAAACCCACCTCAGCTCAAAGGAAGGATCCTAGCTGAGGCGATTTCATCCTGGCCTTGATAACACCCCTCATTTGGTGATAATCCAGCCACAGGTACCAGCACCTGGAGCAATTTTGCTGCCCTCTAGCTATGCGGATCCCAAGACCTTCCAAGGCAGCCCCCTACCCTCCCCACCTTTCCCCACACAGCCCTCAAACCACAATTCCACCTGTTAGGCCCACCCTGTTCCTAACTTATCTCCAACCAACTCCACTTCCCATGGCTCTGAAGGCAGAAATGACAGCATGGCACGGAAGGTAGACCCAGCAAAAGCTGGGGAATGAAGGACGGTTGCCTCAACTGTTTATTCCTGAGACCTGGAAACCCAGGGCGTATGCCTACTCTGCCTCTGCGAATGGCATTCACGTGGGATGGCAGAAGTCGCCTATGACCAGTGCAGCCACGATGAGGGTGAGGTCTCCTTTAGCTGGTGCTCCATGGTCCATCGCTGCGGGAAGACAGCTCCGTGCATGGTGGCTGTGGTAGAGGCCCCGGGGCTGCGGTTACTCCTGTTCGCACTGGAACAGAGCACATTTCAATCAGTATGGCAACCTCAGAGTCTGTCTTGGGGAGTGAATATGAACCAGGGTGTGGGGTAGAGCGTTTCTGAGTTTCTATTTTTGCATATGTATTGATCTGCATGGGCCAGCAAATTCTGTCCAAAGTAGTCAAACCAATATTTTTAAAAAAGCCATCCATAGGTGTCAGCAATTAGAGGAAATGTCGAATGAGAGTCAAATATTCCATGCCCCCCGCAACCCACCCACATAGCACTAATTCCTGTCGTTCTCTCCTGAGTCTGCTCCTCATTTTATCCCTGAGTCCCCAGTCTGTGACAGGCCCTCCTGTGGCTGAGACAGAATCTGCTCTCTGGAGCAAAGAGTCACTAGAGACTGGATCTCGGAATATCGTCAAACTCTCTGCCATTTAAGTCTTGTTCCCCTCACACAGCCCGGGGAATAGCCTGGCTTTGCCAGTACCATCCATTTCCCAGAGATGTGAGAGGTACAGTTCCCTTTTTAGCCGGGTTGTTAGTATCTGAAGGGAGGGAGGATTTAGAGCAATTGTTCAGGAGACAAGTCCATCAAGGCCGGGAAGCCATGGTGAACGGGGCTTATTTACATCTGTGGGTGACTGGAAGCAGAGAGAAGGCCTGAAGCTCCATCTGATTACACATTTCAAGGCCCACCCAAGCCCACTCCTTCCACCTAGGCCCCACCCCTTAAAGTGCCAGCACCCCCATTACTATCAGCAGGAAACCAAGAAGCATGAGACATCTCACATCGAACCTCACAGTACATCGACGTTAAGAAATTATCTGTATATATCCTTTTCGTGCTTTAATAAGGATCAGGAGAAACAGATAGGCTGAGTAGATGTTTATTCAGGGAGAAATAACTTACAACTGAGACAGATGAACACCAGCAGGTTCCTGGTCCCAAGGATGCCTCCCTCCTGATGCTCTTCTGTCCCTGGGCTGCAAGCAAGAGAGAGCTCCAGGGTCCTCGCCCCACCCCCCACCTCTTCCCCCAGGTAACCAAAGCCCCTGTCCCCACCCCCAATGGGCGTGGTCAGTGCTACGGGTGCAGACAAAGTGAGCATCTCACTACACATCCTTCCATCATCTCCCCTCTCCAGCCCAATGTTTTTGGCTACACCTGTCATCAGTTTAGACATAGAGAAAAAAAAACATAGTTTTACAAGGCAGAATTAGCACACTAACAAAAACAACGTTCTTAGTTTTTGAGCTTCCAAAGACAACGTCTACATATAAAATGAAAAGGAAGGGAAAAAAGGAAATCAAACAGAACCATCACCCAGTGTCTTATCTCCACTCCTACACATTGTTACTGCCTGGGGGTCTGGATCAGGTCTGTTTCCTCTGCCAGTTAAAGAATTAGAAGGCTACAAAGGTAGCAGCAGGAAAAAAATCTCAGATGCGGCAGATAGAAACAACCGAACATTGAAGAGATTGAGGAAACACACACAGAAGGCCCCTCAGGAAGGCAAAGCCTTGGGGTTTTAAGGGTCTTTTGAGGGAGACTTCATTCACTAGTTCAGGGTTTGTACAAAGACTGGGAAACTGAGAGACCCATGACATTAGGTAAATGTGTGCTGGCCTTGAACTTGTCAGGACAGACCTGCCCACTGTAAAGGTCCACGAGGCCTTTGGCTCAAGCTGCCAGGCCTTACTTAGTCTCTAGGCAGGAGGGGAAGAGAACAGGCAGAAATTTCCCACCACTATTAACTAGCTGTGTTCTCTCTCCTCAGCTCCTCAGCTGTCTGACTACCAGGGAGCTGTCTAACACCTAGTCTTGCTTTCACTATCTTAGCCATAGACATACCTGCCATGAATCCATGAATGCCTTCAGAGGAGAAAGGGGAACTCAGAGAGGAAAGAGGGTATTTCAAAAGGGGGTTGGGGACAGCTCCAGGTCTGACTGGAGGCAAGATTGACAGTGCACAAGTCCTTGGGGTCTGCTCAGCACCACTGGTCTGCTCTGAGGACCTGGGAAGAATCTGTGCAGGGAAACCTTCAACAGAGAGACAGGCCAAGTGTTGTTCATCCCGTAGTGGCACTGCCAGTGAACGCCCATCAGCAACAATGACAGCAACCTGGGACATCCAGGCACTAATGGCCACTCCAGATTCAGCCTTTACAACCACACGTTCATTGCTTTTGTAAACTTGTCTTGGGGTTTTGTTGCTGTGATTAAAACACAACCAAACATGACAAAAAGCAACTTGGGAAAGGAATGGTTTATTTCAGCATACAGTTGTAGTCTAGCATGAAGGGAAATCTAGAAAGGAAGCCAAGGCAGGAACCTGGAGACAGGATTTAAACAACACTTATCCACAAATCCAATCCTACAGAAAGTACTAGAAGGAAAACCCCAACGCAAGTAAGTTAGCTGTACCCATGAAAACATAGGCAATAGATAATTTCACACCAGCAAAACTTGATACACAAACACACACACATTACCACCACCAAAATAAAAAAAAATAGGTATTAATAATCGCTGGTCATTAACATATCTTAATATTAATGAACTTAATTCACTAACAAAATGACACAAGCTAACAGAATGGACACAAAAACAAGATCCATACTTCTGCTTCATAGAAGAAACACAACTCAGCTTCAAAGACATACATTGCCTCACAGTACAGGGTTGGGAAAAGATTTTCCAATCAAATGGACCTAAGAAGCAAGCCAGTGTAACTATCTTAATACCTAACAAAATAGACTCCAAACTAAAATTAATTAAAAGAGATGATTAAGGACACCTCACATTCATCAAAGGAAAAAAAGCCCATCAAGATGAAGTCTCAATAGTGAACATCTATACCCCCAATGCAAGGGCACCCACATTTGTAAAACAAACATTAAAGCTTAAATCACACATCAAACCACATACATTAACAGAGGACAACTTTAACACCCCACTCTCACTAACAGACAGGTCTGCCAGACAGAAACTTAATACAGAAATAAGGAAACTAACATGACTCAAGTGGATTTAACAGACATCTACAAAACAGTTCACCCAAACACCAAAGAATATACCTTCTTCTCAGCACCTCATGGAACCGTCGCTAAAATGACCACATACTCCATCACAAAGCAAATCTCAACAGATACAAAAAGGTGGAATAACCCCCTGTATCTTCTCACATCACTATGGGTTAATGTTAGAGTTCAACAACACAACTACATAAAGCCTACAAACTCAAGAAAACTGAACACCTCTCAACCGAATTATCAACGGGTCAAAGAAGAAATAGAGAAAGAAATGAAAGACTTCCTAGAATTCAATGAAAATGAATGTACAACATACTCAAACTTATGGGACACTGTGAAAGCAGTGCTAAGAAGAACATTCATTGTACTAAGAGCCTACATAAAGAATTTGGAGACATCTCATACTAGCAACTTAACAGCACACCTGAGAGCTCTAGAATAAAAAGAAGCAAACTCACCTACCAAGATTGGACTGCAGCAAATAATCAAACTCGGGGCCCAAATCAATAAAATAGAAACAAAGAGAACAATACAAAGAGTCAATGAAACAAAGAGTTGGTTCTTTGAGAAAATCAAAAATGTAGACAAACCCCTATCCAAACTAACTCAAAGGCAGAAAAGGAACACCCAAATTAACAAAGTCAGACGTGAAAGGTGGATATAACAACAGACACTGAGGAAATCCAGAGAATCAACAGGTCATACTTGAAAGACCTGTACCCTACAAAATTAGAAAATCTGAAAGAAATGAACAATTTTAGGGATAAATACCACATACTAAAGATAAATCAAGGCCAGATAAACAATTTAAATAGGCCTATAACCAACCAGTCACTACAAGTCTCCTTCTGTACAATGTGAATGTGTACTTTTTTCATTGGTTAATGAAATGGCCGACAGACCAATATCTGGGCTGGAAGTATAGGCAGAGCAGCCAGAGACAGGGGAAGCTGAGAGGAAGTAAGGCGGAGTCAGGAAAGATGCTGGCCAGCTGCTCAGGGAGCAGGACTTGTAGAAAATAAAGTAACAGCCATGAGCTACATGGCAAAGCATAGATACGAAATATAGTGGATTAATTTAAGTGTAAGAGTTAGTAATAAGCCTGAGCTATTGCTCAATCATTTATAAATAATATTAAGCATTTGCAAAAGTTATTTGTGAGCAGGCAGTCAGGTCAGGAAAACCCCTCTACATATGGCATTCAGACATGGGGCCAAAATTTCCACACACACACACACACACACACACACACACACACACACACACACACACAAACTGACAAAGCTTAAAAAAGGGATTCTAGACACACAAAAACGGAGTTAAGCTAGGTTTCTGGTAGCTACATTTTCTCTGGTGGGCTCTAATTACTGGTGGAAAGTAGATGCTCTGCTCCTTTAAGTGATGGCTTCCTGGCAGCTCTTTTAAGAGTCCCTGCTCCCAAACCCTTACATGGTATTCATGAGCAATGAAAGACACAACATGCTACTTGGTTGTGGCTTGGACTCAGAAACTTTCCACCAAAGCTGGGATGGTATACATGGCTTCCAGAGCTGGAAGTAAATGTTCGTCTGCCATGAGACCACATTCTCAGGGAATCGATGGGGACAGGGAGCACACCATGATCTACGATCTAAATTACACAAAGGTGTTTGTTTGTTTGTTTGTTTGTTTGCAAAACCAAGTTACAGATGTACAGTATGGACAGATTCAGACTGAAAGAGCCTCTAAACAGGTCACAGAGCATTTAAAAATTATGTGTAGGCTTAGGAGAGAGAAGAAAAATAATATATACATTCTAAGATTAGAAAATATAGTTCTAAAATAACAAAGTACTTTAAAAAGAAATAGACTAATAAAAATATAACATACCACATAAAGATGGGAAACACACAGAGTCTGAATCCTATATGTTATTGTGTTATCTTTGAATTTTGAGCAGCTAAGAGACACTGGATTATAGAAACTGCTATATTAAATCAACCTATGTATTTTAAAAACATCTTGACTTCAAAATTTAAGTCAAAAGGCATGTTACTTTGAGAGAGGTTATTATTTATTTCCACAGGAACTGAGAAGCTGCTGTTTCATTCTGGGTTAAGGGAAATCAGGTTTGATTGAGGAAGACCACCTTAAATCCTGGTTATACACATTAAAACAATCTGAAAGAACTACAAGACAAGTGTCATATATTTTACATGCTCAAACACATAACAAAAAATCATCTTTAGCTGACTTGTGTACAATGCAAATCTATACTTGTATTAATACAGATTATGTATGTTACCTTTAAAACATATATACACACACATATATGTACCTACATACATACATGCATGAATGAGCAAGTGGACCAGATGAAAATGATGGCCCAGATGATCCAACATTCAGAACAGTTTCCAAGCTGCTGGCTTCGATGATCCAGCACAGAATACTCTAGCCAAGACTTAACAGTCATCCTGATTTTTCTCAAGGTCCCCTTAAAGATGTCAGTGCACCCAACCAACAGGAAATAGTCGACAATCAACAGGAAGTAGCCTAAAAACTATGCCTACATCCCCAAAAATTGGGCTATGGATGTTTATTATCATTTAAGGGAGGGATGGTTACAAGTTGTTATTGGTAATAGTGATGAAAAACAATCTGAACAAAGGAGATTAGATTCAAGGATCTGTTTCTGGGAAGAAAAAGGGAGGATGCAGAAATGATAGGATAAAAGGGTAGGTTATTGCATCTACTTTAATCCAAAAAAACAATTATTAACTTAAATATTTTACATTGGTATGGATTTTAGTTTATTGATACAAATTTAAAGTTAATCTTGTTACACTGTATGTATATTTCTACTCTTGTTTAGGGCATTGTGATTATGCAACTCATATTTAAATGTAGTGTATAGTTAAAAATACAGATTAATAGTCATCTATAATAGTCAAACTTATACTCAGGTATGTTTTCAAGGTCATACACAGATATATATAAATAGATTTATGATCTTCAAACACTTCAAAGGCCTACAGAATGTGACATTTAATATGTTTAATAACCTACGGCTTCTCATGACAGTGAGACACATCTACTCTTGGCTTGGCAGCACCAATCTATTTCAGAGAAGATTTTGGGCATCAAAAAAAACCCTCTTTATGGAGTTTGCTTTTTATGGCAAAAGTTGTGGCAATATGGGCAAAGAAACTGCCCTTGCCTCAATTTCTGACAATATACTGTCCAAACTGGACCAGCAAGACACAAAAAAAGGTAACTGCCAAACTTTGCCAAGACAAAGTAGAACAGTCCTTCAGAATTCCCTGTTTCACAGGAAAATCTGACAGATATGCTAGGCCTGTAGTCCAGAGTTGGATGCCACCACTTTGGTGACTGACCAGGCAATGAGATGTCCCTGTTGTTAGGTAACATTTCGCCCTCTGGGGTCTTTGATGAAATTGAAGCCTAGATAGTTAGAATTATAGTTTTCCTTAGTTATGATAAGGGTAAAATCTTTGGACTGACAAAACTAGATAATAGAGTATTTTCTGTATTTTGTCAACTGCAAATGGACTGGATATTGTAGCTATAATTTTCACTTAATAACTTTCCTTTTATCAGACAAAAAGGGGGAATTCTATAAATTCTATAGAATGATCCTTCTGCACACTGTGAACCAGACTACAGTCCACAGACCTAAGGGAAGGTAGGTAACAAGGAGATCCCAAAGACAGACACATGGATTTCCCTGGGAATGGGAAATAGAGGAAATCTCCTGGGTAAACTGGGGGTGGGAATGAATGGGAGCTCAAAACATGAGAGATTGGGTTGGGTGGGTTGTGGCAGGATGGAGGGGGAGAGTAATGAAAGAGATGCCTTGTTGGGGGCAAGGATATTTCAGGATTAGGAAGAAACCTGATGCTATGGAAACTCCCAAGAATATGTAAAGATGACCCCATCTAAAGCTACTAGGAATAGTGGAAAGGGTACCCAAACTGGTCATCTCTAGTAATCAGACTGGAGACTACCCTAACTGTTATCAGAGAGCCTTCATCCAGTAGCTGATTGAAGCAGGCACAGAGACCCACAAACATTGGGCATACCTACTCCTCAGCACACCACTGCCTCTAGTAAGATGGAGGGACCCTATCACCCTCCAATGCAACCACACACTCCGATGTTGACTTGGGGAAGAGGAGATGCTTGTGTTTTCCCACAGAGCTCAACAACACCCATATGGGTGCCTACCTGAGACATGACTCTGGCCACCGAGGGACACCAATGGTTCGAGGAACCTGCTCTTCCACAGCCCACGCCAGATGGGTGATGTATGCCTTTCATATATACCAGGGTGAGATGTAGGAGGTGATATGTAGGAGGAAGTCAGCCAGCCAGCTAGACAGGTTGAAACACTTGAGAGAACGTCCCCTTGAGGCCAGTTGAGCATGCACATTCACAACTTCCTCTTGAGCCAACCTGAAATCTGCCAAGAGGCCTGGAGTCTTCTTATGTGATGGCCAGGACCAATGAGAGAGAGACAACACAGCTTGGCACTGCCCCTGGGTTCCAGGGGGGGTAATAAGAGGTCTGCCCATGCCCTCAATAAAAGAGTCTGCTTTTTCTTTCCACCTGGCTCCTGGAGTCTGAGCCACTGATTCTACACCTTCTTGCCCCCCTCCCCCAAGAAGCTCATGGGATCCATGTCATCCTCTATTCTTCTCAACGTCCCATAACCTGAATCAGAACATCAAAGGCTCACTGAAGTGTCCCATGGGCCAGTGCTATGTTAAGAGCAGCTGTGATCAACAGGTACTATTCCCAGGCTCAGAGAGCAATCAGTTCAACATATTTCATGGTTTATCTGCTCTCTACAAATGAAATGTGTCCTAGCTACATTGAGAGACTCACCTTCGGTTAATAAATTGTCAGCTGGGACTGAAGCTCAGGCTTCCGTTATCCTTCCACACCACCTTCGAGTAGCAGAAGCCATGTAACTGCCAGTTTACTGCAAAGTGGGCGTGATTTCACTCCAAACTGCCTTGCCTCCGTCCTTAGTGTTTGCTTAGTGCTTTCATTCCACAACTAGTACCTGGCCAAGGCCTGAGGTAGCAGACATTCTCTAAACCTTTGCTGAGTGTGTAAGTACAGTGAGATGATCCTGCTGCAGCTACAGACTGAAATGGCAGAGACACTCAGACTCACTCACCGAAACCTCCACTCCAGGGCAGTGGACAAACCTCAGCGAGTGCACCTGCACAGCACGCATGAGTGCCCGGGTTCCATCCCCAGGACCAAAAAGGAAATCACTAAGTGTAAATGTTATGCCTGATCCAAACAACTTTTGAAATATTAGTTGCTACTGTGCAATCTATGTCCTATTATTTCCTGTTACTCCCCTTTCTCCATCCCCAGATAAAACTATCTAGCATCTGTTTTCCAGGAATTACTTTCTTAGTAGAAAGGCCAAGAAAAATCTTGGAGGCCACAAAATAGTGGATCCCTGAGTTTCAAATATCTCAAAGAGTGCAACAACACATTCCAGACTACAGGGAGGATACAACAACACATTCTAGACTTCAGGAAGGAGGATACAATAACACATTCTAGAATACAAGGAGAAATACAACAACACATTCTAGACTACAAGAAGAGTTGCAACAGCACATTGTAGACACAGGGAGGGAGGAAAGACTAGAGGACACAGAATACACTGAGCCCCTGAGCAAAAGTGAGCCAACCCTGTCCCTGTACTTTATTCAGAAAGAAAGACAGAAGCTGGCCCAGTGGTGCATGACTATAATCCCAGCATCCAAGAGGCTAAGGCAGAAGAATCGCCAGTCCCAGGCCGTCTGTCTGAGCTGCATAGAAAGACCTTGTCTACCCGTCACCCTTCAGAAAATGTTTCTGTTACCCAAGTTGGACCTAGTTCTGAAGACTGTGGAAGCAACTGCAAATGTGGCATGCAGAGGCAAGCTGAGAAGCAAAGCTCGGATCGCAGAGCCATTAGTAGGAGCACAGCCCACTTTTTCTTGTGTTTCTTCTGAATGAGCCTTCTTAGAGCCCCGCACAGCAGCATAAGCCAGGACAGGATCAAGACCGAGTTCAGACAGAGCCAGGCGGCTGAGGCAAGTGCCCAAGAAAGCCCAAGTCCCACCTCCTGAACTGTGGCACACGCACATGGAAGACACGGTGACCCCCACCCCGAGCAGCTGAAGGGAGAGGTGGCAGGTGCTGTGAACAGCCCCACAGAGATCCTCTACATCTTTGGAAGTACCAAAGTCACAGGACGCTCTTGTTTCCTGCAAGCAGAGACCTGACCCAAGAGCTGGGGATGGACAGCAGGAGAACACAGCAACTACGTGACAGGAAAAGCCCCTTGGCCTTCCTCCTGGATGGTGAGTGATCAGGGACAGCTGAGCCTGTGCACTCCTTGGCCTAGAACTTAGCACAGTGCTAGGACACTGGACCAGTCCTGGCGTGGGTGGTGCCGCTGCGTCTCTGCTCTCGTTTTTGGTTCTTATTATGACACAGAAGAAACCTTCACTGAGAGTTTTATTTAAACAAAACCAAGAGATAATCAGCAGTTGCTTCAGGGTTTCAAGCCCTGAGATCTGGGGACTTTCCTGGCAGCACTCTCAGTATTAGCAGCAAATTAGGAGGGGAAATTCATCCATCTGTCCACCCATGATACGAGGGGAGGGCTGCCTGGCCCTGATGACAGCCCTCCTGGGGTCGGCTCTTAGATGATAACCATCACCATGCATGCCCTCATCACATCATCCCACTTCAGATGCTGGGACCCTGGGAATCCTGGCTTTTCCACATGTACTTGCCAACAGGACCTTCCACAGCTGTGCCTAAACTCTGCTGTTTGGGGGTATCTTAGTCAATGTTCTATTGCTGTGACCACAGCAACTCTTCTAAAGGAAAACATTTCATTGAAGCTGGATTACAGTTTCAGAGGGTTAGTCCATTGTCAGCAAGCTAGAAGCGTGGAGGCACATAGGCAGACATGGTGCTGGAGAGTAGCTTGAGAGTTCTATATCCAGATCCTCAGGCAGCAGGAAGAGAGAGAGAGACACTGGGCCACCTCCAGGCACATCTTCTTCAACAAGGCCACACCTCCTAATCCCTGCCAAGTAGCACCACCCTAATGACCAAGCTTTCAAATCTGTGAGCCTGTGGGGATCTTTCCTATTCATACCACCAGGGGTGCCAGGCAGGAACAGAAGGTAATCAGGGCTCAGTATGTTTGTAAGTCACATTTCAGATGTTATCACTGACTAACAGGTCACTCCTACTGTAGAGTCCCTCAAGTGGATACCATCAGATGGCAGCTACAGTTGTGGTCCTGAGACCAGCAAAGCCAGGACTGATCAAGTCTACCTATCTACTCATTTGTCTGTCTGTCCACCCACCCACCCACCCAAACATCCATCCATCCATCCATCCATCCAAACACTCACAAAGAGGCTTTCTGCTGCATGAACACCTCACCAAAAACACTCCTGTGAGAAAGGCAGAAGTGCCACTTCTTACAAGATAGCTTTGGACTACCACAACAACACTTGTACCTCACTCTGATGACCAAGTGTCCCAAGCCCGCCCAGATTCAAAGAGAGAGACCCACCCAGCAGAAGGAGCAGCATTAAAAGGAGAAAATGGACGCATCACAGCTACCATATTTGAAGTTACAAGTTACCATGTGCTGAGCTCCCGAGTCGCCAGAGTTGAAATGAGGGTCATTTGTGAAGGAGCAGGGAAGAGGAAGAAGGCTGTGACGAGAAGGGACATCTCTCTGGCTCAGGTCTCCACTGGAGCCAGCTGCAGGAACTCTGGCCAATTCAAGCACTGCAATCATGGCTCTGGCAGGCCTTGCCAACCCTCCGCCTTGCTACAAACTGTTAGCTTACGTTCCAAAAGCGAGTGGACAAGGTCCATTTCCTCTTTTGGCCACTTCTTCCTCCCGAGACTGACTACCAAAGTCCGGCAATCAAAAGTCCTCGTTGGCTCTCCCAATTAACATGCCCAGTTAAAGCTCACACCGCATCCTAACAAGGGCTTCCCATTTGGCCTTGATAAACTGCCGTTTGTCTGTGGCCACTTCTGTCCCCGCCTCTGTCCAGAGGCAGTCCTTTGTCCCCCCTAGGATGAAACCCCTGTCCCCTCTCCCTTCTTCCCTTCCCCCTTCCCTTGTCCCTTATCTCCTTTACCACCGCATCCTAGCCCATTCTAACACAGACACCCTTTTTCCTCTTCTTAAAAATCACACCTACAAGGACATTTGCTGCTCTTTTTCAGCCTGAGGCAGAAAGTAATCACTTTAACTTTTCTTCTCTGTTTAATAAAGGGCCCCTCTGTGGAAACAGGTATTTGGGTGTCTTTTGTACCAAACCAGGGTTCTGGGATGGAGACACCCCTCCCCCACTGTGCGGGAATCCCCTTTGCCCACAGCATCTGGCCCTCTAGGAGGCAAATCAATTGGCTCCCCTGGGCCACATCCGCCAATTTCCAGCTAGGGAAGCCCCAGGTACCTCACAGAGAGCTTTACTCAAGCAAGGTTTGCAGTATGGGCCTTCAGCAGAAGTAGGTGGAAAAGCCCCCTGGAAGGCTGAGTGTGAGCCTCTACTACAGTAGGAAATGGCATATTCACCAGCTCTCCACCAACGAAAAGACAAGTTCCATTATAAGCCAGGGAGGCCAGTCCTTAGGCTGACATGCTGATGGCATGAGCTGAAATCACACGCCTGGCTTAATTCACATAGATCTGGGAACTGTATTCGTTAGCCTCCTCGCCACTGTTAACAATATAGAAAGGGACAGCTTTGTTCTGCCTTAGGGTTCCAGAAGCTCGGGCTACGAGTACTCCCATATAACATCAGGACAGCAGGACCATGTATCAGAGGGCATCCCTTAGGCAGAGAGGAAGCAGACAGCGGGCATCACAGATCCTGTTTCTTTTTCCATCCAGGTTTTCAAACCACGGAATGGTGACTTCCATGTTTAGGATGGCTCTTCCTTGACTTTCTACACAGACATGCCAGAGGTGTCCCTCACCAGGTTCCCAGTGATTTTAAATCCAGGCAAGGTGACAAGTGTAAGGGAAAGGGGCCATCTAAAGAAACACCCTGAGCAGAGCCAAGGAAACATACTCTGGCCCTGCAACCAGAGCCAGAGAAACGCACCCTGACCCTGAAACCTGTGCCAAAGAGACACACTTTGTCCCTGGAATCAGAGCCAGTGAAAGAATACATCCAGGCCCTAGAATTAGATCCAAAGGGCTAAAAAGACCAGTGAAAGAAATATATGTCAGCCCTGAAACCAGACACAAATCTGACCCTGACCCTCAGCAGAAAACCAACCAATCCCTGAGCACCAGATCTAGGCAGTCTGAGCTCAGGACTGAAATCTGACCAATCCCCACCTTGGAAATCTCCCTGGGAAAACTCCATCCCTAAGAAGCACTGTATAAACCCCATGTCTGTTCAGCTTGTGGCTGTTGAGCCTCCCCGGCTGTCCTCTTCCGCCGTGGCAGAGGGCAGTCATTCTGCTGGATTCTTCCCTCCCAATAAATCCCTTGAATGAGGTTTGGGTGAGACCTCCTTTCGCCGCTTTTGCCGGAGCAGACACAGAGATGACCAGAGACGCAGAGATGACCCCGAGGGGAGCGGCAAAGTGAAGTTGTTACACTCCACTTTCCATGGGGAGTGAAGCCGAGCTGTCACAACTTGGCAGGGGAAACCGGCTCCTGCCAGAGCAGAGCTGATACACCAGGGAAGCCTTTCCCTGAAGCTGGGCTGTGAGCTGCTATGCTTACTGTGACCATGTATTCCTTGGCTCCCGAGTGCCAGAATCCCTGTCCATCCCAACCAAACTGTCAAAATGCTTACAAGGACTCTCACAGGAACCCAAGCAGAGGACACTGAGAGCCAGATCGAGAGGCTCAAGCCTGTCTGTGATCCCAGTCCTCGGGGCTGCGGATTGCTATGACCCTGAGGGCTACATAGCGAGCTTGAGGCCAGCCTGGACTATGGAGTAAGATCCTGTCAAGGACGGGAAGGAGGGAGGAGGGAAGGAGAAAGGAGGGAGAAGAGAGATGAGAGAGGGAGAAGAAGGAAAGGAAAGGAAAAACAGACCGGGGGGGGGGGGCAAAGAATCCACTTAAGTGAACATAAGCAAAGGCTAAAAACACTGGTCCATAACTGAGTTAAGGGAAGCTGCTGTCCAGGCTGAGCTTGGCTCAACTTTCCTTCAAAACTCTCCCCCTTCCTCCTCCTCCCCTTCCCCCCCCCTCTCTGTCTCTCTCTCTCTCTGCCTCTCTCCCTCTCCCTCTCAGACTAGTCCTGGTTGGATAGTAAGAGCACATCATTAAGAGCCAACTCCATCCTCTCTCAGGCATCCCCCGAGAAGAGGATATTCAGTCCCAGCCAAGCTTACAAAATCCTGTCACTGAGTATCTTCAGCTCCAATTTGCCAGACTAGTCCCGTGGCTCTTCCTGAGCCAGTCACTGTGTCCAAGGTAGTGTGATACTCTGATTGGCCAGGCCTGAGTCACATGCCGACCGAGGCTGAAGATGAAATTTATTTCTTTAGAACCACCAAGATTGAGAGTACAGGCGAAGCAAGGGACAGGAAAAGACGAGCGGTTATCAGATGTGGGGGGCAGGCCAGCTTCCTGCTAAGGAGCGGCAGGGCAGCGTCACAGGGACAGAAGGGCAGATTGCATCGTCACGCTGTGCACACCAACTCCCCTGGAAGACTGACCAAAATGCCAAGGGAAAATGTACACTTCCCTCTTTCTTTTCGGAAATTTCATTTCATATGTGTGGAGGATAACTGAGGATAACAGAGTCGATTCAAGCCGCGTGGGTTCCAGGGATCGAACTCAGGTTGGCAGCAACCCTGGATACGTGTTGGACCGTCTCAGTGGCCCCAGGGAGAACATTGGTTCCAGAATGTGCTTGTGGATGTGCCTTGAGCTGGAGGGTTTGAAATCAGGCCACAGTTATCACGGTTTTGTTCTCAGACTAAAGGAGAGGGGGTCTTAGTGACCACACATGGCTTAGGAGCTACCCGTAGAGGTTTGTAAACTGAGATCTGGGAAGAAAGTACAAGGACTTGTACATCTGTTAATGAGCCAGGACGAGTATACCGAAACACACCAGAAAGAGGGACTTAATGAAAAGGTGGGGGATGGTAGCAGCCATTCATTCCTGAGTTCTGCTGAAGATGAAATAAATTGAACCATTAGGGAGTCAAACATGAAAAAGGAACCTTTGTTCAGTGATGACATAAGTTTTAATCTTTAAGTGTGAGGGTCCTCTGGACAGAGGAATAAATGCAATCCCCACCTTCCGATGGACACCACAAAATTGCGGGGTCCCTGGGAAGCAGAAGAATGCAATCCTCGTCTTCTGACAGCAGGGTGGATGGAGACCATGGAACGTCGGGGCCCAGGACTCTGAGGACCTGCTTCTGCAGCCTTTGAGACTTTATTTGTGACTGAAAGTGGCTGCCATCTCTGCAGCACACCCACCATTAGGAGTATTTGGGGTGTGAATGCCAGAATCGACTTTGGTGTTTGAGAGGAGTGGGGTGGGGAGGGATGCTTTTCTTACATAACAAAACTCTAAGGGACAGCTGGTGGCCCTGACTTGCAGCTAATATTTTGGCTTTTTCTTCAAAGTCTGCAAGATGGCTACTGCAATGCCTAGTACCATCACCGCCTTCCACCGGAAGGAAGTGGGAGGTTGTTCTGTGAAAGCTGGAGAACCTAAGTTCAAGTCCTCCACACCAATGGAATGTCAGGTGCCTTGGTTTGGTCATCTGTCATCCAGCACGCCTACAGGAAGTTGGGAGTCCCCAGGAGTTCACAGACTACTAACCTGTGTATACAGAAGCCCTAAGACCCTGTGTCTCTCTCTGTCTCTCTTTCCCTTTCTCTCTCTCTCTCCCCCTCTCTCTCACACACACTATTAAGCAAAGACGTAGGGAGAGGGAAGAGGAAGCGCGCACATCGGAAAACTTGGACTGTCAACGCGAGCTTGCGTTTTACTGATCACCTCCATCTGCAGTGTGACTCGGGGCAGGGTGTGACAATGAGGGCTGTACCACCCCCACCCACGGTGGTGGCATCATTTTACCGGTTTTGCAAATGCCCACCTGTGAACAGGGTGTGGCCAGGTTTGTCCCACAGCTAATGCTCTCATTCATATCTAGACCATTTGTCTCTCTCAATTTCAGTTTTCCCGGCCAATGAATCATTCACGGTTGGCTCTTGTACTTGTCAGCATCCTCCAGAGGAACAGTTGGGCATAGAAGGAGAGTTACTTAATTTTTCCTTTGCATTATCACTAGTATTTTATACAATATTTTAATTGAGATTAGTATTTTATTATCGTGTGTGTATAGGTTCTGGGGGTCAAACCCAGGTCATCAGGCTTGGTGGCAAGTACCTTTACCTGATGAGCCATCTCGCTGATCCTAGGACATTAATTGGATCGAGCATGCAGGTGGCCACAGCTGGACTACACCAGAGGCTGATGTTCCCGGTTCACTGCTGGAGACCTAGAAACTCCCCAGCACTGGGTCCACATTGAAGGCAGGGGGAGTTTGTTAGGATTCAGGCATTATCCTGGCCTGCCCCTGTCACCTGGCAGAAGGCACTCAGGCAGTACCCTGGCCAGGCCAGGGTGCTAAGTGCTACAGGCCACTACAGAGTCTGTACAGAGATGCTAAAGCCCCTTTGCGAGACAAGCTCCGCCCATTCCTGTTCTCTTTCCATCACTCCTCTGAAAGCGCAGGCGGGTCATTGTGTCCTGTCTCTCTCTCTCTCTCTCTCTCTCTCTCTCTCTCTCTCTCTCTCTCTCTCTCATCTCTCCTATCTCTCCTATCTCTTCCCAGAACCCTTCCCCTTCTCCCAATAAAACCTCCCAAGTAAACAGTGTCTGCATGGCACGTCTGTCTGTTTGTTCCTCACCTGCTGTGGTTCGAACTCATCTGCCGAGGTCCAGGCTCTTGCCGTATTATAACAGAGTTGGCATGATGTCCTCGGAGGATTGCTTTAACAATGGCGAATGCCTCAGAGGGGCTTGCACACCCAAGTCCTCCTGAATCCCTAATCTTCTCCCTGAGCTCTCAGCCCTTCGGATGGTGCCACAGGAAGGCAGGGTGTCTCTTCTCCCTCCAGTCACTGTCATTGTCACCGGGGTTATTTACGGGAGCGTGGAGGACAGACGCACAGGAAGTCCCTCTGGATGTCATGCAGGCAGTTATACCACTTAAGGATGCTCCACTCTGTTCCCCAGGCAGTTTGCCATTTCTATGACCTCAGGGGAGGAGGGGCTTCGGGGGGTCTCTCCTCTCTCCTCAAGAGAATGCGAAATAGGCCTGCTCATTTGAGGATTTTCTGTTTGGGTTAGCACAACTGCTATGCCTCCAGGCAGCGGCATTCATGCCCCGCCCAGAGGAAATAACCACAATACAGAAGCTCCAGCCTTGCAGACTGCAGAATCTGAGAGCCATGGGGAACCTTGAAGGCTATTGTGGAGGAATCCTCGCAGGTCATAAATTCTCGCTTTTGCCCAGCGGGTATTGAATTTCTGCCCACTGTGGGTAAGAGTCATGATTATGTCAGAAGCTGTACAAACACTCCCAGTGTAAGTGGGGGTGAGGGGAAGATGGTGTGTCACAGGGAAGCAGGGAGATGCCTGGTGTTTGTGGTTCTGGGCAGTTGGTCCAGCTGCAGTGATGCTGGGAAGTGCCCTGTCTTTTCCCAAGGTTGTGAAGGGTCTCTGGGACAGGCAGCACATGCCAGCAGTGGATGGCATTCCTGCAGGGATTTCACCCTGGCCCACTGCCTGGAATGGAGCCAGGAAGCAGCTTTTGCCTGTGCGGTGCTGCGTGAAGGCCGTGTGGACAAGTTTGAGTTGCTTGGCCCCTCTGGGCCACAGCTTTGCATCTGCTCCTTCAGAGGCAGCATCCTCAAGAGGACCCTCACTCCAGTACAGTTGGTCACCTGGGCCTGACTGACTTTCCCTGAGGCCTGACGACTTCTGATTTGAGCATCCTGGACACAGCCTCCTGACAGGCAATACCTCGCCTCCTTCCTGCCTCCTAGGTGTCCTTGCCCGCACAGGAAAGGGGTTGCTCTATTAGGTTTTGGGACCTCCTGTCTGTGGTTGCTGAAACTGCTTTCCAATCAAGAAAAACTAATCCAATTCAATGGCTACTCCAGTCCCCGCACACAACACTTCTCTGCACACCCAAGGCCACCGATTGCAGTCTCCCTGACTCTGAGGGAGGAGGAGAAGCGTGGAGTACATCCTGGAGATCCACTGGTAGGTGATGTTGAAAAGAATGTGATGTCCGTGTCCAAGGTGCACCAGGAAGCGACACACAAAATGCCCACGCGAGTGGCTGATCAGACAAGAGATGATGGCCACTCCCCTCGCCCCTGTGTGGTGGTGAGGAAGCCAGGGAGCAGAGTCCCCACAGCTATGGCCAGGGAGAAACCACTGTGTCCCCGTAACAGGCAGGGTTCTCATGGTTCCCACAAGTTAAGGATTTGGGCTGTCTCTGTCTAAAAGATGGAGCCTATCGGGCCCTTAACCAGAGTCTGCAGGCCCTGAGAGCGCCTGTCTCTCCGTGTCAGGCTGAAGTTTAGTGAATTGTTCCCTGAAAGGAGACGCAGGCAGAGTGTGTGAGCTCCGGGATCCCATGGCCTCAGTTTCCAACTGTTGACAGTGGCTCCCCAGGAAGAGCTGTTTTCACAACGGCCTGATACAAGCTTGGCCATATGGACAAAAGGAAAGCAGGCGTTGACACAGACTCGGCCCTGCTCTGCAGGAGGTGGCGCCATGTATGCAGCCTGTGAACGGACCTTGCCATGCTCATGTGAACTACAGAGTCACAGTCTGCAAGCCCTAGCTCTCAGCTTGCTTCTCAGGCTTCCTCCAGCCATTAGCTGCCTGCCCGGTACTCTGCTTCCTGTCAGTCTGCAGGGGTGTGTGGGAGTACGTAGGGAGTAGAGGTTGTGCAAAAAATGTGCAGGCATGGCCAGGGGTGTGTGGGTATGGTGTGTTCAGGGATGCGCAAGTGTTTGCATGGACCTTAGGGATACACAGGGCACGCGGATGCGGGGGTACAGGTAGGTGTGTGGAGGGTACAAGGATGTGGGTGGGTGCAAGGGTGCGGAGATGAGCGGTGATGCGGGATGCGGAGATGTGTGGAGATGAGCGGTGATGCCGGGGTGCGGAGATGAGCGGTGATGCCGGGGTGCGGAGATGAGCGGTGATGCCGGGGTGCGGAGATGAGCGGTGATGCGGGGTGCGGAGATGAGCGGTGATGCCGGGGTGCGGAGATGAGCGGTGATGCCGGGGTGCGGAGATGAGCGGTGATGCCGGGGTGCGGAGATGAGCGGTGATGCCGGGGTGTGGAGATGAGCGGTGATGCCGGGGTGTGGAGATATGTGGAGATGAGCGGTGATGCCGGGGTGCGGAGATGAGCGGTGATGCCGGGGTGTGGAGATGTGTGCAGATGAGCGGTGATGCCGGGGTGTGGAGATGAGCGGTGATGCGGGGTGCGGAGATGAGCGGTGATGCCGGGGTGTGGAGATGAGCGGTGATGCCGGGGTGCGGAGATGAGCGGTGATGCCGGGGTGCGGAGATGAGCGGTGATGCCGGGGTGCGGAGATGAGCGGTGATGCCGGGGTGCGGAGATGAGCGGTGATGCGGGGTGCGGAGATGAGCGGTGATGCCGGGGTGCGGAGATGAGCGGTGATGCCGGGGTGCGGAGATGAGCGGTGATGCCGGGGTGCGGAGATGAGCGGTGATGCCGGGGTGCGGAGATGAGCGGTGATGCCGGGGTGCGGAGATGAGCGGTGATGCCGGGGTGCGGAGATGAGCGGTGATGCCGGGGTGCGGAGATGAGCGGTGATGCCGGGATACGGAGATGTGTGGAGATGAGCGGTGATGCGGGGTGCGAAGATGAGCGGTGATGCGGGGTGCGAAGATGAGCGGTGATGCCGGGGTGTGGAGATGAGCGGTGATGCCGGGGTGTGGAGATGAGCGGTGATGCCGGGGTGCGGAGATGAGCGGTGATGCCGGGGTGTGGAGATGAGCGGTGATGCCGGGGTGTGGAGATGAGCGGTGATGCCGGGGTGCGGAGATGAGCGGTGATGCGGGGTGCGGAGATGAGCGGTGATGCCGGGGTGCGGAGATGTGTGGAGATGAGCGGTGATGCCGGGGTGTGGAGATGAGCGGTGATGCCGGGGTGCGGAGATGTGTGGAGATGAGCGGTGATGTCGGGGTGTGGAGATGAGCAGTGATGCCGGGGTGCGGAGATGAGCGGTGATGCGGGGTGTGGAGATGAGCGGTGATGCCGGGGTGTGGAGATGAGCGGTGATGCCGGGGTGCGGAGATGTGTGGAGATGAGCGGTGATGCCGGGGTGCGGAGATGTGTGGAGATGAGCAGTGTGCAGGTCTGTGAGGTGTGTGTGTGGAGGTGAAGGTGAGATATCTGTGCTAGGAGACATGGCTCAGTAATTAAGACCACTTCCCTCTCTCACAGAGGATCGGGCTTGCTTCCCAGCACTCACACTGGGAGGCTCACAGTGTCTGTAACTCCAGTTCCAAGCATCCATGGTCCTCCTTTACCCTCTTCACGCACACGCATGCAATGTGGTGCACGTACAGACAAGCAGGCCCACACACATCTCCACCCTAATAGTAATCAATAAACACGTTTTTTAAAAAAGAGTGAGGGCATGTGGCTGTGTAACAAGGTCTGGGTGTGTGAGCAGATGTGTGTGAGGGTGACGGGGGATGCTGACACATGCAAGTAGTGTAGGGTGTTTGGGTATCTGCGAGTGTTCAAGGGTGCAGCTGTATATGCAGTGCTGTGCAGGGCTGAGCACAGGGTTGCTCTTGGGTTGCTCTTTTGTCCCGGGGAGGAGGAAGCAGTCAGGGCTCCCCAGGCCTCCTCCTGTGGTCAGTAAGCTGACAGGAAAGCAAGGCTGGGTATAGTGATGGCACACATATCTGGTGGAGCACCCCAGCCAGACCCGCTCCCGCCACAGCAGTGAAGACCCTTTGAGAAACCACTATTTGCTGGGAAGAACTTTCTGGATGTGTGTGTGCTGAAATTTCGAGAATGCACCACCAAGCACTCTTCTAAATATGGTTCCTGGGGAGCAAGCTCAGGGCCTCGCGTTTGTGCAGCGAGCTCTGTAAAGACTGAGCAGCTCCTCAGCCCTGCAAATATGGCTTTCTGTAAGTGTGATGTGTTTCTCTAAAGAAACTCTAAAGAAGAGCTGAGTTTGGAGTAATCCCCCCCCCCTGTAGACTAGTGGGGAGGAAGTCAACCTAGCGACCAGCCCTGCTGAGTTCATCTCTGCTGCATGGTGACTGTTGGCTGAGGGAGCCTTGGCGAGCCCAACAATTTTATCCTAAAATCAAATTGTCTTTTACACTTAGCTACACAAGATCCGATCTGAGGACCACACACTCCAGTCAGGACACAGGCACTTACTGGTCCTGCCTTATGAGTGGAATTGTCGGGTTTTCTTCATCTTTTCTTGGCTCACATTTTTGCCAACTTACATACTTCTTCTGAGTTTCAGTGTCTTTCCACCAAACCAGATGTTTCTGTGGCTTTACTATGTAGGTTTGCTCTCCTTCCAGGCAAGCTTGTGGCATCTGATGAAACACTGATAAAGCTACTAGAGGATGATGCCATTGTAGACCAGGAGCTTCCATCGCCGTCTCTGGTGACTTTGTTAAATAATGAACGGTCGAGCATTTCATCATTCACAGTAATTCTTTTTAATATTCTACCCATCTTAACCTGTGGGTGTCTGGGTTTCCTCCTAAGAACAATGGAAGCCATTGAATAATCTTTGGCAGAGAATAACGTGGCCAAGTTTATGCTTTTAACAGATTTCTGGAGTTGTTGAAATGGACTGGGGAATAGGGGTGAAATGAGGGACGGCTTCAAAGTCACTGTAACAGACTTACGGTCACTGTGTTAGTGTGGCAGGAACTGATGAAGGCTGGACTAACATGGCAGCAGCCAAGTTGATTAAACTCTGATTAACACAGATAAAGCCAAAGCAAACACTAAGAGGGAGGCTAATAATTCCACACACCAAAGGGCAGAGCTACAGTCCTAATTAGATGATTAGCATCTTCTGTAGCACTAACTGGAGTCAGTGGTTTGGTCCACTTCCTTGGGAGTTACCTCCAAGGTCAAGAATGTCTACAGACTATGGACCAAATTCTTTATGCTTTAGACAATAAAGTTCATCTAAAGCGGACAGTGTTGAATAACCAGTCTTCCAAAAATTACAAGAGAACCCATTTTCCTCCTTTGCTGTGGCAGATATATTTGAACATCAAGCATATTCATGGAGGGAGCAGTCAGTCGACTTCTGCTCTCTCCTTCCAGGATGGGTGGTGCCCTTACTCAGCTAGACGGTCTGGGTTTTTAAAATGCCATGAGGTTGGACCGCATGATGTTTTAGTAAAGGGACAAACATCAGAAACACAACTGCATCTTCAAAATGTTTTTCCCCCCTTTGAGAGTGGAAAGTTTTCTGTATAATTTTTGCAGCCACACACAGATGCAGAATATGAAAAGATGACATAACATGCCAGTTATGAAAATATGTCTTCATTCTGAGCAAACACAGACCTTTCCCTGATATGCCTTAATTCTTCACTTCTGGAATTCTGGCTGGAAAGAGAAATGACAGCTTTCTCCTACAGCAGCAACTGGAGACCAGCACCAAAGGGAAGCAAATCTGAAGAACAAAGAGGTCAACAAAGCACACTATGAAACTCGTCCTGTCTGCTCACTGAAGGTGATTTTAATCCATTTCCTACTGCTGTAACAAAATATCTGAGACTGAGCATCTATCACGACAGTTCTATTTTTGGATCTGGAGCCGGTATCCACATGGGCTCTGTGTCACTGGGACATGGTAAGTGAGCTGGTATGTCTCTTTTCCTCCTGCTGTGCCTTATTTTCTCAACTCGTGTGTGTGTGTGTGTGTGTGTGTGTGTGTGTGTGTGTGTGTGTGACAGTGTGTGTGTATGTGTGTGTGTGACAGTGTGCGTTCACGTGTGTGTGTTCATGTATGAGTGTGTTCATTTGTGAGTGTTCACATGTGAGTGTGTGTGTTCACGTGTTCAAGACTTGGGGTTGGGCATCACATTCAAACCCTCAAAATGGGATGGGAGATTGTTCTACATTTGCATAATTAGATGTTTGGGGACCCTGATTGACCTATTAATACTCAAACCATGTAACTAGGTGCTGTGGACTATTCCTTTACACTGTGTGAATATATGTCACTGTGGTTGGTTTAATAAAGCTGACTGATCAATAGCTGAGCAGAATAAAGTTAGGTGGGAAAGCCGGACTGGGAGAATGCTGGGAGGAAGAGGGTAGACTCTGGGATCATCAGTCAGATGCAGAGGGAGCAGGAGACGAAGGTGTCAAGCTAATAAAGGTACCGCCATGTGGCAGAGCATAAATAAGGAATATGGGCTAACTTAAAGTATAAGAGCTAGCTAGCAATAAGCCTGAGCTATTGGCGGAGCATTTACAATTAGTGATTATTTGGGAAAATACTGCCATAGGATAGGAAACTCCACCTACAAATAGGTAAGCTGCTAAGGCTAAAATTTGACTTTGGTCTGTTTGCATGTGTGTTGCTGTTTGCCACAGGGTCTTTCCATGTAGCAAGACTTAGATCATGATCCTCACCTCCTGAGTGCTGGGTTTGTAGTCCTGAACCACACAACTTGGCAGCTTTGACGGATTTAATTGAAACGCACCTCCGAAGTGCCAGCTGCACTGTCTCGTCTGAACTGGAAGTAAAGTCTAGATTTTGTTTAGAGGCTGTCAGGTGGCGCTCAGTCAGGGAAGTTCTTGCCTTGTACACGTGACCGTCTGGGTCTGATACTCAGATCCAAGCAGCTTCATAGCTAAGTGCCGACATCCTGGGAGCTAGTTGATTATTTTCAACACAGCACACAAACAAGTGGGCCTCGGGTGGGCTGGAGTTTATTTTCTTCCTCTTTCCAAAGTGGCCACATTGAATAACTCTTTTCCCTGCTTTTCACTATTAATTTTGCATCTTTGATTGGCTTATTGGGAACAGGTAGCCACCGGGGGACACACAGGGTGTGATCCATAAGGGACAAAAGACACACTCCGTGGTGTTTGCCACCCACAGCAAACTGACCCTGGATGGAGAGGAAAGACAGAAGTTCTTAGCTGCTGCTGGGGTCTTTTTCCTCCAGGGACAGTGTCCCTTTCTTCACTTGAGTGCCGTCTGCTGCTTTTAACCTCCTCTTGGTGAGTAAAATGCTTGCCACAAATCCTGAGGGCATGACTTCACATCCCCAGGACCAATATAAAATACTGAGCATTGCAGCCAGGTGTGGTGGTGTATTACCTTTCACACCAGCACTTGGGAGGCAGAGTCAGGCATAGTGAGCCCCAGGGTTGCATAGTGAGACCCTGTTTTGAAAAGAAACAAACAAACATTACAAGGCTAGATGTCATTGCCTGTATGGACATGTAGCCACAGCCTCGGGGGGGGGGGGGGGGATGGGAACACAGAAAAGGAAGGGTCCTCGAAGGCAGCCACTCTATACAAAACATCAGAGCTTGCATTTGAGCAGGAAACAAACAAACAAAAAAAGGGTACACAGCAATCCAGCAAGGACTCCGAGGAGGTCATGCACTCCTGAGATTGTGCACAGCACACGTGTGCCCTGAGAGAGACGGGGGTGGGGTGGGGTGGGGGGGTTGGGGGGTGATGGGCCAGCAGAGAAAGTGTAATGCTCTCTGGGGTCACTAGTTTCCACTCAGTCATGTCCCCATGCCCTTCCTTTCTTTGGGTACTATTATTTGCTCATGAATGCCTCTCTGCCCTTGCTTCTGCACGGCCCCTCTGGGGCTGCCTCCCCTCTGCACCTCTGGGTGTGGTACACAGGGAGCAGAGCACAGCTTCCTTTCTCAGTGAGGTTTATGAACACCTGGTCCCCTGGGGCTGAGAGGACCGCCCCCATCCCCCCTCATCTGCTGCCCTGATAGAATCTTGCACCTCTTGTTCTTGGGGGCTCAGGATGGTGCTTGAGGTGCATTGTTTCCGGCCCTGGGCCTTGGCCTTCCTCCTCTGAGACAGCAGGTGTCTCCATTAAAGTTTGAGATGGAGAACGCCTTTGGGGGCAGTAACTATGGGAATTAGCACCTGCCGGTTGTCCCTGGGTAGTGGTGTTTGGCTCTCCTCCTTGCCCGGGGTGTTTTCCAGAAACCTGGAAAGGGCACTGAACAGGGAAGCAAAGACTCCGGCCAGGTTAGACTCCCAGTTTCCTGTTTCCAAGCTGTGCTCTCCTGGCCAAGTCACTTGACTTCTCTGAATATCAACTTCCTCAGGTCCTGCAGCTCATCCAACACGCTCTCAGAAACCAAGTCCATAGCAGTGAAAAGGCTAGACCGCCCGCCCACCCGCGAGCACCCCGTGTGTCCTTCACCTGGGCCATGTCCTGCTCACCCATCTAGATGAAAAAGAGACACAATGGCCTCTCTGGCATGCCCCTCCTCTGCTTAGAGGTAGGGTGTGGTGCCATGCCTGTTTTCCCACTGTGTCGCTATTTATTCCCATAGCATTAGGCTTCAGGACTTGGCAGTGATTTCCCTTTGTTCACCTTCCTCCCAAAGGCAGCCAGACTCCAGCTTGAATGGCCCATTTAGTGGCCAGAACAGGGCAGGCCTGATAGGGAGAACCGCCTGCCGCAGGAGAGAGGTTCCCAGGCCCTACCCACGGGGACCTGTCCTTCTGCACCGCGGCCTGGGCTGTCAGGAGCAGATGGGACACCCTGTCCCCTCTGCCAGTGTTCCTGCCTGACCCTCCAGGCTTCACGCAGTCCATGCCAGCTGGGGTGTCTGCAGGCAGGACTGGGGGACCTACTGTGCAGAAATGCATTGCTGGGGACCCCCGGTCTGCCCACACCCCCCTTTTTGAGGTATCTCTGTCTGGGGCTCTTCTAGGAAGGGTATCGTAGGGAATGGGTTGAAATATCAAACAGAGGTAGGCTTTCATTCTTTTTGTCCTTTTTAACTTGAGAGTTCCACCACACAAATCATCACCCATTCCCTCCCCTCCAGTTTCTCCTCCCCCGGCCTTTCCATCCCTGTTCATATGCTTCTATTTCTTAAACCACAGAGTCCACCGAGTACTGCCTGTGTGAGCTTGGGTGTGGGACCATCTACCTGAGCACGGGCGGCCTCTCGGGCCACATCCCCACAGAAAACCAACTGTCCTGCCTCAGCAGCCAACAGCTGCTAATCGCCCCTCAGTTCAGGGTGGGCTCCCCTCCCCTCCACATTGGGACTTCCAGATGGCTTGATATTTCCTAGGTCTTGTGCATGCAGACACAGCTCTGGGGTTGCCCCAGCTCCTTGCTCCTACAACCTTTCCACTCCCTTTTAAGACGTCCCTGAAACCTCAGGAAGGGCGTGATATGGCTGTCCCACTTAGAGCTGGGCTCTCCTAGTCTCCACACGTTGACCCATTATGGGTCTCAGTACTAATCACCATTTACTAAAAATGAAGTTTCTCTGATGAAGATTGAGCGATGAATTAATCCATGGATATGAGTCATGAGAAGTTAGTTCAATACTATGCCTATTCAGCAAAATAATAGTATCAAGTTGTCCCTGTGGCCTCTGGTATAGCCAGTCACAGGGTTTGGGCCCGGTTGACAAAACCACCAAGCATGAGTTCTGTCTAGCCCGCTTTAAATCCAGCCAGAAAGTAATCCGGCTACTCCGGTAACATTTGCTGCACTGGGCACCATCTCACCGTCCGCTATGGTAGGTCCCAGGGCTCATAGCTGGCTAAGTTCGTTGAAAACTTTTCTCCCCTGGTAGTGTTCTTCCTGAACTGTGAAAGATAGCCAGTATGGATGTCTTCACCAACAGCGTCTTACTGTAACGCTTTGGAGGGAAACTAAAACAATAGCAATAGGCTGTAATGTTGGCATATTGGACACCACTGGCCAACAATTCAAAAGATGTAACCAAGTCCTGGAATTGACCAGTTAGTGTGTGTGTGTGTGTGTGTGTGTGTGTGTGCGCGCGCGCGCGCGCGCGCTCGCATGTATGTTTAAAACCTCTATACAGTAATATCTATATGGCTTTTTCGAAATAGGCCATTACTGTTAGCCACCTCTCCCCATACTCCCTCATCCATCCTGTTGTCCCGTCCCCCAGTCCATTTAACTCTTACTGTTCCATTATTCCCACACACACACCTGCATATCGCCTGTGTTCTACCCTCCTCCCCATACAAATTTCCTCACTTTAAACACACATATCCAGCTCAAATCTGCCATCCACGCACACATGAGTGGAACTGCGCAGTGTTTGCCTCTCTGGATCTGGTCACTCCACCCAGGCTGGTTATTTGTGGCTCCAACTACTCACCCGCAAATTTCACTGAACCATGTTTTCATTGGGCTGTTTCAATTGTCTGGCATTTCGCACACAGCAGCGGTGAATGTGGAGAAGTATCTCCGTTGTAGAACACAGAACCCTATGGGACTGTGCCCAGGAGGGAGGCTGTAGCTGGCGCATATGGTAGACCTACGCCTGATTCCAGCTCTCTGAGGAACCTGCACATTGATTTCCATAGTGCCTGCACCAACAATGAATACGTGGTTTGCTTTCCCGAGACCCAGGCCAGCGTTTGTTGTCCTGCTTTCTAAATCCCAGCCATTCTGACTAGAGTAGGAGGAAATCGCAGAGGACACCACACTTGAATGAAGAAGCAGCCTACAGAATGAGAAAAGTCTTTATCAGCTCCACATCTGATGGAGGGTCTCAAATATAAAAAACTCAAAAAAAAAAAAAAAACCCAATTAAGAAGAGTGGAATGGAAATAAAGGAAAAGAGAAAAAGAAATAGGTGTCTGAGAAATATATATGTGTGTATGTATGTGTGTATGTGTGTATGTATGTATGTATGTATGTATGTATGTATGTATGTATTCAGCATCCTTAGCTGCCAAGGAGGGGAAAGTTTCCCTTTAATCTCCAGAAACCAAGCAGAGTTCCCCAAGTGTCTGGGCTGATCTTGGTTGTCATCGTGGGCAAAGGAACCTCAGCGGAAGTTTGCTTCCATCAGGATTGCCTGCGGACATGCGACATGCCACTTCCTTCATTAATGATTGCTGCAGGAGGGCGTGTCCCACGGAGGGCAGTGCCATCCTTTGGCAGATGGGCCAGGCATGAGAAAGGCACCTGAGCCTAAGAGCAAGCCAGTAAGCAGCGATCCTCCACGGCCTGTTTCAGTCCCTGCATCCGGGATGCTGCCTCTGCTTTCCTCCACGGTGGCTTGTCCCTTGTCCTCCACGGTGGCCTGTGATTTGTCCTGCATGACAGCCTGTGTCTTGTCCTCCACAATGGCCAACCCCTTCCTCCCCAAGTTGCTTTTAGTCAGTGTTTTATCACAGCAACAGAAACCAAACTAGGACCCCAAGACCGATGGCTTCTTGTAAGGCATGGGAGCAGCGTGTGCCTCTTCCCACCTGGCCGTCTGAGGTGCTCTGCTGTGTGCACCGATGGGAGGCAAGCACCCATATTAATGCCCACCTGATGTCCCATTTATTTTCAACCAAAGCTTGATGTGGGAAGCTAGCATGCCCGGAGGCAGTCCTGTTTGCCATTTAAACCTTACAGCCTGTCCCCAAGGATGTCTGCTGACTTTCCTTTTTAAACGGGGTGCACTGAGGACACGCTCAGCTTTCCTACATACACTCTGTGTTCAGAGCTCTGCTGCAGACATGGCCGCCACACTCCTTGCCCGCTGGGGAGGATAATTTTCTCCACACTGTCTTCTCGTGGGGCTGGATTTGGCTCTGTGCTCATCGCTTCCTGGAAGTGAGCCCCTGAAGATGTTACTTAGCCTCTGTCCAAACCTCAGCTTCTCCATGTACGAAATAGGACGAATACGCCAGTTCACTCACTCCCCTCGTGAATGTTTTCTGGACTCGTATTTTTTTCCTGATTATCCTGGAAGAGACCTTCACTAGACCCGAGTCCAGCCCCCATGCATGCAGGAATCTCCACCTGCTGGAACCTCTGAACAAGAGTTCCTGGAAAGAAGCTGTGCCTGGAAAGACTCCTTTCCATTCATCCTGGGCCTCAGAAGCCCCAAGGAGTCTCTTCTTGCCCACTTCTATGTTTGAGCTTACACCCTGTGACTGACAGATAAAAACCTCTTAGTTAAGTACTTACTTAAAGCCTGAGTTCTCACCAAGGCTGATTCCTCACCGAGCTGGAGTTACCTACTCAATGTTCTTGCCAACGTATTTGAAAAGCTCCTAGATTTATGGCCTTCTTTATTCTGTTACTGGGAACTGATGTGAAACTGCTTCCATGTTGAAGATGGGATTAGGGATTCCCTACCTGTGTGTTCCCCAGTAAGTTTAGCTCAACAATAAGCCATCCCCTAAACCCTTTGAGGAGAAACTGTGTGTTTGTGTTGACACACCCTTTGTGTGATAGCGAAAGTCACTAGCCTCGACTCCAGTGGACATCTCCGTGAGGTTCCTCGGGTGAGCCACAAGGTCAGGTCCATGGGCTGTGCTCTCCAGAAGGTTCTCTGTGTAGACTGGCATGTGTTCACAGGAATGGTAATGCCTGAAGAGAGTCATTCACCTTTTTTCTGGGGGCTATGCATGTTTATTTTGTTTTCCCAATGAGAATTGGTTTAGTATTTTAGAACAAGGCTCAGAAAAATAGATGAAAAAGAATAACTGTTGGGGTGCTGTGTCTATCATCATTGAGGGAGGTAGGGGCTTTGCCCAAGGCTTTGACTATTTACAAAGGTCTCCTATGACCAGCGTAACTGTGAAATCAAAGCTGCAGCCATCTTGTCTCAGCCAGGATAGCTCAGTGTGACAGTCAGTTGACTTCTTGTTGCCTGTACGATGTAAGACTAGCCTGTAGATTGCTTTTGTTGAGGTGGACGTTTTTACTATGTTGGTCCTGCTGATCCATGAGCTTGTATTTTTTTTTAATAGTCTAGTTTTGCTATTTCTTTCTAAGTTTTCCTTTGGGGAGGGATGCCCAAAGAGTGAAGAGTGGGTATGGAGGGACTGGGAAATGGGTGGGATTGGGTTGTATGATGTGAAATTGCCAAAAATTCACTAAAATGTTTAACTTATTTTTGTTTATGTGTTTTCTTCTAAAACTCAGAGAGTAGTGCATGCTGGTCAGAGGTGTAGAAGCCACAGCTTGCAGGAGGTTATCAAGCATACGAAGTGACTTGCTTGTTACAGGAGGCAGTCGGTGGCCCCTGGGACGACTGAGCATGGAATTCTGGTATGATCCAGCAATTCCATTCTCAAGTGCATTCTTCAGAGAAATGGAAGCTGGGACTCAATAGCCCATGCGTGCACACAGATGCTTACAGCAGTACTACTCACAAACAGCCACCAGGGGGCAGTACTTTAAGTCCCCGAACGGATGGATGGATAGGAAAGACAGGAGTAGTGGGCAGCTTGAAGAAGTTAACAGAAGGAAGACAAGTCTAGGAAAGACATAAAACAATCACATGATACTTAAGACCAATGCAGAAAAAGTGAGAATTGGAGGAGAAAGGAGTCATGGCGTGCATTAACATGCAGGCTTTGAGATGTCAGGGCATGTGCTTTAACACGGAGGCTTCGAGATGTCAGCACGGCTTGAGAACCTAGCTGTGAGGACTCATCCATCTGGAATCTCTGGCGCAGCGACTGCCTGGGAAGCCAACAAGAGCATGGCTGTGAGTAACAAAGATGGTCTTTAAAAAGTTGAGGGGCAGACCTACTAGGTGCTAAAATACATTTCAAAATTGCTAAACTTTAGGAACTTTGTAACCAACCTAGGAGTGAAGAAACATAGATTGGACCCCAAACCTAGAAATTGGGATTTACCAAGTACAAAGACTGATCTTTGCAATGTGAAAGGTCAGACTGAGGAACAGCACAGGGGAACTTGTGAGAAGACACGCTGTGCTCAAATGGTTGCAAGTGAGTTCAAGACAGACATGAAAAACTGAAACCGCACCAGGCTGGGATAATGGGGTGTGGAAAACGTGACTCCAAAACATAAATTACAAGGTAATCATTGCTACACACAAACATTTAAAAAGAAATGTCTGTGCTTAAGAAATATGAAAATAAGAAACAGAGAAAACTTTACAATGGATAAGACAATAAAAGTTAGAATCTGCCCAGCCTACAATCCATAACCTCAGAGAAGCTTGAACCCTCTTCCAGAAACAGATGGAAACAGATGCAGAAATCCACAACTAACCAATGGGTCAAGCTCCTGGAGTACAACTGAAGTGAGGGAGGAGTGATAATATGAACAAAGGAGTCAAGACCATGATGGGGAGAAACCCACAGGATCAGCCGCCCCGAGCTGGTGAGAGATCACCGACTCAGGTCAGACAAGTGGGAAACCAGCATTAGACCTAACTAGAGTCCCTTAATGGTGAGACTGGGATAATATATGAGTCCCTGGCAGTGGGTCCAAGTGGCAGTTTGTCCACTAATGCACAAACTGACTCAGTGGAGCCCGTTCTATATGGAGAGATGCCGTGCTCAGCCTAGACTCAGGGGCGTGGGGGTGGAGAGATGCCTTGGTCCTGCCTCAACAACATGATGGAACAGACTTAGTAGACTTCCTAGGGGAGGCCCTACCCTCTCCAAGGAGCAGATGGGGGAGGAGGGAGTGGGAGGAAAGGCAGGAGGGGGAACTGGGATTGGAATGTAAAAAAATAAATTAATAATAAAAAAACTCAACACGTCCCCAAGTCCCCACTGGCACTTCAGTCCCACGTGAAGTGGGGCCAAAAATGGTGACTGTGGTGGGGACGGGGATGTGGGGAGAGGAGGGAAGAAGTGACTGCAGCCCGCCTGTGGTCCCACTGTGTGCTCACTGCTGTCCGCCAGCCTATGATGTAGCAGAAAGACCTGCAGCCCACCAGAGAGCAGAGGCTGACACCATGCTCTTGGGCTTCTCAGCCTCCAAAAATCCAAGCCAAATAGACTTCTGTTCTTTCTAAATTACTTAGTCTCATATTTGGTTTTGCCAACAGAAAACAGACAAATAGCCAAAATATGTAAAGAGCCTTTTAAATGAATAACAACATAATAACATCTCAATATAAATACATGACCAGAAAACTAGAACAATGCTAGAAGAACGGTGTTAGGGTTCGAAGTGAAACATCACTCGCTCCAGGGTTATAGACTTAGGTGCCTGGCACTGGGCTGCTGTGGAGTGTTATTTTAAGATGTGTTACATTTGTTTATGCTGTCAAGCCTTTGTTTAATGATGCGAAGATGTGTTGCATTCTTTTGCATTGCATTTGCTTAACTCTGTACAGCTGTGTTACTTTGCCTCTCTAAAGCACCTGATTGGTGCTGGAGGATCAAAGCAAGGCAGGAGAATGGATAGGCGGAGCAGGCAGGCAGAGAGAATAAATAAATGGAAGGAGGTAGAAAAGGAGAGAAGAACATCAAGGGTCGGCCACCCAGCCAGCCAGCCATGAAGAGTGAGAGTAAGATATACAGAAGCAGGTGAAGCCCAGATAAAGGTAAATGCGAAAGGTAGACAGGGTAATTTAAGTTAAGAAAAACCAGCCAGGCGGTGGTGGCACACGCCTTTAATCCCAGCATTCCGGAGGCAGAGGCAGGCGGATCTCTGAGTTGGAGGCCAATGTGGTCTAAAAAGCAAATGACAGGACAGGCTCCTGAGCTACGCAGAGAAACCTTGTCCCCAAAATCAAGCAAAAATAAATAAATAAATGAAGGAAGGAAGGAAGGAAAAAGAAGAAGAAAGAAAGAAAGAAAAGCTGGCTAGAAATAATCTAAGCTAAGGCCAGGTGTTCATTAGGAAGTATAAGTCTCCACGTGATTATTTGGGAGCTGGGTGGTGCCCCCCCCCAAGAGTAAAGAGTAAAACATTCCACAATGGGCCGTGGTGCTGTCTGGGAGGTCACGAGGCTTTTGAATGTAGGCATAGCTGATAAACGTAGGGCCCAGAAGTAGGCTTTCAAGCTCGTTCCTGCCACCATTTCCAACCTGAGCTCTCTGCTCCCTGTTCCTGCAGGCTGTGAACAAGCCATGCCTCTAAGTACTGCCACAGAGAACAGAGGTGCCCAGCTGTCCTGCCTCCTTCATAATTCATAAAGGACTGCTGTCCCCTGACATCTAGCCAGAGAAACAAATCCAAAACACACGAAGAAACTTACCAACAACTTCCCCGGTGATTAAAAACATAAACAATAACAACGATTTGCATCAAAATGCATCAAAAGTTAGAAAACTCAGAGGCAATCTGGGAAGATGGGCACTTGTCACTTGGTAGAACTTTTCTAGAAGTTGCTTTGGCAACAGGTATTAAAGTCTTTATGTTTCTGTGTGTTGATACTGAAATTCCACATTTGTGAACTTTCCTGAAGAAAATAACAAAGTATACTGACAAAAGTTGAATAGATGGTTGTGATTTGGACAGACATAGAATGAAGAAATTTAATCATTTGGCCACAGAATGGAATAAATCCACACAGCCATTGAACAGTGGTATTGAAATGTGTTTCCCAGAGCAGGGCACCATGGTACAGTCCTGAGATCTCTGGAAGCACTCAGATTGCAGAGGCAGGTGGATGCCTGTGAGTTCAAGGCCAGCCTGGTCTACAGAGCCAGGTGTACAAATGAGATCCTGTCTCTAAGTAAATAAATAAATAGAAAATAAGGAAAGAAAGAGGTTCTCTGAAGGGGAAATAGTTTGTATTTATTCAGAGGAAAATGGCATTAAGATTAAAAAGTGTTTGATGTAAATGATACCACTTTGTTAAGAGCCTACAGTGTGACAACCCCCCCTCCCCCAAAAACCCACGTTTTCCTTTGACATCTGGGATTACACTCCTTCAGCACCTCACCTCCCAGACCAGCTTCCTTTGGCTCTTGTGTGTTTCCTGACTAGTCTTTGTTTTTGTTTTGTTCTAAGAAAGGGCTTGATTTTTTTTTTTTTAAAATCCCACTGGCCTTAAATTTATGACTGTTTTATAAATAAAACATCCTTTGGAAATCAGAACTGTGCCTTCAACTTTCAAATAAAAAGATGCATGTGCATGGCGATTGCATATTTGACCAATTAGTGTGTCAGATGAGGGAAGAATGAAAACCCTGAAAAGATCTTCCACAAAATAAAAGATGACTCTGGAGCAAGAGAGACAAGTAGTGTGTAATCATTTCTTGGCTGCCCTGCGATAAACCAAAGTCTAAGCTAAAAACAGCAAGAGAGAATAAAAGGTGAGCACGGCCAGTCTCCTATGCCACCAAAGCAGCCAGTGTGGAGGGAGCCCATGGCCAGCAACTGTCCTGAGCCTCTGATGCCTTGGGCGCAGGACAGCCGTGTGGGCTGACTCACTGACAGGGGTGAGTGAGTTGAACTGTCCTGCGCCCAGAGTCAGCCAACCCGCATTCAGGATGAATACCACTGGAGACCCGTGGCATCTGGGATCTGAGGCCAGGAAGAGAGTCTCAGAGTGTGGTCAGTCCCTTCCACGCACTCGGTCTACTCACTAGTGCACGCATAAGGCTCAGCTTAGCTCCAGGGAGCCTGGGGAAGATGGGTGCTCTGGGCCACCTCCTGCTGTCACCGCCTGCCTCCTAGCCTTTACCTAGAAGCCGGGATGGGCTGGGACTGAAGGTCTATCTGCCAGTGACTGTTTATCCAGAGATCACAAGACCCCAAGCACCTGGCCCACCTGGCTTGTCTGGCTTGTCTGGCTTCCCCGGCCAGCCTTCCCTTTCTCATTTGGTGGTCTGCACTCAAGCTGTGTGTTCTCATTTTCTGTAATAACCAGGCTTGAATAGATTGCGAGCGGCAAGGCTGGCTGTAAAGATCGGTTCGGTGCTCCTCGCCAGTGAGAAACACAAAATAAAAACTGCATTTCGATTGGCCCACAGCACTGGGATGGTTAAAACTCTAGTCCCTGGAGTCAGGCTCCCCACACCTCCCCACACTTCCCAGAACAGTAGGGGTGATAGGGCAGGCCTGCCTCTTCAGTCCCAAGCCCGAAGCGGAAACAATGGAGCTGTCAGCGCGGTCCCCCCCTGCTGTGCCCAGCCAATTTGTTCGACTGTGAAGCAGAAGCGGCCCTCCTGGATGTCCTTCCAGTCCCCTTTGCTTTTCTGTTTGCTGGGGCGTTGGGAAGAGCTGGGGCAGGGGGTGCCTGTTTAATTCCTAATTGTATAGAGCAGCTGATTGGTGCCCGTTTGGCTTCTGGAACAAATGACGCGCGATCGCACACGTCCTTATTGCTTGCTTACTTAATTGAAAATTTAACAGATGTCAATTGTGACACGCAGACACTTTCTCCCTAGGCGAGGGATTAAGACAAATTTCATTTTCCACCTGGCATCGAAGCCACGCTATACTTACATTGAAAGACCTTTTCTGCTGGAGAAGAAAGAAGCAAAGAAAGGGGAGGGAACCATTTTGACTAAAAATCTTGTAATAATGGAAGAAAATTTCCAGAGGCATTGTCCTGGACAGCTTTGTTGGTTTAACTGGACAGGTTGTCTTAGGGCGCCACCTAATGGAAATAAAGTGCATTACACAGGGCTGTGGTATCTCCAGCTTGCTCTGGCTAGTTCTGTAACCTGGTGCGGGAGGGCACCTTGTGCTTTCTTTTCTTTCTTTCTTTTTTTTTTTTCTTTTTTACCTTTTAACATTCCTTACCCCTCCCCCCGCAGTGTGTGCGTGCGTGGTTTGTAGGAGAGCGTATGGACGTTAGAAGACAACTTTTTGGAGTCGGTCCCAGAGATCTAACTCAGGTCATCTGAGTTGGCAGAGGCGAACACATCCACTCTTTAACCAACTTGCCTGCAGCTTTCTCTTTCTTAAGACAAACTCTTAGTAGCCCGGGCTGTCCTTGAAACGCCTATGACCTTGAACTCCTGACCCTCTGCCTCCACCTCTCCAGTGCTGGGATTACAGGTGTGTGGTACCACACCCCGTTTATGCCGCTTGGGACCGAACAGGGCTTCCGGTGCATAAGCAAACAGTCTGCCGACCAAGCTACATGGCAGCGTCTTGTGCCTTTGTGAAGTTGCTGAGAGTGGGGGGTGGGGAGGGAAAGGCAAGCACTAAGGAACACTAGCAGCTCAGTTTAACGTTTCCACCTCTTCGGACAGTCCTGGGCTGGGAGGCCCGGCGCTTCCCGGTGCTTTGGGAGGCTGTGGCAGGGCAGGTGATGGGGAACAGACCACACCTACCTCCTTTCAGGGTGTCCTCTAGATGTCAGTAGCCGGGATGTGTGCTCACAAGGTTCTGTTAAGGAAACCGACTGCCCGCAGGGGCCCAGAGCTCCCCAGGCACTGCGTCAGTGTTTTAGCCCGTGGTGACCAGAAGATGCCAGTACCACTGGCTCCCTTCTGTGGCCATGGCCACGGGAGAACGTGTGGGGCCAGGAGCTCAGTGCAGAGTCTAAGGGGGAGGGACTAAGGGGGAGGGACATGGGGATTCAGCAGCAGGAATGAAGTCACCATTACAGATGCAACTGTGGGGAAAAATACAGAAGGTGTGACCACCGAATGAGACGAGTCAGCTCTTGACCACAAGCAAGGCTGTGGATGAAGCCCCAGGCTGATCTGATGCTGGGGACACACATGGATGAAGCCCCAGGCTAGTCTGGATGTTGGAATACACATGGATGAAGCCCCAGGCTAGTCTGGATGTTGGAATACACATGGATGAAGCCCCAGGCTAGTCTGGATGTTGGAATACACACGGATGAAGCCCCAGGCTGGCCCCAGGCTGGGGACACACATGGGAGATAATTCATCCTAGCCCAGCCACAGAACCCTCCCTACAGGAGCAAAGGGTGGCAGCTGGAAGCCACCTGAACCATAGTAGATGTCTTATGATTTCTGCTGCTGTGACAAAACACCATGACCAAAAGCGACTTGGGGAGGAATGGGTTTAACTCATGTTTCCACATTTTAGTCCTGGAAGTCAGGGCAGAAGCACAAGGCAGGAACCTGGAGGCAGGAAGGGAAGCAGAGGCCATGAGGAATGCTCCTGGTGGCTTGCTCGGCCTTTGTGCCCTTACAGCATCCAGGACCATCAGCCCTGGGAGGCTGGGCTCAGTGACCTGGACCCTCCCCCATCAATGTCAGTCAGGAAAGTGCACCAAGGCTTGCCTATAGGCCAACCTGCTGGGAGCACTTTCTCAATGGAGGTTCCCCTTCCCAGAAGACCATTTGTGTCAAGTTGGCATGAAACTGGGCAGCATGGCAGACAAGTGTTGCTTTGCCAGCCAAGTGTGGGAGGTTTGTCCCTCAAGAGTTGATGATCCACGCAGGAGGGCTTTCACTTTGTCCCCTGCCGTGACCCTTCATAAAGCTGAAATAGGAAATGGGTGGCTTGTAACGCCTATAGTGGCCCCTAGGTGGCCTCATACACTTTAATTCAGAAATGGTTTAAATTTTTATATTTAAAAGTGTATGTCTGTGTCCATATCTGGGTGTAGGTATGTGGGCATCAGAGGGCATTGAATTCCTTTGGAGCTGAAGTTCCAGACAGGTGGACACCACTGGATGTGGGTGATGGGAACAAAACTTGGGTCCTCTGTAAGAGCAGCATTTGCTGTTAATCTCTGAGCCATCGCCACGCTCTGGAGATGCTTTCCTGGGGTCAGCCACCTACCGTCTCCTTCCCACCTTACTATTGTCTGTAAGAAGGTCATCTGGGGACATCAATAGGAAATACAGTTCCTTTATATAACCATTTGCTTTACTCACATCTGGGACCCTGTTCATGAGGCTCATGTAGCCTGCTCTTCTTATCCTAATAACTGTCTTATAAGACATTAATAGCTATTTCTCATGCATGTGTCAACGCACATTTTAAATCACATCCTCAGATTATTTTTAACATGACAGGACTTGAGTTGTATTCCTCTCACGCCATTTGTTTGAAATAGTGTCTGTTGATCAGTTAGAAATAAGAAGAGTGTGAGAATCACCTGGGGATGATGATATAAATGTTCTTTTATTGTCCCTTAACAATGCAGACAGAGCAGAGCAAGGCCAGCATCCTGTCACACAGCTGGGATGGAAGGAGTCGCATGGCGCAGGGGCTCGACAGAGGCAGTGCAGCAAACCGCCAGTATCCAGGAAGCAGCAGGCGTCCAAGCACCAGGGAGGTGAGCCTGTGTGTGGTGAGACAGACCCAGTGTGTGGGTTAGGTGTCTAGGTAGAGCAAGGGAGGCAGGCTCACAAGAGAGATGTCCCTGTACAGGGTTAGACCTGGCTAAGGAGCCCATTTGTACCAGGGACAGAGTAGCAGCAGGCACGAAAGATTTGAAATTGTTTCCAGTAATGTTTAAAATGCACATAGTGTGCAGAGGTCTGAGGGCAGATTTTGGAAGCTGGCGCTCCTTCCATCATGTGGATTCGGGGGATCAAGCTCTGGCTATCTGGCTTGGCAGCAAGTGTCTCTAACTGATGGGCCATCCTATCTTTTGTTTCTTAGAATCATGCTCCAAGCTAGCCTCAGAGTTACCCTGCAGCTGAGGATAATCGTGAATTTCTGGTCCTCTGCCTCTACTCCCTTCGTGTTGGGATGAATGGATGGTGTGGGGCATCACACCTGGATTTTATTAGTACTTTTTTTTTTTACAACAATATGTTGAGATAATAGTAGATCTTAAGTCCTCAGAGACGCAAATAAGTAAATGAAGGAACGAATGAGTGAACGAGTGAGTGACTTGGAAGTTTTATGAGGAACCCTGTTTATATTGTTTCAGTGTTGCACTCAACACAATGCCTATAGGGCGGAAGTGAGAAGCTCTCTGGACACGCCTGGCACCACCTCAGAGGCAGAGACAGGGCAGGTTGTCCCCACTGAAGGAGAGGAAGACACTCGGAACACATGGGGTGTGAGGCAGAGCTGCTCCTCTGGCTCAAGGGCAGTGCGGAGGAGCTGGAGAGGAGGCTCCTGGAGTGCTTGCTGTGAAATCCTGAGGGCCCGAGTTCAGATCCCCAGCTCCCATGAAAATGGCAGGCGTGGCCAGGGAGAGGAGACAGAGAGGAAGACTTAATGAGCCAGTGTGATCTGGTTTTCCCAGCAGCGCTGCGGCCACACAGAAAGTCTTGTTTGTGGGAAATGATAAAAGGCTGTGGAGGTTTGAATAAGAACAGCCCCATAGGTTTATACAGTTCAATGTTTAGTAACCAAGGCTCTTCTTAAGGATTTGGAGGCGTGGCCTTGTTGGAGGGAGTGTGTCACTAGGAGTTTCAAAGTCTCTCTCCCTCCCCTTCCCCGCTCGGCTCCCGCTGCTCCCCCCACCCGGCTTGCAGATCAGGATGTAGAACTCTCAGCTCCTTCTCCCGGACCATGCCTGCCTGTACACCATCACGCTTCCTGCCATGATGATAATGAGCCTGTGAACTGTAATCCAGCCCCAGGTAAATGCTGTGGTCGTGGGGTCTCCTCGCAGCAATAGAACAGTGACTAAGACGGAAGTCTCAAATTATACTGAGCTTTTCTTTTGGGATTTGGGATTGTTTCCTAGTTGTCAAGTCCTGTCCTCTGACAAAATCAGAGTTCCTGGGAGCAGGGCAGGGGTACAGCTGGCTGCACTAATCCTCACAGGGTTCAGGGCACTCTATCGCCCCCTGCTGGCCATTGTAAGAATAAACCAGCAAATGTATAGCTGACTCGAATGGGATTTTGCAATAGGATTTGTAAGCCCTGCAGTGAGGCACAGGGAAGGACATAGACTTCTACTTGGCCACAAGGCAGAATAGTGGGAGCTATGCGTACCTTTCCATTGGAAATAACCACAGTAAAAACACAAGGTAAATGACCCAGCAGCTTTGAAGACGCTGAAAAACTGAGGTGATGAACAGAGGTGCCTGGAAAACTGGTAATAACAAGGCGTGCCGTCTCCACCGACTTTCTAGGCTACGGCATGTGGAAGGGGAAACTGAGGCACAACACAAGACGGCCCTGGATTAAAGAGGCAAAGCTGTGAATCACAGACGCCGTGTCAGTGAGACAAGCAAAAGTTCTATTACTTTTAGCTGACTGAGGCTGTGGTATCATTGCGGACGCATTTGCATAATCTTTGGGCTGCTGGTTCACCCCTGAGCATGGTGAGGCTGACCTGACTTAGGCCCGTGTTTGTTCTCTCCCTTGACCCTGGACCCAAGGCTACTGTGGGCAAATGACACCCGTTTTGCCTTTCTCAGACAACTGAGACCCAAATTCGGTCATGGCATTGGAGAGTTTAACCCCTTCAGGAATACCAACGGTCAACAAGCTTGGTGGTGACTGGCACGGCCTCTCACACACTGGCACAGCGGAGGAGCTGTGGCTATTTTGCATGGAGGACTGCATTCTACAACAGGTGCTCAGCACGAAAACCACTGGGGAAATAAAGTCCAGAACCACGATGGGTTCTCACCTAGAGTGGGGATGGCCGTCATCAAGAAGATGGCAGATGTTGGTGAGAATAAAACTGCCCCTATACACTGGGTGGAATCGCTCATTAGTATAGCTATTATGGAATGTCCTGTAAATTAAAAACAGAGGAGCTGGAGAAATGGCTAGTGCTTAAGAGCACTCATTAATCCTACAGAGGGCTCCGGTTTGGTCTCCGGCACCTATATGGCGGTTCATAACTATCAGGCCTGCACTCTTACATTTGGTGCAGTGCGGTGTTATTGGCCGGAGCCAAGGCATAGAAGCCAGTTGTATCCAACCATGGATAATTGGTATTCACAATTTCTTTTTCCATGAATAACAACACTATGTCCTATCCAACCACTACAAAACAAGGAGGAAATAACTGTCATTTTTGACAGTATAAATGGAAATGGAGGGCATTGTGCCAGATGAAATAAGACGGACACAGAGAAAAACACTAATGGCGTTGGAGACCTCTACTCGGTTGGGGCTCCCTCCTGGACCTGGGTTAGGCACAAACCACACCCAAACCCCTGTGTCCACAGAGAGAGCCTGTATTGGGGGGGGGGTTAAAGTGGCTGCTTTCTGACTCAGGCAGGAAAGAGCATTAAATGACCTTGTAGGTGTCATTTTTAAGAAGAGAAAAAGGAGCCGCCTATGTTAGAATGAGCTGGATGTGCTGCTGTGTTTTGACTGGGCATGTTAATTAGGTGAACCAAAGGGGGTTTTGATTGCTGGATTTCAGTACTTTGACAGATGGACTTGGTAGTAAGTCCCGGGAGGAGGAAATGGCCACATAAGGGAACAGTGCTTGGTGCTGGCTTTAGCAACAAAATCTAACCGTTGTTAGTAAGGCAGAGGGAACTGGGGAGACCAGCAAGGCCTGTCGGAGCCACATGCTTGATTGGACTAATGTCCCTTCAGGTGTCTGCAAGTCAAACTGCTGGAATCAGGGTCTGCGGGTGACTGAAGGAAAGAATCGACTAAAGATACAAACCCCCTGTACAAGTTCTGAGTGTCCGTGTTGTGAAATATTTGTCTACACTATGAAGATGTGTCATTGCCAAGGTGCCTTCTGATTGGTTTAATAAAGAAGGGACTGAACAAAAGCTGGGCTGGAGAGGATAGGCGGGACTTCTGGGGAGACAAAGGAAGAGGCATCTAGGCCTCGAATTTTACCAGTAGACTGGGAAAAAGAAGCAGTAGCCAAGCCACACGACAGAATGTGGATTAAAAATGCAAGCTAAGTTATAAGAACTAGTTGGAAACAAGCCTAAGCTAAAGGCCAAGCTTTCCAAATGATTATAAATCTCTGTGTCTTTATTTGGGAGCTAGAGATCCAAAGACTGTCTGACAAGAAAGCTTGCAAAAGGTGATGGCGATATGGCATTTACTCAGTAATGGTAAGAACTACATAATGCATCAGGTCATTATTCCATTCTCGTAAAGTGCATTAAAATCTCCATTAAGAATTAAATATTGCCAGGTATGGTGGCACACACCTTTAATTCCAGTATTCGGGAGGCAGGATGAGTCTGGTCCACATAGTGAGTTCCAAGACAGCCAGGATTACATATGAGACTATGTCTTAAAACACAAATAAACAAGCAAAATAAAGCTTCAATAGAAAAACAGGTTTAAAAAAAAGTCTTAGAAAATCAGCAAGTTTTCTCATAGTCAGATACTAAAGTCCAACAGGCAAAATTATTTTGTTCAATTAAATGCTACTGAAAAACTGGAATTAATTCAAATGTCTTCCAGTTGGGCAATGCTTGTCAGTGTGCTAACCCTGCAAATTCAAGCACCGTCCAAATACATTCAAATGCATTGTGTAAAATTGCGGTCTGATGTTAACTGAATAATGATGGAAACATTATCCCTAAAACTCAGGGGGATAAAGTTTCTCCTCTTGAACAGAGCCAATTTAAGCACGCTAGTAAAATAGAAATGTAAATATTTTTAAAGTTACCCGGTTTTCATTTGATGGCTTAGGGCCAGCTATTTCTAATCATTATTATGCAATGATTCCAGAGCTAAGAAGATGATTGGAAGAAATGCCAGTGCTTTCCCAGGAGTTTGCACCACCAGGCTACTGGATGCACTGGACAGACAGAAAGACTAGATACTGACTGAAGGCTCTGGCTCTGGTGGCACAGGCTGTAATCCAGGGTACCTAGGGGTCTGAGGCAGGGGGATCCTAATCTGAAGATCTGTTTAGTGAGTCCAAGGCCAGTCTGGGCAAAGTAGTGAGACCTTTTTTTTTTTTTTTTTAAAGAATAAGCAAAACGAGCTTGGTGCAGAGCTCAGCAGTGGGGTGCCACCCTGGCACTATGGGAAACAACGTGAGGAAAGGTAAATCGCACAGCCTCCCACTAGCCTGGCTACTATAGTTAAAATCCAAAAGCTGGAGGTCATTACTGCACTTACTGCTCTTGCAGGGAACCAGGGTTCAGTTCCCAGCACTTACACTGCATGGTGACGACCACCCGTTACTCCAGTTCTAGGGCATTCGACACCCTCCTCTAGCCTCTGCAGGTGCATGAAGGCAAATACTCACACACATAAACTAGGAATAAATAAACCTTTACAGCCCTTCAAAGCTGGACTAAAGTATTATCAAGGTTGCTGTTTCATTGACTTGCTCTAAAACTCTTCTATGGAAAAGACATTTTGTGGGAACGTGTGACCCCAGACCGGGTGCCAGCGATCCCAGATCCTCAGACCGGCCTCTCAGCCGGATGCCTGGACTTCCCAGCCAGCCTAACCCCAGCCAGGCAAGAGCTGAAGCACCTTCAGCTGATTCCAGGTTCATGTCCATGACGTTTCTGAAGCCTCTGGCATCTAGGTGAGAGTCCACAGGACACTTGGCATTCTGCTCACCAAGCCTGCTCAATGCTTTCTTTGTGGCAGATTCCACACGCTGGGCAGACGAGGAGCAGAGTGAGTACCTGTGGTGGAGGCATGTGTGAGACCCTGCAATACTGCCCGTGCTGTGGGACAGCAAGAGTGCACAAGCACTGTCTGATGGCAAGTTTCTAAGAGCAGGCATAAGACTGTTTCTTCCATTTTATATCTAAATTATAGAAAAATGCAAACAATTCAGAAAAGGAGGGAAAAAATCCTCCCTGAATAGTGTTATCCCAAAATAAGCATAATTATCATTTGGGGATAATTGTTCCTACACGTTCACATTCTAAGCACATGAGAGTTGTGCTCTAACAGCCATCCCAACCTTCTTTTCTAAGCAGCAAGAAGTACACAATGGGTCTCTTAGACGTTCATGGGCGGCACTGCATGAGAAGCTCACATACAGCGTTAGCATGGTGTTAGCTACTGTTATCATTCTTGCATGCCTTCTGCGTCATCTTTGAGGGTAGCTCACTAAGAAACAGGATGCTAAAGTCGGGGAGAGACAGCTGGATATTTTTAAGGCAGGATGTTAAAGGGGCAGTGAGACCACAGGGTCTAAGGAAAGGGGCAACACTCCGTTCTTGTGTAAGCTGATGAAGCTCAGGAAGTAGACAAAGCAGCTTCAGGAAGTCCCTGAAACTGAGCAGATCTGTAGGCCCCCTAGCTCCCTACACTTGTATCAACAGCAGGGACTCCCGAGAGACACTCCCAGACAAGTGGGGCTGCCTAGTGTTAGCCAAGCTACCTGGAAAGGGCACTTTCCAACTTGGTGAACTACCTGCGGGCTATGCAGTACCTCCAGGACTCCAGCCTTCCTGGGGTGTCGGTCCTGCTGGAGTGATATGGCTGTCTTTGAGTGCCTTACTAAAAGTAACTCATTAGTTCACCAAATTGGACTTTGTTTACATCTCGCCCAAAATAGTATTCCTCACATCCCATCACAGAAGTTTGTAGAATGAAACCTAAGCCAATGTCTTAGTTCTCTCTCTCTCTCTCTCTCTCTCTCTCTCTCTCTCTCTCTCACTCACTCTCACTCTCTCTCTCTGTTTCTATCTCCCTCCCCACTCTCTGTGGGGACAGAGGTTGATATCAAATCTCTTAACTAATTAATTGCTCTCTACTTTGAAGCAGGCTCACACTTTTGTCTAGACCAGCTGGATAGCTAGCCCAAGGACACTTCCATCCCTGTCTTTATTACGGGGGTTTTAAGTGCATGTCATTATGTGCCTGTCTCTTATGTGGGTGCTACCATGCTTGGGCAGCAGGTACTTCACCCACCCACCATCTTCCCAGCCCTCATTTCTCTCCTATCTTATAGGTACCATTTGCTTTCTGATCCAGGGTGGAAGGAATTGAGTGTTCTTGGCATTAAAATGGTCTGTTCTAGAGCGAATGCATTTCTGACCCTGACCACCATTTAAGGCTCCCCGAGTGGTAAGGTTTTTTGTTTTGTTTTGTTTTTTGGTTGTTGTTGTTTCTGCATAGGAAAGTGTTTTCCCTGCCTTCCCCTCCCTCTAGTAGAGGAACCTCAGGATTTTCTGATGGAAGAAACCACAGTCCTTCAGCCAGAAAATATGCTAGAACAGGACAGACAACAAGCCACAACTCTCCCCAGGAGGCTGCAGGTCACTGGGGAGATAGGTAGGCAAAATTATAAAATATGTCAAGGGCTGCCCCTACCTCGTGCCCTGCCAGTCTGGGAATGCAGAGCATTTCTTTATGTGAGCCACAGGGTCACTGCTCACTGCTCTATACCAGCACAGCGGTATAGAAGGCAGTGGCCGTGAACTCATTTAGAGTAACGGCCAAAGGCATCGCCTTCCCCTCCCTGTCTTCTTTCGGCCCCATCACATGAACCACATCGGTGCTCCTCAAAAGCACCAGGTACCGGCACCTCAGAGCCCGTGCCCTGGCTTTTCCCTCAGGATCAACAGGATTGCATCCTGATCTCTTTCAAGTTGTGCCTGGTCATGGATTCCTAATTTCCCTGTTAGGGCTGCTCTAGGGATCCTGCTTCTTGCAACCCCCTGCCTGGTGGAAGGCTCAGCCAGAAACCCTAACTCTTGGTGTCACACTCAGCCTAGTATGTGCCACGAGGAAGGAGAGAGACTATACTTACGGGTCCCAAAGATTTTAATAACTCACCACACTAGCCGGTCACTGATGGATCAGGGCTGCAGGACAGGGACTCAGGAGACTTGTTTCCCCTGGTGGCCCCGAGCAGGACAGAAGTGGAGTAGAGAAGCATAAAATCCACAAACATTTGTTGCCAAGTTAAATTACAGTTTTCACTAATCAGGAATCAGAGATTTGGGACTTTCCTTGCGTGTTCCATCATTGTCAACTGACACACGATGCAAGCTTTTCATTCCAACCAATCAGGTTCACTTGTTCTTGTGTTGTTAGGCACAGCCATATGTTTCCAGAGAACTGAAGATGCATAATGACTGTTTGTGTGGTTAGGAAGGAGGCCGGTGAGCCATGTTTCATCCTACAGATAAAATGGAGTCCAAGTCAAAACGGCATCACCGAGGACAAGGTGCTTTTTGCCTGTTCCCAATATTGGGAGGTGGAGGCTGGAGGATCAGGAGTACAAAGAAATCTCAGGCTGCGTAGTGAGTTTGAGGCCAGTCTGTGTGAGACACTGTCTCCAGACACAATGAACAAATGGGGAGCTGTCCTACCCCTCACCGCAGCCCTGCCCTCCTTCAAGTCCCTCCTGTCCTCTTCTCTCCTCCCCTTCACCAGCCCCCCACCCCCATGCCTGACTCTCATTGTTTAACATACAAGCATAAGTACGAATTTTGCTTTTCATTCTGCTCACTGTCTTTCCCCCTGACGAGAACTCAGGCTGCAGAAGGCCAGGCACTTTTATCTGCTCTGGTCATTAGAACAGTGTCCATCATAGTAAATGTCAAATAAATGTTTGTAAGATTCATTGCCCAGAATTAAACAGAGAATGGGACATGGGAGAGTTTCCTTATCTTACAACTCTAGAGGAACCATTACACCCTAACCCTTACACCGGAGCCCATGTGTGGTGGTTTGAAAGAAACCTCCAAAATGGAACTGTTGAGGGGTGTGGTCTTGTTAGAGGAAGTCACTGTGGCAGTGGGCTTTGAGGGTTCCTATGCTCAAGACGCTGCCCAGTGTCTCAGTTCACTTCCTGTTGCCTCCAAGACGAAGGATTCTCAGCTCCCTCTCCAGCACGGTGTGCGCCTGCATGCCACCCGGCTCCCCACCATGGTGATAATGCACTGAACCTGTGACCTGTAAGTGAGCCCCCTCGTTTACAGTTCCCGGGCACATGAAAGCAGGAGAGCTGGCCTCCAGGGGTTAGAAGGGAAGGGCTGGCCCTGTCCCTCACCAGTGGCAGCAACAGTAGAGCTGGCCCTAGCGGTGGGAGTGTGTGAGAGCCAGACCCGAGGGTGAAGCAGGTGAAGGGACCCTGCTCCTTGCTACCTGCTGCATTGGGTGATCTAGCTGGGGCAGCGCTGGAGAACTCGCTCTGGTGGTGATGATGGGGAAAGCTGGTAGGCTGACCAATCCATTCCAGAGCCGGGGCTATGAGTTAGCCCACCCCAACATCCACCTCATCTTTGAACTGCTGGAGCATGTGAAGGGGCTGGACCTGCAGATCCAAAGCTGCAGCATCCCCATGACACAGGGCAACAACAGGCTATCCAAGAGGAGTCCCAGTGAGGGACCAGTGTCTATACGGTAGCAGAAGCCCGAGGCCTTGAGCCAGACCATCGATCCATTGCAGTGAACACTTACTTACAAGTAAGTTGTATCCACTTAACCATGTGCCTTGCTGCACCACAGCACAGCTTCCTTGTAGAGATTTTTCTTTTTCTGTTTGGCTCTATGTTTAAATTTATTTTGTCTTGGGGGAAGGTTGCAAAGGCAGAGGGCAGATGCAAGGGGACAGGAAGGTGAGTGGGGTCAGGGAGCATGATGTGAAATTCACAGAGAATCGATAAAAGGTTAAAAAAAGACAGGAAGGAAGGGAGGGAGGGGGAGGGAGGGAGGGAGGGAGGGAAGGAGGAAGAGAGAGGGAAGGAGGGAGGGAGGGAGGGAAGGAGAGAGGGAAGGAGGGAGGGAGGGAAGGAGGAAGAGAGGGAAGGAGGGAGGGAGGGAGAGAGGGAAGGAGGGAGGGAGGAAGGGAGGGAGAAAACTGAACCTTTGCTTGACATTGAAACCAAGTTACTTGTATGCTTTGGGACCATTTAAACTATGGACCCAATCTGTTGCCCTGCTGTGTACTTAGCTTACTACAGCCTAACTTGCCTTTAAGAAAACAATATAACCAGAGCTGGAGAGATGGCTGGGCCATTAAGAGCACTGACTGCTCTTCCAGAAGACCTGGGTTCAATTCTCAGCATCCACATGACAGCTCATAACTGTCTGTAACTCCTGTTCCAGAGGCCCCAACATCCTCACATGGACACACATGCAGGAAACACACTGATGTGCATAAAATAAAAAGTAAGTTATTTATAAAAAGAAAACAACATAGCCAACCTTAATTTACCTTGGACTCCCCCTGTAACCAACTTTTACAAACTACACTGAACTCATAGCTTTCATCATCACATAAATGCCCCCTCTCCTTCCTGACCCTTTTTTCCCCAGCCCAGAATAGTGTCTGTGTGTGATGCGGCAGTTGAGCAGCGAGGTTGAAGCAATCTGGAAGGACTTGCGGGCTTAGGGTGATAAAATCTGTTTATGCTTTTGAGTGCTGTTCTGCGCTGCGTCAGTAAGGGCACCCACCCTTCACAGCGGTTTTTACTTTGTAAAACTCTGGTAAAAGATTCTTGGGGGTGGTCTGGATTCCTTCTCCATTCTCCATTTCATGTGTTGTCGATGAAGGAAATGCAGAGCGCTTTGCTAAGAACAGTCAACAGACATGGACAGAGGCAGATGGGAGGTGCAGGGAGAAGTAGCTAGAGCAAGGCCAGGCTCACTCTCGGCTTGAAAGACTCACAGGGCTGGATGGTTTAAGTCGGCAGAACGATACATGAAACACAGAAGAAAAACTGCTGCTTGTCTGTAGCCCGCTGACAGCTCTCTGCAGTGATGCTGAACACCCCTCCAGGCTCTCCATCAGGACATATGCATATGAATATTCATTTTACACAAGCAGCAGCCCACTATCCATGCTACACTAATACATGCCTTTTCCCGTAGTGAGTGCATATGATGAGGACTCTGTATCAACCAGTACAAACCCTTGTCTCCTTAAGGCAGCCTGCAAAATAAGAATTGTATTAGAACTCTATCATATCCATCCCTTTGCACACTGGAGGCAATATAATACAGACTATTCTATTTTATTTGAGACAGGGTCTTTCTGTGTATCCCAGGCTGTTCTGGAACTCACTCTGTACCAGGTTGGCCCCAAACTCAGAGATTACCTGCCTCTGTGCTGGGATTAAAGGCATGTGCCACCACTGCCCAGCATAAAGCAGTTTTTAAAAGAGTGTGACCACAGATGTTTTTATTTTCCTCTGTATGTGAAGATCTTTCACAATCAATGACTTTATTAAGATACCATTTTAAAACTGATTCTGTTTCTCACAGCCCCTTCATTTAGTCCATTTACTTGTTATGCTATCAACATGTACTTGCTGGTAAACTCGATGTCCCCAGTTGAGTAACCATCTCCCCTGTGCAGAGGATTGTCGTAGGACGAGGAACAAAATTACTCATTATTTTCTCTCCAGGAAATCAAGGGCACAGGTGAAGTATAGGCACAAGGTTGTAAAATTACACTTTTAGTTTGTTTCTTGTATGTGAGTTCATGCTGGTGTACATGTGGTCAGAGGAAAACTTGCTGGTTACTCAGGATTTCCTTCCACCAGATAGAACCAGCCATAGTGGCACTTAGTGCCCTTTTCCAACTGAGCCATCCTGCTGGCCCACAGCCGTGGTTACATAGGTGCCTTCAAGGGTTCTTTGTGCTACTTTGTGTAGCAGCCAAAGATGACTGGAGATTTCCAGAAAACAATCTGTAAATGTCTTTTAAAAGTTAAAATGATGTGTAATAGAACCTAGCTATTTAATTCTGCAATGGAAGCTTGTGCTTAAGGACCAAGTGTTGCAAACCTGTAAGGAATCAAGAACAGAACTTGTTAGGGTTGTCAGGGATAAAGCCTACTTTATGAGCTACCTAGTGATGCTGGGGACAAAACTGACTACTGTGCTGATGCAGGACAAAAATATGTACAACACACCCAAAGCACAGGAGGGCAGTAACTAGAAGATGCTGACACTTTCAGAAGCAGGTTACTGCAGCTCATGCACACGGACCATGGGTTGTGCACCAGCCTATTTATTACCTGGCCCATTGCTGGCTCTCCGTCTTCTCAGTAGCTATGGCATGGAGGCCTATAAAGACCAGGTGGAGGTAACCAGGGATGAACAACATGTGGAAAGCATTGATGGCCGATCTGGTGCCTCCACCTGTTATGCAGGTGCAGGCCTTGGCACCACTATTATACGGCTGGCAATGGGGTTGAAGAAAGTCATGGAGGCTTTTCTATTCCCTACAGTGCCTAAGTAGCCATGGTACAATTCCAAAAGCATGGAGTGTAATGCAGAAGAAGTTCATTACAAGTATGCCATGGGTCAGAAGTTTGTAAAGTATATGCACTACCTAAAGACAGATGGCATGCTCACAAGAAAAAAAAAATTCTCAGTATTTGAACAACAGTGTGAATCTACACAAGATAGAGGTGTATAGGAAAGCTCATGCTGGTCAGAGAGAAGCCCAAGAGGGAACTGGCAGAGGTAGAACCATCCCAGAATGCCCTTTGCCCAGAAGAAAGGTCAGGTAGCTCAAAATAAGGCAAGCTTTGCCAGAGCTCAGGGAGAGTCTGTAGAGCTAAAGCTACAAGGCTTGGTTTTTAGACAAAAACAATACATTTGGGTTGGGAATAGCTCAGCGGGAAGAAAGTGCTTGTTGTGCAGCCATGAGGACCTGTGCGCAGATCCTTAGTGCCAGCTAAAAGCCAGGCATGGGAACAATGGATGTCTGTAACCTTGACATTGGGGGGGAGGGGATGGGAAGCAGAGTTAGGGACAAGCAGATACTCACGTTCTGCCAGTCTAGCCTAAATGGCGAGGAGAGATTCTGGGAGAGTCTACAGGAGAGACTGTCTTTAAAAAATGACATCCTGTCAACCTGTAACTTACACACCCACATAGGAGAGCACACTCACATACATGTACATTCAAAAAGTCAATGAATTTATTATACCCAATATATATGTGTGCACATATATTATCACAAAGAGAGAAAACTCCCAAAATTGGGGAAATGTTCCAAATTGTATCTATAAGGATCTAATGTCTAGAATATAAAAGATAACCTAGTCAAAAAAGGAGCAAAAGACCAGAGAAATATTTCTGAAAATAACATATGCCCATACATGCCGTGGCACACCTGACCTACACATGTAAACACCAATGATAAATGAATGTCTTTCACTGTACTAAATAAATATTATTAAAATGTCCATAGCTACATCCGAGCAGCAATCTAGGGTGTACAAACTTTTCAAATAAAAGTGAGAGCCCATTGTGCTGAGAAAGGAGCCATAACTATACAACTACTATACTTTAAAAGGGAAAATACCTATTTTTTCCAAACTGTATCAGTGAGTTCAAGAATATAAAAAAGATGGAGTCAGTGTAAGCTCATTTAAAGTACAAAATTATATGGAAAGAAACAAATTATTAGCAGAAAAATAAGCACTTTTTAAACGTCTATGTTTACAGGCATTTTGCCTGAATGCATTTCTATATACATTGTGTGCCCAGTGCCTAGAGGACCTTGGTTTCCCTGTAACATAAATTCCAGATGGCTATCAGCAGCTGTGGCTGCTAGGAAGCAAGCCTCGGGCCTCTGGAAGGAGCAGGCAGTACTCAACCACTGAGCTGTCTCTCCAGACCCTGGGGAAGCCATCTTTCAAAGGGGAAGAGGAGGAGATCATACTCACTGATTTCTAGTTATAGGCTGTCTTTTATGTGACCTTGGATAGTTTAGTTTATCACTTTTTAAAGGTGTATTTTATAAACACTTGTGTGAATCACGGGTCAAGTTTAAAAACAATACACACATAAAAACGGCACAGATGTGTCCAGGGCTATCGAGGTCTTATTTATTTGATGCTGACTTAATTGTTAAGGATAGAAGAAACAATGCTCAATGAAGACAGGAGCAGCAGCAATATTAGGTCAGACCTTCGAAAATGTAAGTACTTCACATTTTTTCAAGTAGGTCTCAGCAGTTACCCCGCCGTTCTTGTCTTGACACAGTCTTGCCATTTCATCCATTTATCAGCCTGCGCAAGAGTCATACCTATGGACAAGTGGCAGTCCTGGGCAGGGCTGGCAGGAGAAGAATCCCCGAGTCTCAATGGATGTGACAGGTAAGGGGACATAGGCCACTCAAACACGTGGCTCTGGCAGACACTGCCCTTCTCTTGCTACTAAAGGGAGCCCCCAAGGCCCATTCCCTTATTTGGCTGCTTCCTCCTCCCGAGGCTGACTACCGAGGTCCAGCTGTCAAAGTATTGAAGTCCAGTAATCAGAAGTCCCCTTTGGTTACCCTAACTAACCCACCAATTTACAATTAAACATCTCATCCTAACATGGGGTTTTACCATTTACGTTTATAATCCATCCATTGCCTATGGGTCACTTCTGCTTCCTCTCTTTCCAGACACATTCCTTTGTCCCTCTGGGACAAATATTCCTCCCCCTTCCTTTGTCCCCTTCCACTTCTCCCTTGTCCCCTATCTCCTTTAGCACGACATCCTAGTCCACTCTAACACAGACCTCCCCTTCTTCTTCTTTTAAGAACACCTACAAGGGCATCTGCTGATGTTTTCTGCCTGAATCAGAACGCAGTCACTTTGACTATTCTCCCCTGCTTAGTAAAGCCTCTCTCTGTGAAAACGGGTGCTTGGATCCTGGTCCAGGAGGAAGCTGTTCAGTGAGTTCCTTCAACAGGGTTTTTTTTTTTTTTTAATACAACTATTTTAAATCTAGGGTTAGCCTAAAACATAATACTGTAGCAGAAAATACAGGCATGGCCAGCCTACCTGAGACACTGCTTCTAAATAAGAAGCATCCACACCATGTTCCTGAATATTCCCAGAAGTCCGAACACTGAATTCTGAAGTAGCATGGGTAGCAGGTAGCTGGACATGGGTAGTCTGCTCTCTCCATGTCCCTTTTATGAGCATCTTCCACATAGAGACCCTGGTGGTGTGAACACTCACTGTCCACTCCGAGGTAAAGCGCTAACCCATCACAGTTGACAGGCTCATGTGATTGCTCGTGTGCAATGAAGCAGACGCTGTTCCCTGAAGGCGTCTCGGGAGTGGGCCATCCATCTCTGGGCCATCCATCTCTGTGCCCCTTATGAACCCGTGGACAGTGCAGTTTTGTCAGGGGGTGCCCTGAACTTGATCTGGATCGCCCCATGGTGTATGCAAAATCACCTGAGACACATTACTGAACTGCCTTCCAGAACCCTCCCTGAGACCAGAGCTTGGGACTGTGCAGCTCTGCAAAGCAGGAAGGGCAGTTCTGAGGATGAACCCCACTTTCCTGCTGAATTACTCTCACTGAGTACCTTGTCACTAAATGCTGCTTTGGTCTAACTGTGGATGTGCCCTTGGGGAGATTTCATTTTGCTCAAAACAGACACATAATAACAAAGTGATGGGCAGTGATAAGGTACAGCTCAGAGAAAGAGCAGAGTTAAGCTTCCTTTAAAATGGGCACGCTGTGTAGGCTTCACACTCAGTGAAGCAGTCCCAACAGAAGTAAACAATCTTGTATTTTCAGTCCCCTTCTCCCCTTCAGTGTCCAGCCATATTATTGTGAAAGGGGCAATGCCAATTTTTCCATCCACATTACACAAGGGCAGAGGGAACAGAACCAAAAACATCTGGCTCTTATCAGTGCAGATCAACTGTCAGCTATGCTTTCTTCACACAATAAACATTTTACTCAAGAGCGAACTAGAGAGTATCTCTATCCATTTTATTCTGGGGGAAGACAATACGTGTGATTATACTCTTAATGTAGTTTTGGTGATTCTGTTTTCTGTAAAAGGGAACCAATTAAGGGCTATAAAACTTCCAACTTCCCGAATTGCTTCTATTGCTTAAATTTATAAACAGCTTTCATGACCTGAATATCCAAGTTATTCTGGCATTTGTTCTACTGTTAAAGACCTAGTGAACTGGTATCTGGGAGTTTTATATGGGTAGGGAAGGTACATTCCTGGCACACTGCCTTAACGAGGTACACAGAAAAGGCCTGCCTTGGGAAGACAAGCTAGAGACTCAACTAGAAAAAGTTTGTTTCAGACCAGTTAAAAATGTAAAATATAGCTACCATAGAGCTTAATTGTACAATGTTAGTTTCAACTTCTGTCATCAGGAGACAATATTTTGCATTTTTTGTAGGATTGGCCTACAGCTACAGCCATATTGGACAGATGTCTTTAACTCTAAATGCAATGCAGAATTACCTATCATTTCTTTGCTGTGCAGATTGAATATTTTGCATGAGCACTCAAAAACGCATGTTTATAGTTTTAAACTTTTTAAGTTTATTGTTTTCTACCACCAAATGTAACTGTCTACAGATGGAGAGCTCAAGCCTTTGATGGGTGGAGAGGATCGCTCAAAAGAATCAGTTACACACAGAGAGACATATCCCACATAATGTCAGGAAAGCTAGATTACAGTTTGCCAACTATGTTGAGGAGGAAGCCTCATCTCCAAGAACCATTTCAGGGATCCCAGATGATACCCTCAGCAGCTGGTCCTATTTGTATGGCTTGGTCAATGGGAAACACTGCTGCTTTTCTCCTCTCCCTGGATTGTCATCTTCGTGAGAGCAGAGTGTCATCTAGGCTGTTTCTTATTACACTCAAAACAGTAGCAATAAAAGCAGGCATGGCAATTAAGCAACGTGGCATCCTATTTTTAGGTTACCTTTAAAAGCAACCAAAAAACATTGAGAATGTGGGACTTCACAACTACAGGGAACTGTGGCAGAGAACTTGTTTGTAGAACTCAACAACTGTCTTGCAGTAAGGGTACTTAATACGGAATAAACAATTACAAAGGACTTGTCAACGTTTTAATCCCGAAGATTTCAGTTTGTGTTGAAAATCTTGATAATCTTCAACTACTCTACTTCAGATGCCATAAAACAGGTTAAAACAAAATTTGCAGTTTCTATGGGCATGAGTCAAATTAGTGGCTTGTCTTATTTTAGGGGAAACAGATGGTCCTAAGGACCAGTAGCTTAGTTTGCCATGCAGCTGAGGTTTCCGGGTCCCACCATTAGCCCAATCAGAGTAAGATGGTCCAGCTAATGCTGACAGTAAGGTGATCAAGCCATGGGGACCAGGCAAACTGATATCAGTTCCGATCTGTCTCCTTCAAGGTTTTCTCTGTCCATGGCAAAGTTTTCCCTAATTACCACTGATTGGTTGGCAGGGAAACATCAAGTTTCTCCTAAGGCCACATAGTTTCATGTTCTATAAACTACCTCTGTGAGGCAGTCAACATGGTTCTCAGAGCTTAGAAACAAGTCTCCAAATGACCTAGGTCTAAGTCTGTCTGGGAATTTAGTTCCCTAAACCTTTGGTCCTCAACAAACAAGGCTGAGGACCTATTGTCGTTGTACTAGCTATTCCTGCCCTTGCTAGGATATGGACCAGTTGGTTAGGGTCTGTTTGACCTTCGTGAACATCGAGCCAAGGCCAATATGAGCTACCACCCTCTCTTCTCCATTATAGGCATATACCTGGGGGATAACAGAGACCAGTATGCACAGAGTGGGGCTGTGACTTTCCCATGAGTCAGAGGAGACACATTAATCAAACCATTATTACAAGCAAGCCAGGTAATTTGAGGACATGAAGCAGGTAGCTCGTCCCTGGCAGAACATAAAATTGTAGTTCCTGAGGCCTTTTGTCTAGCCAGTCTTCATAACCTGATTTACTGACCCCATCCTTCCCCTAGACCTGCATTGTTCCACCACTGAAGGAAACAGAAGAGAGCAGAGGTCTACCCAAAAGTGTTTTCCATACCAAGTTTTTCTGAATTCCCATGTTCAGGTTTAGCTGGTGGGGATTATGTAATACACACGTTAGTAAACTCTTGCCAGTCTTATCTTTATGGATCTGAGATCCAAGTGACAAACCATCTGTTGTCCTCAGTGGCTTTTTTTCTTTCTTCTTCAAGGAATGGCACCAGCTACTTTGTCAGCAGTTGAAGTGGTGAGCATGGCTGGGTAGGGTCCCTTCTAGATAGGGTCCAGGGTAAGGACAGGGATCCTCTTTACAAACCGAGTCTCCTGGTTGGAACTGTTGGGCAGGTTCAGAGGTGGAAACAGCAGGATTTTCTTCAAAGTCTGGTCCCTAGGCTGGAGATCTTTCTGCAAAGCTTGTATTGGGTCTGAGGAGTTTGGCGGTTTTGTGGTCCCTAGGGGCTTGGTGGCCTTTCCAGACTCTCAGGAAGGATGCTCTGTCATCCAGTAGCATCCATCATCCTTGTTTATCCTGTTTGGCCAGACCTTGTTTCACCCACTCAATCTCACCCCTGGGTATATTTCAGGTGGTCCAGTCTGATAACTGGGCTCCTGGAGAGTTACGAGAATCTGCTATTTCCTGCTCAGCCAAGTCAGCTGTTCTGTTCCCCTTCTGGGAAATCCCCTCCTGGGAGTCCTTTGCAATGACAGTGGCCATCCTCTTGGGTAATCAGTAAGATTCTAATAGGCCTAAGGTTTCTTTTTTGTTGTTTTTTTGCTTTTTGAGACAGGGTTTCTCTATGTACCTGTGGAGGCTGTCCTGGACCTCACTCTGTAGACCAGGCTGGGCTTGTCTACTTTTGCTCTTTTCTTGCTGTGGTTATCGATCTTCTTTCCTATAGGGCCTGATGGACATGGGCTGTGGTGAAAGCTTATCAGTTATCAGCATATTTGGTGATAGCCTTGTTTTTCCCAAAGGAGTGCCTTCAGTCAAAGCTAAGAGTTCAGACCTTTGAGCTGAGACCATCCTACCCTTGGTCACCACTAGCTGTCCTTGCATACCTGATCCCATGTCAGTCACCTCAGGCCTGACAGAACGGATCATGTCAGTCACCTCAAGGTGGTCATGCTAGTTCCAGCAGAGTCAAGGATATACAAACTGTTTCAAAAAACTAAAAATAAAACAAATGGACCCCACAGGCTCATACATTTGAATGTCTAGTTCCTGGCTGTTGTAATGCTTGAGCAGAACTAGGAGGGGTGGCCTTGTCGGAGAAAGTGTCATTGGGGACAGTGTGCTTTTGAAGCTTCAAAGCTTTTCATCTGCGAGCAGATCAGTAGCTCTCAGCTACATCTCCAGGACCAAGCCCTGCATGATGCAATGCTCTCTACCATGATAAAGGACTAAACCTCTTAAAATTAAGCAAGTCCCATTAAATGCTTTCTAAGATTTGGCTTGGTCAGTGCCTGTCCAGCCACTGACACTCACCTGGGACTGCCTGTCTTGGGTGGAAAGACCACCAGCTGTTGGCCAGCCAGGGTGCAGGTGAGCTGGCCCTGCCCCTCACCTCTTCCCCTCACCAACTGCAGCACTCAAGAGAGCAGGCCCTGAACCTCACCTGGGCAGCACGAAGAGCTGACCTTGTTGGTAGAGGTGTGCAAGCCAGCCCTAGGGTGTTAACAGCAGAAGAGCTGACCCCACCCTGTCACCTGCGGGTGGTGGTATGGGTGAGGGAAGGATGCCTTCTCCCCCCCCCCTTGCCCTTTACCATCTGCAGCAGGCAGGAGAGCTGGCCCCCACGACTTGAGAGCAGAGCCAGCTGTCCCTTGCTGCAGAGTGAGCTAGCCATGGAAGTGCTGGAAAGCCTGCCTGAGGGAAAGCTGGCAGGCTGAACATCCTAACTACCCAACCCCAGAACCAGGGATGAGTTAGCATACCCCAACACCCACCTCATCAGAGGCCTGTCTTAAGAGATCCAAAGCTGCAGGGTCTCCATGACATGGCCACAGGCTATCCAAGAAGAGTCCCAGTGAGGGCCCAACAGAAGCCAGAAGCCTCAAACCAAACCAAGGACTAATTACAATGTATGGACTAAAGGGTATACTATGCGACTCATGTGTCACACTACAGCTTCTATGACAAGATCTTTTCTTTTGGTGGGGAGATTGCAAGGACAGAGGACATATGAAAGGACAGGGTTATGAATGGGTCAGGTTGTGTGATGTGAAATCCACAAAGAATAAAATGTTAAAAAAGCTGCCTTGGTCATGGTGCCTCTTCACAGCAATTAACAGTGACTAGGGCATGTACATACATGTGCAAGTATATATTATCTACACACATGTAAGTTTGTATACACATATACTTAATTTCTTAAGAAAATGTCTCAGATTATAATAAATTAGCTGCCAACTTAAGAAGCTATTTACAATTTTTAATTGCAGTTAGTTATCACATTGTCCCCCAAAATTTCCCATATCATTTCTAGATATGACAATAAGTGGTATTTTTGAAAAAAAACCTTTATTCATTTATGCAAAGACAGTATCAGCAATAGGTAATAGGAACATACTTTTAAGTTTAAAATTAATCTTCCATTTTGAAAGGTTCAGTACTTTTCTTTCTTCTCTTAAATACTTGACTCCAACAGAACAGCAGATGAAAGTTTATTCCCTTACTTTTCCTTAAAGCCATACAGCACAATTACAATTCCTTTTAGAATTTAGGGTATCATTCATAGTAAGCTGGAGATTTAATCACTGAGTGGTACATGTAAGAATAGAACACACATAAAAAATACAAATATACTGAAATAAACAAGGGACAGATAAAAAGAAATTTCAGGACACTTCCTAGTTTTCTGGTATACTGACCTCTTGGTAACTTAAAAATATGGTGTTCTTCAGATACAGAATTAAGAGCTACAGATCATTATGGACACTTGTGACACAACCCACGGTGTCCATTAAGTTAGGGTTAAGTGGAATCTCTATGTTTGAGGGAAGGGCTAATACAAGACAGGCCAACCAGGCATTTAAAAACTCATGTCCATGGCAGGTCAGGTAATGTCCATCCAATGTTTCCTTTAGGAAGGTACTGTCCCCAGTGCTACATTCATTAGGCTTAGCCCCTGAACAGCTAACTCATAACTGTTACTTGCCTACTTTATACCATGGAACAAATCTGACAGAATGGGAGTACAGATTACAAATGACTGTGGGCACAAAGGGTTTCTGCTGTCACGATGCATCATGTCCAATGAAGACATCATCAAATTTAAAATCAGATTAATTACCACATTCTTGGGAAACAATTACGAAACAAATTTTGTGGTTTAGAAATGTCAAAATGACCTACTTTGACTGTTTTGGACATATTGTACTCTACAAAAGGAAATACAACAGACTAATAAAACTAAAGATCTATTTACTTTGTAACAACTTATATTTTGAATGTTTTTATAAAAATTTCTTTCAGATACTCTGATTCAATTTAAGTGACATAAAAAATTTTCAGCACTCTTTAATACCAGTATTTTGCACAATTTTAAGACAGCCATTGAGTTTAGCATTTTAAGAAAATGAGAGTATCAACTCACTGAAAATAGCTTATATACCTAGCAAAGTTTAGTTTGTCTCGGATTCTTTAAACAAAATTATACCCAGAATTTTAGATATCCTAATTACCATCCCAACCAAATAAATAGGATATGTGCATATGTGTGGATTCTAGATAAAGGGTAAAATATTTTGTATAAAAGTAAGACCCACTGATTGGACTGTTAAGAATCTGTTTTCCTGGGTTTAGATAAAGCTAACTATATATTGAGTTCCACTGATTAAAAAATGCAGTTCTAAAAATTCTGCTCTTGTGGCAAATGTTTAGACAAATAATAAATGTAAAGCACAATACTGTACTGTTCAGGTACCTGTTGAGAAGTGAAATGCTTGTAGTCAAACTATCAAAATCCTGACCTTTCAAAATAGTTTTATAAAATCTTTTTCTTGAAAATTAGTACTTGCTTTTGAATTCTTAAAATGCCAATTTCAATTAAAAGTCCTTAAGTCTTAAAAGTTATTCCTTTTAGCTATTTTTCAATTATTTGAAAATTATTTTTTGTCCTTTTTTACTTGCAATTATTTTTTTCAACTATATAGTGAACACAAAACAGTTTCTATATAAACATCTAATGAACAGATTCAACATAAAACTAGGCAATCTAATCTAACTTGTATAGAAAGTCTGAGTGTGATTTGTCAAAATTTCTGCAATAGTGAAAACCTTTCTGTCTCTTAATACTCAACACCAACATCCTCATGAGACTAGAAAGTTAGCAGAGATGATCAGATTTAAGCACTGCCCGGCTTCTTCTAAAGTGATGCACTCTTTTATCCTAGAAGAAACAAAAAAAAAGTCATTGTAAATCATTTAAAATTCCTTACTACCATACCACTACTGATCTATGATTATTAAATAATGTGTGGCTTAAATTTAAGTATAGGAAATTAGAAAAAGGGGAGTATTTGGTGGAACTCTAAAACAATAAGCTCACCAACCAGCAAGGCTTTATTATGACAAAATTTAAAAGGAATCCCAGTTAATTCAGAAATAAGGATTAAAATTAGTAGCATTTTAGATAATTAATGATAATGACAGCTAAGGGAAAATGTAATTCTTAAAAGTATTAATATTTTTCACTAGAATTTGTATGTGCAAACATGCATACATACCTATGTGCCATAGCCCATGTGGAAGCCAAGAGAACAATTTGCAGGGTTAGTTTCTCTCCTGCACCATATGTAGGTTTCAGGGATTAAACAGGTCATCAGGCTTGATGGCAAATGCCTTTACCTGCTGAGCCATCTTGCCATCCAACAAAACAACAAAGTAACCCCCAGGCTTGGGTCTGGAGTATTGGTCTGGTGGTTAAGAGCACTTATTCTTCTAGAGGATATGGATGGAACTTCCACCCATGTTTCAGCTCACAAACTGTTAACTCTAGTTCCAGAGGACCAGATAATATCTGGTTTTTGTGGGCACCAGACACATAAGTAGTGCAGATGTACACACAGGCAAAGCACCAGTATACAATTAAGAGAAAACTAAACAACAAAAACAAGCTACTACCTCTATTGTTTTTATTAACAATTGCATCTGATGGAAACCTTATTTGAGAGAAGCACATTATTTCAAATTGTAATCCTTCACTTTGATTAAAAGCTCTAAATCTTGTCTATTTAAGGCTTATCTTTAATCAGTGAGAATGTATCATTCTTTATGAAATGAAGGTAAGGAAATTTAAAATGTTTTTCAAGGGAATTGGTCCTAGGAACACACTTCCCCACGGATATGGAAACCTAAGAATTGTTCATATATCTTATATAAAATTATGTGTTTGCATATATACTGGCAATCTTTCTGTACACTTTAAATTTCTCACTGTTCTCCCTAATATGGAAAGTTTTACTGCACTGTGAACAATAAAAACAAAAAGTCTGCATATGTTCAATATAATTTAAAATATGTGCACATAATTGAATTCAAGGGTGGAGCACATGGATACAGAAGACGGATGTATACAGAAATATTTCCTTTCCTCTGTTGTTTACAGAGATGTAGATTAATAAAATAGCATTATTTTCTATACAACTAGCTTAATCATGTCTTTGTCCTGGGGACCAGATTGCCTTATGTATAGAGAATGACTTCTATGTGGCTGGAAAAGTGGAATTAGAGATGCACTATATAAGCACAGTACTAGAAGAGTAGAACCACAAACAGGTAAATCCCTACAGCAGAGGTCAGTCAGCCTAGCTAAATGGACAAGCTCCAGATTCAGTGAAAGATCCTGTTTCAAAAGTAAGGTGCTGAGATACCAAGTCTACTTCTGAATGCCACAGAACCTTCACATGTACACCAGGTACACAAGCTGTCATGTAGCCTGTCAAACAGGACAACGTCCCATTTAGGTTGGGGCCTAGAAAAGTGGTTACAAATATATAGGTTTTTAGAGGTGAGGTAGGAATTAAAATTATGGAGCTGAAGTTAAAACAAAGAATAGAATTTGATGGAAATAAACAGTGCATCCAATTTCAAAAAAATCAGCATCTAGTTGATTATAATAATAGGTCTATGGCTCCATGTGCTTGCTCTGTAATCAGGAGGATAAGAACTTGGGAATCTCAAGAACTTCAACATGCTAACTTATTCACGAACAGCTCCCCCCACCACACACACATAACAGACAACAGCAGGCTACTCTATTAATTTCTGATTCTAAACTACAGGGGCAGAAATATCTAGAGTTCAAAGGGAAGTTTTCTTTATATCACCAAATACTCAATTTTGAAGACTTTGTTTTCAAACAAGCCATTTAACACCTTTATAAATTTGAGGCAAATTGACTACTGCAGTTATATATTGCACTGTGTAGAAAAAAAAAACAATTTTAAATGAGTATCTTTTACTCATTATGCTGCAAACACAAGTGGTAGGTAATAACTTTTACTGGCTACCTAAGTGTAGAGATTAGAAATGGAGATTGGCTACTAGTAGACAAGGTTTATTTATGGGATGGCTAAGACATTTTAAGTTTGACTTGTGGTTGTATAATTAAGTAAATATACTAAAAATCCATGAAACCATGTATTTTAAGTGAGTTGAATGATATCCTTATTAGACGCCTATCATTTACCTATTGTTTTCAAAACAATATCCCCTTGAATGCAATATTCTCTCCACTGGACTAACCAATTAATGGACTTCATATTCAGCCTCAAAACTAAAGGGACCTTAGCAACTGTGTTCTACTCATCCTCATTTTACATTTGTAAGAAGTCTTGGTACTGGAAAAACAGCTCAGTTGTAAACCATGTGCCTACAGCATGTCCAAGTCCCTGAGTTCTAACCCCCAACCTAAACCACCACAAAGAAGGCAGGCAAAACTGTAGTCCTAAAATGTAAGTGATCTTTACAATGTGGACAGAAGATTAGAAATCCAATCTTTGCTAAACTCATTCACACTTGACTTTTTTCAATCTCCTCAGTTTTATCCCTTTTCATTCTTCACACAATGTTCAACTATATTAATCAAGTAGTTCTGTTCTCTTTAGTCCAATAGCTATAAGTTATATTCTGCTTTCAAATTTTTCTTTTACTGTGTGGTCAAGTTATTATTTTTTCTGCCAACTCTCATGAATGAGCCCTTTATATTATTTTCCCATTTCCCTATATGTATATTTGTGTCTCGTGCGCGCGCATGTGTGTTTGTGTGCATACCTGTGTAAGTTAACATCTGGAGTCTTTCTGATTGCTTCATGATATGGGCTAAGCTGGCTACACAGCTTGCTCAGGATCCTGCCTTTGCTTCTGAGAACTGAAATTCTAGGCAGGCTGCTAAACCCACCTGGAATTTATATAATTCTGAGGTCAAATTCATACTTGCTCAGTAAGTGCTTTACTCACTGAGCCATGTGCCAAACAGCTCATGAACTGTTTACCTTTTGAAAACTTTTCTTCCCTAAAGACATAATCTATATTATTCTAAAGTTTACAAAGCATCCAACACACTTCTAGGTAAAACTTAACCACCATAATGGCTTACCAGGGTTTATAGTAAACACTTGAATCAATTACTATAAAATATATACACCACAGGAAAAATAATGTTTCAATGTTAATACACACACATTTTATTCGGCATACTATTCTTGTCCTACCTTGAAGTAATCATCTTGAGTAACAAGAGAGTTTCTCAGTCTGTTCTCAGGGTTAAATAGACAAGAGACCACTGTCTGTATGCTTCGGTCCACAGACTTCTGAAACAGAAGTTTAAAGACTACATCTTTTACTCACTGCTAGTGGGTTTTTGGAAGTATACTGAGCATATACATTTCTAAGAAATTCTTTCATAATGTCAAATTCTTACCACTAATTGTTTATTTTATATAGTCTTCCTAAATTAATGTTTTAGTATCTTAGCAAATTTAAGTCAGTATATTTATTAAAATTGTGGTATTTTCTTGAAGCATTTATTTTTCCTATTACAGAAGGAATCAAGACTTTCAGTATTTAAAAAACAAGTATTCGGGGTGATATCTGTTAGTATAATTGCAGAGCAAGCTATTTTAAATTTATATGTATATTTATGTGTGTGAAGTTTTTTTTTTTTTTTTTTTTTTTTTTTTTTTTTTGAGGCCGAGTCTTATGCTACCCTAGGCTTTCCTCAAATTTTCTATGTAGCCAAGGCTAGTTTTGAACTCATTTTCTTTCTACCCCTCTACCTCCAAAATGCTAGGATTACAGTTTTACATCACTGTGCCCTTATTTTAAATTTTAAGACTGCATGAAATAAAGCAATTTGTTATCCTATCTTATTGTTCAGCTGTTTTCCTTTTTTCCCCCACTAACACAGAGATGAGGGATCGCTCCAGTGAAATCTTTCATTGCACTCATTCCCAACATTTCAACTGCATTATTCATTCAACAATATGAATTAGAATTTTGGGGTGAGAATATGATTAAAGAAACGACTGTCTAGTTCAGTATCAAATAATCACCATTTTAAAAGCTAAAATCATATATATCACAATACCATAAATACATACTATTTAAATAAAAAATTTTAAAAACACGGCAAATATAATTCATACACTGAATTCTACAAAGTCATACTACAGAAGAGTAACTAAAATAATTTAAGAAAAATGTACTTAGAAGAGAGAATATGACAAAGGAATCAGAAACTCTCAAGGTTTGGTATGTCTTGTACATTAACTGCAGAGTTAATTTTCCTAAACAATGCAGGTTTTAACTTTCATTTTTAAATCTGGGTAAATAGGTCTACTCCAAGAATCATCATTAATATAAAAATGTAATAAAAACTAAATATAAAAACCAGTAAACAAAATTAGATGTTTGCCTTTTGTGGGCCATTTCCAGAGGCTGGTGTAGCTTCATGAACTGAACATTCATTTGGCAAAACGTCAGCTCCTGAATCAACTTCACTGCAGTGGTAGTTAACAGTTGTATAAGCCTATATTTAAATAATAAGAAAAAGTATAACCAACAAGAAACATAACATACTTATAAGTCATTCTTCAAAAGGCTAAGCTACTATTTCAGAAACTGTTTTATACTAAATGGCTGATATTAAGTCTTTTGTTTAAAAACATAATCTGTCAACATCAATCAGTATGAGTTGAAATATCTGTAACATTTAGTAACACGGAGTACCCAAGAATTCAACTGGTATATTTTTCAAGTATCCAATCTTTATGGAAGTTAGCTAACAGAAGCTTGGCTATTTTACAGGTAACATCACCTTTTATTCCTTTTATAATATTAATGAAGAAAATGTTTCTCTCCTGTATTATTTTCTTTTAGTTGCAAAGTCAGAGGGAGGCAGATTCCAAGAAGACCAAATGCTAACTATGAATCTAATATTTAATACTACTTTCTTTGACTTATACATCATGCCAGCAAGTAACCAAAAATTTATTGTATATGAAGCAGCCATTGAGCAGGCATAAAAAAAATAGTGTAAAAAACAAAAAGCAGTTTCTCATGAGAGTCTATGACTGAGATTAAAAAAACATAATAAAATTCATAACAAAAAAGGCAATTAAAATATTTATATACATGTACAATATGGAAAAAGCAATATATTAGAAAAAGTATAAGAGTAAGCAGATATGTTCAGCTAATTCGTTTTACCGGAGGTATAACATAACTCCTCTGTTCCCCAGCCGGCCACTGCGGTGGCATCTTAAGAAAAGGAAACACAGATTATTTAAACACCTATACATTTTTACAAAAAAGGCGATAAGACAATGTTAATTATGTTTATCACACTGACTGTTAATTTCTTATTATAAAACAGAACCAAAGACAGGTACATTTATGTTTCCTTTATCTACGCATGTTTCTGTTTCTTCCAAATATAAACCTCCCATTTTCTCAATTGGAAGCTGGCATTCAGGAAAATTTGAAGACAGTAGCACTTGGAAATTATTACTACAGCTATGGTCATATGTCATTAATATGATCACATCTATTGGAAGAATTTCGTGGAACTACTATTTTGTAGCATCTAGTAAAATTATACACTATCAATCAGAATTTGATGCGCTAAGCACTGGGTAGTATTTTTATTTCAACCTATTCTATAAAAACTTGTAAGTCAGCCTGAACTCATCAGGTATTTAGCAAAAATAAAATTATAGACTAATTCTATTTCCATTTAATTTTTGGTATGTTAAACAGCACACTATGCAGCAATTTCATAGGAAGACAGACCATAATAATATCCCAAAGTTATATTATATTTGCTTAAATTATTTGATAATTCAAATTCCTCTCCCATTAGGGCTCAGGGAACCCTGCAGAAGAGGAGGCAGAATGAGTGTGAGCCAAATTGGATGGAGGACACAAGACCCTCTAAATCAACATGATCAAAGCACATATAAAACTCTCAGGGACTGATGTAGAATTTATAGGTCCTCTGCCTGTATATCATAGATTCCAGTTTAATGTTATGTATGATATTCCTGAGTGTAAGAACAAATGGATCTCTAACTCTTGAGACTTCTTGGGCTCTGTTCCTTCTTTCTTGCCCCCATCCCCGTTCAATTTTGTTAGGGTAGTTTTTCTCTTATTGTACTTTGTTACTCCTTTTGTGGTGGATTCAATGAGTATGTCCCCATAGGCCCACATATTTAAATACCTGGTAACCAGGGAATGGCACTATTTGAAAGGATTATGTGGTATAACCTTGTTGGAAGAAGTGTGTTGCTAGGGGTAGGCTTCAGGGTTTTCAAAAGCCCATGCCAGGACCTGGGGCTATCTCTTCCTGCTGCCTATCGACCAGATATAAAGTCTCAGCTAATTCCCCTGCATGAACTAAACCTCCAAAAACTGTAAGCCAGCCCCCAATTAAATGCTTTCTTTTGTAAGAATTGCTGTGGTCATGGTGTCTCTTCACAGCAATGAACACTAAGACACCATAGAAGGCTGTTTTTAGGGCGTGAACCTGAACAGGATCAAGGGGAACAGAGACTGTGAGGAGTACAGAAAGGGGAAACCATAATCAGGGTATATTTTCAATTAAAGGAAAAAATACCTGATAATTATAAACAGGCAGCTGATATCCAGTGATGACCTGAACTGGTGAACTTGGATAAGGAGGGTATGCCTGGGAATAAAGTTCACAGAAAAACTGGCTTTATAAAATAAATTTGAGAGAATGAGAAAGAGTATCATTCACAATACAACAAAAAAAATGCAATTTTCTTTTTCTATATATAAACTGAGGACTCTAAATTACTGGCTGTATGAAGAAAATACTCCTTATCAATTGATAACCTGTTGCACAGGAAGGAGAAAAAGACAATGTTAAGTGACTTGCTTCTCCAACCCATCATATACATATAGTTCTATGGGGAGTTAAACACATACATTTCTGTTTCTTTGTGAAAATATTCACCTTAGGAAGAGACCATACCCTGACTATGCAGTTCTATGGGGAGTTGAATACATACATCTGCTGTTAAATGCCGTCACAGAATATATACTCATAGCAAGGTGAACAGAACAAATATTTTTCTACAGCCTTATGATTTTTCTGTGTTTGATTTCTACAAGGGATTAAATGAATGTTTTTCAATACTTATCAGTAATGATACACAGTAAATGTTAGAAATAAGTATGGATTTTCTTCTAAGTCATATTTGGAGCCAGAAAAATAAGGAAAGGTGTCACATACAGAAGAAAAAAATAGGATTTTATTATTCTTTTTCTTTTCTGGCCAAAAAGTCTCTCAAATTGAAAAAGTAAAATGTACCAAGAATGTTATTTAGCATCAATAGGCATAGTAAGCATGAAATTTAAATATTAAACCAATAAAACCTAACAGTTCTAGAACTAAAATAAACCTAGGTGTCAACAACCTATGCACGAGGAGGCATTTGGAAATCACTGCAGGTGAAACACAGATGAACTGATCATCTTTGGAAACAATCAACTAAAAGGACATACAAAGCTGTTTCTGAACATTTAAACAACTTTTCAATTTGAGACTTTTTTGCCAACAAAGAAAAATAGTAAAATTCTTTCTATATACTTTTTCTACGTGTCTGAAAGGTAATCTGTGGAATAACAGGATATTTAATGTGGCTACCAAGGATAAAAGGCTTACAAAGAACACAGAGGCAAAATTCAGCTTAGCATAAGGAAAAAAGCAGTAAGAATGAGTGTAAACAAAAGGAACAAATTCCTCATATTTTAAGTATTCCAATAAAGACTGGACAGTATTACACTTAACATCTAAACCATGCATATGATTTCAAAGTTCAGAAACTATTAAACAAACCTAACAAGGATGCAGCTGTTTTTACCTGAACATACTGAGTTATAGGATTCATCATGGTTGGAGGCTGCATGTATGTCTCAGCATTTGGACTACTCCAAACACTCGGAAACTGTGGTGGTGGAGGAGGATTAAAAATCAAAGGACGTGGCTGCACATGATAAGCACCTTAAAAAAAATAAAAAGAGCAAAACTTACATCGAAGTTCTCTGAAAATCTAAGCAGTTTCATCAAGTACAATTTCTGTTTTTACTCACATAAATTTTGTTTCCTGATTGCAGGGCCTAGTTTCAGCTTTTTACCATGGAAATTTATCTGTGACTAAAAACAGTAACAAATGATAATTTAATCCTTCATTTCCAAGACTTGGGCAAATACTGTACACAGCCTTACAATTCTAATCAAAGTGTCCCAAAGCATCAAGTTAAATTTAGTAAAGTCGTTCATCCATTTCTAACTGCCTCTAGTTGATTAAGCTAGATGCCCCCAAGCAAGCAGGTTTTGTGAAGTTACCTAAGAATATTTTGATTTTAAACAGAAAGGAAGCCTATTTTTCTCTGTATTTTATAAGACTGAATATTCAGCACTTTTCAATTCTAAGAGTTTTCTTTAAGACTATTACTTACTTCTACTATCTTCTGTACATCCACGTCATTATAAAATGAAACAAATCCATAGCTAGAAAGGCAGATAAATGAAATACAAAATAACTACATGGTACCAGTTTAGATCTTCTAACATTCTATAAAATAGCAGAAATGGTGATAATGGAAGATGAATATACTGTGATAAACATGTCGAGAGATAGATAACAGAGCCTCTATAACTCCTTTGCTTTCTTGGTCTAATATGTCAGTATGTGCTAATATTAGCATTAATTAACAAAGATTATCTAGGGGAAGACAGCTAAAATTGAAGATACTGTGGAAATGTGCCAAGAAAATAATTATTTGATAACCCATTTGTGTGAAATAAAAGGTAGAAAATACTGAAATTACTTTAGCCATAAAATAAATTATAAAAGTGACAATTTAGTTAATGGTAGAATGCCCACTGGAGTCTTGCCTGTTACTCAGGCACCTCTCCAGTCATGTGTAGCTCTATAAACAGTAGCTATAGCAAGTGTGTTTACATACCCCTTCGACACACCAGTTCGATCAGTGATTATCTTCACTTCTTTTACTGAGCCGTATCTGGCAAAGAAACTTCTGATTTCGGTTTCATCCATCTATGAAAAGAAATGAACTTCAAGAGTAAAAATAAAGCAAGACTTCTAATTGAATCACGAAGAGATATTTAATTATGTGCAAGTCAATCTCTGGTATCTCTAAATTCTTCCACTTTGTTGAGTGTATTTTTAGTCTCAGTGGGTTAAAACCAAACCCACATACAATTTAAAACACTCCTTTTAGGTCTACACATCAAATCCCATCATCCACAACATTTTGAATAATTAAAATTTATCAAGCCTCTCAAATATGATGCCAGGGCTCCTCTTAAAGTCCTAGGCCCAAGCACTCCTCCAACCTCCTCTCCCCACCCAAATACATGGCTTTACCATGTATTTTGAAGTATAAATAAATTATGAATACAATACCCTAACATCAATTCCACCAACAAAAACGGTGTTTGGCATGATTTTGCCTTCTGGCAAAACATATCCTTGACTGGTGGCTGCTGATGAAGACTGGGTACTGGCCTCCCTGGAGACAGCTGAATTTGCAGTCTCAGGAGTTGTAGCAGACTGTAATTTAGAAAACAGACAATTAAAATACACACTCACGACAAACTATGTGAAACATACCTTTTGTATTTAACGTAAGTTAGTGTTACTCTGCATTACCCATGTCAATACAGCTTAGCTTCAGGACTTAAAGCAATTAGCAGAGAACTGGAGTGGAAATTTTAAAAAAGGATATAGTACTTTCTGAAATATGATGCTTCTCAGTGTCATCTTTTTTAAAACAAGTGTGGTCATCTGAATAAGAATGGCCCCCATAGACTCACAGTTCTCAATGCTTGGTTACCATTAAAAAAGGTGTATATGGCCTTGTTGAAGGAACCCTGTTACTAGAGTTGGGCTTTTTTGTTTTTTTTGAGACAGGGTTTCTCTGTGTAACCTTGGCTGTCCTGAAACTCACTCTGTAGATCAGGCAGGCCTCTGCCTCCCAAGTGCTGGGATTAAAAGCATTCACCACCCGCCCAACTTGGAGATGGGTTTTGAGAGAGGCTGAGGGACTCCCTCTTCCTAATGCCTGGGGACAGATGTGAAACTCTTTGCTACTTCTCCAGCATCACTTCCGCCTGAGTGCTGCCATACTTCCTGTCATGATGATGATGGACTAAACCTCTGAAACTGTTCAGGCCCAATGAAATGCTTTCTTTTATGAGTTGCTGTGATCTCTTCACAGCAATAGAGCACTAAGACAGCACATTCCATTTTGGTTTTTAATCTGTGTGTGTTTTGCCTGCTTGCACTTATGTGCACCATGTGTATGTCTAGTGTCTGCAGAAGCCAGAGGGAGCAGGATTTCCCTGGAACTGAAGCTACAATTTTGAGCTGGCAAAGGTCCTTTTCCAAGAATAGCATTAACCATTGAGCCATCTCTTCAGCCCCACAGGTCATCTTTCATACTATACTGTGGAACAATAACAATTATTTCATACAATATATGAAAATGCTGTATTTGATGAACTGGATGGAAAGTTCAGATCTGTGAAGACTAAAACTACTAAAATCATTATGGATATACTAATAAAACCTTCATTTTATAGAGTATGTTAAATCAAATGCACATAAAAACCCAAAATAAAGCAGCAGTTCAAAACCCCCAACAAAATATCTCTTATATAAGTCATTTTACTTTGTCTAACACCAGATCAGTAGGTTAATAGAAATAATACCATCTTTTGTTTTCAAATAAAAAAGCCAATACATACAACTCATTTGTTTTCTGGATTTTGATCCACATTGTATTCAATCTTCACACAATAGACTCTAAATGGTTACCATGAATTTTCCTAAAGCAAACTTACTGGGAAAATATGTGTATAGTAGAGGCAATACAACAAAGCACTTAGTCCAGACACCTAGATTCATGTACCTTACACTAAGTTATAAATTACATACCTGCTGAAGGTACACCTGGGCAAATTCTCTGTAAATGACTAACATTGCTAAACTTATCTTGTAAACTATAAATGTGCTAATATGAGTTAGTGTCCTGTATTTGCATTTATTTTTCAGTGTATTATTAGAAAAGGGTTAAATTTTTACTATCACAGCTTACGTTTTACAAGCACTTTATTAACTACCAGAACTTTAGTAAACTAATATATGATACATCTACTCAAAATTCATTAATAAAACTGATTAATAGGAGGGTAATACTAAAGGTTTTAAGAGAATGCTAGTATATATATTATTTGTGTATTATATATACTAAAAAGCTAAAAGTTACGATTTGTTTTTCAAAGGTTAATTTTATAAAAATTTTGGAAATGAAATTGTCAAATCACCTTTTATTTCTCTATCCATCTAAGCTCATTATTTTGTATCCTTAAGAACAACCTTATTCCTTTACCAGTAAATTCCCTTCAACAGTGATATTTCATGACAGTGAAATATCAGGAAGTGAAAATAAGGTTTTCCCTTCTGTTGATGTCTTACAATTTTTTCTAAGTGGGATTACTACATATGCTATGTATCTTCAACTATTTAGAACTTGACTACATTTGCTTTCCTAATAGATAATCCACCTCTTCTAAATTTTTTCATTCAAAACATGAAAGAGTGGTTTTACAAATTTTCTTAATTTACCCATCTTTTATGAATGAATATAGGACAGTTTGATAAATAATTTTTATTACTAGTGTCTGTACCACAATGCAGGATGCTTTTTAATACAGAGGTGTACTATTTCACCAGTTAACTGTGTCAGAGTTTAAGAAGTTCTAAATGCTAAGTTCTCAGTGCTACAAGGACATTTAATATCTAGAGAGACATTTCTGTGTATCACCAGTGAGGTAAACTTCTGGTAGGTAAACAGCCAGAGATTCTACTTCAAAATCCCTTAATGCCAATAACCCCCCCCCCCCACACACACACAGCAAAGGATTGCTGGAACCAAAACCTGTATAAGTATGTACTGAAAATCCTTTTATGTATGGTATCATTAGAATTGAAGAAGAAAAAACTGTTGTGAAGAACTTCATTTTTCATTGTTCAATAAAGCAACTGTTTTGGGGATCTTGATTTCCTTGACTGAAAATTAAGTAATTAGAAAAGATCTCAAATGTCTAATTGTTTTTCTTTACACAAAAGTAAAATGGATGTTTGAAGACAATTTAATAAGGAGGAAAGTAAAGCATCAATTATTACAGGACACTAGATTTGGGCTTAGGCTTCCTGCTTAACTAGAATAAGTATAAAGTTCATCTCATCTTAATAGTATAATAATGTATTAAATTCAGGAAGGCACACCATATATCCTGGCCCTTATCCAGTAGGTGGCACTCAAAGCTAACAAAGCAGAGCCCTCCATTTTACCAAGCTCTGAACCACAGTGCCTACTGTATGCTTCATTTAGTGTTACCATCTTTAACACCCATAACCCATAGATGCTTTACTTTTTATACATGACCAAAAAAACTCTCTACAACCAAATAATCACTAAGCCAAAATTTAATGTTCAAGATAGTGTAACTTCTAAAGTTCATTTATTTAAAGTCTGGTCTTACTATGTATGTAATTGGTGGGCCTGAAGTTTGTTATGTAGATATTTGAGGTTGCCCTCGAACTCATGGAGTTCCACCTGCCTCTTTAGTACGATTACTTAAAAGACAGTGTCTCATGTTGCCAAGGTTGGCCTGGATGGTTATCCTGAAATTTCTGAGGGGCTCAAGTGATCCTCCTGCCTCAGCATCTGTGCCCGCCACTCAGTAGTTGAGATTATCCACAAAATATACTGAATCTGGTAGGAAAGTTGTCCATGAATAGGATATAATATAGCATATTAAAAACAAACTATTAAGTGTAAGAAAAAGTTTTATCAATTCTACCTGTAAATGAATTGTAATCGAGAAATATTAGGACACCAACAATGAACTTGAAGGCTATCATACGCAAACTCCACAGTACAGCAACATCCCATTACACTTGAATACCCTCCCACACATCAAAAATAGATATAAGCTGAGCATACTGTTACTAAAAATTCTAGGACCATGTCGCCAAAATTTAATTAAATCACCATGCTAAGCAAACTGCCACGTATGTTACAAATATTGGCCAAGATGAAGTCTGCACTCATCAAATTTCTAAATCTAGTAGTGAGAGAAATCATATTTCTAAATCTAGTCGTGAGAGAAAACTGTCCACAGTATTTCTTCTGATACTGGGATTTTAATTATGATGATGGACAACTACTAATGTCTCCAAACATTTACATTAACTGTCCAACTCAATTTTATCATTCGTCACAAATCAGAGAGATTTTCTCCGCGGACCCCTAAAATGGAAAAAAAAGGACATGTATAAATGGACACAAATACAAATTAACAGGATTGTGACTGGAAAAAAAGGGACATGTATAAATGGACATAAACACAAATTAACAGGCTTGTGACTCAACGGCTACTGCGACTCAACGTGGAACTCGCAATGTCCTCGCTGGCCGCCAGCTCCTCTAGCCCGAAGGACGCAGGCAGGCACGCACGCAGGGCACGCACGCACGCCTGCGCAGAGCCGCCGGCGCACCCTGAGGCGCCGCTCCCAACAAGGCCTCGCCCATGGCGGCCTCGAGCCTCCAGCGTTTGCCGCTAGGACGCCCCAGGCCGGCGCCACCCGGTGGAGCAGCCCGCGCCGTCCCGCCCCGCCCCGGAAGCCACGGCCCGGTGGGGGCTGGGCGGCCGCGGCCCGAAGGCGGGAAAGACGCGGCGCGCGACGCCCAGGTGGCGCACGCGGCCCAGCTGGGGCAGCCCGAGGGCCGCCCGCCATCGCCCGCCATGTCCCGGCCGCCCGCCATGTCCCGGCCTCCCGCCATGTCCCGGCCGCCCGCCATGTCCCGGCCGCCCGCCATATCCGGGCCTCCCGCCATGTCCCGGCCTCCCGCCATGTCCCGGCCTCCCGCCATGTCCCGGCCTCCCTCCATGTCCGGGCCGCCCGTCTGTGCCCGTAGGCCGCACTCAGCGGGGGCCGTGCCCGGGGGTCGGGGGCACCGGAAGTGAGGCCCCCTCCTGCCCTCCACCCCTGCCTTCTCCGTGCTCCGCGGAGGACAATTTCACCGTCCGTGGGAGGCGCGCGGCCTCCGGCCGCTCCTGCCCCGGCCCCTCCGGGGCCTGGCCTCGACTCACCATGATGGCGGCCGGAGTTGGGGCGAAGAGCGTCGAGGCGGAGCGGAGGCTGCGGCGGGCGGCTGTGGGGAGCACTGCGGGGGGGGCGCCTGGCCTCCAACGGCCGAGGAGCCGGGGCGGCGGTGGACGGAGAGCCGAAGGCCGCGGAGACAGCGGAGCCCGAAGCGAGCCAGGCCGCGGTCGCCGAGTCACTGAGGCATGGCGGGCGGGGGGCCCGGGGGTGGCTGTGCGTGGCCGGCCGCGTGGCGGGCCTCAGCCAATGGGCGGCGGCGCTCGGCCCACGCAGGGGGGGCCGGGGGGGCCCACGCCGCCCACGCGGGTGCGTGAGGGGTGCGCACGGGGCATGCGCGACGGACGGTGCCCGGCGCCGTGCTAGGCCGCGTCCACGCGGGGCGGCTCCGCGCGCGGGCTCGCGCCACCCCAGACGCGAGTGCGCACCGCCCCGAGAGCCGCTCGGCTCTGCCCGGAGACGTGCGCTTAGTTCGCGGCCGCAGGACGGCGCCTGGGGTGCATAGGGTTGTCCCCGTCCCGAAGGCCTGGCCATGGCGCTTAAAAGGAACGAAATGCGGGGGGAAATAGGAAGCGGCCGCCAGTGCCGCCCGGCCCGGCCCTTGACGCCTCTCTCCCTGCCGCATGGAGGAGCGGCAGGCGGCAGGCGACAGGCTGGGGCGCCGCGCGGCCAGCGGCCAGGGCCGGCTTCCTTCCTGATCCTTCTGGGTGTGTGTGTGTTTGTTTTCCCCTTTCAGATGAAAAGAGGGCCTGCATTTGCAGGTACAACAGACACAGTGGCCAACATGGGACACTATTTCTTCCCGCCCGGAGTTTCAGTTGTAACGCGCGAGTGTCTGCAGGCTTTACGCGAACAAGCTAGGCCTGCCGAGAGAGTTCTAGAACATTCCACCGGAGAGAAGCAGGGCCTACCCACAGCAAAGCCAGGCTGGAGGGTGGTTGGTGGGAACAGTCGTGCATCCCAGAACCGCTTCGGCACGTCATGGGTTACTATCATTTTTTTTTTCTTTTCTTTTTTTTTTTTTTAATCCTCAAACTTGTCTTTTGTGCCGATGAAAAATACTTAAATGCGTTTCCCCTCCTGGGGCCGGCAAAATGATAGACTTAAATTTTTCATTAGCCAGACAATAATGGTGAATAAAATAATAATAGAAAATAAGCTAGCTACCTAGCCTTATTTATAACATGGCTTTACAGAGGCAGCCATTTAAGATGGGGGAATTCCATGGTACTAAAAATGAAAATAACCTAGAAACTAGACCGATCTGAGCCCCCTCTGGCCTTTGATAGTGGCTAGTTGAAGTGTGAAGTCATACACAGTACCCTGATCTGGAACGGTGGGTTAATGACTGGGATTAGATAGGACTAACCTCGGTAGCCCCAGGACTGGATGTGTAGGGGTGGAAGGGCACAGTTAAAAGTGCTATCTGGACTTCAGAGAAGAGAGAGCACCATGAAAACAACTGTAATAAAAGCAAAAACCATTTAACTCTGATTAGGAGTAGATTGAAAGTCTACTTGCGTTCCCATTGGCATTTACATTTATGACATGTATGTTATGTTAATAGAATCTCAAAATGAAGAAACTGTACTCCTCACTTTACTATCCCCTGCTCTGCAAGGCTTGATGTTTCTGGAATGTCCGGAAAAAGCAAACAAGCCAATTTGGAGAGATAGCAAGGGATCCTAGTAAAAAGGACTTTCCAAAGATAAGCCTACAGGAAATGGGGTCTAGTGACATTCCCCTCCCCCTCCCAGCTGCTTGGGAGGAGAGGCCCAGGCAAGGAGAGCTAAAAGTTCAGGGCCTATGCTGACGATTTAGTGACACTTTCAAAATAAAAGGAAAGGCTGAGGATACTGCACGGGGCAGAGCGCTTACCTGCTATATACGAAGGATCACACACACACACACAGGGGTTAGAACCCTCACAGTAAAAGATTATAAAGCATTTACAGTGAATAGGAATGACATGTTTGGATTCTGTGTGCATTTTTCTTTTTCTGACTATATTTTTTACTTCACAACTTCAAGTAAAACATTCTGTATTTTTAAGCATTTCTTTTACTGCTTTAACACACGCTCTAAGTAGAAACCTAATGAATATCTTTCCTCTTAAGTAATTCAAAGACCCCAGGGTGTTTGAACTGGTAAATCCCTTCTCCCACTTTGAACTGGTCAGTTGTAGTTAGATGCCCACTGAGCTTCTCTATGTCCAATGACTGAAGTGTATCCCACTTTGAACTGGTCAGTTGTAGTTAGATGCCCACTGAGCTTCTCTATGTCCAATGACTGAAGTGTAATCTTCAGTAGTGGTGCCTGACCATCAGAGTGTGGAGAGCAATGAATAGCTTTGGCAATAGCCTGTGTTGTTTGGGGTGGGGGCGGGGCTTGATGGTTCCCTTTGGCCAATGACTCAAAAGATGCATTCCTGGCACTATGGGTTTTACATGGTAGCATATGATGTCTAGTTGGGGTATTGACTCGCCCATATATGGTGACCTCATTTAGATTCCTTTCCTATATGCATATGTTTTGAAATTACTTTCAAAGTGCTTTGAGTGTTGGATGTCCCCCCACAATGCCTCCTCCCGTACCCAGCTCTCCCAGCCCCTCCCTACTTAATCTTGCTATTCTAGTTTCCCCTTTATCACTCCATAACCGTGTATTCTATTTCCCCTTCCTTGAAAGATCCCCTTCTCCACCTGATCCCTTCTTAGGTGCATAGTCTCTGTGGTTATTCGATTGGTAACACATGTGTCAAGAGATTTAATTTTTTAAGCATATAAAGGTCTATATATAATTTAAAAATGCAATATTTATTTAGGGGTTATCTCACTCTGATTTTTATAGCCCTATCCATTTACCTGCAGTTTTCATTTTTCTTAATAAATGAATAATTGTGCTTCTCAGAGAACTCTGCTTAGTTCTATATCCCATTTTTTAGTTGGGTTTTTCCCCTGTGTTTAGGGTTTTTAGTTCTTTATATTCTATTAACCCTGTATCCCATTCTGTGGACTGCTGCTTTGCTAGATGACACTGTCCTTTGCCCCACAGAGGGTTTTCACCTCTGTCATTGCTGTCTATTCAGAAAGCCCTTCCTGTTACCAATCAAAAGCTTATTCTCCACTGAAAAGTTTTTCTCTGTATGTATGATTTTATAGTCATAGGTAGGTCTCGTTCTTTTTATCTCCCACTTTTTAGTCATACATATGTATATATGTTATATATACATATATATTTTTCTTTTCAATTTTTAAAAACCATGTTAACTGTCCGAAAGAAAGGCTCAGGACCATTAGCCATCTCTATTTATTTAACCTATGTGGCTATAAGTTTTTAAATATATTTTTGTGTTTAATCATTTTTTCATAAAATTTTAGTTTTACTATGAACAAAATGAAGTTGGGCCAAATTAACAACTTGAGTTTACATGAGCTCTTATTTGTTAAGTCAGTTTGGTATTAAGTACATGATATACAAGCCACGATCACATGTAGTCAGTCTATATAAATCCAATCATGCATAAGATACATAAGAAACCACATTTTGACAGTTAATTGTTAATGCTTTCTATAATTTATTAGTATAATTAGTAATTTTTATTGTGAAAAGGCAGTGTGACAGAGGGATTTCTGGAAGATAGACTGTTCTATCTAGATCATACAGAAACACATGCAGACATGTTTGGAGCACATGAGTTTGGGGGGTGGGGTGGAGGGGATGGGGGGAGGTTCTACTGCAGAGTAAATCCAGCCTGGAGAGATGAAGCAGAAGCAGACCCTCACTGCAGTGGCTTGTCTTCCAACTGCCAATTTAGCCTTTGAATCACAAAGCATAAAAAAACCACAAAAATCAATCAATCAATCAAACAAACAAACAAAAAAACGGTTTAAAAGGGGTGCAGTGATACCTTGAGGGTTCAGTGGGATTGGGAAGTTTTATGGATACCTACATTTTTCCCCCTCACGAATAAACCACAAACATGGCCCCTGCTAATGCAGGACCACAGGCTGCCTGGACCCAGGACACCAAGATGGCCTCAGCTGGCAGTGCAGGCCACGCAGATCAGTATGGTCCCCTGTGGCAGCACAGCCTACAGACATCAATGTGGCTTCAGGTGGCAGCAGAGACCACCAACTACCCCGTGGGACCATGGGCAGCAGCAAAGACTCCAGCTGCAGCAGCGCCCTAGACACCGATGTGACCTTAGGTGGCAGCAAGGACCACGACCTCATTGTGTTCTCTGGTGGCAGTTCAGGCCTCCCTTATTAACATGGCCCCTGGTGGCAGTCTGGCCACAGGCCTCAAAATGGCCCAAAGCTGCCGCACAGACCACTACCATCTGCTTGGCCCTCTGTGGAACATGCCACAGACAGGAGACGGCCATGGTCATGGCAGGTAGGCCCAAAAGAGCAAAATAAGAAACAGAGGAAGGAATTTCACAGTTTCAGCTCAAGGAAGCAGAGTTAGTCTCCAGAATCAAGTGTCAGGTCTCTCTGAGTTGCAGGAGAGGCAAGGAAAGGAGAAAGAGATAGCAATGCTTTTAAAAACTCCAACATGTGTTTCCAGGTGGAGAGTAACCTTCAAATTTTCTCTCTGGAATGTTACCCGCCCAGCTCCGGGATGGAGGAAGGGTCCTGGCAGCTTGACACTCACTGCATACTCTCTCCAGGCCAGAGTCCGGGCTAGCTTCTACTTTTTGTACCCTTTTGTAGTAGTCATTTTCACTAAAGACATCTCTGTATTATGAGATAAATAACAATAACGTATGTCGGAAATAGTTTACCCAGTAGCTGTCCTTATGGGCACAGTGCCTTTACCTTTCAGGCTGTTTTGTTCTCTTTTCTTCGTCACAGAGTCAGGAGGCCAGCCTGACCCAGGACAGGGTTTGACAGACATTGTAAGTTACATGCTCGAGTCTGAAATGGGAGGGCCAAATGCCAACTCCCGACAGCTTGAATAGCACAGGACAGTTTGCTGAAATTACCTATATATAGGGGCTACTCTCTTCCTGTCCCTATACCTTTTTTTTTTATAACCACTGGAGTATACTTTTTTAATATAGACAAAACAGTTTATACACAATCAATATTTATACAATTACATAAACACTGTGTACACATTTGATTTTTTAAAACAACATGAGTTGTAGGATAACGGGAAAAGAAACTTTGAATAAAAATGGACCGAGATAGACAATAAGAAGCCCAAGCATCACATTTTAGAACAAAAGAGAAGATGATAGCTAAATAGAAATGCCAGGTATAGAGCTGGAGAGACGGCTCACGGGGCACACACAGTGTTTGCTGTGCAAGCATGAGAAGCAGCATCTACATGGAAGTTGGGTGTGGTGTCTCATGCCTGCAAAGCCTCACCACTTTTAATTTAGCAGCTCCTGTTTGGGGCCATAGAAGATTAACTTTTACTGTGTCATACCTGGGATAGTAAAAACCATCAGCAACCATATGAACCAGAACTGCCCTTTAGTTCTGGGCAGGATGTAGGAGGTCTCCAGGAGGGAAAAGTTCTCGGGTCTCAGTTGGGATAGGTAGAGTGGGAGACAAATTAATGGGGAGCAGCCCACCCCCTGATTAACATCTGGAGAGAAATGGAGGGACATAGGGAAGGTCAGGAGTGGAGATACAAGAAGGTGTAAAGCTAAAGGACTTCGGCATTTTGGTTTTGTCTCTACATCAGTAAGGATTTAGAAATCAAAAGTACTGACTCCTGACCAGGGATACTTGATATTGGGGCCACATCTGAGCAGATAGCCTTAGAAGGGTAGCAGGTCTGAGGCTGGCTAGACCTGAAGTTTCAACGTTTCGTTTTAGGCATGCCTAAGGGTGTCCTTGGGCATAAACAATTTGGAACTCACCTCAGAAGGAGGAGGAAACTACAGTCATTCCCCAAACTGTCACCTGGGTTCAGAGAGTGGCTGGAGGAACAAGCATGGTTTGCAAAAGAAGGTGTCCCCTGCCTGTGGATCAGGTGGCAAAAGCCAAGGAGTTCTGGACAAGGCCTAGGTGTGGAGCCACCTCCAGCTGAGACCAGACCTACCTTAGCAATGAGTATGTAGTAGTGGGTGTGGTCTAGGAAACAGTCAAGAGTCTCTGTTCTGGAGGTCAGTAGAGAGTGATGGGGAGAGATAGGAGGGCAGACTAGGAAAACAAACCACACTGAGTTTACATGGCATATTAATAACACTCCAGAATGGAGCTTGCACCTTATGTAGACAACCCCCCCCCCAGCCTCAGAGGTTTCAAGTTGCAACTAGTAACTGTAATAAGCCAGGGGACTCAGTCTCAATGGAATGGGTACCAGGAAAGGGAGGGATGGTCCAGGAGACAGAGAGGGAGTGGGGTCACAGCAGCCCCAAAACCCTCTTGGGTTTCAGCACCCAATGCTAGACGGATGGAAGCAACTATAAAATGAAGAAAGAGGCTCACCTCGGAGGGCAGCGGTCTCTCCATGGGAGTAGAGACTCCGCCATGGTTTTACAGGGCAGAAAAGGAACTTCCAGGATGGGAGTTTCCATCTGCGGGGCTGTTCCTCTGCAGTCTCAAAGCTGTCAGTGCCAGTGAAGGTTGATGTGTCCACTCTCCGGTAAGGGGCTTCCAGGATCCTAACCCTGCAGATGTCATCAGCGTGTCGACTTTCCTATCTGGAGTTTCTCAGCTCATCTGAGGCTTGTAGGTCATTAACCCTTCTGTAGCACCCAAGATAAACATGCCTCTATTTCGCCATTGTAGAAATGATGTCTTTGTGGTACCCTGTGGGCTTTGCAGACAGATAGGCCTACCAGATGTTCCTCATAGTGACGTTTACGGTACCTTCTGATACTATGAGTTACTTGTCAGGGAAGAGGCTTCTAGAACAGTCCCAGCTCAATTACTCCAAGTCCTGTGTCCAAGGTGTGTGATGTTTTCACAGTCAGACGTTATCCTCAAATTCTGGGAGGCAACCAAGGGCAATGCCAATGGTTTATATTGTTTTGGAGGTGGTGCCTTGGCCTCCTCTGACCAAAAACTCGAGAGAGGATTTCTTATGCATGGTACTGAGTTTTTTGTTAGGTGCTCCATGGCTATTAGGGGGAGCATTATCATCCCAAGGTTGGTGACACTTTCTTGAAATCTTACAAAAACTTTACTTAAACCAAGGAAAATAATTGTTGAGATAAAATAGTAGGCATTTCAATGTAACAAGGCTCTCGTAATTTATATAAGCTCAGTAACAAATCTCCATACTGCTTCCTTATCTGCCAGAGACTATTACAGAAGGATGCTTCAATTTATAGTTTTCAATATATATATTGAAATTATCACAATTATAATCACCAGTTGCTTCTGGATAGCTTTTGAATGGCTTAATACACAGCCTGGAATACTCACACCCCTCAAAAGTAGCATTGGCTTCTATCCACTTTCTAGTGCCCAGCCAGACCTCCACAGCCTCTCTTAGCCACTCTTGGGTTATTTAGTGTCTATAATGAGCCGATTAAATCCCTGGGTTACACCACTTAAAAACAGTATTAAACCCAACGCCACTGCCTCACAAAGCAAGCACAAAGTGTTGCTGCAGTACTCTTAGTCCCCTGAGGACTGCGGGCCATGTGGGCTTCTGTGCTATGTGCCACTCTCCTGCAGTCATGTGGGGTAGAGGCCATACTCTTCTTTATACTGTAAACCAGGGCATCCAGGGTTACTACATTGTATAGTCTGTCTGAGCAGGTCAAGGAGGTGAACATGTGTAGAGATGGACAGGGCCGTTTACAGACATTGGGACTGGCTTCAAGGGTCAGGCTAGCAGGTGTAATAGGGGCTCAGCAGGCCAGGCTTGGCACGCTGGCAGCAGGGAGGTGTGGTTGGAGTGACCCAGGCTCAGTACCCCCCAGCACGGGCCACCTGTGGTCACCCGATGTGCTACCTCATCTCTGATGCAGATGGGTTCAGTCACAAAGTATCTGTCCGGGGCTTCCAGCACCTGCTCCAGCTCATCCTCAGGCTGACCCTGTGTGTTCTTCCTATTACAGATCTTGTGTGCTATGTAGCAGTGTGTGGGCTATAGCCAGAATCCAGATGAGTCCTTGCCCATTGTGGTGTGTGTGTGTGTGTGTGTGTGTGTGTGTGTGTGTGTGTGTGTGTTCAAGCGTGGAGATCAGAGGACAGCTGATCTCCTACCATGAGGGGTTGAACTCAGGCTGTCAGGGTTACAGCGGTTCACAGCAGGTGGTTTTTACCCATTGCCCTGTCTCACCAAGGTGCCTCGTCTGTGTTCCCAAAGCCTAGAACTTTGAACAGGGACTTTATCATGCCACGGACTCTCAGGAATGTCATTCATGTGTAGACTATTGCCATGATTTTTGTTATGGCTATCCCGAATATCTATATGCATTTTTAGTTTTAATTGGTTTGCTATCTTCAGAAATATTATACCTTCAAGCAATGCAAGTCAATCACTTTTCCAAGTTATATTTCTAAACAAATCTTTTGAGGCTTGCTTCAGACTGACATCAAAATTCAGACTGTTTGCTGAGGGGACTGAGTGCTGAATGCGTAAACCACTATGCAGGTGCCAGGGCTAAAGGTGAACAAACCAATTAGAGGAGGCAGTGTCCCTTAAGTGGAAGGGGATTGGCTCGATCCTCCCCCACATGCAGTGGAAAGAGCTCAGATCTCTTCCCGTCTCTGGGAACCCTGGGAGTAGGGTTTATGCTGTGGCGTGTTATTTCCCTGCTTCCATTCCTGCTGCGTTATCTCATCTCTGGGTCATCTCCCCGGCCAGCACGCAGACCTTGCGTGGCTCACACTGCAGCACAGAGGGAAGGAAGGCCTGGACGTGCCTCACACCACAAAGCAGCAGTGGACAGGTTCGAGAAAGCATCAGTGGACTCTTACTAGAGCTTGGAAACAAGGGAGGGATGAGATGTTACACAGACCAAGAGCTGTCAGTGTTTCAGCTGCGAGCTTTCTTCTTGAGAAGGACTTTGGCTGACCCTACTCATCACCTATTTCACAGAGCAGTTGGCCCAGAAGTTTTGGCTGACTTGCATGGAAAGGAAACTCATTAAATTTATTGGGTAGCTGGATACGGAGAGGTGGCTTGGAGGTCAAGAGTGTCACTGCTCTCGCAGAGGGGCGGAATTTGGTTCCCAGCACCTAAGCCAGGTTGCTCACAACCACTGTAACTGCAGAGGATCTCACAGTAGACCTCCGAAGGCACTCACGCACATGCGCACATAGCCCCACTCAGACACACAGGCACGTAATTAAAAGTGAAAAGAGAACTATATAAACAAAATTTATTGGGCACCTGCCCCACAAAAGGTCAACAAGGAGCTGAAAAGCAGGTAACAGGGTTTGTTTCCAGTAATGGCATACGGCACTGCATGCATCTGGCACCTGTATGGAAGTTTATCTGTCCAGGGTTGTAGTTGCCTAAGCAAACTCTCTGAATTTTGCTGTCATTCTGAACCACGCTAACCTAATCTCCGGAATGCCTCACAAGACTTGTCTAGACAAGATACAACTCCGAAGAGTGACTGACTTGTGGACAAGCATCAACACTGGCGGATATTCTGCTCACCCGTGCAAGCATTGTTACAGCCGTGCCGCTGGATTCATTTACGTGACCCCCAAGCAGTAACTGCTGTTACCACTGTTGTTTTGTGTGCGCGCGCTCTGATGCATGCACACATGTATGAATGTGAACCTCTGGCATGTGAAGGCCCAAGGAGGATGGACCACCTTATTTTTGAGGCAGGGTCTCTCTGAGCCATAAGCTTGCTGTTTCTGCCAGGCTGTTTGGCCCGGGAGCTGGATCCACTGGTCTCTGCCGTCTAGTTCTGGGAACAGGCATTTGCGGTCATTCTGGGCTTTTACTCAGATCATTGGGTGTCCACAATAAACGCTCTTATACACTAAGCTATTTCCCCAGCCCATAGCTGCTATTACTTTTCTCCTTTTACAGAAAAGAAAGTAGATATAAGCAAAGATCACACTGTTGATTAATTTCGGAGCTTCGCTTTAAACCCAACTGCCTTTAGACTGGTTCTTGGTCACTTGTGAGGCGGTCCCAAACTATGTAGAAGAAGGAAGGACTAACACAGACAAAATTATGCCCAAATGCCTGCTTGTCGTGGCAGCACGCCAAGGAGGAGGCTTTGGGTCTTTTCTCATTTAACAGTGCTGGTCGTGTTCGCCCTGTTTATGCTACTAACTGGGATTAGGCTCAGGCTTCCCCACAACCCAGCACAGAGAAGCCAGCCCACGTTTCAGCTTATCAGCTGTTTTCTTCTGACCGGTCTAGGGCATGTGATGGTGGTAGCGGGAGATGATGCCGTCAGGGGATGTTTAGGTCATGAGGGCTGAGCCGAAGGGAGTTCCCTTGTCCCCTGATGTGACACAACATAAAAGTGGCAGCTTACAAACCAACAAAGCCATGATTGTGTATCAGCCATGCTGATGCCCTTACTTTAGACTCTGTAGCCTCCAGAACGCTGACAGGGAAACTTCTGTTCCTATGCCACTCGGTTCAAGGTACTTTTGGGACAATGACCCAAATGGATAAAAAAAAAAAAAGTTGCTATAGGGAGTAGCAGTGTGGAAATATCTTTAGAACTGAATAATGGAAAGAGACTAGACGCTTTCAAGTACATTGCTGCGAGGAAGCTGGCTGCTTATTGGTGACTTGGGTAGGTGTGGGATGTTGTTACATCTTTCCAGAAAATACCCAGGTGTCAGTGAGCAGAATACTGAATGGACACGTGGCCAGCAAAGTCCATTTTCATGGGGTCATGGATGGAAATGAGGAACGTTTCAATGGAGTTTGGAAGAGTGGCAACGTTTGTCATGAAGCATCGCATTGGATAAATCATGTTCAAGTCCCGGTATTTTATGGCCTGAACAGAGATTGGACACTCTTAGTCCATTTTGAGACACGATATTAAAATATCTGAGACTGGATAACTTTTTTTAAAGGAGTGTTTCTGTGGTATTGGACGCGCTTATAGTCTGATATCAACACCCAGTGAAGACTTCTCTTGCTCTTACAGCACAAGGTCAAATGGTGAGATTGCACTATGGGAGGAGTGGGGTGGGTGGGAACAAGTGTGTTAGGGCGCACTAACACACCGTTTCCTTCGAGTTCACAAGTCTTGATCCCTCCCTGACTCCTGTGAGAGTGACAGTTAATCACCCTTTAAGAATCACACCCCTCAGGGAGCGAGGGAGAGGGAACTGGGATCGACACGTAAAATAGAAAAATATAAATAAATAAAATAAATAAATGAAGAATCACACACCCCCTTAAAGGTCCCAACTTTGTGGTGCTGGAAATTAGGTTTCCAGTGCAAGGACTTTGAGGGGCACGGTCAATTCAACAGATGCCAATCCATGCCAGCGAATCGAGGAGGTTACCCACTTAATAGAGAGGGAAACCTCACATCTGCTTTGGAACTGTCTGTTAGTAACCTTCCCACGTGTTGGGATGAAGTCTAAAATGTTTGACAATCTAACCTCTAGCTTTGTTCACATCCTGTCACAAACATCTTCTTCCAGCCACTTGGAGGCTACAGTTTCTGCATGGAGCCATCACTGAACAAGCTTGTTCATGCCAGAGGAGCATTTGTTAGTTGTAAAATAGGTAAGGAGAAACAAGGTAGAGCTATTATTTGTAGTTTTGGCTCTTTTGGGTGGCCCCGCCACCCAGCTCCCAAATGAATCACATTGAAGCTTATTCTCAGTTATGAATGTTCAGCCTTAGCTTGGCTTGTTTCTAGTTAGCTTTCTTAACATAAATTGCCCCGTCTACCTTTTGCCTCTGGACTGTTCCTGCTCACTTCTGTAACCCTCACTCTTACTCTGTAAACTGCTGTGTAGCTGGGTGGCTGGCTCCTGACATCTCCTCTCCTTGTTCTCTTTTCCTTCTTACTCTTCCTCTTTTCTCCTCCAGCCTCTTTTCTGCCTGCCAGCCCCGCCTGTCCTTGCCCCCGCCTCACTATTGGCCATTCAGCTCTTTATTAGACCATCAGGTGTTTTAGACAGGCAGAGAATCCAGCTTCACAGAGTTAAACAAATGCAGCACAAACAAGAGTGAGACGTCTTAACTTTCTACTTCGTAGAACAATCCTCCTTTTCCTTATCCCTAGCCACACTCCGCTGTATTTCTATCTTTATTCTGTTTCTCTTTCCTAAAGCATGCTCAGAGCACTAAGATGAAGACTCGTGTTCCCCTTTGTCACTAACTCTGCAGCCTTGGGACCCCAGGGATGGTGACTGTCAGCTCGGCATGAATTCCTTCAGCTGTTTTTATGGATATTCTCTTTCATACATTTAGGTAAACTATCTGGTATCTGTACTTACAGAAAATACTAGTTTAAGTAGAGGGCATATGGTATTCTATAGTTGTAGAATATATATATATATATATATATATGTATGTATGTATATGTATATGTATATGTATGTAATTATATATATGCATATGCTTTATATTGTCCTTAGAGAGAATATATTATTTGTGTTATTTGTGGGGAAACATGAATGAATACCCAAGATAGGATACCAGGCCAAAGAAATGATCCCATCCGAGACTACCTTGGTGAGCCAATGGGTTTAAATGGAGTTTCTCAGAGAGCATGGATGAGGGGTTTCCTACAGGAGCAGTGCTGTGCTGTGCTGTGTGACTTTCCCAGCAGCTGTCATTGCTGATGATGAATCCTCATGGGAGGGCAGGATGCAGGCACTGCCTCCAGGGTAGTCTCCTAGGTTACCCCATCCACTGCCTTGTTGGCCTAGCAAGCTCTTCCTCCCCTCTGTGAGAGAATCTAAACAAGTCCAATACTGTGAGGGTCTTTTACATGGTAATTACAGCTGTTAGGATGTCCAGATGGCAACAGCCATGCCGTGTGGGGACAGCATTCCACAGCAGTGCTTTTAAATGCAGGTGGAATTGTAGTGTACACACGTTGACACTTCCTTGTGTCAAATCTCAGCTGCCTGTTTTGTGAGACAAGGTCTTGCTCTGTAGCCCAGGATGGCCCAGGTTACCTCTGCCTCCCACATACTGGGAATATAGGCATGAGCCATCACACACAGCTCTACAGCCTGACATTTTGCTTTTAATATTATAACTCAGTGATTTTTAATGTCAGTATTTAAAATTACATAAGAACTATGAGATGGGGCATGTTTTTCACAATGTGGTTCCGCCATAGTTAGTAGATGTTCTCTGTTAATGGACATGCAGGTTATTTCTATTTTTGCATTGTTACAAATAGTACATAATGAAAGGTGTAACTGCTGGGGCCATGGGGTACGTATAGATACAGATATGCTAGGTATGATGATAAAGACATGGATTTCATTTCAGGAAATGCAAGCCCTTCCCGGACTGTAGCAGCTGGAGCGCTTAGTGCTTTGAACTCAAACCACAGCCTCTGACTTCCCTCCCTGCTCTGCCGCATCCTCTTTCCCTCCGGAAGTTGCCGGAAGAGGTTTACGTGAAGTTTTTTGATGTGACTGGCGAGTTCCTTCAGAAGGAATGTAATTGTCTTACCTCCTTCCTCCCCACTTAATGTCTCATTAAACATGGACAATTACCTCACAGGAAGAGTGAGTTAAGGGTGTGACATCTGAGCCAGGAAGACCACCATAAGCTGCTAGCCATTCTTCTGTGGGTTCCGACCCAACAGAGCACAGACACAGCAAGAACGCCTTCGCTCATCGTGCATTCCTTCCCCTCACTATCTTAAGTAGCTCTCTGTGGTGAAATACATGAAGCAATTAACTTCTAACAAGGAAAGACTTGGTTTGGCTCAGACCCTTGAGGCGCTAGTCCAGTGATTCCCAAACCTCCTAATGGCAACCCCTTCATAAGGTTCCTCATGTTGTGGTGACCCCCAAGCACAGAATTATTCTTGTTGCTACTCCATAACTAATTTTGCTACCGTGGTGAATCATAATGTAAATACCTGTATTTTCTGATGCTCTTAAGTGACCCCTATGAAAGGTCATCCCACCCCCCCCAAAGAGGTTGTAACCCACAGGTTGAGAACCACTGCTCTATTCTAAAGCTACAAGGAATCTTTGCTTTGGGATTCTGGCTAGGGTGACAGACATACCATGGCAAAGCAAAGTCAGTTGTGTCGTGAGCCAGGACTAAGAGAACGAAGGCAGTTCTAGAGAACATAGTCCCACTTGGAGGAGTGGCCCTCAGAAGCTAAGGACTTTCCACTCTAACTCAATGGCACCTCCCACAGTGCCATTCAGGGGGTAAGCCTTAGAGGACTTAGACCCGAGCTGCACCCCTGGCCTGTGGTCTGCTTCTCCCTCTGAAGGTTCGAGCCCTCTGTTCCTTCCTGTGGCCATGGCAACCTTCACCAGAAACTTCAGACCACTTCTTCCTTTAGCTCAGAGTGCTGTTTGAGCTTCAGCTAGCTGTGGTTTCATACTTAGCGTGACTCCCATGTGCTCACCTATTAATTCATTTGTGTTCTCTTTCTTCAGTTAATATATTGTCAGTTTGTTTTACAGACTGTAATTATCAACTCTTCAGGGGTTGGAAAGAGAAAGAGAAAATTCTTCTATTCTTAACTACATCACAAATTTTAATAGAGACCATAAAACTGCCCTTTAAACTGCTATAAACACCAACTCTGATTTCTCTAGCTGTGAGTGTGTGTGTATGAACATCATCAGTTACCTGTCTACAAGCCAGTATTGATGGACCATTTGTTTGTTTGCCAAACCATTGGATGGGGGCTCCTCAGCTCTGTTTTGCTCTGGTAGAAATGAGCAGGCGGTAGGAAAAATAAACTTTTTTTTTTTTTTTTTTTTTTTTTGCTGTTTGTCTACTGTTCAGGATTCTCCTGTGAAAGTGGTTGCCCCCTAGTCTTTTGTTTATGTTTCTCTGGAGCTGTTGATCTCCTTCCTATTGTGTGTAGGAGTCTGACTTCCTTCTGTGTTTCCTGATACATCCATTTAGGTGCTGGCAAACTTCTGGTCCAGCATAGTGAAGCAGAGTTACAGTCATTTCCAAGAATTCTTTTGTTCCAAAGTTTAAAAGATCTAGGCCACAAATGAGAGAGGGGAAGAATTCTCTGGGTGTAAGCATCAACTGTTGAATCTTGGGTGCCTCTGACTCTTTTTCTAGACATCCTCCTACCAGAACAGATGAAAGATGTTACTCATGTAACATCTTTGGGAATACCAGATGTGACATCCAGAGAAATGCTCTACTTCACTCTGTTTCACTTTATTCTTCAGTAAGAACACTTTCTATGAGCAGGTTAAGGATAGGGTTAGGGTGAGGGTGAGGGTTTAGTTAAGGTTATGGTTAGGGTTTTGTGGGCATGCATGCCTGTGTAACTTGTGTGCAGTGCCCTCTCAGGACAGCAGAAGGCATCAGGTCCACAGGAAGGATTGTGAGGTGCCAGGCAGGAGCTGAGAAGAAACCCCATCCCAGACAAGAACTTCCAATGCTCTTGCCCGATGAGCCACCTCTCCAGCCCCTGTATACAGCATTTTAAAAGGCAATCTGACACCCATAAGACGTTTGCTAAGGGCAATAATGTGCTGGCAACTTTTTCTGTCACTGCAACCAGTCCTAAATTTAGAGTGAGGACATCTATAGAGCAGGAAATTCAGACAAGCCAGTGAACCCAGTGCTCAGGGCTCGGCGCTCAGAAGATAGTGGGAAAGGTCCTACACTGTGGAGTCTAGAGTAACGTGATTTCCTAAAACTGGATAAACTCTAATGTGCCTTTTCTCCTCAAAAGCGTATGCCCCACATCCTGTGTGGAATTAATCTCAGAATACTTGACAGACGTTTTGTGTCAGCACTAAGGAAGAAGCAAAGAGACAGAAGAGTAGCACACCAGCAGAAAGAGAATCAGTGTTCTAGAAGAAAAGACACACGGAGTCCATGAGCCTCAGAGCAAGGGGAAAGGCTGCTGAAGGAAACATTCTCTTGGCATTTCTCGTATCCTGTCAGTCAACAACTTTTATTAGTTTTCCTTTAAACGCATTTCCTGATGGGTCTTCCTCTCCAGTCCCACAACTCGCCTTTGGACTGTAAGACATGTTGTTGGCTTTAAAAGCATCAGTCCACGTTCTCTTCATACTGTGTCCCCCGCCTTAAATCTCCATCAGCTTCTGTGGCCAACATGTTGCTCTTTTCCTTTGCTCAGAAATCCACCATGGTTCCCAACCACTACTTTTATTGTATTAAGTTTAAGCCCTTCACTGGCTCTTGGAATTCTTTGATGTGGGCCTTCGCCCTATGTGAAGACTATCTGGAATCCTCTTCCTCAAAAATAAAAGTTTCTATTAGGACGTAGAGTCAGGATACACAGTATTGGCTTCATAACGACGACTTCTTTTGAGCACATCATATATTGACCACATCCCCCTCTCACTCAGTTTCCTGTGCCCCTTCCTGTGTGAGGCCCCTTCACCTCTGTTCCCGTCTTTGAGTTCCGTTGTGCCGTCCTGCTTACTCTCAGACCTGTTCTGGAAGGTCCAGTCCATGAAATTTATGTCTATTCTGCCTTTAACTTGTCACCTCTTCAGCACCATGGTATTATGTACGGGGAAGTTGAGAAGGAACACAGCAGCTCTAGGCTGTGTATCTAGAGTTTTGCCTAGATTAGCATTGTTTTTAGCACTGAACTTAAATTGGGGTGGGTACATATATGTGTACCACTTGTGTTTCTAATACCCACAGAGGTCAGGAGATGGTGCTGGGATCCCTGGAACTTCAGATGATTGTGAGCCACCATGTATGTGCAGGGAGCAGAACCCTGATCCTCTGTGAGAGCAACATGTGCTTTTAACTGCAGAGCCATCTCTTCAGCCAGGCCCCTTGGCACTGAACTTAACGAGCAAGACAGTATACTCTGAAGTTCCATTTTCTCACCTACAAAGGAGACACTAGCATTTCACCTTAGAGGACCAGAGCAGATGTAGACCAAGTGGAAGGTTAGTGTGTGGGGCCTAACACCTTGCCTGGCCCATGCAAAACTACACCAGCCCTGTCACCAAACGCTTCATACCCTCTTAGTGCCTACTGAAAGAGCCTACCTTGCCAACATTGTAGACAAGATGTCTGATATTTTAGCTGCCTTTTCACTTAGGCAATTGTAGCCTCATTAAATGTGATTAAATACTGAATAAAAGCAAAACTTGCCAGAGATCGTGTCCCATGCCTGTAATCTCAGCACTTGGGAGTTTAAAAAGTAGGAGGCTCCTGAGTTTAAGGCTGCCTGAGTACACAAGAAATCCCTGTTTGAAAAACTGACTAGCAAGCTACCTTCATGTCCCCACGTCTGTGTCAAGGCTCAATAGGGCAGTGGTATCAGATTGGCCCCTCTAGAAGCCAATGTGTCTTCTAGGCATGCAGTGGTTCCAAGAGGATGACAGGGAGTCAGCCTCTTCATGTAACTCTTTCATTCCGGAGGGAAGTCTCTCCTGATGGGCTCCTTTTGGAATCTTACCTCTCAGAACTGTATGGTATGTTCACTTCTAGTTCAAAGAGTCTGAGTAGTACATATAATGAGAAAAGGGAAATACCTTAATGACTGTGACTAACTTGACCTGTTTTAATTTATCTCTTGGTCTTAGGCACATTCCCACCTGAAACCAAAGGCCATGTTCTATTAGAAGAAGGAATGGAGATCTATGTCGTCTGTCTTTATTTTGGACTTTCTCCCTACAAATAATGACATGGAGAATTATTAATTATGAAAGTTTGACCTTAGCATAGGCTTTTCCCCAACTAGCTCTTGTAACTTAAATTAACCTGTTATTATTATTATTATTATTAATCTTCGTTCTGACATGTGGCTCAGTTAGCTCCCTTCTATACCATATGTCCAGCTTCTTCAGTGTCTCACTGGAATCTCTCTTCCTCTATTCTTCCCAGAGTTCCTTTCTATCCCAGGAAATCCCACCCATTCTCTCCTGCCTAGCTATTGGCCATTTAGCTCTTTATTAGACCAATGAGAAGATGCCTTAGGCAAAGACACATTTTTACAGTGTACAAAAAGATTATACTACCCCATACCGATTCGAGTAACTCAAGATGCCAGATCACCTTTCTTCTGGTTACAACTGGATGGGAAAGAACATTTATCTAAGCTAAATCATCCTGATTTCTCCCATTATGATCTTAATTGATCCCAGCCCACAGGAGGCAGAGGCAGGCATCTCTCTGTCAGTTCTAGGCCAGCATTCATAGCCAGTCTCTCCAGGAGACTCTAGTGATATGTGGTATAGTGGAGAAGTAGAAGCTCACAACATAGGATATACTCTGCTTCCTTTCAACAAAATCTGTGAGTAGCCCTCCCTCACTCCTTTCTTCTCTCCTTACTTTCTTCCCTCTTTTTTTTTTTTCTTCCTTCATCTTACTGTGTAACCCAAGATGGCTTGGCACTTGCTATGTAACCTGAACTGGCCTTGAACTCACAACCCTCCTGCACCAGCCTCTTGAGTGCTGGGATTATAGATATGTGCCACCATATCTTGCTTTAAAAGTTACCACTATAGCTATTTGTTGCCGCCCCCACCATGTTACAGATTGAATCCAGAACCTCACAAATGCTAGGCAGGCTCTACATCCTCAGCCCAGCTTCCAGTTGTTAAAATGGCATGAACTTTGATTAAGCCATAGGCTCAGCTGCATGGTCTTTATTGACATTCACTAAAACATGTGGTGTAATATTAACTGTCCGATTTTGTTTAGTAATGATTCCTATGTTTGTCTTTCTTTCACAGAGATAACAAATTCCTTAAGACAGAAATAAATCATATACATTATTTCCCACAGTTCTTAAAAAGACATTAACTACAAGATACGATGAAGATTCTCTACCATTTTTAGATTGATTAATTGCTACCATTTTAAGTTGTCCCATAAGCAGAAATAAAATAGTGGTAATATATTTCATATCAGATTAGGAAAATGCAATTATAAGCTGATGGTTTGAGCTAAATCTTGCAAAATTGATTGGTAAAAGAATAAGGAGATGTGCTTCAATATGGAAACACAGTATCTGTTGTCTTAAGAGGTTAGCTTACAGTTTCCATCCAAAACTTTCACCATCTCAGAGATGAAAAGCATCCCAGAGTCTGTAGAAAGTTAAGCTATCAGTTAAAGAGGAAATTGGGGGAAAGCACATTTGAATATTTAGTATATGTTTCTTAATTCCCTTCTTTTTCTTTTAAATGAACTGTCACCCTAGAGCACCAGCTTGGCCTTAACTGAATGGTGCATGAGTGGACTCCTGTTTCTTTATTTCAGGGTGATGGCAAACATATAGGAAAGCTTAACACACTTTTGAGCACAATGATACCAAATTGCAAACATTTCCTTAAAGAACTCTAGGCATTCTTATTTAACTTAGAAGAGGGTTTGAAAATGAACAAAAAGAGCCAAACATGGTGGCACAAGCCTTTCATCCCAGCACTAAGGAGGCAGAGGCAGGTGATCTCTGTTAGTTTAAGGCCAGCCTGATCTGCATAATGAGTTCCAGGCCAGCAATGGCTACAGAGTGAGACCCACTCAAAAAACTATACAAAAGATTGACTCTGTGTGTATGTATGCATGTGCATGTATATGTGTGTGCCTGTGTGTGCATGTGTATGTATGTGTATGTATGTGCATGTGTGTGTATGTGTGTGTGTGTATGTATGTGCATGTGTGTGTGTGTGTATGTGTATGTGTGAAGCCATCTCAATTGTTTTTATATTTCTGCTCATTGTTTAAAAAAGGAATGGAGCATCACCAGACCTTTTGTTTTAAGCCACAAATTAGCCAAATCTGAGTTTTGCCTTAATACCAAATATTGAATTTTATGTCACAGTGACTGCAGTTTAAGGGAATATCCATGCCTAGAAGAAACTAAATATTAAAAACTATCAAGAAGCAACAGGTGCTTGATGCCACAGTTGAACCACAGATGAATCCAAAACAACAAAAAGGAGAATTCGTTCTGTTTTGATTCCAACCAGAAAGAGTTGATACTTAGGAATTCACAGTACACACACACACACACACACACACTCATATACACACTCACTCCATACACACTCACACTCTCACACACACTCTCACATACACACACTCACTCCATACACACTCACACTCTCACACACACCCTCACATACACACACTCACTTCATACACACTCATACACACGCACACTCTCACTCACACACACATGCATACACACACACACACTCACTCACACACAGTATCAGTGTTTATAGTAAGGAAACACTATGTTTTTTTTTTTTTCAAATACTTCAGGACATGGTGTCACTGGATTGGCAGCAGAGACACAGACTTCTCGTTTTAAAATCACAGCTGTTGATGTCATCAAGACTACAGTGACAAATACCCATTCTACTTTCAGGTAAAAGGAACGGGTAGTGTCCCTCAGTTACATTTCCATCAGCCCCACGGGATTTCAGAGGGAGGGTGGGAATCAGGCTGAGGGGAGGTGTAGTCAGCCTCTTTTGGAGCCATCCCTCTGGGTCCAGTGAGGGCATCTTAGGATCAATTCAAAGCTTTGTACCCATGATAATCTTGAAAATGGAAAATAGTGCCAGGTAGATGGACATTTTATTTATGTATTTTAATTTTGTTACTGTTTATCTGGACGTTGTATGAGGCCTGATAATGGTAGAGCCTCATACTGTAGCTCCATTCTGGATTCACTGACTATAGAAGCACTTCCTTCCTTTGGCTTTGAAGAGAGACTTGGTCCTTGGCCAGTAATCTTGTCTCAGGTAGGCCTTCATCAAGCTGTGGATGCCGTATACCTTCCAGGAGCCCCATCTCAGTTTAGCAAGGGGCTCAGGATTGGCCCAGCTCCTCACCTCTGCCCGTCTCCCATTCACCTAGGAGGCCGCTCTGCTCCTCCCAGGGTATCTCAGCCTTTGGCTTTTTCTTCCTGAGTCTGACCTCCTGACCTTTGGGGCTGAGGTCCTGATACCTCACCTCCTTACATTCTCCCCTATCAGTGCAAAGACAAGAAAACTAAACCAAACCAAAAATAATCAGACAGACAGGGGTCACGGGAGGTCATGCAACACAACTAGATTTCCCTAGAAAAAGTCTGCTGTTTTCAAGAATAAGACAGCTGACGAATAAAGCCCTCTGTTCAGCCCTGAACAATGCTTTCGTGTTCTTAAGAACTGAACCCACTACTAAACACTGGTGTTAGGACTTGAGGCTGTTGCTGCTGGTATTTCTTTCCTCTTTGGAGTCCTGACATCCAACTCCCAAATAAATCACACACGGAGGCTTATTATTACTTATAAATGCCTGGCCTTAGCTTGGCTTGTTTCTAGCCAGCTTTTCTTAATTTAACATCCCCGGCTACCTTTTCTTACTTCTGTACGTCTTACTTTCACTCTTATTCCATAGCTCACTGGGTGGCTGCCCCTGACGTCCTCTCCTTGTTCTCTCTTGCTCCTCCATCTCTCAGATTTCTCCTCTTTATTCTCTCTCCTGCCAGCCCCGCCTAGCCTTTCTCCTGCTTCCTTGGCCTTCGCTCTTTTTTGGCCCCCCAGGGGTCTTGGACACCCAAAGACCACGGCTTCACAGGGTTAAACGCGCTGCGCCCTCTTTTTGGTTGCGGGGTGTCCGCCTTAAAATAATATTCTTTGTGGCTCTCGCCTTCTCTCCTGCTTCCTGACTCTCTCCTCAGTGGTGGGTACCGACATTAGCATCTTTTATAGGTAGAGAACCAAACAGTTCCCTTCAGATAAATAAAATACAGAAGAAACCTTTGGGACCAGGGGGGAGGGGGGAATTGAAATGTCCTCTTGGTATATTTTTCCTTTGATATGTATGAAGTATCCTTCTCCATCTCTTTAGATTAGTTAGTTTTGAAGTCTGTCTCATTAGATATTAAAATAGCAATCCAGTTTGCTTCAACAACAACACAAAAATGGCACCCAAAAGGAAGAGAATGGCAGGAAATAATCAAAGTCAGAGCTGAAATCCATAGAATAGAAACAAATGAATGATACTAAGAAGCAATTAAACAAAGAGTTAGTTCTTGGAGAAAGTCATTAAGATTGACAATCCCTTATGCAAATTAACTAAAAGGTAGAGAATATCCAAATTAACAAAATCAGAAATTGAAAGAGGGATATAACAACAGGCATGGAGGAAGTTCAGAGAATCACAAGGACATATCTGATTTGACTTAATTTTATATCCTGAGATGGAAGCCATACCCAACACTGCTTGGGTGACCAAGAACCAGACTAGATAGTTCCGAGACCTAGGGTAAAACCAAATGCTGCTAGTCTTTAAAAAAAAGATAAAAATAAAATGCCTTCCATTGACAGTCTGCTATACTCATAGATCAGTGCCTTGTTCAGCCATCATCAGAGAAGATTCCTCCCGTAGCAGATGGAAACAAACACAGGGACCCAAGCAGGACATTATTCACAGGAAGAAACCATGGAACACAGAGCTCTAACATGGATAACGCCATCAAATCCCTCCCCCTCAGAGCTCAGAGAACCCGCAAGAGAGACTGTGGGGCTAATGTAAGAGGGGATGGAGGACACTAGAAGAACAAGGCCCTCTAATCAACTGAGCAAAGCTCACAGGACCTCACAGAGACTGAGGCAGCCTGGCCAAGGCCTACATGGGTCTGCACCAGGTCCTGTGAATACGCATTATAGTTTCCCTTTTTTTATTTTCATGGAACTCCTGAGAGCGTGAACAAGTAGGTCTCTGGTTCTTATGACTTCTCTTGGGCTCTTTTCCTACTATTGTTCTATCATGTCCAAATTTGATGTGATTGTTTTTCTTTTATCATATAATACTTTATTTTCTTATGCTTTGTTGTTTAAAAAAATAAAGAAAAAGAGGAAGAACCTGGGTCTTTAATAGAGTCATTGAGCTTTATTTTGTACCAGCTCTGTTTAGCTTAAAGCTTCATGCTACATGAAATCAAACAGATCTAGTTTTAAAATCTTGCCAGTTTAAGCCACTATTTGTAGGGTTTTTAATTTTTTTTTTATTTGTAAGTGTATGAAATTTTAACTGACACAACAATCAGAAAAGGGGAGAGTTTTGGATATAAATATATAAACTGAGTTTTGCCCACATGAGTTACCTGATTTGTCAGGGGTGGGAGGGATGAGCTGGAGGTTGAGTCTAGAGCCTACTACTCTACTGTCAATCCAGCCCTCTGTTTACACTTTCCTCTTATTCTGAAAAATCAGACTCCTCAGTAGAGGAGGGGATCTGAAACCAGAGTCCGCCACTCTCTTTAGTGGGAGGGTCTCTTATTTGGGGTGACAGAACCTATCCACTGTTCTCCTTGGGGGAAGAGTCTCTTATTTGGGGTGTTAGGACTTAGTTCTTTGAAGGCAAGCTTTCCCTTTCTCTTGGGACTTGTTTCGTCAAACAAAGATGGAAAGGCTGAGTAGTATAGCCTGTGACAGACTGCACATGCCAGCAGCTTAAGTCCACCATAAGAGCCCTTATAAAGAGTCCACACTTAGCTAGTCTCCATGAGGAAGATGTTCCTAGCTGCTCTTGGTTTCATGGGACATCCATCACTAAGAGGTATGATGTCCCTGAGACAGCCCCATGCTGCAACAGTGCAAATTTCAACAGGTGCTTTCTTTGGCTTTCCCCTTCTTCTCCAAAGTTCTGGTCAGTTTTCGAGAAAGTTAAGAAGTATGTGCTCTAGTTGTAGAATTGCCATCAAAACAGCAAGAGATAAGCAGGTGGAAATAATTTTCGTAATGCATTTTATTTAAATCTATTTATCTAAAATATTAGTTCAACTTGGAGCCATAAAAATATTTATGTATTTAGTTCTTCTGTGTGTACTTTATACTTCTTGCATAGCTCATTCTGAACTAGCCACATCACCAAGTACTCAGTAGCCACACTGTGGCTACTGAGTGGTCATTGTGTTGATAGTGGGGCCCTAGTGTTTACGGTTTTGTAATGTGGGTCATAACACTATCACAGGTGTGAAATCTCCTTTAAGAAGTTTGTTTTAATTTTTAAATATTTCATTTTAATTTAGTGTAAAATGATGTTTACATTTTTACTGCATTAATTATTTCCTCCTCCAGATAATTAGGTATTACTGTATTAATTATTTCCTCCTCTAGAAAATTAATTACTGTATTAATTATTTCCTTCTTTGGAAAAGAAATCATGTTAGCACCATGCTTCTGTTTCTTGCTACGATATTATCTTTAACCCCAGAAAAACTGAACCAGGACCTGGAAACTTTTGTTTAAGTGCAGGAAAGAGTGATGAGTTAGAAACCCACAGAAACAGCTGATCTGACCAAGTGGGAACACAAGGACCCTAGATGCAAAGCTGGGGAACCAGCATTGACCGAACCAAGCCCTCTGAATGTGGGCGCCAGTCAGGAGGTGGGCAGTCTATGGAGCCTCTGGCAGTGGAACCAGGATTTATCCCTAGTGCACAAATGGACTTTGGGAGCCCATTCCCTATGGAGGGCTACTCTCTCAGCCTAGATACATGGGGCAGGGCCTAGGCCCTGCCCCAATTGATGTCACAGATTTTGATGGTCCCTCATGGAAAGCCCCCACCCTCTCTGGGGAGTGGATGGGGGTGGGATGGGAGGGTCGGTGGGGTGCATGGAAGGATGGAAGGGAGAGGGGACTGGGATTGATATGTAACATAAGATTGTTTCTAAATTAGATGAATACATTTTTTAAAAAAGAAACCTATAAGCTGTGTGTTTTGCTTGAGCCTTAATTTCCACAGATGGGACACTCTACAGTGCTTTTGATGCCCTCAGTTCTAAGACTCTAGTTAGAATGGGGCTTCTTTTACAGGGACTAGAACTGGATTTTGTTGTTTTTTTGAAGTGTGTGTGTGTGTGTGTGTGTGTGTGTGTGTGTGTGTGTATGTGCATTTGTGGCTAAGGCACATAACCCGGAAGTTAGAAGAACCCTGCAGGAGTCATTTCTCTTCTACCACATGGGATCTGGGGATGGAACTCAGGCTGTCAGGTTTGGTGACAAGTGCCTTACTTACTGAGCCATCTCAGTAGCCCAGCTGCTGTCATTTGTTGAGAAAAGGTGACCTTTTGTGTGGTTACCTGTCAAGTCATCTACCAAGTATTTGGAACCACTTTTTCCAAGGCCCAGAATGCCCCCCCCCAACACACACACATACAGAGAGCTGTCCCCATGGCTAGCCAGCTTAAACTCCCTGTGCTAGATTTTAGAAGTTTGACACAGACTAGAGTCATCCGGAAGAGGAACTTCTACTGAGGAAATGTCTTCCTCTAATGGACCCGTAAGAGTGTCTTTGGGCACTCTGATTGCGCCCAGCCTGAGCTCTGGGCAGTGGCACACCTGGCATGTGGTTCCGGGAGGTATAAGGGACGTGGCAGCGCGAGCTTGACGGCAAGCCGTAAGCACCATAGTTCCTCCATAGTCCCTGCCTCTGCTCCTGCTGAGTGCCTGCTCTGACTTCCCTCAGTGACCAAACCTGTGAATCAAAAAACCCTTCCCACCCAGAGTTTAATGGTGTTTGTCACAACACTTAGAAGCACAGTGGCTTCTCAGATGCCCACAGCAAGCCTGCTCATAGAAGGTTGTCTGCGTTTTGGAGATCTGAATTAAGAACTCCTTGACCATGGCTGTCTGTGAAGAGGATTCGGATAGATTCCTTCTCTGCCGTTTCTGAGGGGATCTCCCTGGTGGGTTTACCTCAAGGCGGGGATAAAGCCCAGGGCTCCCCGCCTGTGAGTGACTTAGGCTCCTTCGGATTTCACAGTAATTATCTGCACAGGAGTAGGGAATGGAAACGTCTTGCTTGCTTTTACCCCATGGCCAGTGAAGTTCGTGGGAGCGGGTGGAGCCTTGCTTGGGCAAGGAGCTGGTGACAGTGGCAGTGTGGTTACAGCTTGAGTGGACTGGGCACAGCGAGGCTTCGGTTAAAAGGGCCCCAGGGCCTGCAGCTGCCAAGAAGGGAATTCTGCAATCACAGTGCCTCAGCCACTCTCCTCTGTGCCTATGAGTTCTAGGGCAGCAGCAATGGAGACGGACGTGTCTTCCTGTGGGCCGCTCCACAAGCTCACAAGGCAACTTCATTTGACAAGGCTGGCTATTTAAAAATTCCCTCCGAGACAAGGCACCAGAGCTAGTTAGCGGAGTTCTTTTCCTGTCATCCTCACACATGGGAAGAAAGACCTCAATGCCAGATCACTACACGGATGCGACTCATCATGAATGTGCGGGGCAAAATGGTCCAGTTAGTAATACTAATTATTTTACTAATACTAATTAGTAATACTAATTATGTATGCTTTTGAGCATACATAAATTGAGTAAGGAAAGTATTTTCTAGTGTCTTTCTCTAAATCTATATAAGTAGTACTTAGAGTGTTTTGTTTTGAAAGATTTATTTTTTACTTCACATGTATGAGTATTTCCTGCATGTATGTATGTAATGTGCACCAGGTGTCTGTCTGTTTCCCACGGAGACCAGTAGAGGGTGTCGGATCCCGGGGAGCTGAAGTCACAAATGGTTAATTAACTGCTGTGCTGGGACCCTAGCCCAGGTCCCCTGGGATAGCGGCGGGTGCTCTCAACTACTAAGCCATTTCTTCAGCCCCGTAGCCCCACTTGGGGCATTTTTATGAGAATTTCCAATTTAAACTTTCGGGCTCTTATGAAAGATCAAGGAAGTAAAAGGGCTTTACAACTTTGTACATTAACTATTATTTTGATTCTAAAATCTAAGCTAGGTCATTTCTTTCTTTCCTTCCCTTCTTCTTCTTCTTCTTCTTCTTCTTCTTCTTCTTCTTCTTCTTCTTCTTCTTCTTCTCCTTCTCCTCCTTCTCCTTCTCCTTCTCCTTCTTCTTCCTCCTCCTCGTCCTCCTCCTCCTCCTCCTCCTTCTTCTTTTTTCCCAGAAACACTTTAACGTTGAAACGTTGAATTTTCTTGCTCTTTGGGCATGCATTCTTGTCCAGGATGAGATTTCCCTTAAGAAAGGCCCTCGTGGGTTTTATTTCCCCTCTCCGTGTTATGATAAAGGAAGACAAAAGATCATACCACTTAGCTTTCCTCCTGAGATGTCTTTCTAGTAAATTCCTCCACTCTTGAGTACTTTTCTGAGGAGCAAGGGAAAATGAACTGAGTAACATGAGTTCAGGTGAGGTTATGCAGCTCTGGTGGTTTTAACAATTCCTGCCGGTTTATTTGGTTACAGCTGGGCATTGCTTCTTACTCTGAGAGCCAGATTGTATTACTGCATGGGCCGGTGCAGGGCTGGGCCTTGAGGCATGGTGACCAGATCTCATTTGCAATGGTTTGTCCTGTTTGTCAACTCAACTGGATAGAGAGACGCCTAGGAGATTTGTAGAGAACACCTCAAGGTGAGCTGTGAGGGTGTTTCTAGAAAGCAGGGAAGATCCCTTGAAAAGGCTCTGGGTGAGTCCTTTCCTCTCACATGACCTGACCATGATGCCTTGTCTCAGCACAGGTCTAGAAACATGGAATCAGCCTGTCATGGACAAAAACCTCTGAAACTGTGAGCGGAAATCAAGCTTTCCTTCCTCAAGTCCTTGTCAGATGTGTGGGTGACAACATTTAAGGAACACATCCTTCTAACTTCATCAAGCTTGGATACTCTTACATGGGGCGCATGCCAAAGCCTCTTCAAAGGCATGACACGCCAAGGTCACCAAGACATATTTTGGCCCTGAGCACGGCCCTCTGACTAGAGTCCCTCTTTAGATCACAGTGGGTTCTCAGCCACTCCAGCTTTACCCACTTACCCTATCCCTGTTTTAGCAACCATGCCCAATCTGTTACAGCCTGCAGCATCATGGATTTGCTGCAGGTCAGTCTCCTTATGCCTACCACGTCATTCTGGATGCTCCCTGGGATAGAAATAATCTTTCACTCCATATTCCCTTGCTTTACGGAAGGACTCTACTCGTTCCTCACGGCCTGGCTTGAATTTCTTTCTTGTGACTCTTTGCTAAACCCCCCTCTGTTGGGGACCATCACCATCCTCACTACCTCAGGCCTCTGAGATAGAAAATTATTGCCTCTTAAGAAGTAAGCAAGCAGAATGTTTAGCAGAGCATTCCTAGATACAGGCTTGCGGCTTGACAGCCTGTTAAAGAATAGCTCAGGATATTCCTCCTGCTGCAGTTTTACAGCCAGTTAAAGATTAGTTCAGGGCATTGCTTCTACGGACCCTTCTATCCTGCCCACTTGCAACCCCCCCCCCATCCACATCCTGCCCATGGTCCTAGATAAGCCTCCCCTGAGAAAATAAAAGTTGACAGCTTGATCAGAATATGGACCTGCTGCTGTTCTTCTCATCCTTGCCCTTCCATTCCCCTAGGTGTCCCTCAGTTCGTCGTTGACTGCCCTGCGGGTGGAGGCACCCCTCTCCCATCCTGATCATTCTGGCCCAAAGTAACTGGAACCTCCTCCTCCCTACACTTTGAAAGCCTACTGATGCTCTTCCTAGCATAGCTCTTCCCTCACAGCTTCTTTGCGCCAGAGTTTCTTATGCTGTGTGAAGCTTTCTGCTTCCACACCCGTAGAGCGTAACTAAAGCAAGTCCTTCCTATAGGATCATCGTAAAGATGTGACACTTATCTGGGTGTGGCGGCTCATGCATTTAGTACTAGCTCCTGAGGCAGGTGGATGGCTGTTAGTTAGAGGTCAGTGTGGTCTCCATAATGAGTTCCAGGTCAGCCAGGCAGGGCTATGGAGAGAGAGAGAGAGAGAGAGAGAGAGAGAGAGAGAGAGAGAGGGAGGGAGGGAGGGAGGGAGGGAGGGAGGGAGGGAGGGAGGGAGGGAGGGAGGGAGGGAGGGAGGGAGGGAGGGAGGGAGGGAGGGAGAGAGAGAGAGAGAGAGAGGGAGGGAGGGAGAGAGAGAGGGGGGGAGAATAGTCATAGAAACACAGTAAGGACTCAATTGGTAGTAGCTTCTGTCATTGCTATTGTAATTGTCATAATTTTTCATGATATCGAGCAATGATAAAATACCAACTACTTGGTGATAGTAATATGAGGACTAAAGTCAGTCTCTTTTTGCTGTACTTCCTTGTTGACATGATTTATTTATTTATTTGTGTGCGTGCACACTCACATGACCTTCATGTGGAGCAGAGGACAGCTTGAGGGACCCAGTCTCTCTACTTCCTCCACAGGAGCCCTGGGGGTTGGATTCCAAGCCCCTTCACCCACTAAACCACATTGCCTGACTGTGCATCTTTTGGGGGTTTTGAGATGGGCCTTTTCCGTGTGGCTTTGGACCCTGTCCTGGAACTAGCTCTGTAGACCAGGCTGGCCTGGAACTCACAGAGATCCGCCTTCCTCTGCCTCCCAAGTGCTGGGATTAAAGGCGGGGGCCACCACTGCCTGGCCACCATTTCTTTAAAAAGTATTTTATTATAAAAAATTGTCATGAACCCCATTGCCCATCAGCATCCTTGGCAGTCACCAGTGAAGTCAGATTCTCTCATCTACCCACCCCTCTGCTCTCACTGAGGGACACTGCCCTCCAACACTACCCATGTATTACATCTCTGTTCTGTGAGTCACTTCTGTAAACACACCATTCAATTGATTTTTTTTTTTAAGTTGGAATTTATTTAGAACAGCTTCTGCACAAACCAGTAAACTGAAAGGTGTTGTTGTTGTTTTGTTTTTGTATGCCAAAGAACATGCAACATGGTGCGACTTTGTCAGCAAATTTTATTTTACATGCCAACCCCAGTTCTCCCTCCCTCTCAATGCCTTTTTTTTTTTTTTAAACAAATTCATGGAGTTGTACAGTCATCAGCCACAATCCAGTTTTAGAAAATACTTTTTTGCTAAAGAGCATGAAACTCCTTCCTAAATCATTGTGACATTTTACTGTACCCTCAGTAAGATCTTAATTTTGAAAGCTGCACAGGAAAGACAGTGTGCTGCTAGGCCTGCCGGGAGAGAATGCTGTTTCCTGCACGCTCACGTCTCTTCTGGAAATGAAAGGGTCATTAGGTTTCTCTGTCCCCTTCTTTTAATCTTTCCTCCCACTGCAATGAAAACCATCTGGCATTTTGAAAACCTCCTAGAAGAGAAAAAAAAGAAAAAAAGAAAAAAAGAAACCTCCTAGAAGATAAAGACAGGAAAAAGCCATGAAACGCTATTGAGGGCTGAAGATGTAAAAAGCCTGGCAGTGAATGCAGCATTTTCTTACTCCAATTCCTCGCTGTGCTTTGCTTGGGTTCACACACCGGTGTGTTCTGTGGAGGTTGTGATTATTCGCAGGAACCGCAACACTGGCTCTCGTTTCTTTTTTTAAACCAGACAAAGCAGCAGCTAGCTCAGACCCCTGTAAAGGGAGTTGATAAGGGGCTCGTTCATTTGTTTCCCCCCAAACAGTTGTTGAGTTCCTCTGATAGTTGAGATCATTATAGTGTGGTGGTTTGAGTGTAATTGGCCCCTATAAACTCAAAGGAGGCGTGGCCTCGCTGGAGGCAGTGTATCACTGTGGGGGTGGGCTTTGAGGATTCGTATAAGGCTCAAGCCACACCCAGTGTCTCAGGTGATGGGAGTGGGGAGGGAGGGGCATTAAAGCTATTGATGTCTTCTTCTGAGGGCACCAAGTCCACTTGAAGGCCATGTGATATTTAATCTTCTCTGTCAGCATCATTGAATTTAATTGTGTCTCCTAGGAGACTGGGCCCACTTGTTGCTCTGTGAGGTCATTTCCAGAGGGTTAGTGGATGAAGGGAGACCCATCCTGAATGTGAGCAGCACATCCCATAGGCTGGTGTCTCCACAGAATAAAGGGGTGGATTGGGGGGAGACCATGCCAACATCCCTTTGTTCTCTGTTCCTGTCTTCTCTGCCATGAGCCGAGCTGCTGAAAAAGGCCTGTGCTTTTCCACCATCTCTAGATTCTTCTCCAGGGTCTCCGATAAGAGCCGGCTGCATGGTGTTTCTTCTCTGGCTGAATACCCACCCTGCAGAAGCAAGAAGAGCCGCCTAGCTGGTTGCCATGATCTCTCTTCATTGTGGGGACTGCCCTGTGCACTGGCCTAAGTGCTCACCACATGCCAGTGCCCTCCAACCACAGTGTGACAAGCGTTACTGAATGTCCTTTGTGGGTGAAACATCAACCCTGGCTATGAAGTATCTTCCTTTTCCAACAACCTACTGAAGGCTTCAGGCTCCAACACTAGACACGCAGCCCATGGTGACATAACAGAACCCATAACTGGGAAAGGTCTAATCAAACAAACCTTCCATTGTGTAGCTCTGTTCCATGGTGCTACTTCTCTGGGTAGACCCCAGCTGGCAAGTCCCTTAAATTTGGTTGATCTTCTGGAATCTCTTGGACAATTTTTTTCCTTTCCATCATATATTTGTGGCAAAACTCCCCCTACTTACGTCTACTGTCGCCATCTCTCCTTTCCTAACACCCTACTTCTTCTGTGTTGGGAGAGGGACAGTCAGAGCTATTGGAATGCTTGAAGGTGATCTAAGTGAGAATATGTTACTGGTGGATATGGGGACATCTTTTCTTGTGTAGGCATGTTTGTCTTAGGAGGTACAAAAGGAGTAAGAGAAAGATGAGAGAGAGAGAGAGAGAGAGAGAGAGAGAGAGAGAGGTAGAAGAGAATACATCAAGGGAGAAGTACGAGGATAACATCCGGGAAGAAACAGAAAGACCTCTGGGAAGAAGAAAAGGGAAGCCAGGGTGGAAGAACAGAGCAGAGGAAGAAGAATTCAGCTCTGGGCCTCAGATAAAGTTCCCTTGTGTCTGTGCGTCTGTGCATTTGTCCAGTAGGTTGCCTACTCTACTCTATATCTCCTCTCCAGTTACTCCGACTGGCTGGGGCTGGGCCCTCGGCACTGCACCTGTGGAAGTGTAAACTCTGACCCCTGTGCTGTTGTATTTTCCCCCAGGCTTCCTGAATTGAGGCCAGGCTGCAGGGTCTTATAACCAATGGAGATTATATGGCTGTCCTGAAAATCCAAGCCTTCTGAATAGCCACAGGCCGTTTGCAAAACCTTTGAACATATTTTATTGTATTGTTCAAAAATGATTCCCATAGGAATATATCACATACCATGAGTCAATAATTATTATTTGCCAGTTCTAGGAAAGCTGGAAAAGTTTGGGGTTTTATGTAGTCATCAGCTAGGACCAAAGCCTCTATTTTTCTGTTAGAAGTTTAAATAAATAATTTCCTTGAAATTAGTAAGGCTGAGATAAAATATGATGAAATTGTGTCTATTCATTGCATAGCACCATGAGCCTGACACTGCCTGGCATTGGTATCTGGTGATCCAAACAATCTCTCTGCTATCATGGAGTTTACGGTAGAGTAGGAGAAATACTCACCACAGCAATAACCATACAAAAATGGGAAGTTGTGGGGCTAGAGAGATGGCAGGGCAGTTAAGAGAAGTAACTGACTGTTCTTCCAGAGGTCCGGAGTCCAATTCCCAGCATGCTGGCTCACAACCGTCTATAATGGGATCTGACGCCCTCTTCTGCTGTGCAGATTTAACATGCAGCCAGAGGACTCATAAAAGCAAATGCATACATAAATACATCTTAGGAAAATATGTCAAGTTCCGTGAAGGAGAGATTTACAGTCAGTCCTGTGAGAGCAGGGTTACAGATAGTGACGGTGGTGAGGGACGCTTCCTCAGAAAAAGACATTGACTCTAACACCTCTAGGAAGACTAGAGCTGGCACATGAGATACAGATGGGAGGTTGGGAAGCAGAGGTTGGAACTTTTGCCTTCAGAAAACTGAATAAATGAGAGTTGCTAGAGTCCAGAGAGAAGGCAGGAGGTGAGGTGATGGGCAATGTCCTTCTGTATGCTGTCCACATATCTTCCTCTTATTGGCTGATGAATAAATACTGATTGGCCAGGCAGGAAGTGTAGGCGGGGCTACCAGACTATGCTGAGAAGAGGACACAGAGAGAGGAGTCAACGGAGAGATGCCACGTAGCTGCCAAAGGAGAAACATGCTGAAACATTATGGGTAAGACACAGCCTCATGGCAATATATAGTTTAATGGAAATGGGTTAATAATTAAGAGAAAGCTAACCAATAAGAAGCCTGAGCCACTGGCCAAACAGTTTATAATTAATATAAGCCTCTGTGTGTTTATTTGGGACTGAACAGCTGTGGCACCAGGCAGGACAGAAACTCTACTGCTGAGCTGGGATGGGAGGAGATGGCTCGGGGAGTTTGACTTTTACTTGTACTTCAGAGCTGCCCAGATGCCTAAAGTTAGATTCTCTGGAAAATGGCATTAACATGGAGCAACTGCTTGGTTATATGCAGAGAGGGGAGCAAATCCAGAGCTCTGAGTGGCATGCCTAGTGTACCCAGAAGACACGAAGGAGCAAGTATGGGGTGCATAGAAAATGGGGCCAGGACCTTTTCTAAACATTTATTTTATTTTTAATTATGCCTGTGTATCTGTGTGTGAATATGTGTGTGCAAGTGCAGCTACCTGGAAGCTAGAGGCATCAGATTCCCTGGAGCTGGAGTTATAGGCAGTTGTGCTGAGAATCAAAAATGGGTCCCCTGGAAAGAGCAGCAAATGCTGCTGAGCCACATTCCCATCCCCCAAAACTCTGGCTTCTATTGTTAAGTAGACAACTTCACAGGGAATGTTTATTTGGACTGTTATAACCTGCTGCTGTAGGGCAACGGAAGAAGCAGGAAGACTAGTCAGAAAGTCATAATAGTCGAGGCCAGCAGATGAGGCCCCGGCAGGAAAGGGCAACAGTAGAGATGATAAGAGGTGAGCAGAAGCTCCATGCACTTGGATAATAAAAGCTGTGGACTCCTAGACAGGCTAGACTGAAAGGTAGGAGACTGCGTAGATTCAGTGGTATCACTAGCTAGTTTAGGACATGCTAAGTTTTGAGAAGTCTTCCAGCTATTGGAGTTCCCAAGTGAAACAAACAACTGGCTATGAGTCTCGGATGTGGGGAAGCACTACTTTTGGATGTACACATTTTAGCGCACCAGCACAGGGATGTATCTAAAGTGGTGAAAATGGGTGGGTTTAATGAAAAGAGTATATGGATAGAGAAGACATGGTTCTTCATTCCCGGGGAAATAGTGAGGAGACTGACGGATGGTCAGCAAAGCCAGGTTCCCAAAGCCAACGGAGAGCAGGTTACAAGCACAATGGAGCCACCAATATGGAAAGAGATGTTGGGACTAACACTGGATTTACCAGTCACTGCCAACTTGAACAAAAGTTGTCATTTACACAGTGTTAGGAACTAGCAGCCAGCTGACCCCTGCCCCATGTCATCCCTACGTTAGCTTTACCTGGCGCTTACCTGGTGGCCAGAGGACTCAGTTACACATGCGCAAGTCCCCTTTAAAAGCAAGTGCCCCCCCTCTCTCCTGCTTTCAGTTGGCCACCAGCTACCCCTCTTTCTCTCCCCTCTCTCAATAAACTCCATGTGGGTGCTGAGTCTCATGTTTGTGTTTCTTAGGCATTAGCTGCGCAGCAAAAGAACAACACACTGTACACTAACAGAGTTGAAAAAGATGGGTAGGAGACAGGAGATGTTCATTGGGGGAATTCTTCTCTAAAGGATGGGAGAAAATGGGTACCAGCTGTAACAGTGGGGTTGACAGAGGTGTTTGTTTGTATAAGATAACACATAGATTTTTCAATGCAATTGTGACCGTTGATCTTGCTTGTCAACTCGATTGGCTTAAGAAGCACCTAAGAATTGAGTGAAGCACGCCTCTGTGTCTGTCTGTGATGATATCCTCAGAGAGGGTTAGCAAGAGGGCTTAGCTAGATGTGGTGAAATAGGGGATGCAGAGAGCTGGTTCACTCCAGCATAGACATTCTGGTTCCTGGCACCCATGGCGATTGGCTGTTCCTCAACTGGAGCTCTCCTCCACCCTAGTTTTCTTCCACGATACTCTGCCTGTCACAGGCCCAGGAACATGGACCCAGCTGCCCATGGGCTGAAACCATGACAGCAAAACAAAGACTCCCACCCTTAAGTTATTTCTATTGGGTAGTTTGCCCTAGCCACAAGAGGTCTAACACAAGAATAAGCCAAGAGTGTAAGGCTTGGCACTTTGACAAATTATAGTCCATCGTCAAAGGAAGCCAAAGGGGGAAGTTGAGGCAGAAACTGAAGCAGAGCCATGGAGGAGGATTGCTTATCAGTGGCCTTCCAGTTCAGCCTCCTTTCAGTCCAGTCCTGCTTGCCTGGGTGGGGCTGACTACAGTGGGCTGGGCCTCCTGTATCAACCAACAAGCAAGATGCCCACAGTTGAATCTGATGGAGGCAATTATTCAATTGAGTTCCCCTTTCCCTGGGAATATCAAGTTGCTAGCTAAAGGTAACTATGACATAAAAACAGTAGGTTTTTGGTCCCAGAGAGGAGCAGGATTACCAGAATTGGGATCTGTGGTAGGTACAATAATAGTCCCCAAAGAGACCCTCAGGTAATACTTAGAATCAGTGAATAAGTCATGTTACATGCAAAGGGCAACTAGGGATGCAAACAGATGGCAGAAAGGTTGTCAGAGTGAGCCCATACCAAGCGTAAGGTATTATGGAAACTCTTTCATCTTCGGAGATGTAAATAAACATCTACCCCTTTCTATAGGGGACCAATGACAAAACAGATTCAGCCAAAGTCAAACTTGAAAAACCAATGAATGTACTGGGCTGATTTACAGAGCAGGGGCTAAGGGCTGTTTATAGGAACAAAGGGTGTCCCTAAAGTCTCATCACTCACAAGTCTCATGTCATCAGGCATGATACTTGCCCACAATTGCATAGAACGACATCCCCCACCTTCTGTTAGTCTTACAAAGACTATGCATTCTAGCACCTCCAGAAACTATGAGGCTATGTGTGGTTGGAGCAGAATCATATACAATTGGATGGGAGGTGCAGAAGTGAGTGACAGGTCTCTCAGGTGAGGACCCAATGGCCCTCCCCACACCCTTCTTCTACAAGGGAGCATCAACAGTCGACAGGCCAGACTTTGAGGAGGTGTGACATGGTCACAGTTACTCCGATGAAAATGCTGGTGTTGTGTTTGAACTTGAACGTGGTAAAAGAGGCAATAGAAGACAGATGAGAATAAAGAAGGCCGCTGTGGCACACTGTGTGAAGGCTTTGCCAGCTCTGAAGAGACAAGTATCATGATCATGGAAGAGAGGTGGCCTTTCAAAGTCAAGGAGTCATAAGGAATGGAACACAGCCTGTCAATGTGTTGATTTAACCCTGTGAGACGTAAACGGTCTGCATCTGACGTCTGGTCCACAGATCTGTAAGAAAGCCTTTTTGTATTGACTGAGAAACTGAGTTTGTGTTAGTTTATTACAACCACAAGAGAACACAAACACAGGCTCTGGGGGAATGGGCTGGACAGTCTGATTCTGCCCCCTGGTCCTAAAGGTTTGGTGTTAACACAGGGGTGACCAGGTCAAGGATGTGGCTATGATGTTTGGGTATGGTTGTCACCTAAATTATTGGAAGAACACAACTCTTACAACTCTATAGTTTAAAACCCAACTTCTGTCACTGGTTGAAATGACGTGGCTTTGACCTGGTCCAAGCAGGCATACTCAGAGACCCTGGCACGCCCCTTCCTGCAGCTGATCTTTATTAGTGTTTACTGCTCGGTGGCATAAACTGTGCTGGCCTAGATTGGATTACAGGGCGATCTGGTCTAAGTTAAAGCTGTGATAAATGGGGGCTGTTTACATTTCCTCACACTCGCCCCAGTCCACATACACATCAAATTACTGTGGAAATGAAATGCAAGATAAAAACCAGGAAGGACTCTGCTGTCAGTAATGTGTAATTATAAAGTGCTCCCTGCTGGGTAGAGGAGGAAAGCCTGTGGCAGGGGAGGGATGCTCCAGGGTGGGGAATTCTTTGTTGCTGTTAACTACAGTGTAGTGAGGTGAATGTTAATGAGGACTTGGGCAGCATCTGTGCCCCATTCACAGAGCCATAAGGAGAGGATGGTACAGGGCAGAGTGTTTGGGCTGCAAGGGGAAGGGGAGGGTCTGCAGCCCTTTGCTCACTCTATGTTAATACGCTGAGAAACTGGATGTGTGTCTCGGGAGTCAGCTCTGCCTTCGGAGTTGAACCACTCAGTCTTTGGTGTGGAGACAGCACAGCCTTGAGGTGTACAAGAAGCGACAACGGCAGAATTGCTCTAAACTTTCTCTCACTTATTTGAAGGACGTCTAGGATCTTGGGCCTGTGGGGAAGGGGTAATGCAGCACAAACAGCCAGGCCCTGGGACCACACAAACTTAGAGTCTTGGGCCAGCTTCAGGGAAGTGACGCTCTGGGAAACTTGGTGTCTTCATCTGGGAGATGGAGGCGAGCTGTGATGTTGAGTCTGGTTATAAAAATGCTTGCAGAAGGATCAATATTATTATCATCTCTGTAGCTGGCAGTGAAATGTGGGAAAGAGACAGGAGGGGGGGAGGGTCTGTCCTTCCTTTCTTCAACACCCTGAGCATCTTAGTTCAATGAAAAACTTTATATCTGCTGTAAAATTTTATTCTCAACGAGTCATTTCTTCTGCAAAACCTTCCCACATTCAAAAGAAGAGGTGATTCCAGCAGGTCTCCTTGCTCCCACGCATAATAACAAAGGTGGTGATTATTGGGGTGCTTTAGTGAAAAGACATGCTTATAGATGTTATTTAAGGATGGAGCAGCCGATAGCCACATGCAGCCATTTAAATATAAACCAATCAGAGTTAAACCCTATAAAATCTTCGCCTTCTCACTTGCACCTGGCATACTGAAGCACTCAGTAACCACGGTACCTGCTGACTGCTGCACTCAACAATCAAGACAGGGCACGTTTCTGTCATTCTTCTGTTGTGTGATGCTAACGGCCTAAATTGGAGTTCCATAAACACAGGCTACAAAGCGGTGGAGATCAGGGCACAGTGTCAGAGGAAATGATGGCTAAGTAAACACCAACACCACACAATTAAATACAATTGCCCATAAATTTTCTGTGGCTGGTGTGGGAAGAAAAAAGAACGCAATAAATATTTTAAGCTATTGAAAGTTTTAATAAAGTGCATCATTTTCCAGAATAGAAATTCATTCACTCAATAACCGTTTATCAAGCTCATACCACACGCCTTATCCTCCAGGTGAGGGAGAGGCTGTGGACTATGGTGGAGTATTCAGAGGAAGTAGACTCGATAAAACTGGGAATGTGGAGAGGGAACATAGACTGGGGGAAAGCAGAATTGGCTGGTGCCCTTATACAGGAAACTTGAGCAAGCCTTAAAGAGTGGAGAGAGAGAGAGTGATGGGGTCCTCAGGGGAAGACTGTCCACAGGGGGCATCGTTTTCCCTGAAACTGGAGCTGAGGTAGCTGTAGACCAGCGTGCAAGGGCTGGGTACCAAACCCAAGTCCTCTGCAACAGTAGCAAGTGCTCTCAACCACTCAGCCCCTCTGCAGCCCCAGCTTGTATGTGTTTATTCTTAGTGTTATATAACAGTGGACTGTCATGGAGAAATCAATAGGACTGCAGGCCAACCTTTAAAGTTGTGAACAATAACTTTCTGTCGTTCACAAATGACCTCACCCACAGTGCTCTTTTAGCTGCAGGAAGAGATTAAGATTAAAAGAATAGAGTGTTCTTTTCACCTGGGTACAGGAAAGGCACCTCTTGAATGAGAGTCACATGGCCTGCTCTGAGGAGGGAACACGGAGAAGACCCTGAGCCATCTTCCCTGATGTTATGGTCTATTTAGAGAAGAAGGGGAAGGGATAAACTTCCTCATGCTGCTGTTTTCTCTAACATTGAGGTGCCAGGTGGGGATGGTGTGCTCTGAACCAAGCACAGGAAGGCTGGTGAGAAGCCATTGGATTCTGGATGCATTTGAACATAGAGCAAATAATGTTGGTACATCAGGTATATGGTGTGAAAGAAACATAGGAATCTAAATTTTCAAAATTCACTTGAGCTATTTCAAAGGTATCAAGGCTGAGAGTGATGACACCAACCTGTAATCCCAGCCCAGAAGAGGAGAAGAGGGTTCGGGGTCAGCCTGGGGTATGTAACAGTACTCAGTTTCAAAAGGAAAAAAAAAGGAAGGAAAGAAGAAGGAGGAAAGGGAGGGAGGAAGGAAGGAAGGGAGGAAGGAAGGAAGGAAGGAAGGAAGGAAGGAAGGGAAAAAGCATATCTTTTTTTGAGATATAAAAAATTTAGTATTGTATTTGTTGTATTGGACTTGTGTTTGCCTGGAGTTGTATAGATGGTTAGATGTAAATGTACGGAGATCACGTCAAAAAACAGACATTTAGAAATAGAACACTATAAAAATTGGCTGACTAGCCAGGCCTGGTGGCTCACACCCAGACTACCTGCCCTTGAGAAGTGAAAGCAGAACCCATGAGTACACGAGGTCTTGTCTCAGAAAAATTAAAAGAAAAGCAAGCAACATGAAAGACTAGTAGTTAGTATTTAAGTAAAGCCTACAAACATAAATCACCAACTCACTTCTAAACACCGGAATAATTCATACCTAGCTATAACCATCCTGGTAGGAGCAAAGCTATTCTAAGGAAAGGCATTGTTGTGCTCTCCTTTTGGCTGCTGACACAGAGCCCCAAGAGGTTGCATTTCCCCCGGAAGTCTCCTGCTGGGAAAGAAAGGGTAGGCACTTGTCTCCTGGAAAGAGAATTCACATGGTCCTGGCAATTTGTCAGACCGCCTTCAGGAGAGAGTGTGGCTGGGACAAGGAAGGATTAATGGTGGACAGGAAGGACCACATCTGACTGTTTATGTCTCTCTCGTTTCTACTCCACCCTGAGCCTACGCCAGGACCCTGAACAGGGACCGGGCTGGGTGAGGGGTTGGGCCTCATTATTTGTTCCTCTTCCAATGGGGCCAAGTGAGTAGGTATCCTTTTTTAGTAGTCATTGATCCCAGCTTGTTGGAGCTCCCAGGCCACAGGCTTTGGCCTAAGGATTTGTGTTAACGGTAGGCTATACTCACGGTATTGTCTATATACTTGAGAGAGCACTGAAATAATGTGGAATTATATGCCTCACTTCCATTAAACCCCAAATTTCCCTGTGAAGAGCTGAGTAAAGCAATGTGTTGGGGCTTGGAGAACAATACCCCGAAGTGTAGTGTGCTGTGGATCTGTGACTGAAGTCAGGACATAGACTCAAGAAGCTCTGGCCCTCAGTGTAGGAATTAAGACCTTGGCTAAGAATGCTGGGCAGGCAGCTGTAACCTCAGGAAAAGAAAAACAGGCTTACTGAGGCACGGTGTGCCCTTGTTCTCTGCAACCTTGGGTAGGGCCCCCTGCAAGCACCCTAACTGGTCCTTGGAACATGAGATGACTAACCGCCCACTCCGCTTCCCCCTCCTCCATCTGGTGCCAGGGTATATAAGCCAGCCCCCGGAGTAAAATAAAATTATTAATAAAGAGGCTTCTTAACCCTTCTTAACATCAAGCAAGAGTCCAGTATTATGGACCTCGACACCCTCTGCAGTTTCTCGGCACCCCCCCCCCGCTGCGCAGGCACAGCACTCAGTCCTCGCCGGAAGAAAAAGGAGAAGATTGTCTCTTAAGTTCCTTTATCTATGTAAAGTCTGTAATCTTCCAGAAGATTAAAGAGAGGAAAGATGAGAGTTGATACCCCTAGATCCCAGGCAGACTTAGTTCCAGGATGTTGCCTCTTCTTCCTGGCTGGCCCACGTCTCCTATAAATCATTTCCTTCCCCTCTGACGTATGTGTGCCTTCACCATAAAGACCATTTACGCCTCACCGGGTAGTGGTGGCGCTTGACTTCCATCCCAGTTCTCAGAGGGAGACTCAGGTGGATCTCTGTGAGTTCCAGGTCAGCCCGGTCTACAGAGTTGAGTTCTAGGACAGCCTGGGCGGTTACACAGAGAAGCCGTGTCTTGGGCTGTTAGACCCAGTCTGAGGGACCCCAGAAGGACCACTACCAAGGAGGCAACTCACCGAATGCAAAGGCAAAGGTTTCTTTACAATCAAGCTGCAGCAGGGATCTCACCTGCTCGGAAGTGAGTGTGATGCCTGCTTACAGCTAAGGGTTTTTTTGTTTTGTTTTGGTTTTTTTTTTTTTTTTTTTTTTCTTTTCTTTTTTAATAGAGAAAGACCATAAGGATGAAAGCCTGGAGATTGCAAAGTTACCCTGATTACACAAGATAAAGTGATAACTATATATTTAAGCAAGATACAATTGAAGAGGAAAGGGCAAGGGGCATTTGGTCATGAGTTTGTTAATTATCCCCTGGGCCAAGGGTCTTTACAACTGTTATTCTGGTCTTCTTTGCAGCAAAGTAAAGTTGACACAGCTGGACTTTAGGCTTCTAGTCACGAACTCGGTCAGGGGTCAGTAGTCCAGCTCTCTTCTTCTGTGCTATCTTAGGTAGCTCAAGGTCAGAAATTCCCCTTTTCCCTCTATGGGCTTTACTGATTCTTCCTATTAAAGGCAGGGGGTGGGGTCGGGGCGCAGAGTATTTAAGCCTCAACCATCAGGCTTCTCTTTCAGCTTCATGTGATGCCTGAGAACGTGCACATTAGCTAGCTTGTCCCTTTGTCTGTCAGTCTATTGTTGGTTTGTTTTGGAAAACTCAGTTATCAAAGGCTCTAAGAGTGAATGGGAAGAAGTCCAGTCACCACGGATGCCTGCACTGGCCATCAGTGGCTCTGTGTCTGCTCTGTCCACGTGTCACAGGTGTCCTTGACGTGTGCTGTGGGAACTGCACTTCTCTGCATAGCTGCATATCACACAGACTGATAAGGACTTTGAACTGTGGAGAGATGAATGTTCTAAATCTTGGTCTATCGTTAGTCACTTAATAGATAAGTGTGGCCTTATATCATTGTGACTATTATGTACAACTTCGGAGATGTTTTAATTCAGTTCCTGCCAACATTTAAGCTAAGAATGTCATCACACAGCATCTGAAACCTGTATCAGGTTTTCCTTCTGTGGCATAGCCCACTTAACCTGCTATCCCATTAATTCATTTGGTAAATACATCCTTCATGACTGCCTTTTGTTTTATAACTACAAAAGATCATGTGATCACTTCCCTATTGTCAGGTCAAAGGAAACCCAACTCCACAAATCCAAAAGGCAGTTTAATGAGCACAGCCTGCACTATATATAGGAGGGTTTCTGGCAGTTAGACAAAAGCCAGCATTCCTCAGGAACTTGTGAAACTGATTCCCATCTACCAAAAGGAACCAGCCATTTCCTTTATGCAGCAGAAGAGCCATATGGCTACCTGTGGTGCCTATTGATACAGCAAAGCTCTTGCTGGCTGCTGGCCCCAGGCTCCTTCCTATCCCAAGTACCTGTTCTACATTTCAGAGTTCATGCTGGCATCCTAGCCCCCCTCATCTCCTCCCTACCTGAAACTCCCTCCAGCTCATGGACTTCCCCCCTTATAAACCAGCTATTCTGCGCTCTCTCTCTCTCTCTCTCTCTCTCTCTCTCTCTCTCTCTCTCTCTCTCTGCCTATCTCCCTATGTTTCTTCTCTGTTCTCTTTCCAATTCTCTGGATGTATCCAGTCTGCTGTCCATGTTTAGTCTTTGTCTCTGCTCTGCCTCTGGCTGTTCGCTCTCTTGTAGCTACAATAAAACCTTCCCTTAGCCATACCATGGATTGTTCACATCTAACACATATCATTCAGGGCAAATGGAATCAATGTTCCTGGGTCGTGGTTACTTTTATTTGACTCAGGGCAAACTATCTTTCTTCCCCTTTGAAGCAAGAGTTGTGTTGTGGGTCAACACCCATCAGAGTACAGAGATTAATTTGAAATAAAATGATGTTAATGATGTCATTAGTAAATGTCTTTATATTGATTACATATTACATGATAATGCATTGACTGGAAGTACAATGTGTTACTCAAATTTCATCTATTTCTTTTCTATTATTTTAAAAAATATAACCATTAGAAAATTTTAAATTACAAATGTGCTTTGCATTTTATTTCCTTAGGCAGTACTGGTCTAATGCTTCTTTTGCTTAACCTCTTTTTATTTTTAACAATTGACTTTTCATGTAAGAAAGTTATGTTTCTCCCCAGTGTCCTTTCATCCTGAAGGAGAATCCATGAACTGGCCGCTTACTCCAGGAGGCCTCTGTGCTTCAGCAGGTGGCCCTAAAACCCATCATATTGCAGAGCCTTATTCATAAGGTTTCTGACAGGTGACTTACTCCTAGGGCCACCAGCTAGCAGGCAGAATACCTAGTTCTGTGTTGCTGGTGCAAATCATTAAGGCTGACTTCAGGCAACTTTGCAGAGCTTCATGCTGGGCTCTCTGAATAGATAATGGAGCTGGGGTGGAGCCTTCCCAGCCCTCCCTCTCCCGCAATTGAAGGGGTAAGAAGGAATGGTTCTGAGGAACCCCTGGGGAGTGTAGGGGGAACCCCTGCTTTCTAAAAGGTATTTTAAGAAAAAGACTTCACAGAAAATCACTTGTTACCTCTTTAGACCTCTCTTTTAAGCTGTATTGCCTTGTAAGCTTATTTTTTTCTTAGAGAGGAGCTAAGCACTATGTGAAAAAATGTACATTCTTCCCGTGGTGTCCCCTAATAAGGATTTCTGTAAGTCAGAAATCTCAGAGAGAATGGTGTCAGTGGAACTCATCCACGGCTGAATGACATGGTTCAGAATAAATGAAATGAACGTGAAGGACAGCTTCCCCATGGCTCCAGGGTTCTGTTCTCCACTGTTCTCAGGAGAATCAAGACTGAGGCTTCCCCTGGACAGACCAGGTCTGCTAGACCCAGGATCTACCCATTTGTGGCATCTGCCTCTTCCCATATTCCTTATCGTGAGTTTTATATTTAGCAGGTATTTTATCCCAGAATGCTATCTGGTTAAGAACATGAATTCTGGAAGCACACAAAGTCTGAGGAAACACAAACATTGTAATGACCTAACCTGTCTTAGTCAGATTTTTATTGCTGTGAGGAGACATCGTGACCAACAACAACTCTGGAAGGACAGGGTTTATGTGGCTTGTATTTCCACATGCACCAACCATCACTCACAGAAGCCAGGCAGGAATTCAAACACGGCAGGAACCTGGAGGCAGGAACTGATGCAGAGGCCATGGAAGGGAACTGCTTACTGGCTTGCTCCCATGGTCTGATTAACCTATTCCTGTATAGAACTCAGGACCGGCCCAGGGATGGCACCATCCACAGCGGTAAGAAAATGCCTTACAGTTCGATTTTATGGAGACATTTTTCAGTTGGGATTCCCTCCTTTCAGTTGACTCTGGCATGTGTCAAGTTGACATAAAACTAACCAGCACAGAGCCTCTCTGAGCTCCCCACCCCTTATGAGTGGGAGGAAATGAAACCTCTATCCTGTGCAGTGGCTGTCATTGTGAGTGGGGTGCACATGTGTGTGGGAGTGAGGATTTGACCCATATGGGCATACTCGGAAATGCTAGCTATTATTGCTGTAATAAATTAGGTGTGACTGTAGGGGAAAACTACATAAATTAAACATATCTGTAATGAGAATCAGAGTTTCCTATTAATCAATGTCTCATTTTGGCATATAGCACTGCACAATCTACATTGCGTCTTGGGCTCTGCTGAGACTTGAGGTGGGATGGAAAGGCAGGGAAAATTGGGGGCAGTGAATCTTGTTGGGATCCTTTGGAAGCCTCTGCCAGGAACACGGCAAGAATTCCCGACCAACCCTGGAGACTGTTCTCCGTCGCCAGCTACAAACCTGCAGTTTTCTAGGATCTCATCAGAAACCCTGTAATACAGAAAGAACACTTGCTCACCTCCTTGTACAATCCTGATTTTACCCTGTCACATTGTCCTTCTATCCAAGGCATCCCTGGAGTCACCACTTAGCTCAGTTACCAAGTGGGGCCAGGGGGAATTCTTAGCAACCTTTTGAGATGTAACTCTTGCCTATGCAACAAACAAACAAACAAATCAAAACCAAACATTTCTATGTGCTCCATGCCTCAACATAAAACAAAACAACAGCAAGGGAACCAAAATACAACATACAGCTCTACCTTTAAGTGAATAAAGGGCAGTTTGCATTGGATCTGTTTGGGGGGATCATGGCCCAGAAACAGATTTAGAAGCAGTTGCATGAAGTTTTATAGTATTACAAACCAAAGACCAAAAGCAACTTGAGAAGGGAATTTTTATTTCAGTTTACAGTTTATAAACCGTGGGAGACGGGTAGGAACTCAAGGCTGGAAGGAAGCTGGCTCAAGACTGAATCAGAGGCCACGGAGAAAGGCTGCTTACTGGCTTGTTCCTTCTACCACCCAGTGCCACCTACTCAGGAGTGGCTTCACCCACAGGGGGCTGGGCCCTCCCACATTAGGTACCAATCAAGAAAATGCCCCCCACACTTGCCTACAGGCCAGTCTAATGGGGCATTTTCTCAACGGAAGTTCCCTTTTGTGACACACACAAAAGAAAATCTATAAATTACTGTAACTGCATCCGTGCATCAAGGCAGGGTTCCTGGTGTGCATATTAATTCACTGAAATCAGTAGCCAGCCCCGCCTTTTTCCCCCTTGGTTTTTTGTTGTTGTTTTTGTTTGGTTTTTTTCTAAGATGGAATTTCTTTGTGTAGTCCTGGCTACCCTGGAACTCACTCTGTACACCAGGCTGGCTTTGAATTCAAAGATCCTTCTGCCTCTGCCTCTCAGTGCTGGGATTAAAGATGTGCACCACTACACGGAATTCCTGTTATCTTTTTAACATGTCTTCAGGTGTATTCTGATTTTCACTGTTACAGTTTTTGATGTGTTTTTCTGTCTGTGATTGTCAGGCCCATTTGGATTAACGCTTGTGGGTTGGGGCAAGTGTACGTATCTATGATGTTATAGGCTTTTTAAGAACTTAAAATGTCAATTTTCTATTCAGAGACAGAGATGCAACTCAGATCTTAATTCTTTTGAGCCACAGTCATGTAGGAGGCTGGAGAATAGCTTAGTGGTTAAGAGTATTGGCTGCCCTTCCAGAGGACCAAAGTTCAATGCTCAGTACCCACTTCCTGACTCACACCATGGGTAGGATATAAAAACAGCTAAACAAAACTTAAAAACAATGGTATTGAGTCAGGTGTGGTGGTACATACTTTTAATCCCAGAACTCAGGAGGCAGAAGCAGGCAGGTCTCTATGAGTTCAAGGCCAGTCTGGTCTACACAGTAAGCACCTGTATAGCCAGAGCCATATAGTGAGACCTTGTCTCAAATATGCGCCTTTCATTTCTTAAGTAATGATATGACAGCTGTAGTAATAAAAACAAAAATCTCCAATAAGAGAAAGTCTAAGATGAGACTTGTTCACTGTTAAATTATACTAGACATTTTAAAATAAAGATTTACTTTTAATTGTGTGTGTGTGAGTGTATGTGTGTGTGATACATGTTGTGTGAGAGTGCATTTATACATTCATGAAAATGAGCACATGTGTGCACATGTATGTAGATGCTAAGGTCAGTATTTATAATACTTTATTTTATGACCTGACTGCTGTTACCCCTTCCTTCTCCTCCTAGTCCTCCCTCCTGACTCCCCTCTGCAACCCCCAGCCACTCCTCCCCTTCCCTATTCAGAGGAGAACAGGCCACCCATGTTATCAACGAGTTGAAGCCTGGACTAGGCAACCTTGCTTGGGAAAAAGGGTCAAGAGTCAGAGGCAGCCCCTGCTCTCACTGTTAGGAGTCCCAAACGGAGACCACACTGCACAACTGTCACATATATGCAGAGGGCCTACGTCAGTCCATGCAGGCTCCCTGCTTGTCGGTTCAGTCTCTGGGAGCCCCTATGAGCCCAGGTTAGTTGATTCTGTGGATTTTCTCATCGTGCTTCTACAATCCTTCCTCCCCCTCTTCTCCAGGATTCCCTGAGTTCCCAAGCTCCACCTAATGTTTGGCTGAGGGTCTAGAAGTTTTTAATTTCTGTCTTTATTTCTTCCTTAACCCAGTGGTCATTCAGAAAAGAGTTGTTCAGTTTCTGTGAGTGTGTATTCCTTCTGTTGTTTCCGGTGTTGAAACCCAGTTTAATTCATGGTGGTGGTCTAATAAGATACAGGGAATTATTTCAATTATTTTCGTATCTGTTGAGATTTGCTTTAAGACCACATATGTGGTCAATTTTGAGAAGGTTCCATGAAGCGTTGCGAAAAAGATACATTCTTTTGTGTTTGGGTGAGATGTTCTATAGCCATCCTATAGGTTCATTTGAATCATAACATCTGTTAGCTCCATTATTTTACTGTTTAGTTTCTGTCTGCATGACCTGTCCATGGGTGAGAGTGAGGTATTGAAATCTCTCACTATTAATGTATGGGGTTTAATGTGTGGTTTAAGCTTTTGTAATGTTTCTTTTACAAATGTAGGTGACCTTGTATTTGGGACATAGATGTTCCCATCTGAAATGTCATTGTGGTCAAGTTTTTCCTTTGATGTCCTTCCCTATCTCTTTGGATTAACTTTGGATGGAAGTTTATTTTGTTAGACAATAGAATTGCTACACCAGCTTGCTTCTTGGGTCCATTTGCTTGGAAAAATCTTTACTCTGAGGTAATGTTCATCTGTGATGTTGAGGTGTGTTTCTTATATGTAGAAGTAGAATGGATCTTGTTTTCACATCCACTTGTTAGCCTGTGTCTTTTTATTGGGGAATTGAATCTATTGATAATGAAGGATAATAAATGACCAGTAATTGTTACTTCCTGTTATTTTGGTGGCAGTGCTGGTGGTGATGGTGGTGGTGGTTGTGTGTGTGTGTGTGTGTGTGTGTGTGTGTGTGTGTGTGTGTGTGTACGTTTCCCCTTTTTTTTTCGATTTTGCTGGTCTGAGATTATTTCCTGTGTTTTCACTAGTGTAGTAGTCCTCCTTAGGTTGGAGTTTTCCTTCTAGCATCTATAGGGCTGGATTTGTAGACAGGTAATGTTTAAATTTGACTTTGTCATAAAATAGCTTCTTTTCTCCATCTGTAGTGATTGACAGTTTTGCTGGGTATAGTAATCTGGGCTGGCATCTGTGGTCTCTTAGAGTCTGCAAGACAGCAATTCTGGACTTCTGGATTTTAGAGTTTCCATTAAAAATTCAGGTGTAATTCTGATAAGTCTGCTTTTATATGTTACTTGGCCTTTTTCCTTGCAGCTTTTTATATTCTTTATTCTTTATGTTTAGTGTTTTGGTTATTGTGTAGTGGAGGAGGGAACTTTCTTTTCTGGTCCCATCTATTTGATGTTCTGGAAGCTTCTTATATCTTTTTGGCATCTCCTTCTTTAGGTTAGGAAAGTTTTATTCTATGATTTTGCTATAAATGTTTTTGTACATCTGATCTGGTTTTGTTCTCCTTCCTATATTCCTATTATTCTTAAATTTTGTCTTTATTATAGTGTTCCAGATTTCCTGGATGTTTTGTATCAGGAGTTTTTTAGATTTAACACTTTCTGTGACTGCTGAATCATTTCTTCTATTGTACCTTCCATGCCTGAGATTCTCTTCCATTGCTAGTATTCTGTTGGTGATACTTGCATCTATAGTTTCTGTTTGCTTACCTATATTTTCCATCTTCAGGATTCTTTCAGTTTGTGTTTTCCTTATTGTGCAGTTTTAGGTTTTGAATGATTTTATTCATTTACTTTATTTCTTTGTGTTTTCCTGGATTTCTTTAAGGTATTTGCTTATTTCCTCCTTTAAAGCTTCTATCGTCGTCATGTGATTGGGTTTAAGGTCTTTTTCTTGTGTTTTTGCTGTGTTGGAATATCTAGGGCTTGCTATAGAAGGATAGCCAGGCTCCCAGCACTGGGAGATGCTGATTGTGTTCTGATGTTGGCCTCTAGTCATCTGGGTTGGGGGTTATTATCAGTTTAGGGGCTGGTTTCTGAGTCTATCTTTGTTGGATGTATTCTTTTTGAATTTTCCCACTTTGTTTTCTGATTTCTCTTGGGTCTTCTGGCTTGAGTGGCCTGTGGTTCTGGTGACCTGTGTCTCCCCTAGGATTTGGGGGACCTTCCTGTCTCCTGTGGTTTTGGGCGCTAGATTTGCTTCTGGGGTTCTGGGAACTGGCAGGGCCTCTGGAGTTCTGGATACCATTGTTGTCTCTGGGGTTCCAGGTACTTGAGGTTCCTAATACCAGTGTGGCTTCCAGTAGAGCAGGTGTCTTCTGCTGCAATTGTAGGGCAGGATATAGAGCCCAGTGGAGGAGCTGCTGCTGGGGGCTGCTGGGAAGGCTCTAAAGAGTGTTAATAAGGAGTGGATTCCTAGTATCTGTGTGGACTCAGGTCGAGTGGGAATCCTCTGCTAGGGTTGTAGGTCCAGAAAGGAGCCCAGGGGAGGGGGAGCTTTTGGAAACTGGGGTTTCCAGTACCAATATGGTCTCTGGTAGAGCAGGAATATTCTTCTTCTGGGGTTATGGGCCAGCATCTGGAGTCCAGGAGAGGGGGTGCTGTTGGGGACTGCTGGGTGAAGTTTAAGTGGTATTGGCTGGCAGTAAGTAGTATCTTACCCAGGGTTCCTAGTCCCAGCATGCGCACTAGTAGAGCAGGAGTCTTCTGCTGGGGTTTGTGCTAGAGATCAACAATGAATGCCCCCCCCACTTTAAGACTACTGAATATCTAGAAGAATCCTGAACAAGGGCACAAATTACCTGATTTCAAAATGGGACAGGACTGGGAAAGCAAACGCAGGATTTTGCAGAAACATATACATATTTATCAATGGAGTAGAACAGAGGCCTCAGAAATAGTCACAGCCATCTGCTTCTTAATGAAAGTGCCAAAAATACATGTGTTGGGGGAAAAGATATTGTTAAAAAGACAAGGCTGGGAAAGTTGAGTATCTATACATTGAAGAGTAATACTAGATCCCCATCTTTCCCTCCTTATAGAAACCAACCCAAGTGGGGCAGTGCTGGCGCACTCCGTTAGCCCCAGCACTTGGAAAGCAAAGGCAGGCCGATCTCTATGAATTCGAGGCCAGCCTGGTCTACAAGAGTCAGTTCCAGGACAGGCTCCAAAGCTACACAGGGAAACCATGTCTCAAAAAACCAACCAACCAACCAACCAAACAAACAAACAAAAAACAACTCAAAATGGATCAAACACTCGGATTTAAGACTCCCAAGGCATTCTTGGGAGACTGTCTTTGCTAGCCATTCATCTAACACAGGACAAGCATCCATCCCGTAAAGAACTGTCTAGGCTGTGCAGCCTACTTCGCACGTGTTCTCTGTGTCTCAGTCTGCAGGGTTACTTGTGTTCCACCTGGTTCTTCAACCATTTAGTCCCAAATAAACACACAGAGGCTTATATTAATTATAAACTGTTTGGCAGATGGCTCAGGCTTCTTACTGTATTGCTATCCCTTAATTATTAACCCATTCCTATTAAGTTATGTATTGCCACAAGGTTGTGGCTTACCCATAATGCTCCTGCATGTTACTCCTTTGGCAGCTACATGGCGTCTCTCCAGTGACTCCTCTCTCTATGTCCCCTTCCCAGCATTCCTAGTCTGGTAGCCCTGCTTATACTTCCGGCCTGGCCCCTGGCCAATTTAATTCACAACCAATAAGAGAAAGAAATATTTGCAGTATACAGAGGGACCCATCAGTTACTCACGTACCCTGGGTAGAACTGAACTTTGAGCTGAAGGATACAGAGGGGCTAGTGAAAGGAAACAAATACGGAAGAACATTCTAGACACAGAAGGAGCTGGTATTTGGGAAGGACAGGTCCTGCTGAAGGAAAAGCTTTAGAGTGGGTAAACTGGAAGACGACGGCTAGCATTTCCAACTCAGAGAGGAGGCCGCTGCTTTCATCACATCCTCTCTAGACTCACTTTGTGGTTCCTGTATGAGGTTAAGACTGGACCTAACTCAGCAGCAACAGTAGGGAAAAGGCTTATCCTGCTTAAGTTAGCAAACTCAAAACAACACAAACCACCAATCCCAATCCCAGATATAACCCCGGTCACCTGAAAGGCAATTTTAAAAAAGAATAGTTGCTGCCATTTATCAAGAACAGGACAAGTCCACTTATTACACATAGAAGTTCAGTTATTATTTTTAACAAGCCTATGCTTTGTTGGGGTATAGTGGTTTTGTAGTTTTAAATATTTAATCATCTATTTATTTTTTTTTTTATGTTCATGGGTATTTTGCCCATGTGTGTGCCCGATGCCCATTAGGGCCAGAAGAAGGCATCAGATCCCCTGGGACTTACTTGAGCTATGGACTGCTGTGAGCCATGTGGGTGCTGAGACTCAAACCCATGTCTTCTGGAAGAGCCCCCAGTGCTCTTAACTGCTGAGTTGTCAAGCCTGTTTCCATATTCTGAAGGCAGAAAATTGGAAGTCATGGAGTCAGTCACCCAGGTAGACAAGGTCAAGCAAAGGCCATAGCCAGCTTTCTTATCCTAGTGTCCAGGGGGTGGGTCTCTATTTTCTTTATGCTCTGTTGGCCTCAGGGCCACAGGGACAAAAGGAATAGAAGCTGCTAACAAGACTTTGTATGGTCTCTAAGTATGGCAGAAATAGCTTTCTGGGAGCAAGCTTCAGTGAGACAACTCAGCTTTATTCCAGAGTCAGGGAGATGTGTAAGATGGGAACAGCACTGGGGCGTCTCCTTATTTGCGTTTGGCAGTACTATCCTATCCTAAAGCTCCGGATACAATGCCTAGTTACCATACGTGGCAGCAGGGGGAGAATGTGGGCACAGAACTGTGTCAGAGCTCATGCCTGAGGTAAGTCAGGCATCCAGGCTCAGGAACAGTCTCCAAATAAGATCAGACAGAGTGCAGGAAGCCCCCGAAAGGGGAAAGGAATCCTCCATCTTGAGCAGAGCTTGGAAAGAGCAACTTTCAGTCCCAACATTCAGTCTCTGAACTTCTTGCGTTTTCTGTGTCCCGTGATCGGAAAAGCCCACAGTCTAGACTCCGAAGCTGGGGAGCGCCTGAGTACAGAGCCCTACTTTTCCTGGGACAGGGAAGGTGGGGGCTCCCACCCTAGAGCCCATCTCTCTCTTTGAACCTCTTTAAGATATGTTCAACTTGTGAGGACTTACCCCCGCATCACTGGTTACAAATTCTTAATTATGAGACTGTACTACTTTATAAAATGGAAGGTCTCATAAGCATCAAATAATGGTTTTTACAAACGAGGCAAAACATGATGATTCAATATTTTACAAATTGAAGTGCTTTTTGATGCCTTGGGTCATCTTGAGCCATGCCATTCACTCATTATAATGAATAATTACAATTTGGGTATTGGGCATTTGCTAAAAGGTTTCTATGGAGAACTAGCCAAAATCTTATTCCATAGTACAGTAAATGCCAGCGACCTTGGAATCAGAGTCTTTGCCGCTTTTCTCTATGACCTCACTTCTTCCTTCTTGTTCTCTACCAACGGAGCAAAACATCCCTTCCTCTTCCTACAGAGAGCTATTGCGTATAGACTCAGAGTCATATCTGACATAGGCTATCGGAATAGCAGAGGTTAGAGTAGGGCTACAAGCCACCAACAAAACTTAATGGATTACAGTAACATAGGTTCTTCCTTATTATGACATGCTTTATTACAGGTCAGCTGAGGATTGCTCTTCCTCTCCGCATGACCTGAGAAGAGGATGTGGCTAATTTGCTTACTGACACATAAGTCTTCTATGCGTCATCCACACTTACATGTCCACACGTAACTTCAAGGTGGTCTAGGCCCTAGACTCCAGGGCATCCTACTGTGTACAGGAAAAGGCACAGATGTTAACTGTTGGGTGCCCCTAAGATCCTATCAAATCATTTTCTCAAACAAAAGATAAACTTGTGGGACCAGTAGCTCTTCCAAGGCACCTCCCTACCCCACACCTACCCTCATGTGTTTGCTGTTATCACATAAGTTTAGAAAATGCACCAGGTAGACTCTTTCTTTCTTAGAAGTAGCCTGACTACTCAGGTGAATGGGAGAAGAGAATAAAATGGCAACAATAGCATTGTGCTGAGATCTTCACCTGCATTTTTTCTCCATCCTAATAAGACAACCAGATAAATATTTCAAATTCTCTTGCATAATCAAAAGACTTAAAGGTGCCCAAGTGATTCCCTAAGACCATTTTGGCTTACTGACATGAGTCTTAGGTTTAAATTGAGGGTGAGAGATGCAAAGCTAAATAAACAGTTTTGGTCAAGGTATGGCCCTGCCCATCAGAATGTCGATGTCTGGATTCTAGTCTGTTTTGACATGTCTGAGAAGTTGTCAGGCTTCATGAAATCTATTCCCAGGACACAAATTCTTTCTAGCCTCTAGCCTTTCCCTTCTCTAAACATGAACATCTTGGGGAAATTTTAATTCCCTAGGGATAACTGTCAATCTCTAATACCAAAGGGGAAGGGTACAAATGTCTCTCCTTAAAATACCCTGCCCCTGTTACAGAAGAGAGGGATTGGAGATTCAAATTAACTCCAAATCTGAAGAATTTGCTGGATTGGTATTCAATCCATGATGGGACCCTTGGACTTCACTTGATGGTTTATGCTAATGAGATGACTCATAGTGCATTCCTGATAGTTTATGTTAATGAAATGACCAAGTTTGGGTCTGGACAATGCCAGAAAGACTAGCTACTTGATTAGAAGATTGGAACTCTCTGTTGTATTCTATCATCCCAGGCCCTGGGGATTGGAGGCAGCCAGAGGATGAGTTCAACCACACAGGAAGTTATTCAATTATTGGGATAATGAAGATGGAGTAAAAGCTTCAGTTTGATGATTGGGTAAGCTTCAAGGCTTGGCAGTACTCCATAAACATATTGCTGCATGTGTGTGCCAGAAGGTGATGTATTCTTGAAGCCCCAGAAGCTTTTTGTTCAGAGTCCTCTAGTCCCAAGTTCTTAGCTCCAATCTTCCTTTAAATGTCAGATTCATATACTTTTTGCTGTAATCATAAATATTGTACTTCCCAAGTCTTGTAAGTCACTTAAACAGTTTAGTAAGGGAGTCTGAAAAAAAGCCTTAAATATATAGTCAGCTGTCAGAAATGAGGATGACTCTGGGAGCCTCCAAACTTATGCCTGGTCTCAGAAGTCTTAGCAGGCAGGGAAGCCTTTTAGTCTCATTTGGATAAACCCAGGTATAAAGTAATATTTATAAGGTCACAGAACAAATGAATGTTGTAACTGACATTTGGTGTCTCAGTGACAGCCTGGCCTGGAAAGAGCTTAGATTCATTGTTATCAGGAGCCCACCAGAGATGGCCACTCAGACACAATATAGCCAATTAGGAGTCTTTATTCTAGCTGGCTGGGACTAAATCAGGTATTCAGGACCAAAGCATAGCACAGAGTGTCCAGAGCATCGGAATTTTGAAGGCAAAACCCATGTCCTAGCATCTCTCCTGGAAGCCACAGGGGAGCTTTGTGTGAGCAAGCAATTTGCTAGAAGGTAAGATAAGCAGTTAACTTGTGGGGCTCTTACCAGTGTGCATTTCGACAGAAGCTGAGATGAGCCAGCCGGGGCATCTTGACCTTGGGTCCCTAGAATAAAGTTGGGTCATTTTCCACGGGATTCTCCTTCTCCAAAAAGGAGATCAAATTCTAGTTAAACCTAAAATGGCCTCAGCAAGAACACAAAATGGAGGAACCTCGGGGCTGTCTTGCCCTGTCCATTTTGACTACATACTGTGCCCCTGGAATATAACTCTGTAATTCAATAATATCCAGTTTTCTTGTTTATGCATACATAGCAGAGGGTTCTCATGGGTGAGTCTGTCCCATAAGAAACAGAGAAACATTTGGGTATATCCAGATGCAGCTTTTGTGGTCACCTATCTAAAGGACAGAGAGCAAGGATGCTAAACATCCTACAATGCATAGTTCAGATTCCTTCTTCACCAGTAAAACATTATCTGGCTAAATGTTGATTGTACTGAGGCTGGAAAGCCTAAAGAGCTAAGGTCATCCTTCTCTTCATTCATTAGATAAGGATCCAAGCAGGATGTTTCACAGGGGGATGATAGTGGCCTCCTTGCTGTTTCTTCAAGGATACTGCATTAGTTTGAGTGTTCTGAAAAGCTGACACTAAGATGGAGTTGGGCCTGAGCATGTCCTTAAGACACAAGCAGGTTACATGAAAAAGTTGCCAAATGTCTATGGTTTCTCCTCCTACTAAAATGCTCTCTGCTGCAGAGCATATACCTAGAGCCTCATGGTGTGTGCCCTGTCATCAGATGACTGAGGAAGAGAATACCAGGGCTTGGTTTACTGATGGTTTTGCATGCTGGGTGGGTACCACCCAGACGTGGACAGCTGTAGCATTATAATCCTTTTCTGGTATAACCTTGAAAGACACCCGCATGGGAAATTTTCATACTAAGTAGAACTTTATTCAGTACATGTGTTCATATGTTTTGTTGGGAAGGAGAAATGGCCAGATGTGCAATTATTCCCTGATTCTTGAGCTGTAGCTCATGGGTTGGCTGGATGGTCAGGGACTTGGAAAGAGTATGATTGGAAAATCGGTAAGAGAGATGTCTGGGGAGGGATTATGTGGATAGAGCTCTCCAAAAGCTCAAAGGATGTGAAGACATTTGTGTCCTGTATAAATGCTCATCCAAAAGTGACTTCAGATGAGGAAGAGTTCAGTAATCATGTAGGTATGATTTTCCATTATGTGGACAGCCAGCCTCTTCCCCTGGCTATCCCTGTCATTGTACAATGGCCTCTTGACCAAAATGACCATGGTGGCTCAGATGGGCTTGTGCAAGGGCTCAACAACATAGACCTCCATTCATGAGGGCTGCTGCGGAATGCCAGCTCTCGCCACAGTTGAGCCCCAGATGTGGCTCCCTTCCCTAGGGTGTCCAGCCAGCCACATGATGGTGAGTTGATCACACTGAACCTCTTCCTCTTTGTAAAGGACAATGCTTCATCCTTACTGGAATAGATGCTTATTTTGGTTATGGATTTGCATTTCCTCTAGGAAAAGGACTAACATCTGCTCTTGCCAAGGGTGGAGGAAGTACAGAATGGGTAGTAGGGGAATGTAGTTATAAAAAGCAGCTAGTTCCAGAACAGGCTCCAAAGCAATAGAGAGAAACCCTGTCTCAAAAAAAAAAAAAAAAAAAAAAAAAAGACCACGTACAGAAATTAGTATTTTAAGTGGCATGCGTCTTCCTGTCATATTTTTTAAGACTGTGTTTGCACAGATTTTTGTGTTTTCTTTCCTCAATTTCTTTTTCATGTGATGTAAATAAAAAAGACTGGAGAGAGGGCTCAGTGGTTAAGAGTACTGGCTGCTCTTCCAGAGGAGCAGGGTTTAATTCCCAGAATCTACATGCAACTTACAACTGTAATTCTGGTTGCAGAGCATCTGACACCTTATACAGACATACATGAAGGCAAAACACCATTGAACATAAAATAAATAGATACTTTAAAAAATTTTTGTAGGACCCACTCAATTCAAGGGCATCGCAAGAAAACCCAGAGAACTAACTAAGCTGGGCTCATAGGGGCTCCCAGAGACTGAACCAACAACCAGGGAGCCTGCATGGGACTGAGCTAGGCCACCTGCATATATGTGACAGTTGTGTAGCTTGGTCTTCTTGTGGGACTCCTACCACTGGGAGCAGGGGCTGTCTCTGACTCTGATGCCTGTTTTGGGGCCCTTTGCCTCCTGCCAGATTGCTGCATCCAACCTTAATATGAGAGAAGATGCCTAGTCTAACTACAACTTGATATACCATGGCTGGCTGATATCCATAGGAGGCTCGGAATTTTCTGAAGAGAAACAGAGGAGGAGTGAATGGAGGGGAGAGGCGAGAGGAGGTATGGGGGAGGGACTTCAAGGGGACTTTGGTTGGGAAGTAAAACAAAAAATAAACAGGTATGCACTGGAAACGTTGTAGGCCTCTTCATCTCCCCCTCCCCCCCTCACCCACACCCCAGTTTAACCTTTCCTGTTCCATTAATCCCCCTTTAGTGCTGTTTTAGGCCCCTTATTAATATCCTGACTTCTATGGGTATCCCGAATGAAATACTCATGCAGGAAAACCCAAAGCTAGCATCCACAAATGAGAGAAAGCATGTGACCTTTGTCTCACTGGGGCTGGCTAACCCCACTCGGAATGGCTGTTCTCAATTCCACCCATGTTTCATTTTTCTTACTAGGTCAATAATATCCCATTGTATAACTACTTCACACCTCCCTTATCTATTCATGGATGGACCTGGATGAGCAGGTGTCTCTGTAGTAGAGGTAGAGTCTGTTTAATGTATACCCGATGGCATGGCTGGTCATTGAGAAGCCTCCGCACACGATTTCCAGTGGCTACACTAGCTCGCACTACCGCCTGGAGAGATTGAGAATCCCCCTCCCTCACTGTATTTACTAACCCATCTTAGCCAGTCAGACTGGGAAGTCTTAAACTAGTTTGAATTTGCATTTCCCTGAGAGCTAAGGGCACTGAACATTTTTGGAAAATGTTCCTTGGCCATTTATGCTTCATCTTTTGAGGACTCTATTTAGTTCCATGCCCTATGTTTTAGTTGGCTTGTTTGTTTTGATGTTTACTTTTTCTCTGTATATTCTAGGTACTCAGATGTATAGATAGCTCTTATTTCCCATTCTGAAGACTACTGTTTTGTTCTGGTAATGGTGTCCTTTGCTGTGTAGAAACTTTTTAGTTGTGAGATCCTAGTTGTCAGTTGTTGATCTTCACGCCAGTGCTATCAGGGTCCTGTTAAGAATGACCTTTCCTAGGCCAATGCACTCAAGTGTATTCCTTACTTTCTACCACACTATTGCTAATGCTCTTGGCTCCCTTCCAGAACTTGATGTAAGACCTTATTGCTGAAGACATCATGGATTTGAGCCATAAAAGGTGGAATCAGGAAGCTGGTATTTACCCAGTAGCTGCATCCCTGCAGATTGGCTTTCAAAGTGCCAGAAGGTCTCGTGCAGGAGAAGGGTCATGACTAGTCCTTACCCATGAGCCTTGCTAGCTACAGTCATTACTGGCCTGACAAACTGTGCCCACCAGCTCAGTAGTAACCAATCACGTTTAAGATTGAATTTTAGTCCCTCTCCACAAGATAAAACCTCATACCTGGCACCGTTGTTGAGCCAAGAACCTGTAGCTATACTGATCATAGACCATAGGGGAGACCGTATTGCTATTTTTCTTCTAAATGGACACAGCATTAAACCAAATCCTAACAACTTTCATCATACCCCATAGGTCACAATCTCTCAATCCTCGTCAGAGAAGATTGTGTTTGTAGTAATACAGAGACCCACAGCCATACTATACCCCTATCTCCCAAGGCTCAGGGCCATTGTGGAGGAGGGAACAGAAAGGCTGTAAGAAAACAGTGCCCTCCAAATACCACAGGCTAGCTGCACATATGGTTACAGTTATAACACAACACGCACGATGGTGACGATAGCATGCACAGGCCTTGTGCAAGCTCAAGCCAGACCCAGTCTGCCATGGAGAGGGGAGGTGGACATGAAGTCCCACCCTTAGCTGAGGAACTATTGGCAACGAGCAGCTGCTGGGAGAGGGAGAGCCTGTTTCCTTTAAGACCTTTGCCCCTAGGGTTGGTGAGATGGTCTAGTTAATCTTGGTAGGAGCCATCTCTGCAGGGAATTAAATATCCAGCGAGGAGAAACCTGGGTGCATATCAGACCCTGGGGAAGGCTTTGCCATTTTCCCATGGGTCCCAGGTCAGGGTCCCTGACAGGTGTTTGGTGGGGGTGGGGGTGGCGTGGTCTGTTTAGGTGGCATGCAAACTAGAAGAGCTGGCTGTATTAAAAAGCCCACCCTTTTAGCATCTCTCTCCTTTTATTGATGCCCTCACTCCCTTGCTTGTGACTCTGAGTAAATGACCTGTAGCCAAGTCTGTATCTGAGAATTCATTTTCAGGGAACTCAAATTAGGACCGATATAAATACACATTTCACAGGAGGGGAAATGGAAAGCCTAACAAGCCTAGGGAGAGGGGTTCAACTTAACGTTTCAGATGAGTTAAAACCACCAAGAGAAGCACCATCTTACTTTAAAGTTTGCCAAAAAATTAAGTGTATTTTTGTTTTGAGACAGTGTCTCACAGAGCGCAGGTTGGCCTTGGATCCTTCTGCTTGTACCATCCGAGTGCTGGCTAGGGCTGTGGTGGCCAGTCTTGGTGGTCGACTATAGCTAGGATCAACTAGAACCCAAAAGATTGGGACTCCAGCACCAGATCAGGACTGCTGAGACAGCCAGTCTCATGGACGGAACTACCAGGTTCTGGACCTTTCCACTGTGAGACAGCCATTGTTCACAGCCTGTAAGGCACTCTAATAAAACCTTCGGAAGGCTGTGTCCCTTCTGTGATCCTAACTAACACACAGACAGGCATGTCCCCAGTACCAGATTCATGTGGTGTTAGGGACTGCATCCAGGGCCTTCTGGAACACTAGGGGGCACTCTCCCAACTGAGCTAGACCCACAGGCTAGAGCTGCTATCCAAGTGGAAGTGGAGACTTGGCTCAGGAAGCCTGATTTCAGAATCCCTTCCTTTCCTAGTTCACCAGGCATCTTTCAGTGAGCAGTCAGGACACTGCAGATCCCAGGATCTCAGGACAGCATGTCACGGAAACGACAGGAGGGTTACCAAGCATATATAGCATGGCTGAAGGTGGACGAGCGGTCCCTGAGGGGAGAACATGGCAATGTGTGTGGACAGAGAAGTGACTATTTTTTTCTGCCAGGGAAAGAGGACAGGAGTCGATCAGGGAGGTGGAACCGATGAGCTTGTCTGGTGGGGCAGGACGTTGTGTGAGTCTCGGGATGCAATGATGGACTTGGGTTATTGACAGTGTGTAGACTACCACTAAGTAAAATATGGAGGCCAAACCTAAAGCTAATGCTGCAGGAGGAGCTGACCCAGGGGTGGGCCCAGCCCCTTGAACATGTCAGCAAGTCAGCTACTCTCCACCCACTGTAATTGTAGCTCCTTTTATTTGAATGGACAAATGGTATACATAAGTTAGTCTTACTATACTTACCATTAGAAAATTAATTTTGAAGAAAAACATCATTTTAGAATCTCTTCATAACTGAAAAAGTGGAATATTTGCCTTTTAAAAAGAAATTTTAAATGAATTTATTTTAAGTTAATATATATCAATTTTAATATACAATATTTAATATGTAATTTTAAGTTTATATAGTAGTTAGTATTTAGGCACTCTACTGGCCTGCCTTTGCAGTTCTGACAGGACACACCCTCAGATGCTGCCACTAAGAGCATCCCTTGTGCACATTCATTATGTTCCCTTTTAAAAGGGCCCCGCCCACCTCCCATCCCTCTTTCTCTCCCTCTCTGTCTCTTTCCTCTTTCCTGCTGCTCCTGACCCAGGAGGCAGGTCCCCCCTCCCCTTCCCCCTTTCATGACCCTTTTCCCTTCATAAAAAACCTCCCCACTTGAACTCTGTTGCACAGCATCTTTCTTCCTCCCACTGCTTTTCTAAAATTGCAACAATATTTAATCTGAAAAAGCACACAGGAGATGGCTTAACAACCAGCACATTCATGAACGCAAGCAGGACTATTGGGTTCTGTGATCCTCAATTACATAGACGTGCTAGGTCTGTGTTTGTGAGTAAGGAAGTGTTTCCTTCAAGTAGGCTTTAGAAATCATAATGAATAGAGACTTAAGCTGAAAGATCAAAGGTGCAAATCAAGGAGTTTCTTCCCAGACCGAGGTTAACCAAAGTGCATCCGTTTTGTGAATATTTATATATTCTTATGAATCATACTGTACTTACCTTAATTATCTGGATCCCTTAGATATCCTTTTATCCATAAAATGTAGTTGCGATACTATGAAAATAATTGAAGTATCTGATACTTATGCAGGCATCTATTTTCTGTTTTTTTTTTTTTTAAATGAGAATGCTTATGAAACAGGTCTTCTTAGAGAGCAGAATAAATTCAGCCGTCTCAATATGTAAAACAACTCTTTGTGCATGTTGGCAAACCTCAGTTCTCCCTACTTTTCACCAGCCTCTGAGGCCCCAAACTCATTATCCAATCCCTTTTATCTAAGTGATTTTTACACCCTACCTCTTCACCCTGCAATACTCCCACACTGACTGTCAAAAAATAAACAAGAAATACATACATGAAAACAAAACAAAAAAAGACCTAACAAATTCTACGTGCTCAAAGCCCTTCGCTCCATTAATTAACCCTGCCATTGTCCCTCTCCACCCTATGGTCCCCTGCCAGACCCTACCGACCACCTGCCTGCTTCAATAGGCAGGTGACCTTCTTTACGGTCCCACAGCCAAGCGGACACCACCTCACTCCTCAGTTTCTTTAGCTACAGAAGTTACTGGTTCTCACTTCCAAAGCCCAGCTCTCCTCTCCCCAATTTACCTAGGACACCTAAAATGCTGTCCTTCCTGCCCCAGCCCTCCGCCCGCTCCCATCTATGCAGACCTTTCCATCTTTACACATCCAAAAACTGAGGTTATGCCCTTGGGGGATCTTAAAACACTTTCTTAGACAGACTTTGGCCTTTCACTCACCTCTGCAAAACTCTAGACCACACCGCCGCTGGCTGCTCACCTGTCTGTGCTCTTGCTGCAGCCTTGGATCTAAGGAATTAACTCTGGGATGCTCCCTCGCCATCTCCCCATCTATTCCTGCCTCTCTCTCCCTCATCTCCTAACTTATAGAGGACTCCAGTCCCTTCCACCATCTAGGGTTCCATCCCTCCCAACTGCTCCTACCAGAACCGCATCACTCACATCTGTAACCTGTCCTCCCCTCAGCCCCCCCCATGCTTATCCCTTTGCTTCAACGTCCCCAGATCCTGTGTCCCAAACTCTCAACGGCCACCCCCCACTCTCACAAGAGGGTCCTCTTGCTACTTCTGCCTACACATTTTATACAGATGGCAGCTCCTTCCTGTCAGACAGCCATATCAGACCTCCATTATCAGCAAAGACAATTGCATGGACATGACAGCCCATCAAGCTGTCCTGTCTTCACCTACAACTCACCCCACTCCCCTCCAGGCTACCCTAGGACTTAACCCAGATGCCAGCATTCCTAAGCCTCCTGCAGTGCAGGACACCCGCCAAACCCCACTTTGTACATCCATCCGAACACTTCCAACTACAAGACATTACTAAATCCAAGCCGCCATCTCCTCTCTCTCTCTCTCTCTCTCTCTCTCTCTCTCTCTCTCTCTCTCTCTCTCTCTCTCTCTCCCTCTCTCCCTCTCTCTCTTTCTCTCTCTCTCATGACCAAACCCTCACTTGATCGAGGTAATCCAACAAACCCTCACTTGATCGAGGTAATCCAACAAACCCTCTCTTCTCAACGCCACTGATCTCTTCTTCTTTTAACACCAGCCTTCCATTATCAATGCCTTCCATTAGCCACACTCCCTCTGGATGCCAGTACCCCACTTGCCAAAGCCCCACCCCACTACTGACTGCTTGTCCCCTTGACCATCGAAGTCCCCCTTTGGGAACCAAAGCCAAGTTCTCTCAACCTCTCCACACCAACTTCCAAACCTGTTACAGACTGCCAAGAGCTTCCCCAGGCATCTGTGTTCTTCAAACATCTCAATTTCAAAACCGTCCTGGTTCCCCCTCCCCCCAAAAAACCCTATTCTGATGTAATGGACACCTCTCAAACTGTATTCTCTCCAACAGAACCTGCTTTCGGGTGGCAGTTGTTCCCTGGTTAACCCAACACAGCCGATCTAAATTGTCCTGGCTCCTCTCCAGAACTCTCAAACAGACTCCAGCGAAGCACCCCTGCCAACCAACAGCCCCTTCCCACCTGTCCATTCCTGTGGTTAGGATGTCTCCTGTCGGCGGCTGTCTTCGTGGGTCTACAATCGGAACCAGCCGAGCAGCCCCAAGTTTGTGCCTGAGTGGGGGAGTGTGGGTGAGGGAAAGGCTAGCTATAGACGATAAAGAAAAGACAGACACAGAATAAGAGTCAGGAGGGCAGATTGGTCAATACTCAAATGCCAAGAGTTTATTTTTCACCACTCTTATACACCTTATCCAAAAGGGGGACACAGTATCATGTGTACGGAACAAATAGACTTTTCTTTCTCGATTATTCTAAGGGTTCAGTAACCACACCTTAGCTCCGACTTGTTCCCTAGCATTGAGGGTCAGGAGTAGCCACACCTCAGCTTTGGGTCTGTTGTTATTTAGAATAAGACAGACAAACACTCTACTGTAGCCATCCCTTTGACCTTTAGGTCTTATGACTTGCTGAGGACAGTTTTGAACTCTGTCCTTGTGCCAAGATGGAGTACAGCCATCTTTATGGGCACGGACACTCTCCCCCAGTCTCCCTGGTCCCCTCCCCATACCCCTGTCTCCCTGTCCCCTGTCCCCCTGTCTCCCTGTCCCCCTGTCCCCCTGTCCCCCTGTCCCCCTGTCCCCCTGTCTCCCTGTCCCCTGTCCCCCTGTCTCCCTGTCCCCCTGTCCCCCTGTCCCCCTGTCCCCCTGTCTCCCTGTCCCCTGTCCCCCTGTCTCCCTGTCTCCCTGTCTCCCTGTCCCCCTGTCCCCCTGTCTCCCTGTCCCCTGTCCCCCTGTCTTCCTGTCCCCTGTCCCCCTGTCCCCCTGTCCCCCTGTCCCCCTGTCCCCCTGTCTCCCTGTCTCCCCGTCCCCCCGTCCCCCCGTCTCCCTGTCTCCCTGTCCCCCTGTCCCCCTGTCTCCCTGTCCCCCTGTCCCCCTGTCTCCCTGTCTCCCTGTCTCCCTGTCTCCCTGTCTCCCCGTCCCCCTGTCCCCCCTGTCCCCCTGTCCCCCTCTCCCTGTCTCCCTGTCCCCCTGTCCCCCTCTCCCTGTCTCCCTGTCTCCCTGTCCCCCTCTCCCTGTCTCCCTGTCCCCCTGTCCCCCTGTCTCCCTGTCCCCCTGTCTCCCTGTCCCCCTGTCTCCCTGTCCCCCTGTCCCCCTGTCCCCCTGTCTCCCTGTCCCCCTGTCTCCCTGTCCCCCTGTCCCCCTGTCCCCCTGTCTCCCTGTCTCCCTGTCTCCCCGTCCCCCTGTCCCCCTGTCCCCCTGTCCCCTTGTCCCCCTGTCCCCCTGTCTCCCTGTCCCCCTCTCCCTGTCTCCCTGTCCCCCTCTCCCTGTCTCCCTGTCTCCCTGTCTCCCTGTCCCCCTCTCCCTGTCTCCCTGTCTCTCTGTCCCCCTGTCCCCCTGTCTCCCTGTCCCCCCTGTCTCCCTGTCCCCCTGTCTCCCTGTCCCCCTGTCTCCCCATCCCCCTGTCCCCCTGTCCCCCTGTCTCTCTGTCCCCCTGTCCCCCCTGTCCCCCTCTCCCTGTCTCCCTGTCCCCCTGTCCCCCTCTCCCTGTCTCCCTGTCCCCCTGTCTCCCTGTCCCCCTGTCCCCCTGTCCCCCTGTCTCCCTGTCCCCCTGTCTCCCCATCCCCCTGTCCCCCTGTCCCCCTGTCTCTCTGTCCCCCTGTCCCCCTGTCCCCCTCTCCCTGTCTCCCTGTCCCCCTGTCCCCCTCTCCCTGTCTCCCTGTCCCCCTGTCCCCCTGTCTCCCTGTCTCCCTCTCTCCCTGTCTCCCCATCCCCCTGTCCCCCTGTCCCCCTGTCTCTCTGTCCCCCTGTCCCCCTGTCCCCCTGTCCCCCTCTCCCTGTCTCCCTGTCCCCCTGTCCCCCTGTCCCCCTCTCCCTGTCTCCCTGTCCCCCTGTCTCTCTGTCCCCCTGTCCCCCTGTCTCCCTGTCTCCCTCTCTCCCTGTCTCCCTGTCCCCCTGTCTCCCTGTCCCCCTCTCCCTGTCTCCCTGTCTCCCTGTCCCCCTGTCTCCCTGTCTCCCTGTCCCCCTGTCTCCCTGTCTCCCTGTCCCCCTGTCTCCCTGTCTCCCTCTCTCCCTGTCTCCCTGTCCCCCTGTCTCCCTGTCCCCCTGTCTCCCTGTCTCCCTCTCTCCCTGTCTCCCTGTCCCCCTGTCTCCCTGTCCCCCTGTCCCCTGTCTCCCTGTCTCCCTCTCTCCCTGTCTCCCTGTCCCCCTGTCCCCTTGTCCCCCTGTCCCCCTGTCTCCCTGTCCCCCTCTCCCTGTCTCCCTGTCCCCCTGTCTCCCTGTCTCCCTGTCCCCCTGTCTCCCTGTCCCCCTGTCTCCCTGTCCCCCTGTCTCCCTGTCTCCCTGTCTCCCTGTCCCCCTGTCTCCCTGTCTCCCTGTCTCCCTGTCCCCCTGTCTCCCTGTCCCCCTGTCTCCCTGGCCCTCTCCCTGTCTCCCTAGTAGGCAAACATGGCTCCTGCAGGGCTCACCCTTCTCCCCACTCCCTCTGCCTTGCTAAACACGGTTAGAAAGCATTCCTAAAGCTAGCCACCAAGGCCTATTCCCTTACGTGCCCACTTCCTCCCCCTGAAGTTGACCACCAAGGTCCAGCTATCCAAGTATTGACGTCCAGCAATCTAACCCCCCCCTTAACTACCCTCATTAATATGCCCAACCAAAACAAATCAGCTCGTCCTAACACAGACTTCCCTCTTTCCCCTTTATGAGCTGCCATTACCTAGGGGCCACCCCTGTCTCCTCTCTATCCGGAGGCAACCTGTTTGTCCCTGCAGTACGGATACTTTTCCCCTTCCCCCTTATCCCCTTCCCCTTCGCCCTCATCTTCTACCTCCTGTCTTTGTCCCTTATTCCTTGCCCTCTGTCCCCCTGGGGCAAATCAATCTCCTTTGTCCTGAGAACGTGGTCTTGGCATGTCCTGTGCCGAATCCAGTCCTTTCAGGCATGTCCTCCGTTTCTGGATTGTTCTTCATTCCAGGTGTAGTCAAGCTATAGCCAGTGGTAGCCAACGCACTCACCAAGGCAAGGCAAGATGCCCAAGGATCCCACCCCACCCCAGCTCCCTAAGCCCACAGGGTGCCTCACTATGCAACCAGACTCACATGGCGTGCGTGCGTGCGTGCGTGCGTGCGTGTGTGTGGCACATGGTGCAGAGAGGCAGTGAGGAGATAGCCCCCTGGATTTGAGAACCCTCCCCATCTCTGGCTAGTTAGGGCTGTGACCTTGGGCAACACTACCTATCGATGGATCACCTTCTGGTGCAAAGGGACTGCTAATTGCACCAGCTCAGGAAGGTTTTTGTGCGAATGAGCCAGCCACCGGATGATGGTGAAGGTCAAGTGCTGGGTGGGCCCTGGCAGATGCTCCTCAGGCTCTGACTTCCCTCTCTGTCATTTCTGTGTCCTGCTAACTCCTGAGAAACGTGCATCGGGATATGACTCCAAGGGCAGTCAATCAATCATCAGTTGTTGAATTAATTGAATTTTTAAAAACACACTTAAAGCACTTTATTCAAATGTCTGGTTATATTCGGTCCACAGTGGCGTCCAGCATTGCCACTTTAGGACCTGTGGGCCTTAATTACCATGTCGTAGGTGAAGAAGGGCATTACAGGTACAAAGAGGGACTTGACACCGAAGAAGTTACAGAATCGAGCCATGAATAATGCAGACACTCCTGCAGGGTGGTATGTATAAATATTAGGGATTTAAGCCATTTAAACTCCAGCACTTGCTCAAACAGGAAGATTGGACTAAGTTTTACAAGAGGGTTTCCTGAAGGGTTAATAGGTGTCGTTAAGTAAATTTGGAAAACCTGGGGTCAAATTAAGTGGATTACTGCTGTCTGCCGCACACACCCCTGCTGTAATCAGAGCCTCCTGTTAATTTGCTTTGTAAACCTCCTCTCTATGAGTGAGTGCTGTCTAGACCCAAGGGCCTTGCAGGGGAGCAGGCCAAGGATCTGTCTTCTAGCTGGATGCCTTTCAGATCCTTAACCCAGCCCATTTGGTACCCTGGCGGTCCACAGTGGTGTTCACTACTAGCAGAGCGGTGTAGTTCCAGCCTTACAGGGGCTGCATCGGGGACTGTTCTCTGCCTATCTGGAATCAGCTGGTCAGAGTTCCTCTGTCCTCCCTCATGTGACCCGTCTGAGTGCTGCCTGACACTTGGAGTTTTCAAAATTCCCCAACGTGGAGAACCACTAACCTCTGTGCTGGGACGCATGACCACCTGGGTCGGAAGGCGAAGGTGTCATGGAGATCGCAAAAGGAAAAGGAATGAAAGGGGAGGAGACGCCAGCGCAGGTGGAGAAAAGGAAGCTTTGGGACTGAGAAGTCACAGAAAGGGAACCCAGGACAGGGCGACCATGGTGACTGGAGCTACACACAACGTGGCCTTCCCTGAACACCAAACCAAATCCAAAGCAAAAGGGAAGCTCGGAAGCAAGGCACGATCCTTGCAAGGAGCTGACGAAAGCAGAGCACAGGAAGTGGGTGAACCACACAGCATCAGGGTAGGGTCTCCCCAAGGAGACTTCCGGAGGCTCAGCTCAATGGACTGTCCTCCAAGGATCTCATTTTCAGTTTGGCTCAGTTGGTGCCGTCGTGTAGCAAACTGTGTGGTCTGTGACATCCCCTCTCACGAGTCCTGTGACTGTTGGCCCCAGTGGGGAAGGAAGAGAGCCGGGAGCCGCGTACTTGGAGGGCGCGCTTCCTTGTGGCAAGAGTGTGGCAGAAGGCAAGCGGGCATCCAGTAGGGTGGCTCTCTTCCTGTTCAGACAGTGTGGCCCCAAGTGAGCCCGGATGTATCTAAGCCGGGGAGCACATCTGCGTGTGGTCTTACAGTCCTCACTGCAGAGCGGCAGGCATTCCTTGTTGGTCACTAGGCAGTTTCAGCATGAGCTTGGGCCCAGCCCCCCATGCTTCTCAGGGCAGAGTTGTAGAGTTAGAATGTAGTCCCCAGCCTAGAGCGGTCACACTCACATGGCAGGCAACAAGTACCGTCTACTTATCTATTTTCAGGTCTCATGGTATTTTAGTAGATTTAAATTTATATATTGAAAGTACAATCTACATTATATTACCTGTGCATCTGTCCATTTTTTTTTTCGAGGCAGGGTTTCTCTGTATTGCTTTGAAGCCTGTCCTGGAACTCCCTTTGTAGACCAGGCTGGCCTCAAACTCCCAGAGATCCACCAGCCTCTGCCTCCTGATTGCTGGGATTAAAGGCGTGTGCCACCAACTCCCAGCTCTGTCCATTTATTCTTTCATCCGTTCATCCAATCATTCTGGCATTGAATTCCATGTCCAGCACTGTAGTAAACACGGGGATGGAACAGTGACAGATCAGCCACACATTGATCAGACCGATAAGCAAGCGCGAATAGAACACATAAAGGCAAATGTAGTGAATGCTTCCGGGGCTGAGGGGGTTAATCATTAACATTCTCCCCAGCTCACTCCCCAGCAGTTGCCTCGGTTTAAAAATAGCTAAGAGATGGAACCGGCAGGAATCAAGAAGTCAGGGACAAACATATCACTTTCACAACTGACAGGAATGTATGGAGAGACAGCCCCCTGAGCTGCAAAGCTCAGGCTGTGGTAGACAGGGTAGACGACTGTAGAGCAGCAACTTCTTTAGAAGGACTCCCTTCCAAACCTGGGGACACAACAATGGGGAGCCACTAAGGGTGGAGCAAGAGTTCCCGAGTGTTCTACCAGAGCACAACCTGTGCGGGAAGCCTGTGGGATGGAGACTGGCAGGTGCCCTTGCTATCCAGGCAAGCTCAGAGAGAGACTGAGCCTAGACTCTAGGTGCATGCGGCACTTGATCTTCACACAGCTCTGCTCCCTGCAGGTCTGATGTTAAGAAATTGATATTGGCCCTTGATAAGAGCAAGGGACACGGTATTGAAGCTTACCGTGACAACTGTGGAGACTAGAGGCTGGCAAGACACAGTTGCAGTCAACAAATAGACAGGTGCTCAGTTAAGTTTGCAAATTCACACTGAACTGCATATCTGTGATTTATGGAAAACCATGGGTGGGCAGCTAGCGAGGTGGTACAAGCCTTTAATCCCAGCATTTGAGAGGGAGAGGCAGGTAGCTCTCTGAGTCTGAGGCCTGCCTGGTCAGCTAGGATGCTGTCACAGGAACTGATGTCCTGCAGATGGAGAAATGTGAGGCAGACTCCAGTCCTGCTAGGAGGACGTCCCGTGGAGACAGACATATGATGGGCATACGAGTGTCTAGGGCCAAGGGCAGCTGGACTGGGTCAGTCCCTGATGGTGCCCGTGCCACCAATGTCAGAAAATGAGAATGGAGTCAGCCTTGGCATTGCATTTTGCTGCTGTCCTGGTATGACATCATGTTAGCTCCGATATCTGCCTGCTTATCAACTGACTTGAGTACAGTCTGCTATTGGAAATGAAATTCAAACAGTCCACTTGAATAGTCTGCTACTGAAGCGAAGACAGGGGCCTTGTGTGCTGCCCAGCAGCATCCACAGCGCATGGTTCACAGCCCTAGTCTTGCTGTGTACCGTGTGGCATTGTGGGTGACTGAGAGAATTATGAAAAGCCTCGGGATCAGCAGACCACACAAGCTAGTCCAGAGGTGGGATGAGCACCATTCTGATTGTGTGACCCTGGACAAATCCCCTAACTTTTCCATTAAATGGTGTAATGAATATAATCTGTCATAGCACATGGCTGGTGCAAACTTCCAGTGAATTACAGATATGGAAACTGTTTTAGTAATATTTGGGAATTATTGAGGGCTGTGGTGTGTGTGTGTGTGTGTGTGTGTGTGTGTGTGTGTGTGTGTGTGTGTGTGTAATATGTGAACAGCTGTGTCTCTTTCCTCTCCTCGTGATCAACTCTGTAAGAACACAGGCTGTTGTGTCCTTCCCGCTCTGCCCGGGAGACATGGACACAGGGCAGGCAGTAGCTCTGCCTGTCTGTCCAGCTGTCAAGTCGCTGGCTCACACACCATGCTGCGGCCCTTCCCATCTTCACTCTGACTCTCGTGGACCCACCCCAAGTCCTTTCTGGGCTGCTCCGGGAGGTGATAGATACCCAAAGACACTGAGCCGGGACATCCAGCCCAGGATGCACCCTCTGAGATGGCTGTGACTTTCCTGCAAGGTGGAAAAACCAGGTACCTGTGGCTTTTCCAACATCTACACATTAAGGCTAAAATCCTCTATGTGATGTTATTTGAAAGTGAGTTGGAAAGGTAATGTGCCTTTATATGTGTGTATGTGTGACTAGGCATAAGCTTGAAAGAAATTCTAATACCCAAGCAAAACCCCTTGCAGGGTTATTATCTGCCGGCAAACATTTTCCATCTTTAAGGAAGGCCATCTGTAACCCACGCTCCTCTTAAGCCTTGGAGAAAATTCATATTGTGCTTTTCTTTGCTTTCTTGTGTTCTATCTCCCAAACATACATAAGGGCCAGCCCTGAAAAGGAGATGTCCCAAAAGGTGATGAGGTAAGGAAGAGCCTGTTGCAGGGAGGCTGTCTTCTTCAGCAGCCATTAGTGTCCCTGGGGCTGATGCATGGTGGTTACCTGGGGCCAGACACAACTGCGTCCAGCCTGCTCATGGAAAATCTGGTGCTGATACTGAGTGTAAGGTAATGCTGACTGCTGTTAAGGATTTCCATTGCCCGAGAGAAGAATCCTGCACTAAAGGAAGAAATGGGGGCGGGTTGGCGTCAGGCAGCGCTGTAGCTGGAGGCTTCAGTGATAGATGTCTGAGGCTCCTAGGCCCTCTGTCTACTTTTATCTGCAGTGATTTCATTCTCTGATTTTCCGGCCCTATCTGGGCTCCCTGCAGTTGGTAGTAAAGTGGGGTCGTCTGGCTCCGATCTCCAGGTGTCACCAGGAGGCACCATCAAGCAAAGGGAAAAGAATCCTGTTGGGCTGATGATGCACACAGCCAGAGCAAAGGGTACTCTGACCCCCAGCAGGTAGGATTGCATGAGAAAGGGAGGGCAACTGGGCAAAGCCACGCCTGTTAAACGTGGATGAAATAAAGCAGGTAGGTCAACGTGCTTTTCCTGCTTACAGATACAAGCAGGGTTTTCCAGGTGTGAGGGGCAGAAACAGGAGTAGGTCAAAAGCACAAGGCAGAAGAGGTCTAGGAAGGAAGATAGTTTGGAGGCCCAGCAGAGACAGCGGGCCTTCCTATCTGGGCGTGGTTGTAAGCCAGGGCTCCCGAGAAAGATTTAAGTGAGCGAAGAGTTTTGTCCAGGAGGGGGTGGACCATGCTTCCATTCTGTCTTAAGGAGTTACCTAAATCAGTTTAGGTATTAGAAATACAAAGTTCCGAATGTGGGCTAGCAGTGGTCATTTGTCCAGCGTACACTGAGGGGAGATTTGCACTGACAGCTGAAGCGAAGCGGAGGTCCCTGCTTCTGTTCTCCTCTAAGGCAGCCCTCAAACAGCACGAGAGTGTCTTTTGCTACAGAAAATTTGGAGCCCGAGGCTGGGCCCAGGGCCAAGGTCCAGGGGTCAGTGTCCTGTTGCGCTGAGTGTCCTCTAAGTCTAGAAATGACCAAATGCACCTGGAACTAAGGAGGTGGCCACAACCTAAACAGTTCCAGAGTTAAGGAACCACAGGCCTGTGGGAGGCTGTAATAAGTAATCTCACAACTAAGTGGAAGTCTTCTGTGGCCTAAGACAGCCCTGGTGAGCCCCTGGCCCTCACTAGGTATCTGAGTCAGGACCAATAGATCCCAGTGTCTTGCTATGTTGTATGCATGTTCTGGCTGGATCCAGTGTGGACTTCCACCTAGGTCATGCATGATGTGTCAAGGCAACTAGGTGAAAGAGAAAAGTCAGAAACAGAATGGAAAGAAGAGGCTGGGTTGTGGACTGTTAGTTTAACCATATAAAGACGTGTTGCATTTGTTACGTTGCCCAATATTTATTTAACTAGGTAAAGATATGTTGCTGTTTTACCTTGCCTGCCTAAGGCACATGGTTGGTCTAATAAAAAAGCTGAACAACTAATAGCTAAGCAGAGAAGGTGTAAGCGTGCGGGGGGGGGGGGGGCCTGGCAGGCAGAGAGACTGAGTAGGAATTTAGGCTCGGGGAGAAAGACAATGAGACATCAGATCAGGGATATGTGAGGGGTCAGGCAGCCAGACATGGAGGAAGCAGGAAAGTAGGACATACAGAAAGAAAGACGGGTACAGATTAATCATGTGATTTCAAACGAAGTCTGGCCATGCCAAGAAACCACCATGTGAACCAGGCCGAGCCACTATGGGTCATCTGGTTCCGGCAAGTTTCAGACCAAGTTCCAACACGTGAACAATTAGTCTTGTGCCTGTGCCGATAACTCAGCACAGACTTAGATGAGCTCTCCTGACTGGATGTCTTCTGTGCACACCGCCACACATCAGCACCAGAAGAACATCCGTGTCCACATACAGGAAGAAGAAAACAAAAGCTCCGTGTCTGGAACACCCTCATACTTTCTTGTGTCTCTTCCTTTGACTGGGTTGAATTGGCACCCATTCTCCATCATGAACCCTAATGCAATAATTTTAGTGACTATGTAAACCTAGCAAATCATGAAGCTTGAAGGTGGTTTGGGGGAAGATACTACACTTGTAGGAGGTATCAGAAGCTAAGGTCATCTCATGGGTATTGTTCTTTTTTGATTGTTTGTTTTTTCAAGAGGGGATTTCTCTGTGAAACAGTCCTGGCTATCCTGGAACTCACTCAGTAGACCAGGCTGGCCTTGAACTCACAGAGATCTGTCTGCCTCTGCCTCCTGAGTGCTGGGATTAAAGGCATGCACCACCATCACCTAGCTGCTATTGTTCATTTTGGTCTTGTAGTTGGCTTTGAAAGACAGACAGCTGGTGGTGGCTGAAGTAGGATTTATGGGTTCAAACCTGACTTTTTGCAGCATGTTTTGTGGGAAAGAAAAAACATGAAAAGGCTGGTTTGTGAAACCTTGGTGTCTGGATGGCTGCAGAGTTCCTTGGGATTTGGAAATGCTGTTGTTCTGTGATCAATTACTGGAGATAGCTCTTCCCAGAGGAATTTTAAAATGAAAGCCCACACTCCCAAGGAACTGTCTCATTGCCTGTGTAAGAAACAAAGAACAACAAAAAGGAATGGTCTATACAGTCACTTAGTAGTTGTTATCTGTCATAGCTAATGGATATAAAGGACAATTCTGGGCTCAATTTTGATGCTGGGTAAAGTTTGGCCTCTGCCTGTTGTTATTTTATGTTAATTTTTAAGTAAAATATAATTATATCACATTCTCCCCTCCCTTTTCTCTCTCCAACTCTTCACATGCCCAACTTGGTCCCTCTCACATCCATGGCCTCTTTTTCTTTAATTGTTACATATATATATATATATATATATATATATATATATATATGCATATATTCGACACACACATAATGTATACAAACAACCCACCCTATTGCTTTGTGTTACTTGTAGGAAGTTTTCAGGAATAGCGACCTGGTCCTGGATAGCCAGTCATGGTACCCGTCCCAGAGGAAGGCTATTTATCTCCCTCTTGGCATTCCTTAGTCACCTGTGGTTCTTTGTGTAGGGTTGGTGCCCCGTGAGATTTCCCACCTCCACATTAGCCTGTCTATTGATCTGTAACATACACAGCCACCATCAAAGGATGTAGTTGAAATAAAGCTAAAAGAAAATGGTGTTGGTGTTCCTGTTGGTCCAATCTTAGGTCCATTCTTGTCTAAGAGCTTCAGGGCCTGGCCGATTCCAAAGGAAAATGTGCTGTTGAAACAATTTTAAAGAAGGTTGGGGAGTTTTAGAAGAGAATGGGCAAGCAAAGAGGAAAATAGACGGTAAAAATCATCCAGGCACCATCAAAAGATATTATTAATAAATGGGATGGATAAAGAAACATTACTGGTGCCAAAATCAAAGCCACAATGCGACGCCCCCAGAAGTTGGCTAGACAGATGGTGGCCTTCCCAGTCTCCATACTGAAACACTCTAAGTAATCAGGTTAGTTGTTGGGGTCAGGGGGAAGTCAAAGGACTGCCAGACCCCAGGAGTACGAGACCCTCCTACTTGGGGCAGACCTCATTCTGGGACCAGCAGAACAAGGAGTCCAACGGCTTGAATGTAACAGCGTGGAGACCTCCTGGCTTGCTCTGCCTCTGTGACTATAGAGTTCTCTCTTCTAGTCCTATCTTGGAAAGAAGAGAAACACTGAGTTTGATTCTTTTTTTTTTTTTTTAATGCTAGATCTTTGCTATTTTAATGATCCCTGCTATGCCTTTACTGGGCTTCTGTATCATTTTTTGAAAACATATTCTGCCATCTACTAGCAACAACACCACAAATGAAACCCAATAAAGCAATTGCTTAGTTAGTGGAGGAGTCCATACCAGCCCAAGGGACTGACCTTCTTGGGTTGAATACAGGATCATTTATATCAGCTTGACATTTCCTTTCAAATAAATGATTATTTTAATTCCTTTATTTGTTTATTTGCTTGTTTGTTTATTATATATACACAGTGTTCTGTCTGCATGTATCCCTGAAGGCCAGAAGAGGGCCCCAGATCTCATTACAGATGGTTGTGAGCCACCATGTGGTTGCTGGGAATTGAACTCAGGACCTCTGGAAGACCAGCTAGTGTTCTTATTCACTGAGCCATCTCTCCAGCCCCGATTATGTTAATTCTTAACCAATAGTTTTTGCAATAAGAGCATTCTGCAAATTCAGTGTTGGTTATGAAGAACTTGCAGGTGTAAATTATGCTTTTTTATTTACTCATGATGCCCAGCTAGCTAGCTGGCTTTGTTTGTTTAGTTTGGGTATTACCTAGGATATATAGAACCGGTATTATAACATGGGTGGTTTAAACCTTGCCACTCTTGACATTTTAAGCTTGATAACTACCTTTTGGAGGGGTAGGAGTCTATCCACACACTATAGGATCTTTTACAGTTCCCTGACTTTTCCTTATGTTCTTGCTGAAGACTACCACCCAACCTCCACACTAGCTCTGACAAAATAACTCTAGATGTTGCTCAATGTCTCAGGAGGGAAACCATTGCCCAGTGCTTTCACAACCTTTTAACTGATCCCAAGGTAGACAGCTAGTGTGCCCCTCCTGACTATTCTCCATGGAGGTGGTTGCACCCTCCAGCGGGGGCAGGGGTCCTAGAGAAAAAGAACCAGAGAACAGCAATGATCACTCCATCCCAAACTGTACCAGCTGCACTCTCTGTTCAGGACGCTTAACCTTTGTAGCCATGGTTACCTTACAGACATAGCCACAGGAAAACCAGTACATTACGCAATCTCTTGAGCTGGCCAGAGTTAGCCTGAGGGTGCATCTGAACATTTAAGTTACTTTGATCTTTTGTTATTGTTGCTAATATCTGAAAGAAACCTAATTGATTCAGTTAGGCAGTATAAATGGATTTTTTTTTTGAGTACTTAGACTCCTATTACACCATTTGATCTAGTGACATGATTCTCCAGAGTCCATCATCTTTAAGGAGCGTGGTATACTGTCCTCATAAGTCCTGCTCTGTGGCGAAACTTGGTCAGGAGGACAAAGACATTGCCAGATTCTATAGGGCAAGATCTTTTGATTTTGATTCCTTTGGTCTGATTCTTAGATCAAGATTGTTAAGCTTGGAAATATGGAAAATACTGTGACTATTTCTAGCCATCTCCCTTCATCTCTCTCTCTATACTTTTGGTTTCATATGTTCATTACTGATAACTGCTATGGCAGAGCCTGCTTTGGGAACACATCAATAAGGAGGAAAGAAACACCTGTTTCTTCCTCTCCCAAAGTAGACGGAGAACCAAGAGGTCAGAGTGGAACAGCGGAATATTGAAACTGATGCTGTAGTGAAATTCAGGGAACACAAAGCTCACAATGTTAACTAACTTAAGGATACAACGGTGTTAAATGATTGGGCACAGTTGTGAAACTATCACCACTTTACTTCACCCCAAACATGCATTGCATTAGTTCAAGAATAACTCTTGGCCGCTTCTCGTCTACAGCTCTAGATAGCCACTGCTAGTCACTCATAGACACTACACGGAACCATGAAACCTTTGTCCTGCACCTAACTTATTTCACTCACTATATTATTTTGAAGGTTTACTCATGCTGTGGATATATATATATATATATATATATATATATATATATATATATCCCATTCTTTTTTAGTATTATATGAATTGATGTGTTGATGTGCACATTTTTTGCTTACCCATTTGTTGGATGATAGCTATTTGGGTTGTTTCCATCTATTTTGTATGAGATTCTTATACAAATATCCTCTTCCCCCTTTTTCTTTTAGTTTTTTTTTAAGACAGAGTTTCTCTTTGTAACAGTCTTAGTTGTCCTGGAACTCGCTCTGTAGACCAGGCTGGCTTCCAACTCACACACATCTACCTGCCTCTGCCTCCCGGGTACTGGGATTAATATCCCAGCTACAAATATTCCTTTAAATTACATTCTTAGTGTGTGTGTGTGTGTGTGTGTGTGTGTGTGTGTGTGTGTGTGTGTGGTATATCTATGTCAGAAGACAACTAGTGGGTGTTAGTTCCTCTTTCTACCATGTGGGTCTCAGGATCAAATTCAGGCCATCGGGCTTGTCAGAAGATACCCTTACTATCTTTCTTTAAGCTCCTGCTTTCAGTTCTATTAGGAAGAGACCTAGGAGTAGAATTGCTGGTAATTCCACGTTCAGTTTCTGAGGTGGGTGGTGAATAGAAACGGTTGCCATGGGCCTTCCCATGAGGTGGTAATGATGGTTGATCTCAACTGTCACCTTGATCTGTGGGATCCTCTCTGAGGCAGAACCTGGGCTGGGCCTGTGGAGGATTACACGATTAGCTTGACTGAGGTGGGAAGACCCAGCCTCTCTGAATGTCTTCATTTATAGACATGGATCCTGAACCCCATGGCTTTAAGCCCCTGCTGCTGTGTCGTCCCCTCCTGGTGAACCATGACCTTGAACTCTGGGCCAATGTAAACCCTTTTTCCCTGAAGTTGCTTTTGTTGAGGCTTTTTGAAAAATCAAAGCAAAATGAAAACGATAAAGATAAATAATTGGCAACTAGAGATTATTTTTGCTTTCACTTTTCATCTTGAAAAATAGCTTGCAATGTTTATGCTCCTATAAAACAAATAGAGCATATCATAATTTCTACAGCTGGGACCACGTGACTTGGGCAGATTATTATGTTCCCAACAATATACTTTGTTCCCTCCTCTGGGTTTTCCAGATAGAAACTGGGCAATATAGGGGTTCCATGTCTCCCATGGACCTTTTATTTTGACACAAAGACTGCCCCAGCTCTCCAGGCCTTTCATTTCATCTATGGAGGGAAAACTAAAAAGAAATGTTGATTGATTCAGGGCAGACAGCTACCTAATACTTGTGAGTCACCGACCTTTCCTTTCCAGTATCCATTTGACCTGATTACCATGTTCAAATGGCAAAGATATTTCCCAGACATCTTCAAATTTCCTGCAAACCACTCATGGGTTTATGAATGTTTTGGCAATATAATCAATTCATACCTGTAACTCGGGGCTGGGGGGTGGCTAGAGGCAAGAGGATCGCTGTATCTCACTGCTACCAGCCTAGCTAATCCTTGAGTTTCAAACAAATGAGAGGTCCTGTCTCAAAAACACTTGGTGGATGGCTCCTGGGAACACCCAACACTGTCCTGTCACCAACCTCCACATGCACACACACACATGCATACCTATTTTCTCTTCCTTGTGTGCAAAGGTTTGATCAAGGGTGCCTTTTAGGAGACTTTCTAATCATACCTTTGATTAATTATTAGTAGAGAAACAATACTTGAAATCCTTAACTCTCATAACTACACTTTGATTTTTAAAATCCAGTAATATTGATGATGCCCAATATAAACCTTTAAATATTTCCTGTCTTATCTTATATTTAAGCGCTGTGATTATATGTCTGTGTATAAGAGACCATATATGTTGAGAAGTATTAGTCCATTCTTTCACAAAGGCAGTACAGAGTAGTGAAAATGTGGCCAAGTATTTATGATTAAGAAATAACGTGATATTGTTAGAAAAACTGTTAATGACAGAGCACTAGGCCACACTCACTGTTATTACCCACCATGCTTTGTCCAGGTGTGCATTTGGCTGAAGGAACAATCCCTTTCTCCCAGGGTGCTGAATCTGGTAAAGTTCTCAGCTGAAATGTAGTCCATTTCTGTCTTGTTCTTCCACTCTTTCTCAAAATGTAACTCTGTGAGAGCCAATTAGGGACAGAGCTAGAGGGCTGTTCAAAAGCTACCAAGGGTCTCAGCCAGAGTACCTTCCTTTCTACACTCTTTCTGCACTGACTTCAATCAACAGTTGTGTGTCATGGCTGCTCTTATATTTGAGTGGCCTTCAGAAAGAGCATTAGGGGACCTCTAACACTGGGTTATATGAGGAGGTATAGCATCTTTCTGACATCCTTTGACCTAGCACCAATATGCTGTAGGAAATCTAAGTGTCACATGAAGAAACTGTTCATCAGGTAGCTCCAGCTGAGGTCCTGGCTGATGGTGGCCAGCCAGCGTCAATTGCTGACTGGGGAGAGCCTAGACTGCTCCTATCCTCCAGGCTTAGAACCTCTCCAGTGATCTGATGGAGTGGGCTTTAGGAATCTCTGTTCAGCCAATACAAACTGTAGATTTATAGGCTTATACTTGTTGTGATTTTAAGAAACTGACACATGTAGTGTTACACATGACTTCTCAATACCCTCTGACAAACTATAACTGGTCACATGGTCTGATTTAATTGAGTCTGGGGTACCTACCTCTTGGTGCTCAGAATAGAGATAACAACTCGGTGTTGCTAAGCACCAGTAATGTCTAGATCAATGACTTTATTTTTGGTGACTTATAATATTCTTTTCTGATTATGAAGGTAAGATAATCATAACTGGAAAGCTGAAAATATTAAGTGATATATAGAAGAAAGATGAAGTCAACCAAATTCCATCACCTATAAATGATTATCTTCACTAATATTTCACCCTAGTGGGAGGTTTTGGCTGTCTGGTTGCTTGGTTGGTTGGACTGGGCTTTTTGTTTTGTTTTGTTTTGTTTTATTTTGTTTTGTTTTTGCAGTACTGGGAATTGAATTTGGGGCCTCACACATGCTTGGCAAATGCTCTACCACTGAATTGTATTCTCAACTACCTTAATGTTGACATTCCGTGTGCCTATGTCTACTTAAACTTGAAATCGTTCACTTTTAAACCATAACTTTTTACATTAAGATAATGAATATTTTTCCTGATTCTAAGAATTCTTTTGTGATAAGACATGAATAAAATAATTTTCTGTTTCAAAGTGTAAAATGCAAAGAGATTGTAGTGTGCTTAGAGTGTGCAGCCATCACCACTGCTTCCAGAACACGGTCTCCAGGAAGGAAACTCTGGGCCCTGTGGGCCTGCACCTCCCATACAATGCTAATCTATACCTATCTCTATGGATCTGCCTATCTCCCAAGGATTTAAGCAAGACGACATGACTTTCTGTGACTGGATATTTTGCTTAGTTTTCAAGGGTCATTTATCATATAATCCATATCAATATTTCTCTTTAACAACTAAATAACGTTCCAGTGTGTGGCCATCCTACATCATAAACCTTCAACTTTTGGAGAAGCCCAGCTCATGTATTTATTCATTTAGACAGGGGCTCAATAAGTAGACCAGGCTAGTCTTGAACTGGCAATGATCCTCCTGTCTCTGCCTCCTGCATGTGTTAGGAGTACAAGGATATGTCACAATGCCTGAATCCATTTTATTTCATTCTCTTGCCTTATACCTTTGTTGCATATCTAAGAAATAATTGTTAAATGTTAAGTCAAGGAGATTTATGCCCACATACTCTTGCAAGTCCATTTGAATAAGGTTTTTCATATAGTATGAGATATAGGTCTGCTTCATTCTTGCATATGGGAAATTGGCCTTCTGAAACTCAGTTGTCAAATGGTGTTAGAGGCCTGTTAAAAGGGTGAATTCTGTGGCTACAGATCATGCTCAGTATGTTGTTATTCACACCTCACTCTCTGCAGTGTTGTAGAAGTGCATATCAATCCTTGTCCAAGAGAGCCCACCGACATCACAGTGCCAGGAAAGGCAACTCATAACCCTCACTTTTGGATGTAGTTGACTGACTACTTGGAGACATGTCAGCTTTTACTCTGGGAATGTGTTTCCCACAAGGAGGATCCATTGTGAATTAGATCAGTCTCAAGGGTGGTACTCTGGGAGACAGAATGTTTGGGAGCTGGGGTCTAGCGCAAGTTGCTTAGGTGACTGGGGGCATGACCCAAGTGTGGGACCCGTTTCTTGAGGGACCCACTGATGTATAGGCAGATGTATAGACCCTCACCTTCCCTCTCTTTTTTTTCTATGGCCGTTTCTCTTCCACACATGTCCCACTTTGACAGTCACCATGAAGTCCTCAGCCGGAACCGGTTATCCAGCGGCTAATTAGGAGTCAGTGCTGTTGGAACAGTTGGAGGTAATGCTGGCTGTCTCCGGTGAGTGTGACCCCTCCTCCGTGCTCGGTTCCCACGTGTTAGAGCTCTTGTATATGCCCCATAAGAGCAAACGGTGAGCTGCCACACTGCTTTCTCACTGGGAGTAGTGGGTGCGGTGTGTACTGCTGTAGTAATGAAGGGCTAACTGATACGGACACTGAGCTGTACCAGTAGATGTACAGAAAAAGAGAAGGGTAATGGGAAATCTCCGGACTGGTGCTGCTATAATGAGCTTCCTACAGAGGTGGATTAACATATGGACTGTGAGACCCGGAGAGGTAGTGTTTGTCAACTGCTCCACTAGCTCCTCTGCTTCCTTTATTACTCCTCGAATTGGTTTGGGTAGATGTCTGCTGTGAACAGGCTTTCCCGGATGGAGAGAGAACTGGCACTTGTTAGCAATCTTGGTTGAAATGAATCAAATAGAAGCCCAACTCAACTGACTTAAGCAACAAAACAAAACAAACAAACAAAAAAGCCAAAACACAAAAAACCAGAGCAAGACCCAGAAGGTGCCTTGGCTCATCAACCACAAAGTGCAGGCTCTGTTGAGAACCTGGAGTTGCCCTCTCCATCTCTCAGCACCCACCTCCGGGGCATTAGCTTAATTCTCAGCTCCTTAAGATCTGTTCCATCTGTGCCTAGCAGGCTGCAGGGAAAGGACAGTCCCTGAGGCCACTGTGCTCGCCTGGATCCACAGCCACTGTGACTACATCAGTGACTCAGGGCCCAGATTGTTCTGAGTCATCTGTCCTCGATGGTGAAGGGACACCGTGCGGAAGCCACACTGTAAACGCAGAGGGAGGGTTTATAAAGGGAAGTCTGGGCTCTGTTATGAAATACATGGAGGAAGGGGTGGATTTAGTTAGATTCTATACTCTGTGAGTGTGTGTTGCAAACCATGTTTATGCGAGTGTCATGTACACAAACATTTGTTCATATCTTTCATTGTTTCCTTAGGGTGCTGTGATCTTATTTGTAAACTATACCACACTTCATACCTTACACCAACAAGGACGAATGGTTTCTCACTGTTGTTCTGTGAGTTGAGCTTAGATGTTTCCTGCTTTGCTGAAGAGTCTGCCAGACACACTATGGCCTATGGGCTGAAGATGGAAGATTACAGAAGAACTTCAGGTGTCTGACAAGGCGAAATGTCTCTGTCATTTGTAGAGTTTATATATTATCCTTCTGTGGTCTTTGAAGGAGTTGAAGACAGATAGTTATGGTTATAGTTTTCCTTAGTTAGGCTTAAAGATAAGTACCTAGACTTTAGACACACAAAGATAGAATAGATGATGGAATATTTTCTTAAATCTTGCTAAATGTTAATGGACTAAATAGTGTTAACTGTGATTCTTATTTGATAACTGTTATGTGATATATTTTGCTATGTTAAGGTTAAAACCCTTCTTTTTATTTAAACAGAAAAGAGGAGATGATGGGAGATGCCATTATGTATATATGTTTCTCATACTGGTTAATAATAAAGCACTGTTGGCCAATAGGAAAGGAAGATAGGAGGGACTAGGAGACGAGGAGGAAATAGGAAGTAGTAAGGAGGAGTCAAGATGGAGAGTCAGGAGAAGGCAGAACTGCCAGCTGCCTCTCGCTGGTAAGACCACATGGAAATACATAGAAATGGGTTAATACTTAAGACAGAGCTAGCTGATAAGAAACAAGTAACAGGCCAACAGCATAATACCAAATACAGAGTCTCTGCATTATTTGGGGCTGGCGTGGCGGCGGAACAAGAGCAGGCGGCGGGCAGAAAAACCATACTCATTACATAGATGACTTCTGTCCTGTGTGTTTCTGTCATGTGGCTGGAAGTGGTTTGGAGTTGGATGAGAGCAGGAGCATCCAAAGTAGCCTTCCCTGCCCAGGCCTTGCTCTCTGTGGTCCATTATCACCCCACAGCTTAGTCTGGGCTTCTTTACGGTCTGATAAACAGCTCTCAAGAGTGGGAAGATGGAAACTGCCCGCTACTTCTCTTAAGGCCTTGCCTTGAAGGTTCCAATGTATCACATTTTCATCTTGTTTCCCAAAGTGAGTCATAGCACAGCTCCGATGAAGAGAGAGGATGTGAGTTCACTCTGGAAGCAGAAACACCTGGCAGCCACCATGTGTAATTAAGTTCACGCCCAAAGTTGTGCCCTAGGAACGTTCTTCCATTGTCCAGCTCCCTGCAGTGTGTAAGACTGTGTGTTCCACACACAAACTCCAACCCTTAGTAATTTACAGGCTTAGCAGTAACACAGAAGCCATCGTTGTATAAGTAATAGAGAGGCTAAACTTCACACATGTATGGATCACAGAAAATACTTTGAATATATATGGCATTAAGACTTGATGTGGTGTGCATGTATGTGACATCATCTAGTTTAATAAAAGGTATCTAACTGATTCCATCCCTTTTCTTCCTTCTTGAATTATCCTGAGTTTGGTTGTTGTATTTTCTTGCTATTGCTATCATCTATTTTTTGAGAGGGGTGGTTTTGTTGAGTGATGACCCACATACTGTACAATGAAATCATTTAAGGTACACATTGCAGAAGATTCTGGGACAGAGGTGTCCCCCCCCCCAGCCAACTTTAGGACATGTCATCCTCCCGAAGATGCCCTGAGCTCATCTCACTCTCCTACTCCTCCCCTAGGGGATTATCAATCAACTCTGTCCATTTAGAGTCAGCTTTTGGGGGTGCTTCATGCAAAGGGAATCATGGGGTTTGGGTGGTGGTGGTGGTTTCTGGATCCATTTTATAGCTTGTTTCAGTACCTCATTCCTTTTTGTTGCGGAGCTGTATCCGCTGTATAGAGCTTTTGGTTTTTATTTTTCACCAGTGAATGGCATTTAGGTTGTTTCCACGTTGTGACCATCACCGATATGATCATCAATGCTATCGTACACTCTAGTAAAGTTTTATGTGAACTTAGCATTTTTCAGGGTTTCGATCCCTATAAAGGGAGTTGCTGGGCCATACACACAGTAATGTGGAGCAAATGTTTTCAAGGTCTTTTCCCCTTGGTCTGGGCTGTGTTCTGGAGTGACTGCCGCCGTCCACATCGCTGCTGGACGTGAGAGACGGTGGCAGCTTCTTCTCATCTTCGCCATTGTTTGGTGCTCTCTGTCTCCTTGCTAATAGCGGATATGCAGTCATGTCTCATTTTGCTTTTTATGTACATTTCCCTGGTGACTATTGATGTGAGCATCTTTTTATATACACACTTCCCTCTTTATGGTACATTTACACTTGTAAATGATGTGTTCATTACTTTCCCATGCATTGAATGTTATGAAAGTGTTATATGCATAGATATGCATAAATAGTTATTTCAATAAATTTAACATTTTTGAGATTCATTCATATTGGTGTATGTGGCTAAAGTTCATCTCCTTTTTTTTTTTTTTTTTTTACATTATCAGTCTTATGGATCGCAAGATGTATTTTCTTATTCTTCTATGGATGACATTTAGGTCATTTCTAATTCTTTTGCTCTTGCATACAAGGATACCGTAAATATTTTTATACACAGAGGCACAGATGCTACAATTCCCCTAGAGCATAGGGCATAGACGGAAGTGGGCCTTCTGGGTAACAATCTCAAATCCACACACCTCCCTAGTCATCGCTCCAGCACTGAACAGCACCAACCTTCGTGGTCTATGCTGATCTGTGGGAGTGAGTTCCATCTTAGCACAACTAAACTTGGCATCTCCCTAATTACAGAACACTTCTTCTGGTTAGGGGCTGCTCCTGCTCTGATGGAGGCGCTGATCCATTTTTCTGTCCTGTACCTTTTTCCTGTTGCGTGTAGAAGTTATTTTACAATGTGGACAGTGAGGTATGCTGCCCATTGTGTATATTTTGAGACCTCCAGACATTGGCCTCTTCTTTTAGACTCTTTTTATATCATCTTTTGATGAAACTCTTGATTTGAATGTAACAAAGCCTATGATCATGATATTTGATTTGGGACCCATTGTATCTCAAACTTTTCCCTTACTTTAAGGTTATGAAACTAGAGTCTCAAAGCATCTCCTAAATTGTTTAAATCCTTGTTTAAATATTCACTTGAGAGTACAGGGAACCAGTCCCAATCCACAGAAAAGCCGGTCTATAGTTCCCTGGTTGGCTTTGCCAGTTGGACTCTGAGTCCACCTGCTAGGTGTGTGTGGCTGACTCTCTACAGCCCCTGGATGTTTTCAGGCCACTCAATTCTTTCTGTTCTACTAGAGTTTGCATGGTATTCTGTTTACATCCTGCTGACCTAACAATTGTGTCACTAGTAGCTGGACAGATTCATCTGGTAATTAAGTCCTTTTTTTGTTCCCCTTTCTTGGGAGTATCTTAACATTCCTGCAATGCCACCATGGACCAAATGCTGGTTGAGGCAAGTTCTCTATGTCAGTAACAGCCCCAGCCATTGACTACTCTTCACCTTCACCCTTCCATATAAATTTTAGAATACAAATGTTGACACAGATCAAAGCTTATTATATTTTTTACCCAAATCACTCTATTGCAGCAGAATTGAGGGAGAACATTAAGACTTCTGGCATACCACAAATGATGAGCCCTCTTAGTTTTATCTTTTAAATACATTTCACAGAAGTTTGTAAACTCCATCTGGACTTGTGTATCTTCAGCAGATTCATCTTTCGGTTCCAAGTGGTACCTAAACAAAAAACGGTGCCACTTTGGACTTTTGTGCTCTCTTTGTGCTAGTGCGTGTGTGTGTGTGTGTGTGTGTGTGTGTGTGTGTGTGTGTGTGCATGTGTTTGGGGAGATGCACTTGACTTTTTCGTGTTGCTTTGTCCTTTTGTTTGTTTTGAGTTAGGGTCTCAGTATGCAGCTCTGGCTGGCCTGGAACTTGCTGTCTAGACCAGGCTGCCCTTGAAACTCACAGAGATCTGTCTGCCTCTGCCTCCCAAGTGCTGGGATTAAAGGCATGCGTTACTGTGCCCGATGAGCCACCATGCCCAGCCTGTCCTCTGCCCCCTCCTCCCCCTCCTCTTCTTCCTCTTCCGTCTTTTTATGCACCGAACTTGCTCAGCTCTTTAGCTCTTGTTTCTGTGTGGATTCTCTGGATCTTAAAGCTGACCATGTAGTCTTCTCAGCAATTATAAATAATAAGTGACTATCTTCATACATCCTACATCCTACCCTACATCCTACCCTTACTTTTCCATTTCTTTCTGTGTATTGGGAAGAACTGCTAATATTAGTTAAATACAAGAATTTCCTCATTGCATTTTTATTCTTCTTGACTTCCACGGGTATGATAGGTTCAGAAATGGAAATCAGAAGAAAAGAATGTTTAGAAACTTGGGAGTGCTATGCACTCCTTGGTATTTTTCTAATCTGTATCTAATTTGTCTGGCCACTTGTACCAGTCCTCTGGTTTTAATTTTCAAGTCATGCAAGGCAAATGACAATGTGAACAGCGAGGGCTTGTCCAAGTCTCTCTGTTTCAGTTCCAGCAGGATTTTTTGGCTGCTGTCATTCCCTGAGTGACTCTGAAGACATGTCGTTTGTATATGCATGTGCGTGTGCATGGCTTTTATTCATACACGCCACAACATACTCACTCCTCTGCTCCTTCTTTATTCACTGGTACAGAGACGCTCAAAATAGCTCTTCTTCCCTATTACAGCTGTCACCAAAGATTTAGAAGAACATTTTTTAACATTTATGCAGTGTGTGTGTGTGTGTGTGTGTGTGTGTGTGTGTGTGTGTGTGCGAGCATGTGTGTGCGTGCACACACTCACCTTGAGGCACACGTGTAGGTTGGGTTACAACTTGCAGCTCTTTCTTTATCCTGTGCGAGTCCTGGAGCTCAAACTCAAGTGGTCTGACTCAGATTTTCTGTCACCCCTCTGTCCTGGTCCTCTTCCTCCTGCTTTCCCTGGGCTCCCAAACTTTCAAATGAGCCATGCCCACCACATACAGGGACTCTCTCCTGCAAAGCAGGACATTTGTTCCTAAGATCTCAGCACTTGGGGACCGACCAGCTTTGGCAAAAACAGTAAAAAGGTGGCTCTCATCAGCAGGCGGCTGAGGCCCAGGGCCTAACCGAGTTCTCTTTTTCCTCACGTCTCTTTTCCTGATTTCAAAGCCAAGAGGTCTGTGCCTGTTTTCTTTGTTTGAGTTGCCAGCTCTGGTCAGCAGAAACCTGTTAATTATTGAGTTGAACAAATAAAAGCTTTCTGTGAAGTTTCTGCCGGGCTGGAACTTTGAGTCTTAGTGCATTCGGGTTGCTCCTGGACTGGAGAGGGCATCATACAGGCTTTGCCTTGCGATGACTCCATCCGCTTTCTTAGAGTCACTCATCAGCATTGATAGCCTTTGTCCATGACCTGCAGTTTGCTAGTGGTGCCTTCTAGAGAAGGTGTTAAATCGCTGGTGACTTCTATCCTCTATAATATCAAATGTGCTTTACAAACAGCCCGTGCCCAATGACGATGCTAATGAATACACAGAAGAAATGGAAACACATTCTGTTGAAGTATCCAATCAGGGACATTATAAAAACCATAGAAGTTTGTGTGTTTAACAGTAATTATCATGAGACAGTTCTGTAACTGTTTCTAAAAAAGTGAGTTCATTATCAGTTTAGAATTGGTTCAGTAGACACTGACATAAACCCCAAACAAGCATAATATAAACCTAAGTGTAAGTCACTGTAATGTTCTGCCATCAAGAAGGTCTCCACACAGGACTCCCGTGTCCTCTGCCGTGATGCTGGCATTCAGGTTTCTGCTGTCATCTTCAAAACATCTCCTACATCACAGGGCAGGGGCAAATCATATCATCACACCAACAGTCCTACCAATTGGAAAATGGAAGACTATACCCTCTGCTTCAAAGATACTTCCTCCACATTGCTTCCGGTATTTCTGTTTATACCTCATTGGGCAGAACCAAATCAGATAGGATTCTGGGAAATGTAGTTTCTATGGAGGCAGCCATGTCCCTGTCTAGAATGTGAGAGTTTTATTACTAAAGTTGATAGGACACCACAGATATTGAAGACAAATAGGAGTTACACATATATTTGGATAAAATATGGACTCATTGCTCAACCAAGTTCTGACTGGCCATTTGTAGCTTGCTCTCTCTGGCTCTGTCACCATTACTCATTGGTTAGAGCCTTAATCTCTATCTCCCGTTCTCTGAAGAGAACCCCACTCCATCTTTGTGCATGTACTCCTGTTGGGATTTAGGAACCCTGATTAGGCATCCTGTCACTGTGATTTTCTATTGCCTCTAATATCATTAACACCTCTGCTTTGTGGAATTTACCCTAATTGAAATTCTATGCTATTTACATTATGATTTGCTTTGTTCTACCCCATCCTCGCCTTCAGGCCTCTAGGTCCTATGAATCAGGAACTTAGTTTTCTTTGTGCCCCTATCCAGCATCACACTAACTAGTTTCTTACTGAGAAAACCCATTCTTATGGGAAAACCCATTGTTTATTTGACTAAACAGAAATAACATAGTCTGCATAGGAAAAAATCTTAAAGCCCGAAGAGACACGAGCTTTGCTTTAAGGCTCCAGTATCCAATAGGACATCTCCGTAGTACTTCTCCAGCCTCTGTATCCGCAGCCACCCGTTCAGAAGCCTGCTGGCTCACACAGAGGCTTGGAACAATTTTCCACTGTTTTCCCACCTGCTTATTACCTGCGGTGCCTGCGACGTGCAATGTTAGAATTTCAGGTTTAAAGGTAAAAGAAAAACAAAGCTATAAACAACGGGTGTGAAGGTTTCCAGAGTCCATGTTTTATGGAATCAGCTAATGAGCTTTTGAATAAAGCGTGTGGCATGTGTACGGCACTTTGCATGGGCAGCACTCCCCCTGGCTTTTGGGACCCCTCCACCCCTAAAGTAGCATGTCAAAAAATAAAATTCAAGCACTTGTGGTTGTGGGTTGGCAGAGGATTTATTCTAACAGAAATCTTCGTCCTTGCCTTGAAAGAAAAAAAAAAAAATAGCTCTTTTGTAAGCGTCAGTTGCATATTGGGTGTGAGTGAGAGTCACAGCTGAGTCAACACCTCTTGAAAAACAGCTGGAGAAAAGTCATTCTTTGCTATCTCGATGTCCAAGCATCGGCAATCAGCATCAACACAAAGTGGGGGGCTGGGGAGAAGGAAGCTGACCTTTCAAACACTTCTTGCGATGGCTCAGAAGCTTCCAGAATGTAGAGATTTGGAGCTTTAGGTTGTTGTGGAAGCTGTGAATTTCAGCTTTCCTAGAATATGAGGCTTCGATGGACTGAGGAGGAGTTTCTGTATTTGTCAAACCATAGGACTTTACTGGCATTTCTTCAAGATTTTAACTTAATGACGTCCGCCTTTCATCTTTAAAAAGCTTAGTGTTTTAAATTCTTTTCTTAAAATTCCCCGTGAAATAGGAAATTCTCTTCCCAGGTTTTTAAAGAAACACTTACCTGCCATGCATTTCCACACTCTTTTGTTTCTCCTGGTCCCTCGTGGCTGTGTCCCCTCCTAACACCCCACTGCCGTGTCCCATGCTGGTACCTCTTGGGCTGTGTTGCATGCTGGAACCTCCTGCCTTTAAAACAGGAAAGTTCAGGAACCCTGGATCTGAAAGTTAAGATGAAAAAATATGGAGGCAAAATGTATGAAGTGATAAACTTGAATTTGAAATGAAGCAAGTCCTGTTCCACACTGTTCCCAAAATACTTTGCCTTCTAGAGAAATTTAGTCATCAAAGTCTAAACACATATCAGCAGTCAAGGCTAAAATCTTACCCATTTAAAAATACCACCTCCCAGTGTGTTTCAGCCGTTACCACTTCAGATGGGATTGGTGTTCTTTAAAACACACACTCAACTCTTCTGGGTATGAAAGCGCCTGTGTAACTATTCTTAGCTTTAAGGGACTTCTGAGTCAATGGGGACACTAGACATTTATGCAAGCTGGCTGTCCATCAGTATACATCCTGGCTGCTTGGTGTTTGGTATGAAACGAAGGAGAAGGAAGGCAAGCAGTCAGTTGATGGAGATGGGCTTCAGTCGGGGGGGTTGGGTTTTGGAAAATGTAGTCTTAGGGGAGTGGTGGGATGCAGGTTGCCATGGCTGCACTGATGCCATTCAGCGGATAAATCTGCTTTCAGCTTAGATTCCAAAGAGGGAGTGGTACTTCCCATCACACCCATAGTAAATAGGCCCTGTTTTTGCTCTATGTGACAGATGTCACTCAGATCCAGTGAGAGCAACAGAACCAAGCATGGTGGCACGTCATTCCCAGAAAGATGGGTTTTTTTTTTTAAAAAAAAAAAAGGGTACCAGAACTTTTGGCAGGCAGAGATTATCAATAAAACAGAGCCCTCCTTGACAACATGGTGTTCAGTTCCTGCTTCCTGGAGGGAACTGATGAAGCTGTCAGGTTGGATGCTGAGGAGGCGGATGAGGACATCCGTTAAACACAAGGTCACTGCACGCTGGAACCGGAAGATCAAGGCTAACTGCGCACTCGGGGGCATGTGGTCAGGGCCACAAAGGAAAGTAATTTGTACATTCCAGAGACATTTATATTGAAAACATTCAGAAAGGATCATGACACTGGACATTGCTGCTGTGGCCTCGAGTGGCCCTGGGTTCCAATCGTTTATATTGGATGGGCTAGCTTTTTGAGTTGGAGGCAAGCAGAGAAGAGGAGAAACTTACAACTGAGATTACTCAAAGGAGATAGAAGGCGTGAGTCCCGAATCATGTCCTTGGCCAAATGGGCAGGAACTTACAAGTAAAAGCAACGGTGGGCTTAAGCTAAGTAGAAATATGCACTTTTAACTCAGGAAACTCCAGTTTTTGACATCTGCCATCTACACCAGCTGGGTGTGTGGCTGTGGCTTTGGGTTCTCACATCATCCTGTGCTAGAGCTGAATGGCAGCTGGAGTTGGAACAGTAACAAAACCAGAGAGATAAGCACCTGGCATTAGGACCACCCTACAGGAGACCCAGCTGTCTCAGGGTGGGGTCTGTTTAGGAGTTAAAGTGAGGAGAGCTGTGGCAAGCCTGAGGATCAGAGACTCAGTGGGCAAAACACTAGACTCAGGTTGGACGCCTGCATCTTCCTCTTACCCAGCTGACCAATCTTTTTCCTCCTGGGCCTGAACGGATCTGTAACTAGTATGTGAATCAATCTCTTCATTAAACTCCATTTACAAAATCTGGATTTTGACCCAGTAGACATTCATCATACACTTCTGAACTGGAGGCCCACTGAATTCTGATCATCTTGCTCGGTGACCTTGTATGAGTTATTTTCAAACCTCTATTTCTAAGATTGTCTATAGTCACTGGGCTTCCCCATGTCTCCTCAGTGATATGACGTTTGGAAGAAAGAGGAACCTTGTTAAGCAAAAGAGTTTTTGTGTTTTGTTTGTCTGTCTGTCTGGTTTTTCAAGATAAGACTTCTCTATGTAACAGCTCTGTCTGTCCTGGAACTTTCTTTGTAGACCAGGTTAGCCTCAAACTCAACAAGATCTTCCTGCGTCTGCCTCCTGAGTGCTGGGATTAAAGGCATGCGCCACCACCCCCAGCCAAGCAAAAGAGTTTTAATGAATAATACTTTGAATTACAAAAATATAGGAGTATATGAGATGAATTATCTGAGTTATAAGTGTTAGATAGGTAGAAGGAAGGGTACTCCTTTGTCATAGTTACTGTTCTATTACTGGGACAAAACACCATGGCGAAAGCAACTTACAAAAGAAAGCATTTAATTTGGCGCTCACAGTTCTGAAGTGTTAGAGTTCATGAACGCCATGGCAGAGAGCATGGCAGCAGCCAGGGAAAAATTGCACTGGAGCAATAGCTGGGAACTTATATCTTACCCACAAGCATGAGGCAGGGGGACAACAGGGAATGCCGTGGGCTTTTGAAACCTCTAAGTCCACCCCAGGTGACACACCTCCTCTAACAGGGCCACACCTCCTAATCCTTCTCAAATACTGTGGTGATATGTTGTTTATGATTTATTAAAGCTATTGGAAGACAAAACAGCAAAGCAGCCATACTAGTTAGCCATAGAAGCCAGGCACACACTTTAATATCAGGACTTAGAATTAAGAGGTAGATGGATCTCTGAGTCCAAGACCACCCTGGGCTACAGGAGAGTGAATCAGAGTGCATGCCTTTAACTCCAGGACTTGAGAGGTATATAAGGTGGAGGTATTCGGTCTGAGAGTTAGTCTCTAGCCATGTTGAGGAGAGCTATCTACATGAACTTCTGATATTCACGTCTTGCACTCCAGTCTGTGGCAGTTTTTCCACAGTGACCGATTGCATGCCATCTCCACAAGTGGACGCTCAGGCGTCATCACATTTATGTAGAGTAGTGCACAGCTAGCACTGCTTCTTTCCAACTTGGCTCCATGACTGAAAATCTGACAGCGAAACTGTAGGTCCCTTAGGGCAAAGCTATGTCCTCAGTGCCCTTGGCCACTCTGGATGATGATACATTCTCCCTACTGGCTGAACTAGCCTTCTGCTACTTGACAAGCCTGGTCATTGTCTGTACCCCAGCTCCTTCCTGTCTCTAGGAAGGACTGTTCTTTGGAAAGGTTAGCATTTGTGTTTAGCAGTGAAATCGAAGGTAGAAAGCAGGTAACAGGGTTTGGGGCCATCTTAAATGTTCACAGCATTCATTTCTCCCCGAATCTTGCTTCTGATGCTTCCCCTGCTTATAACCCTTTGAACTGAACGTTCTTGCTTTGCAAGAACAGGAAAGGTGGCAGGAGTGTTTATTGCCATGTGTTGGAATGACAGGAGGGAATGCCAGAGATGAGGTTCACAGAGTCAGCTATTTGAGAAAGTGGCCACTGGAGAGCATGGGCTCAGTGAAGTGGTTAGAGGCCACGGAAGGCAATAAGCAGAGGATGATGGAGATGGAGACGAGACCAGGTTAGGACAAAGACTTAAGCCCCCAGCTTCCCAGACAAGCTCTCTAGGCACATCTTGCTCTGAAAGTTGAGATCTGCCCATGTTCATCTCCCTGCCTTCTTCAACTTCTGTTGAAAATACACAAAGCTGCCAGAGGAAATAACCCCTGGCAGCATGAAGAGAGAGAGACTAACATTTGAGAGGTATAAAAGGTAGAGGCATTCGGTCTGAGAATTAGTTGCTAGCACTCCAGTCTTTGACAGTTTTAATGAATTAATGAATGTGTGGATGGTGACAGATAAACAGATGGAGGAGCCCACCATGGCTGGCATGGAAGCTGCCACTCAGCTTGAGCCCCAGGAGAGCTGGACTCCTGGAGTCCCTAGGCAGGGAGAGCTAGCTAGTGTCTGGGGATGGTGAACTGTAGAGGAAATTCCCAGTGGAAGACTACCTTCAGCCAAGTTGTGTTGACTCCCGCTCACCTTCCATGCACGGATGTTCTCCTGGCCCAGCCTTGAGTCCCAGAACTGGCAGCCACGAGCTGGGCTATAGACCAAAACCTGAGAGTGGGCCTTTCCAAGAGATGACATCATGATGGCTGTCTGAGGAGAGATTCCACAGTGGAGGGCCGCAGCCCCGTGGTAACTGTCCTGGTTCTTCAGGGAGGGTGGGAAGGATGGCTGGCTAGCACTTTCACATCCTGTTGTATAACTTTCTGGAGAAAGTTGAATAAATGCCTATTTTACTGCAAATAGAGCAGCAACAAACCAAAGAAACAATTCCACCCAGGTCTGCCCTGATAAACCAGTGGATTTATTGGGGTTACTTTTAGGAGCATGGGGAACTCCTATGTATGCATTGCTGAGAAGCCCACCCAGCATAGGCGAAAGCTGCATCCTTGGAGTTCCCATCCCAACTTTCAGACAGCTCTACCCAAGTGCTGCAATCCTGCAATCCTGCAATCCTGCAATCGTGCACAGCTTATAGACTTCCACCGTCCGAGCTCGTTGTAACCTAGACCTCCCATTTTCCCCCTTAAAAGTCACTCCTTCCTACAAAGCCATTTGCTGCTGTTTCTTCCGGGTTCAGATTCAGCCACTATACTCTTTGCCATGCTTAATAACGGATCTTTTTGTGCTGGAAACTGGTGTTTGGATGTCGTCTGAGGGTATCTTCAGCTGGAGCTCCTGCCACCAGACCTTCCCATCCGTGGGCTGTGTCCTGGAACTGTGAGCCCAAGTTCTCCTGTCAGTTGCTTTTGTCAGGATATTTTATTATTGTACTGATACAAATAATGAATACATTCACCAAGGGAAACATCCCAATTTTACAGAGGAAAAAGTGATAGGCAGCTTGAATCACGTGATGAAAGTCAATGTTTTTAGGTTTCAAGCCTGGGACAAAAGGCTGAGGTGCCTATTTAACACACCAAGCAGACCTGGCCTCCGGTCCCAGCATCCCTCAGTCCCTACCTGCTAACCTCTACCCTGGCCTCTCCAGCCCAGACATTCTCTCCTATATAATCCAGACATTTCGGTTACCCTTCCTTTTCTGTACCCTTGGCCTCCTGGCTGCTGCTCCTGGCCCCCCTCTCCCCACATGGCCCAGCTCAGCCTGGTCGCGTCCACTCTGGACTGTTCCAGATGTCCCTACCTCTGGCCATGCTCTCCCGCATATCTGTGACCGTCAAGTACTCTGGAATTCTTCCTATACAGTCTACCCCAGCGGATTCACCAGACACACCCACACTGTAGGCACTTGAAGAAGGAATGGCTCGTGCTTTCCAAAGCTTCCATTGTGATGAAAGACAACAAAGGGTGGAGAATTGCATTGTTAAAGAAAACAAGAGATCCACAGGAACAAAGACTATGCATGTGGCTAAGTGCCAAGGCGATCCTGGGTTCCATGCCAGAGTGCCCAGAGATAGAATGAGGAGGTTGCAGAACTCCCTGTGAAGCATCTTCTGGAACTTCCTGGCAGAGGAGGAAAGTGATCTGTACAACACATTATTGGGCTACGTGGCAAAATTTGATTAAACCTGAAGAATAAGTAGTAGATATATATGATATATAACATGTAATATATATAGTAGATATATAAATTTAAATGTTTCAGTTATTTGATGAATTTAAGAATTAGACATTAAAGTATTATAGTAAAGTACTCCATATTTGCAAATTAGAAATGTCCAGAGATAGAGGAATAAAACAAATGGAAAAAAAGAAAGAAAAGAAAGGAAAGGAAATTGAAGCTGGTAACTGAGCTGGTAAATTTGGGCTGAGAATGTAAAGCACATATTTAGAGTATTCTGGCCACTTTTGCAGGTTCCAAATATTTTTTAAGTAAAACTATTGAAATAAAGTGAAAAAAGACACATTAAAAACTGAGCAGGAATATTAGGACATAGCATTTACTATAAGGAGAACCTATGGCCACTGTTCCATATAAGTACAGATGTATATTGTACTCTTACAAGAAAAAGAGTTGGTGTGGTGGCATACCCTTGTCCAGCCTGGGCTACATATGGAGTCTGTGTCTCCAAAGACCAAACAGAAACTGAGTAATGGGGGAGGGGGAGGAGAGGAAGTAGAGGGAGGAAAGAGAGAGAGAGAGAGAGAGAGAGAGAGAAAGAGAAAGAGAGAGAGAGAGAAGGGTTTATGTGGGAAAGTTAGTGAACACTAAAGGATGATCTGCTTGCCAATGATCCTCACATCGTTAAACTGTTAAGCTTTACACATCTTACAGAATATATAAACTAGAACCATGCTGACACAGGATTCACTCTGAGATTCGTTTTCAGACTTTACCCTGACTTGGTGATCAGACTGCGAAGTCACTGGACTCTGAAATGCAGAAAGAGCCCAGGGGAGGGAAATTTGTCAATATCTAATAAAACCACTGCACCATGCACTTAACCTTTGACCAAAGCAATCCCACTTTGGCCATTTATCCCAAAAATACATCTCTAAAACACCAGAAACAACATTTTTACAACACTCCTCACTATAGCACTAATTGTAATAGCAAAATATTGGCAGGTATCTCCTTACTGGTTATATCAGCCGGTCAGGACACCTACAACAAAGCCCCTGATGATGAGATGGCCTGAAAGGTGGCAATTTATTTCCAAATTGTTCTAGCGACTGGATCAAGATGTCAGCAGAAGTAAGTTCATCTTCTTGTCCTCACATGGCCTTTTTCTGGTGTCTTTTCCTCTTGTAATGACGCAAGTTATATTGGATCAGACCTTGCTATAGACTCACTGAACTTGACCCTACCTCCAAATACGGCTGCATTGGTAGATGTTCAAAGGGATTTGAGGTTCAATTGGCAATAGCTCTCTGCTATAGGAGAGTGGCTAAGGAGATTATAATATAGTTAGATAATGGGATGCCACATCGAACTCTAAAGGAAGTACAAGAAAACCTAAGTCTGGACCAATCTTTTCCTTATGTATGCCTGTCCCTCCTACATGTTTTATATGTATGTATATGCTGTACTCATATAAACATGTATGTTGTGACTTCCATATGACAGTCCCCCACAGGCTCATGTGTTTGAACCCTTGGGCCCCAGCTGGCGACACTCTGGAAAAGCTGTGAAATCTTAGGAGGTGGGGCCTCTCTGGAGGAAGTGGCCCACTCTACTTCCTGTTTGCTTTCCAGGTGTAGATGCCATGTGACCATCTAGCCTCCTGCTGCCTGCCCCTGTTGTGCTGGGCTGCACTCACTCCCCAGAAACTGAAAAACAGAATAAACTCTTCCCCTCTGCAGATGTTTTCGTCAACATTTTTTACTGAAGCAATAAGAAAGTAACTAAGACATGTATTTCACATGCATCAGAGGAGTGTGGATGGAAGATTACCCTCTGAGTGTTCTCTGAAATCAACAGTTTTTCACACCCAAACTGGACTATTGAACACACAGCCGCAGTCATTTAACCTGCAGATCTTCCTAATGAGTCAATTAATTGCCATGCTTCATTACTACAGCAAATCTAACTGAACTGTGGATCTTCTCATTAACCGTGGTTGCGCTGATTGAATGACACCTCTAATTAGTTCTTGCTGCCACAAAATTAAACTTAAACCCTTTTTGAAAGTGTCTCAAGTATTCTACTTGACAGTTAATATTTTTAGGGTTTAGGAGTGCCTGGGTTTGCAGGTTTCCACTATATCTCACTTAAGCAAATTGAAGTTTATTTCTCTCTATAATTTGGCATATCAGTGACTCAAGCTAATGTTAATGTTCAGACGCTACTCAGGCAGTCCTATACTCCTTAGTTGTCCTTTGATTCTATATCTCTGCTATAGCTCTGGGTATCAAGTACACATTTAACACAGAGACAGTCACACATAAACATACACAAATATATATATATGTATATATATATACATATATATATATATATCCATCCATACAGGTACAAAGATACATATACAGACCCACATCTGTGTGTGTGTGTATGTGTCTGTGTATACACTCTCAAACATATGATTTCTTTTAGTAAAGAAATTAGCTTTTTTGGGGGGGGGCTAAATATCTCTTTTCTCTTCCTAACCACAAGCAGATGGCCTGGCCTCTGGCACTACTGATTGCTCGCACCCAGCACACAGAGTGGTATGTCAAGATTACTGGGTAAATCCACTTGAACAAGCTTGTTGGGAGCCTCAAAGTCCCTATGGGAAGTGGAAAGGAATGCATAGCTTTCAACAGCACCACCCTAGGGCTGCTTACTTAGGATGAATTAGTTTAGGATCAAACAGGAGTTGCTAGATTTCTAGAAGTTGGTGTCTGTGAATTATCAAAAATTAGACTGATTTTGATTGACTGCTTAGGAAGTGGGACATTTTGCAATGTTAGTTTGTTCTAAATTGTATTGATCTCAACATGTTTCATTCTATCTCATTTGTTGATTTATCTTGGGCCAATGCCTAAGGCATTGCCAAAAGTGGATATTGATTGGTGTACCTGTCAGACTAGGCTAAAATGCGCTGGAGTAACAGTATCTACAGAGAGTAGACTGACTTTCCCTCATACTCTATTTGTGTTGTCTATGTCTCCATATGGAAGAAGATGTACTCACTATTGCCAATTCAATCCAATGGGCTGAGAACTAGCTATGTCATTAAACAGGGGTTATGTAAATTTTTCTTAAATTCTAAAATACAAAGGAGTCCCTTTTTTTCTATCTTTCTGGTACTCATGGTCAGGGGTGGAATCAGGTATGTGCAGGCTCTTAGACTCTTATTCAAAGAATTGAAAATAGGAGCTCCCACAGATTTGCAAAAGTAGCAAGGAAGATTTATATGGAGCAAAACAACAGTGCAGATTAAAAAGAGGGTACACAGTCAAGACTGGCAGTGGCCATGTGAATGAATTTACTCAAGGTCTCAACCATTGCTTAGGGCTTCGTTTTATAGGGTTCAAGAGGACTTCAATTATTGATGGACATAGAGAAAGCAATTTTCTATTTTGATTGGCAGATTAAGTCCTATGTTAGTTTTTCCTATTTCCCATGCCCTTTCCCACAATGCATCTGATTTTGATGATATGCACACTCAATTATATATAGGCATAAGATGGTGAGCTGGCTAGTTTTATATCAACTTGACACAAACCTAGACATATTTTGGAATAAGAAATCTTAATTGAGAAAACGCCTTCATATTACTTGTAGGCAAGTCTGTATGCCATTTTCTTGATTAATGATTGGTGTGGAAGAACCCTACCCATTACTGGTGGTGGCATCTCCTGGCAGGTGGTCCTGGGTTCTATAAGAAAGCAGACTGAGGAATCCCTGAGGAGCAAGCCAGTAAGCAACATCCCTCCATGGCCTCTGCATGGCCTCTTGCCTCCAGGTTCTTGCCCTGCTTGAGTTCCTGTCCTGAATTTCTTTTGGTGATAAGTAGCAATGTAGATGTGTAAGCTAAATAAACCCTTTTTTTCCCCAACTTGCTTTTTGGTCTCGGTGTTTCATTGAAGCAATAGCAACCCTGACTAAGACATTCATACAGCATAGAAATTACTTGTGATGTCAGTGCAGATAGTCTACCATTGTGTCCACAGCAAAAGGACTCATCTATCTTACACACTGTTGTTGGGAAATTTAAGTAGTTCTTCCCACCCAGATGTAGACCTTCTGTGCAAACAAGGTTGAGCAAACAAGGTTGTTTTCAAAACTTTCCAGTGCACAGTGCAGGTGTGCCTTGATCCCAGGTGTGGGTGGAGCATAATTTCCTCCTATGCTTAACCCATCCCCTGGCTTGGGTATAGAAGCCCATTACTCTCTGTAATAAACAGTGGTGGCAGCAGCTTCCTCTTCACTTCTCGTGGTGGTCTGTTAAGTGTTTCAATCCCGACACCCTCCACCAAGCTCCGTACTCTGGCTGTGCAGGCCAGGCACACTGTCCCTAGGATGCAACTTCACTTATGATACAGGTTGACATCTAGGCCTCTAGCCATAGCATCTATTATCCATTCGGAGGAGGGAGGGATGGCAAAGAAACATTTTTATAAATGGACATCTCTCACTTTCATACCTTTGACCATTACTTAACACACTTGTACTTGGATCTGAGACACATAAGTCATGCATCTTGTTAAACATGTAGGGTTTTTACCAAATAAGATGAGGATGAGCGACAGTGAACCAGATACGGTACCCGCCAAACCAGAAAGAAAGTATTCAGCTCTAACATACGCTTATGCAGTCTGGGGTAGGGGGTAGGGGGTGGGTGGGTGGGGGAGGAGGATGTGGGGAGGGAGGCTTGCTGTAAACAGAATGAAAGCAAACACCAACAAGGAATGATGGGTGAATGAGAAACCCAGAGTGGCTACCTGAAAAATGGGTAGGCATGAACCAAGGAAAAACGACCATGAGTAATGGCATCAAGGAAGCACTGGGTAGAGGACTTTTAAAAACCCTAATGTCAGAGCACAGACAAGAAAGACATGTGCAGCAAGGTCGAAGTAGGCAGGCAGGGGACAGCCACACCAAGCTCTACATGGGTTATTAACGACTTGGACTTCACTCTGAAAACAGTGCTGTGTGACCAAAAATATCAGGTAATGAATGAGGAAAGTATCACCAATCATATGTCATAACTTGTAGGAAACAAATTAGAGGGGCAAGCATGGATATGAAAGACCAGTGGCCTCCAGATACGGGGCAAGGGTAGCTTGGTCTGACTTAACGCTGGAGAAGATGAAATCAAATGAAAGGATTCTGGACCCAGTCACAGAGGGGAAATCCACCAGACCTAAGGTGCCGATTAATCTGGGAAGATTGTGGGGGGGGGAAGATAAAGGCATAATGGAGTGTTTTTCCCCTTTTAATTTTAGCTTTTAAAATGTTTTTATTAGTTCTTTGAGAATTTCCTACAATGAGTTTCCTCTTTGCAGCTCCTCCCAGATCCATTCCCCTTCCCCATGCACTCAGTAGAGAGGGAGGTTATGTCTGATCTCTCCCACACCCCTTTTCTTTTCAATCAGCTAGTCCCTTTTGTGGCGCTCACAGAGTCATGGGCGTGTGGCTTTCCACTGGAGGATGGCTGACCTATCAGTGCTTATCCCTCTCCCAGTAGCCACACCTGACCAAGGTGCAGTGAATAAGAGCCTTTAGAATGTGCAGCCCTAAATAGGACACCTGTGCTCAACCCTCTTCCTAAGGCTCAGGGAGCACTGTAGAAGACAGACAGACAGACAGACTGAGAGGGACAGGCAGTGAATGAGTGTAAAGGACACAACAGGGTAGCTGACATGTGCATTGATGGCAGTTATAACAGCACACATAAGCCCCGTGGAAGCTCACGCCACACCAAGTCGTCTGTTCTTTTTCCTATGGAAATTGAGGGTAGCATCATCCAGGCAGAGGAGGGAGGAGGGGCTTCAGCACATAGCAGATAACTGAAGCAAGGAGCTGATGGTCACTCAGGTCACAAAACAAGATAAAAACAACAAAAACCCTCTTTGATTTGCGCAGCAGTGTGCTCCACAACTAAGTCTGATGGGCTCTTGGTTTAATGTTTACCATCAGTGCCACGTTGCAGGCATTCAGAAGGCATTGCTGTGTATCCACTTCCTCTGACACTGAACCATTCCATCCTATAGGGTGTTCCCTAAACAGAAAGGTAAACAAGTCAAAGGAGATTTAGGAAGTCCCTGAAACTGAGCGGACTCACCAGGTCCTTCCTGGACAGAGTAAGCAGGAAGAGCTGAGCTCCCTCTCAGACCCCCTAAGCGGAGCTGCAAATAAGACTCTGAGAAGCTGAGCTGCGAAGACGACTCTGAGGCCAGAGCAGCTGCCTGTGAGCAGAAAGCAGCTGAGCTGCTGGGAGACCAGAGTCACGGGACAGGACACTCTCCTGCAGGCTGTGTGGTGTGCCCCAGGTCCCCAGCTTCTGTGAGCTGTCACGCATGCTGGAGTTGGCCTTGTGATGCAGCTGCCTTTGAATTATTTCTGCTCCTCTAAGTAGCCCCTCATCCACACTCCTATAAGTAACCCCAATAAAACTCACTGGTTCGCCAAGTTGGACTTTGGTGGTTGTTGAGTAAAAGATCCAAACCCACTCCTGGGTTTGAAAACTGACCAAAACCCATCGATCCCTGAGCACGAAAGCCCGCTAATCTCTGTACTCCTCTAAGCCCAGGGCTTGAAATCCCACAAATTCCCACCCTAGAAACTCTTCCCCCAAGACACTCCTGCTGAGTTCCCTGCTGCTTCTGGACCTGAGCAGAGGCAGCCTCCCTCTGGTTTTTCCCCTCCCCGTAAACCTTGCGTGAGGTTTGTGGTGAGATGAGACTCTGGTACTCCTTGGCTCCAGGGAAGGATACCTTGGCTCTCAGGGCTGTGGCACTTAACGATGTTGTCTATACTTTGGTCTGTCGTGGGATCCCTAGCTCAGGTTTGTGTTAAATCTCTCCACAAAGTTTGCCACTCAACAAATATCTACTCCATTCTGGAGATGTCTCTGGCTTGCTAGAAAGTGTGACAGATGCTAAATATCTTCATGGGTCTTTGGGGTGAAGCTTCCATGCCTGTGCAATTCCCTGGAATCTCTCTTAAGGAGGAAGTAAACATGAACTTACTGCTGTTTCTGGGTCCAGGAAGATGAAAATCTGGAATGTATGTATGTATGTATGTATGTATGTATGTATGTATGTATTTGAAAGGTCCTCTATAGGAACAGAACCTGTAAAAATGAACCAGTCCAGCTAGTCCAACAATGGCTGTCTACCAAGAGAGTCCAAGAACCCATGAGGCCGGCTGTCTCCGCTGTCTTCAGTATAGGTCAGGAATCCTGAAGAAGTCGGCTACTGCCAGTGGCAGCAAGCAGGGGAAGAGCACACGCTTCCATCTTCCTAGTCCTTAGAGAGGCCTCCAGCAGAAGGTGTGGCCCAGATTAACAGTGGATCTTCCTACCTCAAAGATATGGATTAGATATGGCTGTTCCCGCTTCAAATGATTTAATTAAGAAAAAAAAAAAAAATCCCTGACACTTGTACCCAGTCACTGGGTTTCAGATGTAGTGGGATTGACATTAAGAATGGTATCACAGTGTCTAAGTAATACGCAAGAGCGCCTTAGAGAAAGGCAAGCCCAATCACTTGATGGCACAGGATTTACTCAGTACCCCGGGCACAGCTCAAGTAACCAGATGTGGAAACTGGCCTCCCACAAGTCAGCTGCAAGAGAGAGAAAACACGTGGTATGTTCCTATGACCACCAATACTCAAACTCATGTGCAGTCTATTGCTTTTTCTTGTTTGGGGATTAACCATGAGTTTTAGCACTTCTATTTATAACCGAATTTTAAAAATGATTACAAACAGAATTAACTTCCGTTCTGTCTCTGATGTAACAGAGCTAGTTGAAACAGCGCAGTCCCTGCCCAGAGAGCATTAAAATAGCCCAAAGTAGCTGTCAAGGCATACACAGCTCAGGAGGGGAGCACTGCTGTGGCTTTACTGAACAGATGGTCCAGTGACGTCAGTGTCTCCAAATTACCTGCAGCCTAAAGCAGATGGAAAAATTATCTCGGAAGCCAGGCCTGATGGCAGGCAACAGCCACAGAGCATCGAGGAGGTCGGCAACATGCTGGCTACATCGCATTGTCCTAAGGGACCTTTTCCTTCGTGCAGATTCCTTACATGAGTGACAAAGGATGGTTCTCACCACCGTTACAGGCTGGAAGAGGTGACATGTTATCATGTCCCTGCTGCTAAAACTGTATACTCACTGACTCTAAACAGAAATGATGGGGGCAGATGGTTCATCGGACACTGCGAGCTTGAGGAGTGAGTTCAGACTCCTGGCAGCTCGTGTCCATAACCGGAGCTGGAGTGGAGGTGAGGGACAGAGGCTGCCAACCTCAGAAACCTCTGGGCACCCAGTCTTGCTGAACCGATGAGCTTCACGTTAATTGTGAGACCCTGATTTAGAAAAATGGTGGAAAGTGGAAAATACCTGAAGTCCACATTCGAAAGATAGAAGGAAGGAAGGAAAGGAAGGAAGGGAGGGAGGAGGAGTGGAGGGAGGAAGGAGGGAAGGATTTTAAAACTAAAGGATCTCTGGGTGGTGGTGGCACACGTCTTTAAAGTCTTTAATCCCAGCACGCAGGAGGCAGAGGCAGGTGGATCTCTCTGAGATTGAGGTCTATAGGGTGAGTTCCAGAACAGCCAGGGCTGCACAGAGAAACCCTGTCTCATCCCAACCCCCAAAAAAGAGCCTTATGCTACCATCTGCTAGTCCTCTGTGCCCCCCATACCCTCTTGTTACTTACTGGCTACAGAGTAGCACACTCTTCACTCAGCTAGTCAGCCTGGATTATCTGGACTACAAGATCTCAAATCCCAGGGCCAGAACCACAGAGCTTCATGCTCACAGATGAAGTTAGTCTCCAGAGGTCCCTCCTTTACCGTGGGCAGAGTCCAGAGACCTCTCCAAAGCCATCACACTGGGGAGCCCCTAACTAGCTCTTAAGAAGTGAGGAGCACAAGGTACCAAGATTTCAGCTAGTGTTTTCTGCCATGCTTATGTCCAATTTCATGACAGCTGAAGGCATACTAGCCCTGCTGGTCTTGCTAAGAAAACGATAGATTGCATTCCTAAAGCTAGCCCCCAAGGTTCATTCCCTTATTTGGCCAATCCCTCCTCCTAAGGCTGCCTAACAAGGTCCAGCTATAGAAGGATTGCCCCTCAGCAATCAAAAGCTCCTTTTGGCTCACCTAATTAACATGCCCAATTAAAATTAAGCACCTCTTCCTAACACAGGGTTTCCCCTTGTACCTTTATATATATCCTACTACCATTCTCCTACGGGACATACCTGTCTGCTCTATCCAGAGGCCATACTTTGTCATCTGCCACAAATAACCCGTCCCCTTTCCCTAGTTCCCTTCCCTTCTCCCTCAACCTCTATCTCCTGTCTTTGACTTTTACTCCTTTCCCTCTGCCCCTCTGGGGCAAATAAATCTCCTTTGTGCCAAGAACTTGGTCTTTTCCATGTGACAGCGTTGCCCGGAGCAGAGCTGTTCTGGTGTAAAATCCAGGAAAATAATCCTGAGACAAGAATGTGAGTACAGGAAATCTGGTGGGGGTGGGGTGGGGGTGGTCACTGGAATTGAAGGTGGGGGAGGGAAACAAGAAGACAGGAAGGGAAAACACGAACCTCTAAGTCACCCAACCAAGAGTGAGAAGCTAGCTTTAAATCCTCCAACGCCCATACCCATCTGTCATCAAATGAGAACTGTTGCCAGGGACACTGGCTTCCTTCTACTTTTGGATCTTCCAGGACAAGAGAAATCCCTCCAGGGGAGAATGGCCGAGGCTGGCAGAGGAATGCCCAGACCAGTGATGCTAAAGGGCACAATCATCTGCTTTATGTTTATAATGATGCCCAGTGCTGGGCGCTCTATAAATTGAAGAGGTTTGCCTGGCTCGTATTTAGATGCCAGATTCCAAGATTAGGTGGCCCTGGCTATTTAGCCTGTGACAAGTTGTCCTTCCCACCCACCATCCCCAGCCCCACTGCAACATGACAAGGTAACAGAGAAAGGGAAGCTGCTACCTACAGGAATGACCAGCACACCATAGACTGGCCTTCCATTAGAATTCATTCTAGCAAGAACTCACTCCGAGAAATCAGCCTCGGCGCTTCCTGAGGGTGGAGGTCCTGTGACCAAGCCACCTTGCACTAGATCCATCTCACCTCACCATGATGGGGACCAAGGTCCAGCACATGATCACTCTCGCTGTCTGGGACTCGAGCCAAGCACAGGCAGCCTTCACTGCAGTGAGCTTTGGGTCGCGGTCCCCCTCTGTGGACTTGTCACATGGCCCCAGACAAGTGAGCTTCAGCTCTCTCTCTCACCGATAGCTTTCTTGACACCACTAGATATGAACACCAAAAGAGTAAAATGCTAGCTCTGCGCTGCACATGAAGGAACCCTTGAATGCATGGCATCGTCGTGTTTTCTCTTTAAAAGTTTTTTTCTGTCTGTTTGTTTGTCTAGTTGGGCTCTCACTTGTGTAGCCTTGGCTAACCTGGTACTCTCTTTGTAAACCAGGCTGTCCTTGAACTCATGAAGATCTGCCTGCCTCTGCCTCTCAAGTGCTGGGATCAAAAGCGTGAGCCATCATACCCAGTTTCTCTTGCTGTAACTGAAATACCAGACAGAAACAGAGAAGAATGTGTTGCTCTTGTTGTTTTTTTTGCTGCAGCTGCTGCAGGTGATGAAACAGGGGCCACAAAACTCAACAAACCCACATGGAGTTTATGGGGAAAGGGAGCAAAAGGAGGGGTAGGTGTTGGCCAGCCAGGAGCAGAGAGAGGACGGGAGAGAAGAGGAAGATGGGAAAAGTCCGGTCTGAGCTGGGGGAACAGCAGGAAAGAGAAGAGAGCAGAGAGAGGTGAACAAGCAAAAGACCGTTAGTGGGGGCGGGGTCTTTCTCTTAAAGGGGTCCTTTGCACCTCCATGGAAGCCTGGGCTCACCAGGGTATAGCCGAGTGCATTCTGCCAGGTGACAGGGGCAGGCCAGCAGAATGCCTTTCACCATCAAGGGATGAGTTCACTCATTGGGACAAAGCCCTTGGGACCTCATCAGCCCTGGGAACAGCCTCAAAGACATGCTTACCTGCTGGGTATTTCTCAATCCCATTGAAATTAAGATTAACCAGTGGAGTTCAGGGACTTGTTAGAGAAGTCAGTAAGAACACAGCATACTGATCCTGAAGCTAGTACCAAGAAAAAAAATTTAATATCTATTTATTTGATTGTAATAATGGTATATACACATTATAGGAATATTTAAAGATATAAAATTAAAAAAAAAATAGTAAGTACACTTAAGACAGATCAAAAAAATAAAGCTGAGGAGGCTGGAGAGACGGCTCAGTGGTGGAAAGTATGTGTTACACTTTCAGAGGACCAGGGTTCGATTTCCAGCACTCACATGGTGGTTCGAAACCATCTTTAACTTCGGATCAAGGGAATACAATGCCCTCTTCTGACCTCTTCAGGCATGAGGCATGCATGTGGTACAGGTACATGCTTGCGTGCAAAGCATTCATACACAAAATAAAATGAGGAACTCTTAAAAAGTAAAAATAAATAAAATAAAGAGGAGGAGAACACGGTCCCTGAAACTAACCCAGACTCTCAAGAACGACAATCAGAAAACCTGGGAGGAAGAAAGGCTGTAGAAACAGTAGTTGAGATTCTTATATTTCTTTTTGTGAGCCTAGCCTAAAACGGCCGAGCTCTCCCTCCTAGTTGGGCATCTTATCTGCTGCTCAGGTTGTTCATACCTGAATACAGAATGTGTAGGCACTTTCTGTTCGTGTGTGTGTGTGTGTGTGTGTGGTGGGGGAGGTGGGGCTGAAGTCTCCCTAGTTGATTTATATAACCAGACCCTTTCTTCCTTTTTTTTTTTTTTTTTTTTTTTATTTTTGAGACAGGGATTCTCTGTAAATTTGGAGACAGTCCTGGAACTCACTCTGTAGACCAAGCTGGCCTCAAACTCACAGAGATTCACCTGTCTCTGCCTCCCATGTGCTGGGATTAAAGATGTGTGCCACCAACACCGGCAATTTTCATGTACTTAGAGGCTGAGTTAAACTTCATCTGGAAGCAGAACAAATTCATGGAGGCATTTCTGAAAGAGTAAGAAGAGGAGACTTCCTAAGAGCTAATTATGTAATTCATAATTGCCTCTCAACTAATTACAAACCTCTGTGTGTTCTTTACTTTTCCCCTTGTGGTGACGAAACTCTTGGCCAAGGCAATTTAGGGATGGAAGCATTTCTTCCGGCTCACAGTTGAGAGGACAGTCAATCTTGGGGACATCATGAAGCAGCTGGTCACGTTGCGTCCACAGCCAGGAAGCAGAGAGAGATGAAGGCTGGTGATCCAATCTTCTCCTTTGTGTTCAGTCTGACGCCCAGCCCAGGGTGCCACCCATACCCCTGGTGGGCCCTTTCCCCTCCGTCAGAACTCTCTGGAAATATCTTCACAGGTACACTAAGAGGTGTGCTTCCCATTTGCTCCTAAATTCCGTCAAACTGACAGTGTGGGAGAGCCGTCACGAATTCCTTCTTGTCACCTTGACACCCGAACACATCACTTTAAACTTTAACGTTCTATTCTCAGCCCTGAAGTCTCATGTTCATGTCACAATGCAGAAGCCTTTAGCCCTCCTCTCCGTTTCTACTTTGTTTGTTCATGTGTTTACTTAGTGTGTATACACCACTAGCACACACATAGAGGTCAGAGGATAACTTGTGGGAGTCAGTCTCTCCTACCAAGCTGGTCCAGAAATCAAACTCATGATGGTCAGGCTTGGCAGAGCCAAGCCAGCTTGCTAGTCCTATTTAGCTGTTCAGAAATGTAAGTGTAAAGTGTCTACTGAGACAATCTCTTAACTATGAGCTGTTTGTTTGTTTTTTTAAAGTTAAATTTACTTCTACTATACGTCAGTACAGAGTAAATGATCCCATCCTAAAATAGAGGAATTGGGGTACAGATTGAACCAAATTGAGGCCAAAATCCAGCAAAGCAAATGCCAAAGCCTGCAGTTTCATATCTGGCATTAAGATGGAATAATTCAGCACCCCCTCCCCATCCTCGGGAGCCCTCCTCCTCTAGCTCTTAGTAGATAGATGAAGCACGCATAACCTTTGGGCATGGCCACACTTTGTGCCTGCAGCATTCCTTAGCAAGTCTCCATTACAATTCCGGGTCCACCTTCCCAGCTTCATGCAGTGGCTTCTTAGAGTCACCTGGCAGGTTGGCTTGACCCTGTGGATTTCTAGAACCTTAGTACAAGCCTCCTTGACTCCCTCACATTTGTTTCTGGCATACTTGCTGCATTGCTAAATCCCATTACCAGACTGACATGCAGTCTAGCTTGCCTTGGACCACAGTTGAGCAGCTTCTCTGAGTCTTTGATGCTGTATCTGGGAAAACAATGGTAGGCAGTTGTTTTTGCCTTCAGTGCGACATTCAATTTTGGCTCTGTCCTTTGAAACTGATTTGCATTTCTACAAATTGGAGACTTTGATTGGTGGGTCCTCAGCCCTGGTGCAGAGAGGAATTTCTCTTTATGTTAATTATTTAACAGTCACAGATGCTTTGTTCGCACACACTAGGTTTGAAATTTTGCTACATCCTAATCCTGGGCTATATGAGAGCAAATCTTTCTAAAAGAGAAACAGAGCTCACACCTTTGATCCCAGCACTTTTGATCACACACCTTTAATCCCAGCACTAGGGAGGAGTGATATGGCTGGGTGGGAAAAAGAATATAAATCGAGAGGAGTCAGGAACATGTAGTTTGAGATTTTGTGGAGAGCATTGGAATCTGAGGATACATGGGGACAGGATCACCCATTTTAGTCTGAGGTATTGTTAAGAGCTTTCTTTTCTGATCTTCAGCTTGAGCCCCAATATCTATCTCTGTTTATTATTACTATTATTATTAGAGATACACTCCCCTCTGAAACTGTGAGCCAAAATAAAACCTTCCTTCTGATGAGGGATATCCTTCTGTATGCTGTGAATATATGTTTCTCTTATTGGTTGATGAATAAATGGCTGATTGTTCAATAACCAGGCAGGAAGTAGACTCAGCTACTAGACTAGGAGAATTCTGGGAAGAGGGAAGGCAGAAAGCAGTAGCCAGAGCAGATGCCATGTAGTTGCCGAGAGAGCAAGAGGTCTGGGCATCACTGGTAAGCCAAGACCATGCAGAGATACACAGATTAATAGAAATGGGTTAATAAATAAGAGAGAGCTAATCAATAAGACACCTTGGCCATTAGCTAAACCACTTATAATTAATGTAAGCCTCTGTGTATTTATTTGGGGGTAAACTGCTGTGGGACCCGACAGAACAGAAACTTCTATCCATGTTCTTCATGAAGCTGCTTTAGTCAGGGTGTGTTACCACAGCAATGAGACAGCAACTAAGATAATAAACCCCAACATGGTTGTATTTAACTTACTTATCGGTGCATGTATTGTAGGTGTATGAAGGCCAGTGGATAACCTCAAGGGTTATTCTCAGGGTTCACCTCCTTTGAGAGAGGGTTTCTTTTTAGCCTGGAGCTAAGTACCTGGGCTAGGCAGACCAGCTGGTCAGGAGCCCAGAGACACACCTGTCGGTTCCCACCTACACCACCTTGCTCACTGTTCCCATGTGGGTCTGGAGACTGAACTCTAAGCAAGAATGTTATTTATTGAGATTTCCCCCCAGCTTCCCAGTGCACAAGTCTAGTTGTACTTCAGCGGTTAAGCACGAGTGTCTGGAAATCTTCATAACTAGTTCCCGGCCGCTGGGGCCTCCGTGGTGACTGCACATCATCCGCCAGCAGTGCTCCATGCTGTCCTAAGCCAGCATCACCTTTGGTCCCTCTTCCACAGCCACATTTTTCCTCACATGTAGCTCAGGGCAGGACGGCCATGACACCCCCCCCAAAAAAATAATCCGTGTTTCATTGCAACAGAGAGGAAACTGCAGTGGTCTAGATGGCCATCTATGTGAGCTTGTCTTCCAAAATCAGCATTGCCTGGTTTCTGAGGTAATGAGTTGAGCTGAGGGTGTGAACTCTGAGCCTTGGGTACGTTGAGCCATGGTCTCCCGCTCGTGGGTGTGGTTGGCACTTGAGGCCTGGGAATCCGTGTGGACTGTGCTATGCACTGTAGTTTTGCAGCCGTGTGTCACTTTCCTCTGAGTTGTGCATACTCCTTCCCATCTTGACTCAAGCACCATGACGTCTCACAGGGACCCTTATGTAACAGACCTGTTAGCAGCCTCCACAGAGGTGGGTGGGCTCATGGGGCTCCCATGAGATCCTTGGGAGGAGTTCCTCCCTGAGAGTCCAGTCCTCACGCTGCAGGGGTAAATAAATGACCAGAACAAGGCTACTCTGGGGGATAGCTGCCCACGGCTCTCTTCCCAGTGGTGCTGCCCATGCTCCTGTAATTAACTTCCACAACCTAATCAGTACACCAGGCTGGACTTCAACAGAATCTTTCTTTGTTCTGACAGTTTCTTAAAAGAATCATAATAAGCCACATTCCTTGCCTCTATTCATTACATGCTGTTAGTAGCCTGTCCCCCAATTATTATGACTACACATACAAAAAAATGCCTCCAGGAGTCAGCGTGTAGAGACTGGAGAACAGAGGTCTGGGCCCACTTTCCAGTAAGATGAGACCATGTGGAAATACTTAGATTAATAGAAATGGGTTAATAATTAAGACAGAGCTAGCTGATAAGAACTAGCGGATAGTGACTGGCCAACAGCATTTATACTTAAAAAAAAAAAAAAAAAAAAAAAAACCAACTTGCTAGTGTGTTGCCCTTTTGACCTATCAGTGTCTCCAACATAAAATTGAAACAGGAGCTAAGTGCAAGTAGTTTATGTGGGAGGTAATTACGGAACAGTATGAGGGAGCAGGGAGGTATATTTTTACTTTTCTCCTTGTTGAAAAAAGCAATGTCTGTCAAGAAGGAACTTCAGGGAGGTTCTTTGGCTCACAGTTTGAGGGAACACAGTCTACCACAGGGTGATGAAGCATGTCAGCAGGAGGAAGAGGGTGCTGGGCACATGACACCCATACTCAGGAAGCAGAATAGAATGAACCAGTGAGGCCAACCTCAGAGCTCTCAAGGCCAGCACCCATGTGAACCCACTATGTCCATCAAGCCGCCACCACCTCCTGAAGATTCCCCAACCTTCCCTGGAATACCTATAGCTAGAAACCAGGAGTTCAGACACCCAGGGCTGTGTGGCACATTTCACATTCAAATCTCAACAGGAAGAAGGGAGTCAGAAGAGGGAAGAAAGCTAATAATCAGGGTGCTGTCGTGCAGAAGCAGGGTGCTCTCCCTGGGGACTTCTAGCATGAGGAGCCTAGTGTTTCGTGTATTCTACTGGGTGAAAATAAGATCACAACTACAAAGCTAGAGCCAAATTCAAACAAGCTTTATTAAATACTGGCCAGGATAGACACTGGCCAGATCCATGCCTGGGATTCCCAGAGTATGGCCCAAACTACATTAGTCAGGGGCTTATAAAGGCAAATCCCAGAAGGCTAAATACTTCCTTCCTTCGTCCAATCAGGGGCAAGCACACATCCTGACATGCTTCCTGCCTATGTACCTCCCCACTGTGAGTGGCCAAGCATATCCTGTGCAGCTGGTACAACCAACCTTGTTTACAGAAGTGAAAACACATGGCTTATTATCTTACATGAACAGCAGTCCCCTGGCATTCCAGGTTTGGACAAGTATAGACAGGAGTTCTGTCGTGATCAGTCCCACAGCTGTTTACTCCCAAATAAACACACAGAGACAGTGTCTGGCCTATTGCTCAGGCTTATTACTTCCTAGCTCTCACAACTTAAATTAACCCATAATTGTTATCTATGTTTAGCCACGTGGCTTGGCATTCTCATCTCCTTTCTTCTGTGTCTGCTGCGACTCACTCTCTGCCTTCCTCTTCCCAGAATTCTCCTAGTCTGGTAGCTCCTATACTTCCTGCCTGGCTACTGGCCAATCAGCGTTTGATTGACCCAATATGAGTGGCAAATAGTCATAGTGAAGAAGAGCATTACCTCACATCAGACAAGTGGGTCTTACAAGTTAGATGCCTTTTTGTCTTACTGATCTCTTGAGCACAATAATTGAAACTTAAAACATAACTTTAAGCCACCATACCTTGAAAGTATCCTGAATTAAAAACAGTTGATTCTACAGTGGGTGCCTATTCATATTGGGATCTAATGGCCATCAGTTTAATGGCACTCCAATGGAAATTTATGTATCTTGTTAAGGTGTTAATGATGCATGGGCCTATAGTAATTAGCAGAAACAGAAGGGTCAGAGGTCCTGTAGAGGCTGGCATCTAAGAGGAGCCTCACAATAAGAATGGGGACCAGTATTTATTTTACCGGAGGTCCCCTTAGTTGTGATGTTTTTTGTTTGTTTTAGTTTTGGTTTTGAGTACAGATAGATTATCTCTAAGGGTTCCCTAATGGTTTGTATAGAAACAATAATTATCCCTTAAAACCAAACCATCACCTCCTAGTTCTACACAGAGTAGATCAAGAGCCCTGTCATACTGTAGAACTATTTCAGCCAATGGATCTCCCTGTTGATAGGTCTGGATCTGATTGGTTTTAACAGGTGCCTTCCCTGGTACCAATAGCCATTTCTTCCACTGTGCCAGGGAGTTTCCTTTTGCTCTAACACTCCAGCCTGGTTGAAGACATGGGGTGAGACATTGCCTTCTGTAGCTACTTCCTGCTGAAACTAGGATGTTGTTGTCAAGGGCCAGCTGAGCCAGCTGAAGAGACAGGGAGCAAGCACACCAGGGCTGGCAGTCCTTTGGAGCAGGTTGTAGTCAGCAGCTGTTTCCTGGATGGTGTCTGTCTGTCACGCGAGTGGAAATCTGTTGAGACAGATATAGACTAGGGACGGAAGCTAAAGTTTAGGAACTTAAAGGACAATCTTACATTTGGAACTTCCAGGCCCATAGTCCTGAAATTGGGGAATGGAAGGAGTCCCAAGACCTGGAGAGAAATCCCACCCTCAGGAATAGACAGATAAGGAAACATAGTCTGTACTTATTTGGAGTCCATTTGACCTGTGAAATATATGGATTCAAATCTTATGACTCCCTCAACTCCCTGCAGCATACATGAATTTTTTTGTTTGTTTGTTTGCAAAACATGATAGAAATTTTATATATTGTGTTGGTTTGAAAGAAAATGGCCCCAGAGGAGATTGATACTATTAGGAGGCATGGCCTTGTTGGAGGCAGTGTATCAATGCAGAACTTCAAAGTCTCACATTTGCTCAAGATACTGCTCTGTGTATCAGACCACTTCTTCTTCACTGCAAGTCAAGATGTAGAACTCTAGCTCCTTCTCCAGCACCACGTCTGCCTGCATGCCACCATGTGGCACCATGGTGATAATGGACTAACCCTCTAAAAATGCAAGCTATTCCATTTAAATGACTTTCCTTTATAAGAGTTGCCATGGTCATGGTGTCTCTTCACAGCAATATAAATCTTAATACAGACACTGTTGGTAATCTGGACTGAAACCCACATTGTAGAAAAAGCAGCTAATGGGTATCTATAAAACAGCTGGAGTAGATGCACACCTCTGAGTCACAGCAAAGCCAGGGCTTTGGGTTAAAAAGCATGAACAGTTTTCCTCTGTCCAGAGGGCTAGATATTTAGGTTTGACTAAGATGGTTTTAGCCTGATGAAAAGCACCCTTAAGTCTATTCTTAGATGACAACCAAGGGAATTTAAAATCTTGAGCTTTTTATTGATAACAGTAGTCGCAGTACTAGTAATAGTAGCCCATTGATGAATGTTAAAACTCTGAACTTTTGAAATCTTACTATGGCATAGAATGGGAAAGAAATATGAAATATTTCTCATTTTCATGTACCTTAAATCACTTCCTCAGACCTTCAGAACTTACTTAAGCCTTCGCATTCTCAGAAATTACTTTCTTAGATGACTGTAACTTACACAAACTTCAAATATTTTCTTTCTAGCTAATCATTTATCGTTCATAAAATACTAGTGCTTGATTGCTGAGAGCAGTCATTGCAAAGGAAGTCCCTTGAAATAAAGGAATAGTAAAAAGTTACATGTGTAACCTTTTATCTTTTAACATGAAGCTAGTTAGCAAGGCTAACATGCCTGCTTTTCTCAACAAGAGTCCTAGTAGCTACAGAAAAAGCAAGGCCTGATTATATGAAATCAACCAACAAAGTGGTTGCAGCCTTGAGGAAGGAGCTGGTTGTTGCCTGGTACTGCCAAACTGACCAAGTTGGTTAGCCATTAACACCATCAGAGATCTGAGAAAGACCAATTATAGCAGGAAGTATAATCCAAATAGCCTCTATATCTGTTCAAATGACAGAGACTTACCCACTACCTAGACAGTTACCCTAGGCTGCCATGGTCTCTATGACTTACTTGGGGACAGAGGTCCCAGGGCAACATTAGTCTTCTGCTGCCAGGCCTAGGAGACCTCGGAGGCTTTCCTGTGGAGGAGGAGCATGGGGGACCAGCCCACCTTGTCTCTGGGGCCCTGCTTGTCCACAGTTTGAGCAGGGTCCTTGTGGAGGTCGAGGCATGGGCAGTTTGCCCAGTGGTCAGCCTGACAACAATCCAGATGGTATTGTCTGTGCCCCATAATCTTCTTTAATGACATTAGGGTCACTGCCAGGAGCTGGCATTTCTGTGTAATATGGGAAAGTTTTCCCATTAAACATTTTAAAGGGCTAATTCAACAAATTCAATAAATCTCAGAAGAGTTTGGGAACCATAACCTGTTAAGTGTATCTGAGCCACACAAACTCTGTTTTTAGTTACTAGTGTTTTGGTTTGTTTTGTCTTGTCTTGTTTTCTTTTTTCTTCCATGGCTTGCTGTGTAGCTGGGTGGCTGCCCCTGGAGTCTTCTTCCTTTTCTCCTTTCTTGATCTTTTCTTCCCAAGTCTCTCCTCCTATTTATTCTCTCTGCCTGCCAGCCCTGCCTATCCTTTTCCTGCCTTGCTATTGGCCGTTCCGCTCTTTATTAGACTAATGAGGTGTTTTAGATAGGCAAAGTAACACAGTTTCACAGGGTTAAACAAATGCAACATAAAAGAATAAAACTCATCTTCCCATCATTAAACAATTATTCCACAACATAAAAAAAAATGTAACACATCTTAAATTAATATTCTGCAACATACTCACTTTAGGATTAACCTTGAAAACACATGTAAGAGGCTAAAACAAGATTTCCATTGTAAATGAATTACATTTGAACCTGGCATGGCTATAGCATAATTCTGAGAATACTGAAGAATTTTATCCTTCAAGAGGTGACTGACCATTAATTTGCATTTCTTAATTTAACAATTTACAATAAATTAGTAGCTTAGGACTTTACAGCTTTATCTTTGGTAAATTTGCCTTAAAAAATAACAACTTCTGAACTGAAGCTCTTTCAATATCAAAATAAAACTTTAAATCATAAACACAGTTCATGGAGAGACTGGCAATTTTACATTTCATTCTTTTAAGAAAATGGATAGTTTTTAAAATTTTTAAATAAATTTTATTTAAATTAGAGACAATCTTATTTTACATCTTAATCCAAGTTCACTCTCCCTCTCCCATGCCCCCTACCAACTCCCCCATGCTGTACCCCATCTACTCCCCAGGGAGGGTGAGGCCTTCTATGAGGGATCATCAAAATCTGCCAAATCATTTGGGGTAAGGCCTAGACCCTCCCCCATGTCTCTAGGCTAAGGGAGTATCCCTCCATGGGAAACGGGCTCCAGAAGTCTGTTCATGCACTAGGGTTACATCCTGGTTCCACTGCCAGAGGCCCCAGGCCTCCTAGGTGACACCCACGTTCAGGGGGCCTGGTTTGGTCCTATGTTGGTTCCCAAGCTGTCCTTTTGGGGTCCATGAGCTCCCACTTGCTCAGGTCAGCTGTCTCTGTGGGTTTCTCCAGCCTGGTCTTGACCCCTCTGCTCATCACTCCTCTCTCTCTGCAACTGGATTCCAGGAGTTCAGCTCAGTGTTTAGCTGTGGGTGTCTGCTTCTGTTCCCATCAGCTCCTGGATGAAGGCTCTAGGATGGCATTTAAGGTAGTCATCAATTTCATTCTTTTATAGTACACCATTACAGAATAGCACAGTTTCTTTTTTGACTCAGTTTATCAAAATAACTAAAGTTTAGCAAAGTTATTAAAGGAAAAGAGATTAAACATAGATTAGACATACATTTTTAAGCCAGCTTCTGTTAGCCTGCATAGACCTCAGGTAAGGAAAGACATTCTATAGGCTCTTTACCAGACTGCTTACTTGGGTCATTGTCTTGCTGTGTCATGAGATAGGAACATCTCAGTTTTTGATGTTTAGTGTCTGGTGCTCATGCCTGTGGCCCTAACTCTTTAATATTTGTTTATTTATTTAAGATTACATGTTAACAAAGATGCCTTAACATAAAACATTTTATAAACTTAAAATGCTTCATGCCCTTATAAATTTAAAGATTAAAAACGCTGTTCCTTAAAAAAAAAAAAAAAATCCAGTTTTTTAAATTTAAATTTCTAAAGAGCTGCAAAAGTTATTTCTAAAGAAGTTTGAAGTCTCTCAACTCTGGGCTCCTACAATGTTAAAAATAAGGTACCCTTTTGATTTTAAGATTCACTGAGAACCCGCTGGGCTTCCCCAAAGGGCCCAGGTCATCTCTCTGGCCCCACCCACTACAGCAGGCACACCTTGTCTTCTAGGCCACAGCCCGCTCCATTTTATTGCAGCTGTTGCTCCTGGTGGCCATCACATGGCACTGGCATCTCCAAAGCTGCTGGGGCCCCCACTGCAACTGGACTGCATTTTACAACAGCCTTTCCTGAGCTCTCCGGGAACTCCGGCCCTCACACAGTGCCAGTGCCAGGCCTCGGGTGCTCTCCATGGAGCATCCATGCCTTTAAAACCAATACCACCCTGGTGACTCTTACATTACAAAGTTAGACTGCTAGCACAAGCTACATTCTTATACATAAATGCATAGAGATAGTGCTTTAATACCTTATTAAACAAGCATTGCTTGTAAATCCTTTCTTTCATAAACTTTGATTTTATGAATTTATTTTCAGAACAAGAATTATACAAAAATCTACCCTAATCCAAAATATCTTGGAGACCTGTTGCTGCCTCCTTAGTTGGTTTACACCATGTGGTCACCTTTAATCGAGATGGCGGTAAAGTTACATGGCATCCACCCCCTCCAATCCTAGCAAAGATGGCTGCCAGTCATGTGGCTGCCTCCATCCAGAAGGAGGAGGAGCTAAGATGCACCCAAGCCACATGTTTTTATACCTCAAGATGATGTCATGACACATGGTTCCTTTATGATTACCTAAGCATAGATTTTTATCAAATCCCATGTTACAAGTTTTAAGTTAACATTTTTTTGTTGTTGTTGTTACACATTTTTAACCATACTGTAGGGTAAAAGGACCAGCCAAAAAAAAAAAAAACCCACCCTGACTTTAAAACCAGAGCCAGAGAAAGAAACACACCCTGGCCCCGATCAACTGAGCATGAAACCAGCCAATCCCTGAGCACAAAACCAACCAACCCCTAAGAATGAAATCTAGCCAATCTCTGAGCTTGCCCAAGCTCAGGGGATTGAAATCTGACCAATCCCCACCCCCGAAATCTTCTCCTGGGAAAACTCCGCCCCTAAGAAGCCCCATATCAGCCCTGTGCCTGCTCAGTTGCCCATTTCCACCCTGGCAGAGGCAACCGCTCTCCTGGATTCCTCCTTCCCAAATAATTCTCTTGAATGAGTTTTGGGTGAGAGCTTCTTTCGAAGGACAGGAGCAGAATCTCTGCTGGGAAGAAGCAATGGACACCTCTGCTGGGAGACTCTCTTGGGAAAGTGGGCCAGAGCTCAGCTGTAATGGCTCTCTCTTTGGTGGAGCAGGGTTGGTGCATCCTGTCGGGAGACCACCCACTACTGGAACACAGCTTCGGATGTAGCCTGACTTTGCTGATGACAGTCAGGGTACCTTTCTCCTCATAGCTGGAGGTACAGCCTGGCTCACGCGCAGTCACAGTGCCCTTCCCTCCAGAACTGTAGCCACTTGCACATACCCAATAAACTTACAAACCTTGTGGTACGGGAAGTTCACATAACAGACTTACAAATCTTGAGATAAGGTTTATATCTCAGCAAAGGGTTTAGGCAGTTACGTTTTAAAGGCTGTTTTGTTTTGCTTTGCTGTCAGAGAGTCATGTGGCTCATCTGACATACGACACAAAGGAGATATTTTAAATAAATAAGCATATTTGGGTCTGGAGGAGGGGCAGCCATGTAGCCCAACTCCAGAGCCGGCTTTTCAATAAAATGGAACAGCATAAAACAACGTTAATGTCATCCACTCCTGAAAGACATTTGAATCCCTGCTAAACTGAATCCAGTGACGGGAAACCCAGAGGTAAATCACGAGCCCTGGCCATCAAAGCAGTCAGAGCAAGCAGCGTTATGTGGAGGTTGGCAGCAGCAGAAATAGCAAAAACAAAATCAATAATCACAGAACACAGAAAGCTTACACACTCAAAAGGAACCGGTCACAAACAAAATGCATGCATGGTAGCCACCATCCATTCATACATTCAGCTCAGCCTGACCCATTTCTGTCTCAGCTCCCATGTTTACCACAAAACCATGGGCACCCAGAAAGCAGACCCATTCTCACTCACAAAACAGACAAACAGACAGACGGACAAAACTTTCTAAGTAATGAGGATCGGCAAGTGGGCGGGCGGACAGGCAGGCTGGCTGGCAGGTTGGCTGGCGGTGTTTCACTTTTTACCCTGGATGGGAGAGTACTGGGTCCCATCAAACCCCTTCATGTCCCAGATCAAGATCCCAGAAGACCGGACGTCACAGAAAATTATAACGATGTGCCAGGGGAGGCCTCTGTAGATGCTCGCTGCTCTTCTCGGCACAGAAGTTCACTCTCTATAATCTGTGAAACTGAAAGCACACCTCAGAGCCTTGCAACACACTGAGTGTCTGTCTCCTGAGGCAACCCTTCAGCCCCAGAGTCCCAGCATGAAGGTTAAGCTTTAGAAGCTCAGTGGATGATCTGATCTCACTGGACCTTCAGAGAATGTTAATCCCGTTGGGTGAGAATAATACCACTACCACAACTTTTGAGCCAAATTTCAAGCAAGCTTTATTAAATATTGGCCAGAAGATGGGCATTGGCCAGGTCCCTACCTGGGATCGCCAGAGTATGGCCCAAGCACATTAGTCAGAGGCTTTTAAAGGCAAACCCACAAAGATACATACTTCCCACCTTCATCCAATCAGGGACGTGCTTCCTGCCTATGTACTTCTCTCCTGTTGCAAGCTCACAGAAGTGAAAACACGTGACTTGTTATCTTACGATGAGGCCCCAGTAATTCTAGGAAGTTACCTGTCCTTGGGCAAGTGGGACTTACAGGTTAGGTGCATTTTTGTCTTATAGATCTCTTAAATACAGCAAGTTAAACTTAAAATGTAACTTTAGGCAACACACTTTATCTTCTCTTTCTGTGGGGCTATGTGCCCAGCCCCAGGCTGATTTGCCCCATCTTGTACTTTTTCCTTTAACATGGGTTAATTACAGCAATGTTTGCTTTTTTCTTGCTTTAAAATTCCTGGTTAATATAAGCATGCATTTGAACAGCTCAGTCTCTTGTGTGTGTGGACTCTCTTGGGTAGAGAATCTATCTCTAAAGCCCTACTCCAGACCTACATCCAAGGATCCTTTGAAGACAATCCTGGAGGCGTCTACAAGTCAACAGGAAGATTACAGCCTGTGGCAGGGCGCAGAGTAGGTGGAAAGCTACTCATCTTTTATCTTGGAAATTGAATACAGAAATAACTGCAAGAGAATAGGTAAGACTTCCCACATGGTCCCTCTTTTATCTTTTTAACGAAGGATGCTTGTAACCATGACTTCACTGCTGAGTTGACATCACACTGGTTCCTCCAACAGCCTCAAAGAGATACCATCAGGACTTAGTCATGTGAATCCATAAAATGGGCTTCAGCTAGAGGGTGGTACCAGCAAAGGAAGATACCCATCATCAACACTGTGCCCCTTTGACCTTCTCTGCAAACCTGCTAGAGAAACGCTGGCCAATTTGGGGCAAACAGAAGAAATGTTGGGGAAAGTGAATTCTAGCAAAAGAACATAGAGTCAATCATCTCAGTAAATGGCAGACTGGCAAGTCTCGTTTTGTTGACTTCTGCAAATGGTGTTTGTTTTCATCCCATGGGAACTGCTTGAGATAATGCTCTGTGGGTCAAAAGATTGTATTACTTTCTAGCAATGGAAGCTTTCATATACAGCTCCTGATTTGGCCACAGCTCTTGTTTCTCCCTCCAGGAATTCAAAGTCCTTCTGCTTAAGAGAGGGAAGATGGATATACACGGGTCAATTTGACCAACGAAAGTGCAGAATAGTAAGACGGTCGCTGAAGGCAGTGAAGGTGGTAATGATGAGTGACGTGGCCAGGGTATGCTCACCTAGGGTCCTAGAGCTGTGGCAGGAGTCCTCTAACCCCTGCTTAGAATATAGTTCACAAAGCACAGCCATGTCTCCTTGTAGGGTTATTGTTAGGCGTCTTGATCTGGTTCATTTATCTGCCAGTTAAAGAATTAAAAGGCAATAAAAAAACTTCAGAAACAGAAGGCAGCAACAAACTTTATTACAGCTAAAGACACACACAGAGAGAGAGAGAGAGAGAGAGAGAGAGAGAAAGAGAGAGAGAGGAAGCACATCAAAAGAAAAGACTCCCAACGAGCAGAGAAGGGAGAGAAATCTCATCGGAGGGCGTGGTTTTGGTGGTATAGGGCAGATTCTCTATGTATGGTTTGGGTTTGGTCAATAGACAACGCATAGGTAGCTGACCAGCCCACAGCTCAAGTAAGCATGTTCAGGATGGACCTTGAACACATCTGGTCATCGTGAACCAGTGAGCAGAAGGGGATGCCCGCTGGTGGGAGTAAACTGGGAGACATTTGTCTCAGGTCAGAAGGGTGAGGGAGAAGCTGGAGGTTTGTCATCTTGCCATCTTTGTTATCTGTGGTTCCTTTCCCTGTCTGTCTGTCTGTCTGTCTGCCTGTCCATCTGGGATCTGCCTCGAGTCCCTCAGAGGTGTGTACGGACTTCTGAAACCCAAGTGGCAGAAGATGCATGCAGGAGTTGTAAACCACAGCTCTGCCCAGCAGATTCAGAATGGCATCTCTGGGTCAGATGGAAGATTCTGCCACAATCCTTAGCCTGACTAGAATAAAGAGAAAAGAGTTCACACCAGCTGAGCCTTTTCCTCCTTTAATATTTAGAAACACAACAATCACCTTCTTTGCTGCTAGGCAGTGCAAAGACTGGTCCAGCCCACCTTTCCTGAAAACCCATGATCTGCTTTTCAAGGGGAAGATGAAAGTGCCAGGAATAGACAAAGGATGGAAACACGGCTGACTTTTGAATATTCATGACTATTCTAATGCAAATGAATATTTCAAATTGATCTGGTTTTGCCCAGGTGCTGCTGGAAGTGCATTAAGCTTATAAAATTGCTTCTCTGTTCTCAGATTCCCCCAGAACAGCCTCCTCTGCTTATTTACAAGTCTCCTAGAAGCTTTCCAGGTGTCCACCTTGGCCTGAAGTTCCTGGCCCCTAAATACAAGGGCTGTGATTCAGCCTAGCACACAGGAAGGCCTGGCCTCCTTTCAATGGAGCCCAAGCACGAGAGGCTCTCCTCCCTACCCCCTAGGTGCCAGAGAAGCTTACCACGCATCAGATTGCCTTTCCTCAAAAGGGTTCTCTGAAGAAAACTGGGTGGGAGAAGATCTGCCAGGGTTTAGGAGCACTTGTCCCAGCTCTCCGGCTCAGGAAGTCAGGAGGGCTGTTCAGGTGACTCTTGCACCTCGGGGTTCTTTCCTGTAAATGGCCTTGGCCTGTAGCTTGAGGCTTTGCCAGGTGAAAACTTTGCAAGGTACAACCCTCTGGGCTGACAAAGACTTCAGAGATCTTCAGATCACAGTAGAGAGTCTCCAGTCCCTGGCTGTGCTGGCAGGGACCTTCCTTTCTCCACAGGATTTGTGGTGAGGGTTTCTAATCAATCCTGGGAAGAGGAGGGGACAGGGATAAGAAAGGAAAGTCACTGTGAAGCCTAGGACTTCTTTGGAGGAAGAAGACAGACACTGGCCCTGACCCTGGTCAGAGAAGGAAGCTTCCATATCATCCTGTCTTCCAAGAGGTGAGATGCCCCTCGTTGTCCATTGGAGGGGAAGATGCTCTCTCTAGGCTTTGTTGGCCCAGGATTCTTGTACCATCTGAAGACCACTCCTAAAGGGTCCTGGGCATTTACATGGTGGCTCAGTGCTCCCAAAACAAGTGTTCCAAGAGAGATATCTCTGTGCAACTGTTTGTCAAGACTCTGTCTGCCACACACAGTTGCTGTTGGGCTTTGGTTTCTTCTATCAGAAGGGAGTTGTTGTCTCATGATTGCTAAGAAGGACAAGCAAGGGCAATACAAAAAAAGGAAGCAAGCAGAGTTCACTGAGGAATAAAGAAACAGCCCCCTGTAACCAGTGGGCAGACTTGAAGGTGAGTTACCAAGTCGCGTGCTGAAGCTGAAGCAGAGTTTTTATATCTTGGGAATGAGCCAGTTTGGTCCCATATGTAAATTAGGCATCAAACCGGGACGGATCTGATTGGTTACTTTGAAGGCATGCGGAAAATTCTGCTTTGTTGATGGGCCATGAGAAAGCCCAGTGCTGAAAAGTGAAAGCTGGTGGTCAGCTGACATCTAGATGAGGCAGGGCCTTTTGGATTTGAAGTCTTTAGCTCACTAAGGGAGCTGGATGTTTTTACATAAGGTACAGCCTTTTCATAAGAGGCAGCGTCAATTGAGAAAATGCCCCCATGGACTGTAGGCAAACCCCACGGTACATTTTCTTGCTGGGAGATTGTTGTGGGAGGGTCCCCTGGGCTGGTGGTCCTGGGTGCCATAAGAAACCAGGATGAGCAAGTCATAAGGAGCAGCTCCTCTGGAGTTCCTACCCTGACTCCCCTGGATGATGAACCACAGCTATAAGCTGAAATAAAGCCTCCTATCCCACTCTGGGTTTGGTCATGGTGTTTCATCATAACAGTAGAAACCTCGGACACTGGGTGTGTGGGATCCACTGTAGAAGCTCTGTGTTCTCGGCTCTGACTACCAGTTCTGACAGGATATGCCGATGTTTTTGTTTTCCCAGGGGCTGTAACCCTAACTGCTGATAGAATGGGACTCCCTTGCTTCTGATTTGTTTTAATACTCATATCCCATTGGCCAAAGCAAATCCATGATCAAGCCAGTGGTAGCGGAGGGGGCTGCAGAAGGTATAACTCCTAGAACCATGGTTACTTGAGGGCTATCAATATATTAAGACAGACTACCTTAGTCATAATTGACCCAGGGCCTCAGTGTCCATAATGATATAGGAGAAATCAGGGTCTCCTTCTAGGGCTCTATTCTCATTAATAAAATATTCTCAAATGGAAGCAGAAAGACGATTTTATTCGCATTTACAAGAAAAGCCCCAGAGTGGGCCAGATGTCAAATATGAGCTGCTGCTCCGAGGAAGAGAATAGAGAAGAGAAAGGGGATACCATGCCTTTTCAGCTGCTCGCATGGAGGACACAGGGCAGGGAACAAGTATCCCAAAATGTTGAGGTGGTGGATCCAAAATCATTAATGTACGCTTAGGAGAGACGTAGAAGAAACGGGAAAGAATTCTTTGCAGTAGTTTTCTGAGAGCCAGTGGAACTCCATAGGCCTCCTATTGCAAGCCTCGGCGCTGTCATCTGCTGCATCCTGAAAAGGTCACAGGCCAGCCTGTATTTGAGAGAAGGAGAAAAGCACAATGCTGAGACCAGACATGAACATATAGGAAAGCAGGGAATCAATGGTGGCTCTCTTTGCTTATGGACTCAACTAGCACCAACTTAAGATGTAAGACAGACAGACAGACAGACAGACAACACACACACAACACACACACACACATACAGTCTCATACCCCAGGCTAATCTGGAACTTGCTAAGTATTCAAGGATGACTTTGAGCTTCTGACCCCCCTTCGCAGTGCTGGAGAGGGAGCAGATCATCCACGCTAGACAAGCACTACACTCTGTTACACCCCCAGACCTTATTTGTTAGCGAAGTTTCAGGTTCACAGTCGCATGCAAAGCAAAGTGTAGAGATTTCCCATATCTCCCCCGCCCCCACTCATTCATGGCCTCCCCCATTATCAACATCACCAGCATAGTAAACACCTTATAGTTCAAGAACCTACAGTGACTTTCAAATCATTATCACCCAAAGAACAGACTTTACATCGAGGCTCCGTGTGGGGATTGTGCATCTCACGCATTTGCACAAAGACTGTAGAGCTTCATACTTGGACATTACTGAGATGATGCCACTATGCTATCATAAGATTGGTTCTACTGCTCCAGGAACATGTCATCTTGTGTATTCCGGATCCCTCGGAATCTCTGGTGGCCACTGATTTCTACTATTCCTAAAGTTTTACCTTCTCCACGTTGTCATGTAGTGGAAATCACAGCATGGCACCTTTTCAGATAGGATCTCAGCTTCTGAGTTCTTTCACTCTCATACATGTATGTGTGCATGTATGTATGTATGCACATTTCATGTCTTTCCTGGCTTTTTAGGGCCGAGTGGTATCCAATTGTCTGGATACACTTACCAAGTGCATCTTGGTTGCTTCCAGGTCTGGGAAATGATGAGAATAACTGCTAGAAGCATCATTGTTCAGGGTTTGATGGACAAACATTTTTTTAGCTCCTTTGGGTAAACATTAAAAGGGACAGTTGCCAACTGAAATTCAAGCTAAAGAAAATTCAATAATACTAAGTAGAACCATATGAAATTTCTTATTTTACAGATTATGTCCAAATATCGGTGTTTACATGACTCAACTACTCAGATTGCAATGATGAGATACAGACACCAGAAGTTTGGGATGCATGTTTGAATTAAACGACTGGTGTTACTTCATGTACAATTCACTTACATCTCAAAAAACTCAATATATTTTGAAAATACATCAAAAATGTACCCACATCATCCTCGCTTACCTGTTGTGATGGTGTGGCAGATGCAGAGCTATGGCTTCCCTTTGTACATCATGGACCTGGGAAAAAATGAGCCATCATAAGCTGGAGATTATGGGAACATGCCAGCAACTTCCATCGCCCATGTGTCTCTGTTTGGTTAGCATGTAGAAGATACTTTTCTGAACAGCTTGTTTTGTGGTTTGGAAGAGAATTGGTATGCACGACAACATTTCAGGAGCCTACTGAATGTAAGCATTCATCAAAGCGTCCTGACCCAAGGGGCCACGTGCTGCTGTAGAAGGTCTGTTTCCTTGGTTGGGTCTATCAGCAACAATCTTGTCAGCTTGGGACACTGAAACCACCTTCTGGCAGAAGTTGGTGTAAGAAATTAGGAATGAATCGAATGAACATTTGTTTACAAGAAGTCTGCATCTGAGGAGAGTACTTCAGATTGACTGACTGTGAAAGCAATTCAAGACAATTCTTAGACTGGGTTCTGTTTGACTATGAGTTTGAGGCATAATCTCATGCAACCACTCAGGATGCAAGTGCTGGGTTTACAGGTGTGTTTTACACACACACACACACACACACACACACACACACACAAGCGTGTTTGTTTTTTATTCTGTCTGCCCTGTATAGTAAAAAGACTGTGACGGAAGTGCAATGTTGATATGTGAATTTCCAGGAAAATATTTCAAAGTCATTTGAAGGTTTGAGATTAATAAAAATAATCATTGGACTCCTTTAATTTCAACTCTCAGTGACATTTGTAAGAGAATTGTCTGTTCAAAAACATCATCCAAAAAGATTTAAATATTTCCCCTCGAATATGTACTATGTCTAAAAAGCAAAGGCCAGGCCATTTTCCTGGTAGGATTCCCTGAAGGAATCCTAAACATGTCCGAGTTGTCTTAGGTCTCACTTACCTCACCATCCCAGATCATCCTGATGGCTCATCTGACAGCTAAGTAAGTAAAACCTGGTGATAGAGGAGGTTCCTTATGATTTGGATGTATTTTCTTCAGCTAATCAGCGATGGGTAGACCTGGAATTGTCAGAGGCCTGAAATAGTACGGCCAAAGCAAATGCCACACTCACAGGTTAGGGTTGTGGCCATTCAGCTGGCCTTCATCGGACAGATAAACATACAGCAACTGTGTAAGACACACACAAAGCCCTGTCTTACACAGGTGGCCATTTGCTTCTCTTGTTCCTATCTGTATTTACTTGGGTTCTTTCTCTGGTGAACGTCCTGAAGTCGCTGCCATCCCTGCCTCTCCCCAGCAGCATTTCAAGAGCACACGCCAGTCAGCCTCGGTCTTTGTTACATGCTTAATGCTCACCAGCAATGAGTTGATTTTAATATGTTCCTCTCCTTGTTATTTGGATACCCTAAAACATCGGTGATTTCATTTAAGAATAACCTTTCCAGGAACAGAGATTTCTTTTGGACTCAGCCAATCATGTGTGAGTGCTGGTTGGTGTTATGCTCACATGCACATGTGTGCCAGAGGTGGTTCCTCGGGAGCTATCTACCCTGACTTTGAAACAGGGTCTCACTGGAACCTGGGGCTGTTGATTAGGCTAGGCCACATGGCCATCCGGCCCCAGGGACCTATCACCACTGTTGGACTACACCCAGTCTTTGACTTGGGTTCTGGGGAATCAAACTCAGGTCCTCATGCTTGCTTGAGAAGCCATTCACCCTTTGAGCAGTCTTCCCAGCCCATCCATGTCTGGCAACTCTCGGTTCTCTCTTCTTCCCTTCTCAATGTCATTTTCTTATTGCTTTTATTGTCAAAACAGGTTCTATTGTCTAGATTCAGTTGACCTCCAACTAATGTTCCTCTGCTTCAGCTCCTGGATATGAAGATTATAGGCAGCTTAATTTTTCTTATACCAGTTACATATAGATGGCAGATTTGTTTAAATGATTCCCTGGCAAAATGGCCTATGATTTAATAATTCCTTCACTCAGTTGTTGTCTACACATATTTTCTTAATAATCAAAGTGACAGTATGCAGAGAAATACTAGTGTTCCTTAGACATTATACACATAACTAGTTTATCCCAAATAGAGCTAAAATTCTCTGCAAACAATGGACTTCCAGTGTTGTAGGTTAACTGCCAAATCTTCAAAACCCAGCAGAAGAAAATGATAACTGTGGTTTCGAAACATACAAGGTGGGGTGACCTTGAATGCCAAATTTCCATTGAAAAAATACAGATGAGTAGTGACATCATGTCTCACAGCCAGCCATTGTTCCTGGGTTCTCCTTCCCTGCAAGGGACAGTCAAGTGAAAGAGAGTAGCCAGTGTCACTCTGGATGTCACACAGCACATTCATTTCAACAGTTACAATCTTCTTTTAAGAAAATGTAATTGCTTCTCCAAAAAAAAAGAAAAGAAAGTTGCAAAGTTTTCTTTGTTTGCAACAGAGCAATGTACACAGCAGGAAGGGTGGCACTCTAATTTCCCACTCTAGACTGTAGCACATGCCCATGTGTGTGGTTTCAATACACACTTTGCACTTGTTACAGCAAGTCACTTTTCATGTCCCGTGCTTGTTTGAAAAGAAGACTCATCCGTTCTTTTTTTTCATTTGTAGGCCTCTTTGTATGTGCTATTTAGCTGCAGTGAGTTTGTAAGAGCGAGACTCAATGTTGTGAGGAAAAAAAATAAGTCTTGTGTGCACAGGAATAAGAATAGACCCTCTGCTGAGTCCTGCATTTGTGCAAGACACTTTTCTCCATGCTCCTTCGGAGGGAAACTTGCTATGATGCCACTGTGAGGAAATGCCCCTTTCACAGGCTGGATATGGGACAACAACACTTCCTTGGCTCGGCTTACTTGGGGCAGTCAGGTCTGGAGTTGAACCCTTCTCAGTAGGCATTGATTGCATAGTCATGCTTTATAAAACTGAGTGTGCTCCATCAAGCAGGTGGGAGTTAAAACTCTATCTTTTGCACCCAGAAATAAATGAAGGAAAAGTGTAACTTCACTGAGAAGTCTGATTCTAGCAGGTTAGGTGGTGTTGGTGATGCGCACTCCTTATGATGTGAGGAGGGTGGTGATCTCCTTCAGAATTCCTCCTCCCCCAAACCATTGACCACAGTCTAACTGTGAGGAAAACCATCTACATCACCTCAGGCTGGAGAACAAATATTGGACCAGTACTTCTCAAAACTGTTGTTGTCATCATCAAAACCAAGAAAAATTAGAGGAACTATCACAGCCTGGAAAAACCTAAAAAAAAAATATACCACTACTAAATGTCACTGTGGTGTCCCAGATGAAATAATAGGATACAAAAAGGTAAGGTAGAAACAAAGGAAATAAAGTAAATTCAAAGTTTAGTTTAAAATGTGTCCTTATTGCATTATTATTCCTGTTACTAATATAAGACATTGTTAATGAAGGATCTGGGTGTGGGGTGTGTAAGGACTCTCTCTGCACCAGACCTACAAGATTTCTTTAAAGCTATTTGTCATGGCCTTACTTTCTATAGCTGTGATAACGTGGGGATGAAAGGGTTTATTCCATCTTGTAACTGTCAGTTCACCATGACAAGAAGTCAGGACCGGAGTTGAAGATAGGAATCTGGAGGCATGGAGGCAGGACCTGAAGCAGAGGCCATGGAGGTCAGCTGCTCACTGGCTTGCTCCCTGTGGCTCGCTCATCCCACGTTCTCATACCAACCAGGACGGTGACCAGGGTGGCACCACTCACACTGAGCTCAATGATGACATCAATCATCAGTCTTCTTCATAGATGACCCTCATGTGTCAAGTTGAGAAATAACTAACCAGAGTACCGTTCTAAAATGTTTGCTAACAAGAGAAAGAAGACAGACAGAAAGGAGACAGACAGGAAGGAAGGAAGGAAGGGAAATAAGATGACAGAAAGAAGACAGATGGACAGAAGGAAAGAATGGTTTGGAAAGGAGGGAGGGAGGGAAAAAGAGGAAGGAAAGAAAGGTAAATACTTGATTGGAGCATTCCCCTAGGCAATCTGTGTATCTGATTTAGACTGCTTCTAACAAAAGTATCCCCAGAGCTGACCTTGAAAACAAATTCTGATTTGGAGGTGATTTTTCAAAGAGGCAGAGGCAAGGTTAATGGTTGATACCATTTATGGCCAGTCCAGCCCAGTGCTGTGTGGTAGAGGACAGAAGGGTGAACACCATCAAACCAGCTTAGGCTATGTGTTGCTGCAGTAGACATTAGCAGTGTCAAACAACAAAGTTCAGCTGGGCAATGGTGGCACAAACCTTTAATTTCAGCACCCAGGAGGTAAAGGCAGGTGGATCTCTGTGAGTGTGAGGCCAGCGTGGTCTACAGAGTGAGTTCCAGGGCAGCCTCCAAAGCTACAGAGAAACACTGTCTTGAAAAACAAACAAAACCCAAACAGCCAAGTTGGGCTCTTTGTATATATATAACATGACCAGCATAGGATTCAGACTGAGAGGGAAGCTAACCCTGAGGGAGGAAAAGAAAACTCTGTGACTCTTGTACCAACAGCTGGCACACTAGACCATAAATTATTCCATTTCCACTCATAGTTTATTGACCAAAACAAGTCATAAAATTCCAGTAAGAACCAAAACATTTCTGGAAACGGAACATCCAGGAGCCTGTCCATTGACACAATAACTTATGTACTCTTGTGTATTCATGCAACAGATACTTGAATATACGCAAGGCATGGCCCAAGCCCCGGGCATACGGAGGAGACCAAGCAGGCACAGCTCTTCTTAGAGAGCCTTATGACCATTTGCCAGGACAGTGAAGGAGCAATTACGGTAGAGGAGGCTGAGTGCTCTGATAAGGAAAGAACATGATGCTCATGTGTTACCAGAACAGACAGTGTTTGTGCTCATTGGAGAGCTAGGACGGTGAGGACTCGTGCTCACAAGACAGACTGGGGTAAGATGGGAGGGCGGGGGTTCTGGGGCAACCACAGGGTGGGGGCAGTCTGGGATAGCCACCGGGAGGGCGGGGGTTCTGGGACAACCACAGGGTGGGGGCAGTCTGGGATAGCCACCGGGAGGGCGGGGAGTCTGGGACAATTACTGAGTGTGTGTGTGTGGGGGGGGGTCTGGGACAAGCACTGAGTAGGGAGGGGGGTCTGGGAGAAGCCCTGAAGGGGGTGCTCTCTTTATGTCTCTTATCTCCCCCCACCCCCTCATTTGCAAATGTCCTCTGTTTCTTAGACAGCTATAGAAAACATCTAGGTAGGTCCCAGGGGGCAGTCATCCTGACTATGTAGTTATTTACAGGTCATCAGCGAGTGTATCTTTGTGGACACATTGGTTCTTGCTCCCAGAATTCACCGTCAAACTTGGCACCCACCGGTGTTTCTGCTAGAGTCCAAGCCGGCAGCAGGCTGGGAGCCAGAGACCTCCGGATTTCACCCTAAGGAGGTCACACCAGGGCAGGGAAGAATCCAGGGCCACCTCACAGGTCTCTGTGGCGCTGAGGATGGAAGCAGTAGCGATTTGGACAAGAAGGTATTGATTACATGGGTTCCCACCGCTTGCTCCCCTGTGGGAGGGAGCTGCCACTCAGCTCTTCTGGCATGCCCATCCTCAGAGCAGGACATGTGGCCGACTGTCACCGATCACTTCCTGCCATCTTAGCACAAATGTCTGAAATTTCCATTTCAGTGCCGCGATTATTTTTCCTCACTACAAATCATTCAGAAAGGTGTGCTGGGTTACAGGCCAGGGCTGTAAGCAGGAACTGGGAGATGGACTTCTCCACGTGAACTATGGGGCTTTCCGGGTTCGCTTCCAGCTCTGCAGCTCCCATCGAGGCACCTAGGCTAGGGGCTCTGCCATCCTGTGCCTGCTTACACATTTGTAAAGCTGCAATAGTTGTTGTGCCTACACCAATGGTAGTATGGATGCCACTGGCTAAAAGCAGAGAGCTTTGAAAGGTGCTTGGACCCAAGCTAGCCAGCAGGGTCACCGTTATGCTGTTGCCAGTCATCACCGTTCCTGAACCCGTGCTGAAGTGTTCAGAGCACACTTCCTCGTGTTAGGGCCAGGGAAGACACAGGCTGGCAGCTGTATTATGTTGCGTGGCCCCTAAGCCAGGAGTTCAGTGAATCTGGACTTTAGCCCTGACATGGGATTTGGGTCCCGCCCTTCCCTAACTGTATGGTTACAGAGCCCTCCAGGCTTCATCTATAAGGGGTGGCTAATGGTTGCAGGGAGTCAGGTGGGTTCTCAGAGAGCAGATGCACAAAGCTCAGGGCTTAGCAACTAACTAGTGAGTGAGTGTTCAATCTGACTGGAGAAGTAGCAACAGGGTAAACTGAAAATAAGGACCCAGGAGCCCATGAATCTGGCAGAGGGCTGAGTTTGAGGATGCTAGGAGTGGACGCCGCATCTTCTGAGGAGCAGTCATGGAGAATTTCTTCTAGGAGGCCCTACAGAACCTTCGCTCTCACAAATGGACATGCTGTATAACCTCTCCGTCTATTTTTCTTTTCTTCTGTTTTCTTTTTTGTTTTTTCAAGTAATAATTTAAAAAAAAGGAGCTAGCTACCTGCCTCATAGAGCTCTTGTTTGTGTCTTCGCATTGCTAGTATAACTGTTGTTCTTAATTCTCCTGCAGTGGCAGAGTCGTTTTTACTGAGGCACAGTTGATGCACAAAAGACTACATGGATTTCATATATACAATTTGAGTTTGCACATGCTCAACATCAAGGCAATAAATGTATCTACCCTAATACCTCCCAAAGTAGTATGTCCCTGAGTATTAACTTTTTGCTGCTGTTGCTGTTGTTAGTGTGTGTGTGTGTGTGTGTGTGTGTGTGTGTGTGTGTGTGTGTTGAGAATTGAACATGGAGCTGGGCGTTGGCGCATGCCTTTAATCCCAGCATCTGGGAGGCAGAAGCAGGCAGATCTCTGTGAGTTTGAGACAGCCTGGTCTATGAGAGAATTGAACCTGGAACCTTGTACACAAGTGGCAAGCACCCTACCACTAAACTACACTCCAGTCCCTGTATTTTTGTTATATGCGTGTAATAAGAGCACTTCATACAAGACCTAGCCTGTCAATAGCTTTGAAGTGCACAATACCATATTGTTAGCCATACGTGTGTTATTGCACAGTGCTTACACCTGGCAAGCTTCATTCCCCTCCCACCTAGGGATGGTGTTCCCAATGTGCTCTCTGCTTCTGTGAGCTGACTCTAACAGATAATTTGCCCATACTGTTGCTAGCAATCTTGATAGCCCAGGACAAAGGGCAGAGTCTTGGCTGGTGGCCTGGACCTTTCTGAACCAGTCCTACAACCTGGTGGCTGGAGTCCAGATGCTTCAGGTGGAATGTGCAGAGAATGAGCCTACTTTTTGTCAACCGACTTCTTCCTTCCTAGTGGCAAATTCCACAGTTGCTAAGGGCACCTTGGGACTTGAGTTTCTACCATGGGAACAGATGTCTGTGTTGTATAGAATGCTTGCTAGGATACCCAGCCCAGGGAATGCCCAGAGGGTGACAAGCAGCAGCTGCTGCCACCTCTGCCAGTCTCTGCTTGCTGTACAAACCTCACCACTCAGTTTCCCATTTCAGCACAGACCTCCCATCACACAGACTCCTCACCTGCCTGCTATCCCTCCCCTCACTCCACTGACATAGCTGGTCACCAAGAGAGACATTTGGACAGGCACAGCTATGGCAACAGAGGAGAACCCAGATGATTCTGCTGTCATTTACCAGCAGGCTGAACCACATCCACACTGGTAGTCTATCAATGACCCGTGGGAAGCAATCCATTTGGTTAACTCACCCTCATCTTTTGAAGCTGGGAACCATACATGAAGCTCCTGTTTCCTCGTCAGCCTGGGGGTGGAGAAGTCACCTCCACCCAACACTGGCATGGTTACACCTCCGCAAGCTCATCTCACTAACTGAAGAGTGTCTGGACTTGAAGGCACCCATCACATTAGTATAATTCTTGCTTTTGCTGACCATCATATAGCTGGACCGGAGACTCTAGGGCCACCTACATGTCTTGACACGGAGACAAGAAATGTGAGAAGAATACAAGAAGACTGGGAACATTTGCAGAAACACGTCATCACCTTTGTAAATTTGTTCGGGACCCAGAACCCCTCCACAAAACACCGCTGATAGATGGCCACCCAAGGAACTTCTAGGAGGATCCTGAAAACATACTTAAGACAGCATCCCTAGATTCATCCTGAGAATGCTTGTTTATTTGCAAGCTCCTTTCTGAGAGGTTCGTGCCTCTATGACCTGGGCAGTGAAGGCACCAGAACAAACATAGAGATCAAGTGCTAGGGTGCAGGTGAGATCAGTTGAACCTGCTCTCCAGGGATGACCCAAGACTCCATAGTATTGGGACACTCTCTGGGTGACACACAGTGCCTATGCACCTGGGTCCTCACATCAGGCTCACAACCCAGTGCTGACATTGTTCCTTCACACTGAACATTTGAAGGGGTGATGCATCGTGCATTTCAAGCCCTGCCTGAGATCACCTGATGACAGGTTTCAAGGAGCAGATGTGAACCGGCCATTTGGCTCCAGAGACCATACTCTATGCCAGCAGGTTCATTTCCTCCTGAGACATGGGAAACATGAGTTTGTGGCCAAGGCCCAGACTGTCAAGCAGCCTTGGGGACCCTCTTCCTAGAAACCAAGTGGACAGCCTTCCCAGGCAAAAGCTTACAGAAACAGTTCCCTGGACAGTGAAGGCTTTCCCACTCCTCCATGGACCGCCTGAGGGTAAAAATTGCTATCTTTCTTCCCATACCCATCCAGACTGAGCAGAGCGCTTGGCTGTACCTGAGATGAAGGGAAGGGAATGTATACTGGCACCTTCTGTCTGTGGCAGAGGTTCTGTTGTTGGGTTACATGACTGACATGTGTGCATGGGGTAGGAGGCTGATCCCACTCTGAAGTAAGTTGCTGCTGTGTTAAATGGGGAAAGAGAGGCAGCAGGAAGGAATGGGGTCTAGCCCAAGTTCCTCTCCTGACTCCAGCCCTGGGACCCTGTGCAAGTCTTTCACTTCCCTCGGGCCTTGGCCACCTTTCTGTAAAATCAAGAGAGTTGGATTTTATTTGAGGCCATCTCAGTTCAGCCAAGAGACATGTTTTGTTTGGAACTCATGATGCTTTTTTTTTTTTACATTAATTGCCAACATATAAAAATTGGAACAGTTTGCATACAAATGTATTTGAGTTTTTGGAAGCTGGCTAAGAGCTGTTGTTGCCATGCTGTTCCAGGAGCTGGGGCTGAGAGGCAGATGGTCTCAGAAGGGAGTGGGGTCCCCAAGTTGTGTTTCCCACTCATCCAAGATGACCTCCAAATCTTCCAGAACTTTAAATCTTAAGACCTGTGAGGTAGATTCAGGCTCAGGATCAAAGTAAACACAGTAAATGGTGATGTTCTCTGTTAGCTATTTGCCTACGTTTTATCTTTAACCTTGACACATACAATTACAGCCTTTGGCATACTCTCCATGCAGTTTTATATTCTGGCTCACTTAGGCAGAGACAAAAATCCATAAAAGACAATGAAGATGTTGCTTTATCAAGGGGAGAGAGGGTGAGTTCTAGGATAATTTGTTCTCTGAAGTCTGACCCAAATGACACAAGAACTACCTGTTCATCCAAACAAAATTATCTTAGATAAATTCCAGAAAAATAAAATGCTAAAATGCATTGGTGGTTTTTGTTCAACGAAGTTCCTTTCTTCTTCTTCTTCTCCTCCTCCTCCTCCTCCTCCTTCTCCTTCTTCTGGATTTGTAGTTTCCCTGGATCTGGGTTATTGATTTAGACACTTTTCAGTGGCATAAGGAGAGTGTTGTTGGCCCTCAGGACTTTTCAAATAGGACAATCATAAACATTCATCTGTGTGCAGATGAAAAGGATTTTAATGTCATCTCCTGTTTTTTAGGCATTAGTTGTACTTTTGTTGAGCTAGAAACAAAACAGACATTCTGTTTATAAAAACATCAAATAGAATAGGGAGGTAAGGACTGAGAAATATTGTCATTCCCCTTTCATTTTAAAAATTTAGACTTTTAATTTTGGGAGGATGGAGGGGTTGGTGTGTGGTACATGCAAGTGTGTGTACATGTGTGTGTACATGCATGCATGTGTCTGCAGAGGACAGAGGAAGGCATGGTATCCCCTTCTGATGTTCTCTGCTGTATTCTCTATGACAGGTCCCCTCATTGGGTCTGAAGGTCCCCATTTCTGCAAGGCTGTCTGGCCAGTGCCCCCTTAGGATCTGCTAGCTTTCCAATGCTAGTGTTTACAGACACAGGGGGCTATGCTCTGGGGTTCAAATCCTGGCTCTTGTGCTTACGAAGCAAGTGTTGTTTCTCACTGGACCACTTCCCCAGACCTGCGTTCTCCTGTTCACTGTGGTGAAAGAGATGTAACACAAAGTGTGCTGTCCTGATCGTTTTGAGCACACAGTGGAGTGATGCACATTGAAGATTCAGTCCCCATCGTTTCTCATCTTGACCCCAATATTAGCCAGAGCTGCAGTCTCCTGTATGCATTCTGGACTTTATAAGCATTCTATTTACTAACTATTATTACAGCTATAGTTTCCCTATGCTCCAAAGCTTCCACGTCAGCATAGACCAGGGTTCTCAATCAGTGTGTCACAGCCTCTTTGGGAGCTGTTTGAGTTGGGGCTTCTATTGCTAGACACCGTGACCAAGAAGGAGTTGAGGAGAAAAGGATTTATTTAGCTTACACTTCAACATTTCTGTCCATCACTGAAGGAAGTCAGGGACAAGAATTCAAACAGGGCAGGAACCTGGAGGGAGGAGCTGATGAGAGGTCATGGGGGGAGGGGTGCTTACTGGCTTGCTCCCCGTGGCTTGCTCAGCCTGCTTTCTTATAGAACCCAGGACCAGCAGCCCAGGGATGGCGCCACCCACCGTGGGCTGGGCCCTCCCCCATCGATCAGTAATTAAGAAAATGCCTTACAGCTGCATCTTGTGGAGGCATTTCCTCAACCAAGTGTCCTTCCTCTCTAATGACTCTAATTTGTGTCAAGTTGACATACAAAACTAGAGCCAGTACAGGGGTCACCTAAGACCATCAGAAAACAGAGATATTTTACATTATGACTCATAAAAGTAGCGAAATTACAGCTATGAAGTAGCAACAAAAATAACTTAGTGATTGGGGGTCACCACAAATGAGAGACTGTTTCTAAGTGTCACAGCATTAGGAAGGTTGAGGACTACTGCTGTTCATTGATTTTGCTAATTCTTTTTTTTTTTTTTTTTTTTTTTTTTTTTCTGCTTTCACCTGCAAATCATAATTTGTTTAACCAGGTCTCAATTCCTGGATACTGAGCAGTTTTAAGACATTGATATTATGAAAAAGCAAAGATCCATTTTTGATAGACACATCATTTGGGACATACATCTTGGCCTGTGAATAAAGATACCATTTGGGTCCTTTTTCAGCACCCCAGAGCCCGAAACATTCATTGATCGTAACTTTCTATCTGATGGTGGCTATAGCTCCAACAGGAGTTCTCAGACGGAGTAGAAATTATCACAAAGTGGAGACAGAGAGAACAAAATGGATGGTAACTCTCAAGTCAGAAGACCTAAGGCCAAGGTCAGATGTTGCCAGACTCGCCTTTGTGCAATGTACTTATATAGCATTACGCACCACCAAATGTCCATCCCCACCTACAAAGCCAGTAGACATGGCTGCCTCTGGGACACGCAGGAAGAGTTACCAAACAAACAGCCTGTACCACGTACGTGCTGAGCCCTGCACACACTACATGTGAGCTGTTATTCAAGTCTCTTCTCGGAACCATAAAACTTGAGGTGGAGATTTGAGTGGAAGAACATTCCAGATACTTTCAACTACAGCCCACAGCATCTTATCCCATAATTCTGTTGGCAAAGCATTTGCAGACCAGACAGCCTGTTGCCACTTGGAGCTACCCTAGAAAGACAGTTTGTACCCAGCCACTGGCTTCTTGTCCTCCTACACTTCTCTGGGAAATCTCAGGCTCTCTTTCTTTCTCTTTATGATATGGGTGTTCTAATTTTCCTCAATCTTCCTCTTGGACAAAGGAAGCGAGAGCCAAGGATGCGTTTCTGAATGTTATTTACCATTAATACCCTAAATCTTTGAAAAGCTCTCTTGTACTTTACCCAGTAATCTTGAGTTTGCTTTGTCAGGTAATCTGAAACTTTTTTTTTTAAATAAATGAGAACACAGCCAAAAAGATCATCCCATACAATTCTTCCTTCTCTCTTTTCTTTGCGGAGGGGATGGGCATGCAATTTTGTAAAAAAAAAAAAAAACAAAAAAACAAAAACAAAAACACTTGTCTCCCTGGCGGATAACCTGTCTGTATTCTCAGAATCTTGCTTTGTATTAAAGAGCCCAAACTGATCTTTCCTGTCCCAGATTGGCTTGTCCCTGGTTCTTTTTGACTTACAGAGGTCTCTTCCCCCCATTTTATCTTCATTGTTCTGTTCATCAATCTTTTTACAGTGACAAAAGATGACTTTTATCAAGCAATGGGGGCTGGACAGGGAGACATTGTTGGCAGGAGATAGGACTTCGTCATGCAGCTTGGTCTGGGGCAGGAGGGGGGGAAGCTAAGCAGTGCCTGGCTGTTGCAAGTCCTCAACCTGGAGGCCCCTTCGTGCCTGCCATAGCCTTGTGACCACGAGGGGGTGCAGTCACCAAGGTTAGAGGGGCAGTAAGGGCTCTTGTATGTTCCTGAGCCGCAACTTGAGTTGCTGTGAGCAGTTGGAGATCATCAAATGTTAGAAATCATGCAGAGATGCTAGGAAGAGAAAGGAAGAGAAAGAAAGTAGGAAGAAAGCACCAGCAACTCTGAAGAAATAAGAGTAAGAGGGCCAAGCGGTGGTGGTGCATGCTTTAATCCCAGCACTCAGGAGGCAGAGGTGGGAGGATCCTCAGTTCAAGGCCAGCCTGCTCTACAGAGCAAGTTCCAGGACAGCCAGGGCTACACAGATAAATCTTGGAGAGAGGGGGGGGGGGGATAAGTTTGAGGGAGGGGGTTCTTTCATTCTTTCAGGGGAGGGGTGTATATGGGAGCCCCCTTTATACAGTGACACTTAAACTTATTTCAGCTGAGACCTTCAGGAGTGGAGGGAGGCAGCCACATTAGCTAGAGAAGGGGAAATGCTGAGTACAACGGGCCTGTGTTGATGCATGGCTGTGTTGATGCATGGTAAAAAGCAGCATCAAGGCCCACACAGCAGAGTAGTAGAGAAGGAGGGACAGAGCAAGCGGCCGAGGTGACAGGCCAGACCGGGTTGCGATGCAGAGACCATCCACAAGCTGAGGACTTTGGGTGTTCAGAGAGAAGTGAAGGCTGTTGCAGAGCTTAGAACATATAGCTTGTGTGGATTCTATTTGTGAATAGACTTGGAGGGGCAACGTGCTAAAGGCATGTCCAGGTCGGAGGACGGAGGAAGACATCCAAAGCCTGTGCTTCTGCAGACAAATGAATTCTGAAAGTGAGGCAGGACTCTTGCTGGGTTCCGCTGGGCTCCCTGAGACAGCTCTTGAATATGGGCCAGTGTCTGTCATAAAATGCTCTTAGAACAAATTCACTGATTCCACCGTGCTGGCACACGTCTGTAATTCCAGGGCTCAGGGGGCTGACCAGAGGAGATCTCAAGTTTAATTGGGCTACTTCACAAAACAAGGCAAAATAACAAAAAACAAGAAACAAAACTAAGATTTTATGGAATCAATCAACAGATAGTTGCCATAGCCATGCTGCTCTTGGGATTTCCGTGGACAGCAGGGGACCCCAAATATCCATGTCCTCTTCTGTACGGTTAGTAATGGCCATGCAGCTTTGTTGGCTAGTGAGAAGTTTGCAGAAGTGAGTGAGAAGGTGATGGAGGCCTGAGGGGTTGCAGGCTTCCGTTATCTTAGTAAGATACTCTTAAACACAAAGCAACAAGTAGACTAGGGTCCCCTGACCTAGCAAAGATTTTATTTACTTATTGAGTGTGTGTGTGTGGTGTGGTGTGTGTGTGGTGTGATATGTGTGTGTGTGTGTGTGTGTGTGTGGTGTATGTGGTGTATGTGTGTGGTGTGGTGTGTGATATGTGCGTGTGTGTGGTGTGGTATGTGTGTGCATGTGTGGTGTATGTGGTGTGTGTGTGTGGTGTGTGTTTGTAGTGTATGTGGTGTGTGTGTATGTGGTATGTGTATGTGTGGTGTGTGTGTGGTGTGTCTTCTAGGCCCCTGGGATCAAACTCAGGTTGTCAGGATGGGTGAAACCCTTCCTTTACCCAATGAGCCATCTCAGCACCCTGAATAAACATTTTCATGGCAGCAAGAATCACTCCCCTAGTCAGGCAGTGGTGGTGCACACCTTCAATCCCAGGACTCGGGAGGCAGAGGCAGGTGGATCTCTTTGAGTTCAAGGCCAGCCTAGCCTACAGATTGAGTTGAGTTCCAAGACTATACAGAGAGAGAGAGAGAGAGAGAGAGAGAGAGAGAGAGAGAGAGAGAGAGAGAGAGAGAGAGAGACTCCCCTTAACAGGTCATATTTTTCTTGTTTTTTTCACAAGGACAGTGCATATCACAGTGCTGGCCCATTTTAGGTAAGGATATCTGGAAACCAACCATTCCTCTCAGTTAGGGTTGACACCTGGAGGGTGAGGAAGCTGATATTATATATTTATATGTTCCCATAACAATGGTATATAATAGCAGAACAGCCCATTCTAGAATCCAGAAAGTCAGTGTGGTTGAACTCAGGTCTCTTGATGTTAATGGAGGCAATAGTCAAATGGGAATAAATTGAGTTGGACCTTCTCCCATGTTTCTCCCTATAAATGGAGGCAAAAATGTGAAATCTTCATTCAGCGGGGAAAGGAGTTGACAGCTGTTTGAAGAGCTAAGCCTTGGCTGAGCTCCGCTATGATGTTCCTGGATCTGTTTGTCCATCCTCTCTTCATCCTGCCTACTCAACTGACTTCTTGCTGGTGAGAAACTGCTCTGTGGGCTCGAGACATAAAGGAGGGGAGAGATGGGAGGATAAAGAGGACCATGCCTTGTCTTCCACACTCAGCCAGCACACCCCATTATATCTTGATGAACAGAACATCGAGAAAGCCTCAATAAAAGGATGCGGTGTTAGCAGGATGGTCGCCCTGCTGGGGCTCAGCTCAGCTCTGGGGAGTGCTGTGAGCCCCTTACTCAGCTCTGCATCTTCATTTGCAATACTCTGGCGGCTGAAATAATGCAAGTAGCTGCTATGTTTGAAAATCTATGTACCAATCTTGATGAGCCCTCAAGGAAGGCCTCACCCTCCCGAGGGAGTGGATGGGGGATGGGATGGGAGGGGTCAGTGGTGGGGCATGGGAGAATGGGAGGGAGAGGGAACTGGGACTGGTATGTAAAATAAATTATACAATTACATATATATTTTTTTAATTTTTTTTAAGAAAAGAAAATCTATGTGCCAAAGCCACTCACTCCCTCAGTTCCTAAGGGATCAGTGATCACTGGAGTTGATTGACCCAGGAGGCCATGCTGATTGACCCCAAGTGTGTTCCTAAGGCCCAGAAGATAGATGTAGGTTTCCTTCCTCACCCGAGAGGGTTCTGTCCTACTCACAGGGGTCTGTGGCCTGAAGGCTGGCAGATCATGTTCTTCTTGCTTCTCCCAGTCTCCTCCAGACTCTGCCTTTCTTCTTTCTTCCCATCATTCTCTTAGTCTGACTCTCAGCTCATTATTAACCAACGAGAGTGATATTTACCATGTATAACCCACCGCACATCGTGGTTCGCTAAGCAGGCAACTAAGGATCATAAGAGACAAGAACTTCCTCCCAAGTCCCTCAGACCACAGTCAGGTGACTAAGACTCCCCAGTCCCCCTGGTAACTCTGGTTTGTGGCTGCTGGTTCTCACATTGCTCTTTGGCTGTGATTGGGGTGGGGTGCAAAGCTTTGGCAGGGGAAGCTGTGGGGGGAAGACTGGCTGTCCCTTCTCACAGGCTTCCTCTTGCCTAACTTCCCACCAGCTGCAGAGTGCCTGTCTTCTCCACGTGTATCCTGCCCTTCCATGACGCCCTTGGTGAAAATTAACTTCCTTTGCCCAATAAAATTGATGAGGCGTAGTGTGCCTCAGAAGCAAACCTAGCAATCACCCACACTCCCAGGACTCTGCCCGGGTCCTACTGCCTACTGAGAGATGCGCTCACATCCTGTGCTCTGCCACAACCTTGTCATGATCTGCAGTAAATATTCTGTGTTGTTGGCGTCCACTTTCTGTTTGATACTGTGATAAGAACAGCTGGGACCATTGAAGCTTCTTCATTACAGAACTATCCCCGTAGGGAATCAAGAGCTGTGTCCCACGCTGGTGACATTTGCAGGAGATGCTACACCTGGAGGTGGGCAGAAGAACCAGGAGTTCAAGGTCACCTTCAGTTGTAGACCCCTTTTTAAACAAAACAAACCCATGTCCATCTGTGATGGTCAGCTTCATGTATTATTGCATGTAAGGAAACAGTTTCAAACGATTCAGTAACTTGTCCAGGTGTAGCAGAGATGTGTTCTGTCAACGTAGCTCAAGCCCCTCGACAGTACTCCTAGGAATCCAAAAGCCTCAGAAGCAGAGTCGAGGCTTCAGTGGTTAGCAGCCTTCAGGTCTGTGCAGCGTGGAGTCAGGTCTGTGCACCCAGGCCCCAGGATCACACAGAGCAATTCTTTGACTGTTCTGCTCCTGGTGACCCCAAGTGGAACATCACTACCCACAACAGTTTCAGTCACACTTTGACAGCTGTTAGCTGAATGTCAAGGTGGGCAAGCAACGTGGTGGCCCTCATTGGTCACCCTACACACTGTGACAACTGTGTGTCCCATTTTAGGTGACGTCGCAGTGTCTGGGAATGGGTGGGAAATGGGGCTGGCACTTAGAATGAAGAATTCAGATGTCACGCTGTGCTGGCCCTGGAAGCCCACGGGAAGTCTGACCCCTATGCTCTCACGTGTGGAATAGACCTAACCAGCTAGCATCTCTCCATTTTAGATGTCAGGACTGCTTGGACTACACACCAGACATGACTGAAGGTAGACAACTGAGTGGGGGCAGGGCCAGCAGTCCATCTCAGTGTGTTAAAATGGAGGAAGGAATTTCCCCAAGTTTTCTTTTTCCTCTTCAAACTGGAACTCTTACGCTTTTCTTTGATGACCTTATCAACGCCTACCACTAGTTAGAAAGGTCGTCAAGATAAAAACTGTTTGCCCGTAGCTTCCAGAGGGCTCCTCTGGGAATCTGCATTGTGGAAACCCAGCCTTACCGGGAGACCCACCCATTTTCCTGCAACTCTAGGACTCTATCTTTTGAGAGACATCTGTGCAATTGGAAAATTCTGCCAATGACTGTTTATCACACCTTCTTCGTTTGCTTTCCAAGAACCAGATAGTGTGAGGGCACCTTCATTGCTGAGTTAGTCTGGTTTTCTGAGAATCTCTCTGAGTGAGTAATGACCTGAGCCATGGACCAAAGTTATAAAATCTTCTGAAAAAGAGGAAAGAAAGAGACTTAAAGGTGGGAAAGAGGACTCCATCCTCTGAGTTTGATGGAGGTTAATGTGATTGAATAATGCAAAGCAAACCAGAAAAGCTAAGCCTGCTGGCTCGTGCCTCTAATCCCAGCACTTGGAAAGGTAGAGGCAGGAAGATCAAGAAGTTCAAGACCAGTCTAAAAAAATGTAGTAACAAAAAAATCCCCTCAAGCAAATAACACCCCCACCCCCGAAAAAGAAAACAGAAAAGGAAAACTACAAAGAAACTCTTTGTCAAATCTTCCCTTGGAGGCAGATGTTGATGAAGAAACTCATCATCCCTAAAACAAGGGGAAAGGCCCCTGCCCTGGAAGTGCTTCAAACCCCATCTCTGGTGTCCTAGGGAGCACTGTGTCTCCAACCTGAGTGCTCAGATTCGAGGCAAGAGTGTCTGACCCAGAGCCCCGTGTTTTCTGACACGGCTGGGGACCGCTAATTCATCTGTAGACTGAAGCAGTCACTTGTCTCACAGATGTTATAGGACCAGTGCTTACATGGATGGGGTGGGTGATGAGGGACCAAATGCAAGGCTTACTAGATTGCCAGTGGCTTTCAGTGTCCCAAGCCTGGAAGTATAACCACTTACATTTCAAGAGTGGCTTTCATTTAAAAGAGCTCTGTCAAAGCTCCAGTCAGACTGCCTCAGAAGGAAGGAGCTGTGCTGGACACACACACACACACACATGCACGCACGCACGCACGCACACACACGCACGCACACACGCACGCACGCACGTGCACACACACACACGCACGCACGCACGCACGCACACGCAAGCCTCAGCAAGCCAGTTTTGCTGCTCTGTCCCCACATTCCTGTCCCAGTTGTCAGCAGTGAAGGACATGCCCAGCTGCCTCTGGAGAGAGGTGGTGGAGGCTCCTGGCCCTGCCTGTGTTTGTGCCTCAACCTTTGAAAGTGTGTCCTGTGTAACAACCGCAACAACGGGCAATTTCAATCTCTCAGCTCATCGCATAGTTGTGCTTTATTTCGTTGCTCTTCCCTTTCTTGTTGGCATGTTTGCATTTTACCCAGAGTGTGTGAGTTCGCCAAGAATCTCCAACAGATCACCTGTAACCCAACTTGGTTTTGATCTTCTGCCCTTTGTCTGTGGGTGACATATATGTGTCTGTGGGTGATACACGTGTGTCTGTGGGTACTATACATGTATCTGTGGGTGACATATATGTTCAGTGGGTAATATTGTCGGTGAATGATATATATGTGTGTGTCAGTGATAGATGTGTCTGTGGGCCATAAAAATGGACATCAGGCCCCAGAACTCAAGGGAAGTCCCTTTCAGAGCAAAATTTTAGGATAACTCAGCCCAGAAATAAAAGACCCAAACACCCAGGCTAATATGAAATATAGTAAGGGCAGAATCGTGGACCAGTGTCACTTTGGGTGTGGAAAAGCTTGGATCTATATTTTGGATTTGCTGTTCTATTTTCTTAAGCAAACTCTAACAGTTGTTATCTGTCAAACACAGAGGACTTTCCATTTTCATAGCCTCAGGCTTCCACATGATCTCATGCTCAGTCCAGCTCTATTCTAGAATTCATGAAAACACCCATTGCTTCTGGCGGCAGACGCCTCGTGCTGGCACACGCTCTTCCTCTCAGACTTGAGGCTTTTCCATTTCCAAGCTTCATCCTGATGCCCAAGGTTCTGCTGTTTTCAGCCAGACCTCCTGGATTGCTGGGTCAAGTACTTTGCTCTCCTTTATGGTGAGCTTCTATTTATAACCAACAGATGATCAGAAGCCAGAGTCGAGGCCAGTTGTTGTTTGGTCAGGCCCAACTGTTGGATACTGATTGGTAACTGGCAAGGTGTGGCAGCTGCCATCTGGCATGCCCGGGTCCTGATAGCACTGCCTGCATTTGCTTCGCTCAGGCAAGAGAAGTCATTTCAGCCTCCTCTGCAGAAACAGACTGTGTTGGGCACCTAGCAGTCCAGCTGATTCCTATCCAGGTGGCACTGGACAGGACATAAAGTCCATGCTGCTACAGGGTCTGTGCAGACACACATGGCCTCCCTCCCCTGACTAGGATTCGGTCATAGACCTGTGTGCATCTCCATCCCCTTCTGAAGTAAGCGCTGGGTACTTCTGCAGACCCTAGTGAGAAAACCAATTTAGAAAGGATGGGTGTTGTCATAACTCTCCAGGCTCTTGGAGAGAGAGAGAGATCTGCAGTAAATGTGTCTACAAATTAGCACAGCATCACGAGTCAGGACCACCCAGAAATTAAGTCAGCACTAGAAACGAAGCCCGGAGTAAGTCAAATATGCATTTCAAGAGGAGACCTGTGTTGCTGTCCTTATGCCCTTGAGTAACCTGAATGTGTAGCATTAAAGGCTACTTGGGAAAATGTTCACTTTGGTACTTGAAATTTTGCTGGCCCTATGCTCAAAAACTCTTGGCAAGATTAGTGCCAATCTTTCTTTGTGACTGCAAACTGCTTTCACAGTAATCAGCAGGCATTGTGTGGATGGTGGATGCTGCTCTGAGCTAAGTGCCAGCCAAGCTCAGCACCTTCACATTTCCTGGCAGAGGCTGGACTGCTATTCCGTCTTTAGGGAGTCATGACCTCAGAGGTGAAGGATCCAGTCAGGGGTCCTTTCTCACAGGGAATACAGCACCTCTCCTGGAGACCGATATTTTATACTGAGACAAAAACGGACAAGATACTGTTAGTCATGCCTCTCAATGCCGTGAAGACATTTGTCAGAAGCAACCTAAAGAAAGAGTTTATTTTGTCTCTCCGTTTAAGGGATTCAGTCCATTGTGGTGCACAGGTATGGTGGTATCTGGCTGATTTTTCTGTCCCACCTGCCAGCTCCCAAATATCCACATGGGGACTTCTTATAAATTACTAAGTCAGTAGTTACTAACTAGCTCTTAAAACTTGGATTAACCCATTTTTGTTAGCTTACTTCTGCCTTGTGATTTTTATCACTGTATCTCTGTACTGCCCACGCTTCATCCTCTCCATCTGGCTGGCGACTCTCCGAATCTCCACTCTTCCTCGCCTGCCCCCCAAATCCTGCCTAACTATTGGCCATTCAGCTTTCTAATAGACCAATCCAAGTGATCAATCTTCCCCGGGTACAAAAAGATTATTCCACAGCAGTGGGAGAAGCCTGTAGCTGGGTCTCCTTGCTGCCTTACAGGAACAGGAAGCCGTGAAAGAGCGTGATGCCACAATGGCTGACTCGTTTTTCATCTTTTATTCCATCTAGGGCTCCAGATCATAGATGGAGAGGTCCACATGCAGGGTGGGTCTTCCCTCCTCAGTTGATCCTGTCTGGGAACACGCTTCCAGGTCCAGAGGTGTGTCTCTTAGGTGATTCCATACCCAGTCCCTTTGAAGACAATGAAGACAGGTGCCTTGCTCATCACAGGTGTGTTTGAAACTCTTGGGATATAAGCTTTGCTATAGTCTCAAGTTAGCAGCCGTCTTTCTAAGGGCATTTGTGTGCTCTACATGCAGCGTGAGGTCCATGAGACCTGCCATTGAATCCAGGCTCTGCCAGTTGCCCTGTGGCTGGATCGCTGTGGGGAGAGTTGGGTCCTGCCTTTCAGGCCTTTGCCTGGTATGGGCAAAGCTTACGAGCAGACATGTTGAGCTATGGTTGTATCCCATGCCTGAGCACTCCTATAGTGTACCTTTCTCCCTTCATCCAGGACAGAATCTGAATTTAAGTGCCACTGAGCTAAATATTTATTATTTATGGAATTACATTTAAAGACATCACTAATAGAATGCCAAATAGTGTTATAGTGGCCCTTCTAGCCATGTGTAGGAATTAGTTTTTCTATTTCTTTTTTAAAAACTTATTTTGCCTGTGTGAAGGTGTTGGATCCTCTGAAACTAGATTTACAGATAGTATGAGCTGCCATGTGGATGCTGGAAATTGAACCTAGGTTCTATGGAAGGGTGACCTTAACCACTGAGCCATCTCTCCAGCCCTGGAAGTAGATCTATTCCACAATTCCACAGGCAGGAGAAACATTTATTTGCATGGACTCTTCCACAGTCATCCCTAGTCATATAGACAATTCACTTACTGTAGGGATTTGAGTGCATAATGTTTAGTGAGAAATTTACCAAAGTGTTAAGGGTGCTTTCTGTGCACTGTGGCATCATGGGTAATGAATGCTTTTCTGTATTTTCTCAGCTTTCTGCATATAGCATATTGACATGTTACATTTTTAAAAAAGCACTTTCTGAAAAGTCTTTTTAAAATAAAATAAAAAAGGCATTTGTTGTTCTAATTCTTTTCATAGATGGACAGTTTCCTCTTTATGCCTCTTCAGACCTGACAGCTCCATCAACTGGGCAGGAAAGGGAAAAAGCAAAGCCCAGTGGTCACAGAGAAATAAGAGGTGGGACTCCCTCTCCTTGGCAGCCACAGAACCACATGATGCCTGTGGCAGTGTCTGTGGTCACACAGTTACAAAAGAAATAATATCCCAATGGAGCTGGCAAAGCTGGAGGCGTTACCCAACCTAGTGTCGGTGCAACTCACCAGGAGAGGCTACCCCCAGGGCGCTGTTCTGGTAAGAGACTACACGCTGGCCAGTGGCCCTACTGTGTGCAGATCCTGAGGACTAGCCCGGCTGGCGTCTTGATGGTGAGGGTTGAGTCTTCAGCCCAGGCAGCCAGGGGAAGGTGGTAGGAACCCTCTGTAGGAACTGATACCAGGCCCAAGACTGGGCCCTACAGGAAGCTCCCAACTATTGCTGAAGTGGCTGTCCAAGCAGCAGAACCTGCTCAAGTTTTCTGGGACTTTCCTTCGTGGTTCTGTCATGAGGTGGCTAAAAGCAGGAGTACCCCAGTCCTCGGACTTGAAGACCCATGTCAATGTGTCTGGAGAAGTTATTCTCCCATGTGGGTGCAGGGGCGGCAGCAGGGTGGGGCTCAGGAGAAATAGGCGGGGGAGGTGCCAGGGAACTGTATTCTATAGACTGCTTCCTCCTTTCTCTATTGCAGCTACACCGAGGGCTCTGCTAGCCTACAGGAGTCTCTCCCACGGGCACCCGGGAGGATGTACACAACCAGCAAACCTATTTCAGTGTTTGGAGTGCTGCACATAGAGCTACAGGCCCAGAACTGAGGTTGTTCCCTGCGAAGGAGTGTCAAGGACAGGCCTGTGCTGAGTTCTGTCTCCCTGCAGAGCTTCTGACTGCGTACACCTACCAGGCACCCAGAAAGACCCAGCCAACACACAAGCCTGGCTCAGTAGGCCTAGGTGAGCCTGAGAATCTGTGCTCCTTCAAGTTCCCTGGGGTGTTGACCTGAGGCTCACCTAGCAAGTAGTGGGGTCAGTTCTAAGCAGTCTAAGAGGAAGGAAACGAGTAGAAGCTGGGTAGGAAAGTTGGAGAGAGCAGGCAGGGTTGGTTACCTTCACTGCTTTTCCTTTCCTCTTCTGAATGTCTTTCTGTTCAGCCCAGGCTAGCTTCAGCGTCCTGGGGGCTACAGCCTTGCTGTGACACACACCTTGCCCCTTGTTTCTCTTAAGGGTATAGTGGCTGACCTCGATCCCCAAGCCTTAGCCTCTTACTCACCTGAGGTGTACTTCATGACTTTTATTTCTTTAGTCAAGTTTCCTATCATGTAGAAGACAAGGTTACCAGGGCAAACTGAGCACATGTCCGGTCCCAAAGAAACTCAGGACAAATGGCTCACTGAGGTGCCTGTTGTCCCCAAGTGTCCACTTGGCCTGCAGGCTCACTCGGTCCCCATGGCTCCTCTCAGCTCTTAGCACCCTGCCCCCACTTCAAACTTCTGCAGCCCACGAGCTTGGCTTCCCTTTCCCGAGCTTCAGGTTCCTGTTTAACCCTGACTTTTCAGGTACACATTCTTGGTTCTCTACGTTTGCGCTCTGGCTCTGGAATCTCTTGGTCTGCTTGCCCCAGCCCGCGCCATTCTCTTCCTCTCTTGCTCTCCGCCCCCTTCTCCTCTCATGGCCTGGTTCAGTCTTGAACCTTCCGGATGCCGGATGCCGGATGCCTCTGGCTGTTCTCTCCCTCATGTCTGCAATAAAAGAAAACCTTGTCCCCAACCCCGCTTTGGAGCAATCATGTCCTCATTTTCATTCAGCATAGAGATCAAATTTAGAAATTTCTAAATTATCTAATTAGAAAACTGTTATGAGTAGTTTTTCCCTGCCACTGTGCCAGCCCCAAATAACACACAGAAACTCTGTGTTAGATATAAAGCTGTTGGCCACTTACTATCATTTCTTATCGGCTAGCTCTGTCTTAAATATTAACCCATTTCTATTAATCTAAGTATTTTCATGTGGTCTCATCTTACTGGAGAGAGGGGCCGGCATTCTGCTCGCTCCTCCTAGTCTCCTAGTCCCGCCTATCTTGCTTTTCTATTGGCTAACAGTGCTTTATTCATTAACCAATAAGAGAAACATTTTTACAGAATGACATCTCCCGTCAGAAAACTATTTTAATGAGGTAATTTTAACTGAAAGCTCAGGAGGCTGTAGCTAAAACACTGGGTGGAAAATATGGTTTCTTAGATGCCTAGTAATTATAATACATGAATAGCTTTTGTTAGGGAAAAGAAGTATTGCTTTTCATTTTAGTTCATGATTCATTCAAAGCAGGATAAAGTGTGACATTTATGACTTTATTTCTTTTGAGTCAACTGTTTATCTTTGTATAAAGTATGTTAACATTTAGTGTGTGTTTTATGTGTATGGGTATTTTGCTTGCATGTATATCTATGCACCATGTGCACAAAGGTGCCAGCAGAGGCCTGGAGAGGGGTCAGATCCCCTAGAATTGGAGTTACAGATGGTTGTGAGCCACCATGTGGGTGCTGGGATGTGAACTCTGGTCCTCTGGAAGAACAAACAACCAGTGCTCTTAACCACTGAGCCATCTCTCCAGCCCCTATTCTGTCTTTTTTTTTCTTAACTGAAAATAAAGAATTATTGTCCCAAATAAGCCATTATGCTATAACACTGAGACTACATGTAAACTTTAAGATGTCTTTGTAAACCTTTGAAGTAAAATCTAAAATGACAAAAAAAAATGTTTATAGTTGTTTTTTACACAGGTACAGCTAAGATATGGATCTTGAAAATCTGTTCGCTTGTTTTTAAAGAGACAGTACTGGCAAAAGAAAAATCTATAAAATCCTTTAAGTGTTTATACCCCTATGCCCCCCTCACATACAAATGAAACATGGCTAAAAGCAAAGACATAATTCATCCTCTTAGTCCTTGGAATAAACATTTAGTATCTCAGAGGGCAATTAGCCAACAGGAAAAAAATTACATCCTGACATAAGAGTAATCACCTCTTAAAATTAATTTATATCCTCAAGCAATAGGGAGTATGTTGTAGAGCCAGAACTGAGATACAAATCAAGGAGAAAACATTTTGACTAGAATTGCATGATTATGACTTAAAAGTATATAGAGAAAATTTAAATTGAAAAAACTCAGGTTAAGTGTCCCAATGAAAGATCTAGGACCATATTTCATCCATCTCTGATTTACCTCAGTGGTCACAAGGTTCACTGGTTAATTACACCCTTTTGCTCTTTGCTCTTATTTAATTGGACATGTTATCTTAGTTTGTTAGGGCAATCAGAGTTGGAACTTTTTTCTTTTTTTTTTTTTTTTTTTGAATTGTGCAAATGAACTTATTTATTTTAAACATGGTATATTTGAAGGACAAAGGCATATAGCTAAGGCACTAAAATATTTTTTTTTAAATATACTGTCATAGTTAGGATTTGTATTGCTGTGAAAGATACCCATGACCATAGCAACTCTTACAAAGGAAAACATGCAATTGGGGCTGGTTTACAGTTTCAGAGGCTTAGCCCATTATTGGCGTGAAGGGAAACCCTGCTGCACCTACACTTTCTCATACAAGTCATGGGGCCCAGCAGTTTTTGTTTTGTTTTATGCTATAGTGAAAAGGGGGATAAATATATGATAACCTCCATCAAGTTTAAAGATGCTAAAATAAGCAACAAAACAGCTTTAGAGATTAGGAACTTTTTAATTTTTTTTAGTTTAACTATGAGCCAAATGGAAGCTGAGCTAATTTAAAACTTGAGTCTACATGAACACTTACATGCCGGTTTGTCCCAAGCAAATTAGGTAAAAAAAAAAAAAACATAGCCACAGGGAGACAGACAGTGAGTGTGTGTGTATATATATATCCATACATAGGATAGACTCTTCTAAGAAAAGATTGTGAATGCTATTGTTTTTTGGATTATAACTCCTATAATCTTCACTGTGAAAAGGAAATAACACAAATATCTGTAATAAATACATTTGTTAATTTAACAAGAAACCTTATATTTAATACTATTTTGAAAAAGAAATAATACTATTTTATGTTACCCATTACTATTAAATGAAATAAAAATTTAGAGTGTGTGGTTGTGTGTGTGTGTGTGTTTATAACCTGTTTTATAAGGAAATCCTTACCAAAATCTATGACTATAACATTAGATTTTATAGCTTAATGGAGTCTTTACCTTATAACTCTAATGAATGTTGTTTTATATAAACAATTAGCATTTTGAGAATTTATAAAACCTTAGTAGGTTTTAAGATGTTTAGAGCACTCAATTTTATAAGGTAGTATGTTTTTTTCAGACTTTTAAATAGATAGTCACAATACTAAAATTTACAAATCTGCATGCAGGTTTAATTAGGCATGCAAAATAAAAACTATAAATTTAGCATACAAACAAAAGTGAATTTAATAAAAATTGAAAAGGCCACAGCTTGTCAAATTTTTTAACACAAATAATATATGAAAACATCCAAAAATATATGAAAACAATGATTATAGGCATACATAAAACAATTACATGAAATCTAGGAATGCCCACAAAGAAAGAAAAAGGTAAAGATCTGTATCTCTTTAAAATGTGAGAAAGGCTTAGTAACACAAAAAGTGAATTTTGTCCTGTAGACAAACTCTATGTAGACACATCAGTAGTGTGTGTGTGTGTGTGTGTGTGTGTGTGTGTGTGTGCGCGTGCCTTTCTGTCTATGTGTCTCTCTCTTTGTGTCTTCCTGTATCTGTCTATGCCTCTATGCCTCTCTCTTCATGTCTCTGTGAAGTTTTAGTCAGTATTTATAGCCACAATTTCCACAGTCAACATGATTGACTTTGAATCCTAGGTAATGGTTTATGACGGAGGGCATTGTTTTGGGTCATAGCCATCATGGTTCCCAATACACATAGCATTAGAACTTATCACCTATTGACCATAAGATGAATGAACGTATTAATACCTTAGACTGAGCTCAACAGAAGAGGCTTACAGCACAGGCCCTGGACACTAGAGTTGGAGAGCTTGGGTGGAAAGCCTGGCTACATGTACCTACATTATGCAGGACATCCCTTCTAATCTATTTGTGTTTCAGTTTCCTCTTCTGTCATATTGTGATGAAGAATAAGATACCGGCCTCAAAAGATTGTTGTATAATTTGTTTTATAGCATTAACCTTCAAGCCAAACAGCCCACCATCCTCATCAGAACAGCTGCCCCTGTCTGTAAGGTACCATCAAGAGCGGGCCTTTGCCCTGTTGATATTTCCCAGATGTGTCTGGGAGGGTCATTGAATGTAGACACCCTTCCCACCATTTATCTACAACTTTTTCAGAATTGCCGGTGGCCTCCTGGCCTAGAGGAGGGGCTGCAGTACAGAGGCTGAAGTGACTAGAGGAAGGAAACTCCACCTTTGTGACCACAAGGAAGCCATCATCAGTGCTGGGTGGAGACTTTCCAGTGTGGCTGCTTAGGCTCCTGCACTTTCCTGTCAGAAACCCCTCACTGGTGGTCTCTATAAGTAAGCCCAATAAACAAACAACTGACCCACAGTAAAATGTAGTCACATTTTATTGTCTGAAAGTAACTCAGACTTGCCTTTTATGGTTCCTAATGTTTGTGTTCAATTCTGTAACGTCCTCATTACATAAGTTCTGGATTTTGCCATCTTTCAGTCATGTAGTAAGAGTCCACACTCTGCTCACCTCCCTAACTAACCAGTGCCTACTAGCTGTAGCTGTGTGCTGAACAACATTCCTATCTTATGTTCCCAACTAGAATTCAAGAAATCCACTGTGGTGACTTCACAGGAGTACAGACTAAAAGTCTCCCTGGTACTTTCACAACAAGTAGGTGTTGTGTCATAAAACTAGTTCAGGCCAAGGGTATTCCCTGCCAAGCCATATCCATCCCTTCATGTGTATTTTCCTATTTTGGCTTGTAAGAAATCTTTAACAGAAATAGCATTATGGATGTTGGTGGAGAAAAGATTCAGCAAAGGTGAACACAGTAGGGTGAAAGGTCAAGGAAAGAACACCCTGCCACTGAATTGACCCCAAACCCAAGACCAGAGCCTAGAAAAGAATCCCACCAATCCCTGAGCACAAAACCCTACCAATCCCTGAGCTTGCCCCAGAGTCTGACCACAAAGTCCCACCAATCTCTAAGCTTTCCTCAAGATCAGGCCACAAAAATCCCACCAATCCCAGCCACCCTGGTAAGCCCTGTCCACAAGAAATCTTATACAAACTCTGCCCAGCCACCTGCCTGGGTTTTCCCTCCCAATAAATGTCTTGTGTGAGGTTTGTTGTCCAGTGTGACTTCGTGGTACTTCTTGTCCCCTGATTGCCAGGATCCCTTTCACTATAGAGTATTACACTTGCATTGAGAAATCCTTTCCCACAGGAGCAACGCTATAACACTTCCACTGGGGATTCCTTCCCCTTCAAAGCTGTAACACACACATGTTCAATTATAAGCCCTACCTTTACCACACAGTCCAGTCCTTACCAAATAGTGCCATGCTGACTTCAGCCCTTCACAAAAATAAGATTTATTGGATGTTCACAGAGTGGGTGAGAAAACCCTGATGAAGTGGCCCTGTGACCAGCATCAGTTTGATGAAGGATGTGATGCCCTGTGGTCAGCATCAGTTTGATGAAGGATGTGATGCCCTGTGGTCAGCATCAGTTTGATGAAGGAAGTAATGCCCTGTGGTCAGCATCAGTTTGATGAAGGATGTGATGCTTTGTGTCCAGCATCAGTTTGATGAAGGATGTGATGCTTTGTGTCCAGCATCAGTTTGATGAAGGAGGTGATGCCCTGTGGTCAGCATCAGTTTGATGAAGGATGTGATGCTTTGTGTCCAGCATCAGTTTGATGAAGGATGTGATGCCCTGTGGTCAGCATCAGTTTGATGAAGGATGTGATGCTTTGTGTCCAGCATCAGTTTGATGAAGGATGTGATGCCCTGTGGTCAGCATCAGTTTGATGAAGGAGGTGATGCTCTGTGGTCAGCATCAGTTTGATGAAGGATGTGATGCCCTGAGACCAACATCAGTTTGATGAAGGAGGTGATGCTCTGTGGTCAGCATCAGTTTGATGAAGGATGTGATGCCCTGTGACCAGCATCAGCTTGATGAAGGAGGTGATGCCCTGAGACCAGCATCAGTTTGATGAAGGAGGTGATGCCCTGTGACCAGCATCAGTTTGATGAAGGAGGTGATGCCCTGAGACCAGCATCAGTTTGATGAAGGAGGTGATGCTCTGTGACCAGCATCAGCTTGATGAAGGAGGTGATGCCCTGTGACCAGCATCAGCTTGATGAAGGAGGTGATGCCCTGAGACCAGCATCAGTTTGATGAAGGAGGTGATGCCCTGTGACCAGCATCAGCTTGATGAAGGAGGTGATGCCCTGAGACCAGCATCAGTTTGATGAAGGAGGTGATGCCCTGAGACCAGCATCAGTTTGATGAAGGAGGTGATGCTCTGTGGTCCGCATCAGTTTGATGAAGGAGGTGATGCCCTGTGACCAGCATCAGCTTGATGAAGGAAGTGATGCCCTGAGACCAGCATCAGTTTGATGAAGGAGGTGATGCCCTGAGACCAGCATCAGTTTGATGAAGGAGGTGATGCCCTGTGACCAGCATCAGTTTGATGAAGGAGGTGATGCTCTGTGGTCAGCATCAGCTTGATGAAGGAGGTGATGCTCTGTGGTCAGCATCAGTTTGATGAAGGATGTGATGCCCTGTGACCAGCATCAGCTTGATGAAGGAGGTGATGCCCTGTGACCAGCATCAGTTTGATGAAGGAGGTGATGCTCTGTGACCAGCATCAGTTTGATGAAGGAGGTGATGCTCTGTGACCAGCATCAGTTTGATGAAGGAGGTGATGCCCTGTGACCAGCATCAGTTTGATGAAGGAGGTGATGCCCTGTGACCAGCATCAGTTTGATGAAGGATGTGATGCTTGACCTAACTTTGACATGGTGGAAGGCACCAGATGAGTGGAGACAGGAACTAGAAATGGGTGGTATCCTGGAATGCTGGGATTAGGGAATTGGAATTCCCAACAAATCAGTCAGGATCACTAGCCATCTTTGTAGGGATTCCATTCCACAGCAAGAGAAAACTCCACTGAGGAATGGTCATTGACAAGAATGTAAATAAAGATGTCTCACCTGCTTAGAGTGTTTGTGATTCAAAACTACCTGTTGATTTAGAACTTTGGAGATGGTTGTTCCAAATGACATCATTGAGTCCCATCATGTACCTCTTCAGGAGAATCCCAATGTAATTTGGTACATGAGAATCTATTTGGCTTCAGCACAGACTGTTTCAAGTCAGTAAAGGAATAGATCAGGCCTTGCTTTCTGCCACACAGCCTCTAGTTTTGTCTCAGATATGGGACAGTGCCCAGCTATCTAACAGCTGTTCCATAACTAGCCGCAAAGACCTGCTCAACTTGGCACAGGCTAGAGTCACCTGGGAAGAGGGACCCTTAAGTGAGGAACTGCCTCCATCAGACTGGCCCTTGAGCATGTGTGTGGAGCATTTTCTTGACTAATGATTGATGTGGGAAGGACCAGCTCACTGTGGTGCCACCCCTGGGCAGCCCTGGGTGGTAAAAGAAAAGAAACTGAGAAGCTATAAAGTGCAAGCCAAAAAGTAATGCTCTTCCATGGCCTCTGCATCAATTCCTGCCTCCAGGTCCTGCCTTGGTCCCTGCGCTGGCTTCCTCGAATGATGGGCTGCATGTGAGCTGAATAAACACTTTCCTCCCCAAGTTGTTTTTGGTTAGTGTTTTCTCATAGTAACAGGAAAAGCAAAGCAAGCCAAAGGCCATCCTTTAAAAGGTTTGGAGGGGGGAGAATTACTTGTTTTGCAATAAAAATACTTAGAAAACAACTTGTTATTTTGGTGAAGAGAGATAAACAACTAAAAAATGCCCCTGTCTGAAAAGTAGGGGTACAGATACCTACCTCAGAAAGTGCTGAGGGTGCAGGCAATCTACCGGTAATGCCAACAGAGCCAATATGTCCAACCTGACTTTCCAGGAAGTTGTAAACCCCCCCCCCATTTCTTGGGTGTCATAAATGGGGGATGTTGTGGAGTTACTCCAGGATATCATTGGGAGAACTCTTAAATATCTTGTTTACTCCTTGAGGCAAAAAGCCAGATTGAGTGTAGAGCCTCAGAAATATTAACACATGGAGGTTTCTGCCTTTGTCTCTGGTTTCTGCTTCTTTTACTTTTTAGGAGTGGGGCCACTTGTAACAATCATCAGAGGGAATGAAATATAACAATATTTCAGGAAATCTTTAGAAAGCAATGACTTAACCCTTTTGTATTGTTTTATTTTCATTTCTGTTGTTGCGATAAAGTATCTTAACCAAAAACCACTAGGAGACAAAGGGGTTATTTTAGTTCACAATTCTAGATTATAATAAATCTTTGCAGAGAAGTCAGGGCCCCAGGAGCTTGAAGAAGTTAATCATATCACATTCACAGTCAAGAGCAGAGAGAAACAAATATGCATACTTCTGCTCAGTTTCCTCTGATATGTAAGTATCCAGGATTCCTTGCCTAGAGAATGGCACCACCCACAGTGGACTGGGTCTTCCCACATCAATTAACAGGTAAGACATTCTCTTACATGGGGCTGGAGAGATGGCTCAGAGGTTAAGAGCCCTGGTCTTTCAGAGGTCCTGAGTTCAATTCCCAGCAGTGACATGGGGGCTCACAACTGTCTATAATGAGATTTGGTGCCCTCTTCTGGTGTGCAGGTAAACATGCAGACAGAACATTGTAATGTCTCTCACAGACAACCTGATCTGGAATCCTTCACTGAGACTCTCCCAGGTAATTCTGGGTGTTAGCAAGTCGATGCAACACTACTGATCCCAAACGTGATGTGAGCAGCTTGCCCAAGCATCAGAAAACTACTGTTATTGAAGTCAAGGTCAAGTGCTCAGCAGCTGTCAGAGATGATCCCCGCTTAGCTGAGGGCCACAGCGTTGTCCTTTGGTGCTCTGCCTCATTCCTCCTTCTGTGTCGCAATAAGCATTGTGAGTAGCGCAACACTGGACAGAGCATTTCCTGCTTGTCAGGAACTCCCAGGGAGCCCCCTGCTTTGTTTCCAGGCAGACACCTAGCATCATGTTGATTGACATGGCTCCTCTGTTTCCTCAGGGTTTCCTTAGCTCCGGCAGGGAAGGTGGGCCCTGTACACTCTACCCCAGAATCTCCACTGATTCCATTCTGTGCTCTGATGGAGGATGAGCTCACCGGTGCTCTGCTTTGCTGTCTCAGCCGTCTTCAGGACAGCTGAGGCCCGCTTCTCTCTTGAGGCCCTTTCTGATCGCTCTACCCTGGAAGCATCTCCCTTGGCTTTCCACTTCTGTACGTGTTTACAGTACAAAAAGAATCACCAGTTTCCGGTTGTCGACTTCACATTTTCCACCAGACTGCAGTCACATTTTATGTCTTGCTTCAAATCACACCAACAAAACTGAAAGGGAAGGCTCTGACATTTCCAAATCCTAACTCCCAAGGTTTTCAGAGAGAAGCCCCAGACTTATCCACGGGAGGAGGCTTCCCCCCCCCCTCCACCTTCTCCAGGTCTGGTTTCTCGGACCTAGGCCTTTCTGCAAATGGTTTACATGTTGACCACACAAGCACACCTGTGTTTGGAAGAAGAATCCCTGTCTTAGATGTTGTTCTATTGCTGCAAAGAGACACCACGACCAAGGCTGGCTTTAGAAGAGAAAGCATTTAACAGGGGCCTTGCTTACAGATGTAGAGGGTTAGTCCCTGATCACCACAGCAGAAAGCAGGCAGACAGGATGCTGGAGGAGAACTTTACATCCTGGCCCAGAGGCAGCAAGCAGAAAGGAGAGAGAGAATGGTATAGGCTTTTGAAACATCCAAGTCCACCCCCAGTGACACGCCTCCTCCTCCCAAGACCACTATGAGTGCCATTTCCTTAGTCAGAACTTGGCATCTCCAGGCCTAGCCACTGGGAATGTGAGAGTGAGCTGGCTCCTATGGTAGCGGGGAATACTAGATCCATTATCGCTTAGGAATACTGTTATATTTGGGGGAACTAGTAGTGCTCAGGCCTTGGGAGCCAGCCAACCCCCCACAGGAAGGGAAATTCATTCCTTGCCCTAAAGCTAGGAATACCGAAAGTGGGAAAGAAAATAGGAATCATCACCCAGAAAAGAACATTGTCGATGTTCCTGTGCTTCTCGGTTTCCCCATGGTACACACATGAATAGGGCACACCAGAGTTGAGGGCATTCTGTATGTTAAATCTGGTGTCCCTCTTTGATACGCAATTATAACACAGCCTTCTTGTAGGTAGCAGTGGGACCATTGCCAGGGAAGCTGCAGGAGGCAAGAATATAATAGTGTTATCAACACATTTCCCTGAGGAACAACGTAGCCCTTGGGAACGCTGCTGCCGGTTTCCACTGGCACGCGTCCCCAGAGAGCAGACTGTGAGGTGCAGAGCTATGTTGGCTGTGTTTGAGAATGTGTCCTTAGATTTATACCAAAAGGAAGAATAGGAAGCAAGGGCAGGAAAGGAACTGAGCTGCAATATGGGCCCAGGGAGGCCTTGGTCAGCTTTTCAGCCTGCTAGGTTGCAGGGAAAGGGTTGGGCTACTATATCCCAAGGGGTTTACATGTTGAACACCCAAACTATTCATCAGTTTCAGGCTGTTCCTACAGGAATTTCTAAATTTTGCTTAGCAGTCCTTGTAGCTGGGAAAACATTCAGTTTATTCCTGAAGGAGGATCCAGACAGTACATTATAGTGCCCACTACAGAAAAAAATACTTTGTAATATGACCAAGAATGGTACAAATTGTCTATTTACTATTTGACACCATTGAGCTAGGTGACCTTAGTCCCCACAACTGTCCAAAGAGATAATTGGGGGGTTTTTGTTTTGGTTTGGTTTTTCGATACAAGGATTCCTGTCCTGGAACCCAGTCTATAGACCGGGCTGGCCTTGAACTCATGGAGATGCACCTGCCTCTGTCCAACTGTTAATGGTGTTTCCCTTTTACCAATGAGCCAAAAGTCAGATGCCTAAAGGTGTCCTATAGCGTTTATTGAGCTAAAGGGGTCCTACAGCTCTTATCTGAGGGATCAGGATTTGAACAAGCCTTTGCTTTATTTGCTTGGTAAATCCTGAGTGTTGCTGATAAGAATTCAGTTGTCATGCAAACATTTTAGCACACATTGAAATGAGATGAGGGGGTACCATGCTTTCTTTTTGTCCTCAGACTAGGTTAGAAGTGACAAAAATGATGTGGCCAGACCAGGGGAAATAAGGAACACTGAAATTATGAGAGCACATTTCTAAAAGTGTGCATGAGTGACAATAGGGACAATGAGGAGTTCTTCCCAGCATGCTCAGTTTCTACTGCTGGACTCAAAAGTACACACAGCACTTTGTGTGTGCTTTTGAGCCTGGGGTAGGCTGCCTTTCCATTCCTGCATGTGGACTGTTATTTTTGCTACATGTGAGAAGGTAATACGGGGTTTCTGTGTGGTCTTTTATGATCTGCACTGACTGTTAGCTCTCTTTTTTTTGAAAAGGTTGTCCAAAAAAAGCAATGCTAAAAATTGACATTGCAATTTTTTATAATATTTTCATAGATGTTAGGGTTTAGTTTATTAAGTTGAATCTCCATTGTCATCTACATATAAATAACAATTATGATATTCGAAAATAAGCTTATCCATGTTTCTTATACTTTTTAACACAATGTTCCAGAAAAGAGACTTTACAAAAAGACAATATTTTTAATTATTGTCCTTGCTATCTTACAGTCTTCAGTTGCAGCTTATTTATCAAAATGAATGCTCTTTCCATGCGATTGTGTTTATTTATTTATTTATTTAGCTCACTTCAGCATCAACACAAAAATTAAAATTCAGGATCAGTTATTGCTGGGGAGTGTTCTCTGCGATGTAATTTGGTTGCTAGGCAACTTGTGGGCGGGTATTAGTGAGAGGCAGGGAGTGCTCCTCAGCTTGCCTTCAATAGCAGTATTGCCTTTAGTTGCAAACGTGATAAATTATAGGGCCCTGCAATTTGCTTCCCTTACCCCGCGCTGCTTACTTTTCCTCTTGAATGGAAAATTATTCTGGTTTAGTGCCGGTAACATTCACGACTATACTTCCTCTGCCAAGCACCAAAGGGGATGGGGGTGGTTCATTCATTCTGACTGTGAAAATTGAAAACTATTGCATCCTTGCGTTTTTCACTTTTTCTTTGCCTTCCCATTTTTGTCCTTTTCTTCATCTTCTTTTGTTGTTGTTGAGAAAATACATCATTTACAACTGTGTGTGTGTGTGTGTGTGTGTGTGTGTGTGTGTGTTATGGATAGGGGACTTTATAAGGTGTAGTGTAGAGTCTTGGGAGGGCATGGAGTCCTCATGTCTGAGGAGAAGCTAGAAAAACGGAGTGGGGAATAGGGAGTGACTAGGGAACCTGAGTGAAGACCAAGGCATTTTCACCATCAACTGTGGTCAGCATCCTCTGCTGGACCAGCTCTTACTCTGCCATGTTTTCACCATCAGCAGTGGTCAGCATCCTCTGCTGGACCAGCTCTTAACCTAACAGGGGACTTTGCACAGAGTAGGTGTTCAACAACCACACACACAGAAGCTAATGTTTCGGAGGTGCTGGGCCTGGAAACAGAAAGTTTTTCTCAGAACAGCTGCAGGCTGTCATGGTGTTCAGAGCCTCACGTCATTTCCTGTCTTAGCAAAAAACAAAACAAAACACCAAAACCCAAAATGCAGCAGTCCAGGCTGGGATGGCAAGCAGCTCTGGCAGCACACAAACCAGACACCATTACCACACCACAACACACCCCACACATCGCTCCACTGCTCTCCCGAACGCTTTCTGCTCTGAGGACACCAGCTTTCACCTGCTCTGAGTTCTCAAGGGCTACCGAGAGGTGTAGGCTTCCTTCAGAAGAGTTAATTTAACAGGATTCCCCTGGCTCTGCAAATCTGTTAACTCTGGTCCTGGGCTAAGAATTTGAAGATGCTAACTAGAGATTCTTGTTGAGAAATTCTTCTCCTCCCATCTTCTCTAGAGGCTTCCTGTTTTAGGACTGGCATGGATCCAGTTTGTTAACTGGCCTCCTGCTGGTAAACTTCCTGCTCCTCCATCTCCCACTGTGTCCTTCCAGACCACATTGCCTGCAGAATCTTCTCCAATTGCTTCTCAAGGTTTTGAAAATATCACCTCCACCCACTCTTGTTTCCTAGAATCGTATCTGTTCTTCCCACAGGCAAGAGCTCCAGGCCAGTCCCATGCCTAACAGTGAGAGTTAGGGCAACACTGGTGACCTTCCTTGGGGGATTTCTTCCAGAATCTAGATGCCCTCAGAATCTGAGAACCTGTAACCTTGAAATTGTACCCAAAGAGCTCCTCCTCCATACTTGGATTCTTTAACCCAAGGTGGTCTTGCGAATTGATCCCATAATGAGCAGGAAGGAAGAAGTTATGGTTAGAGCCTTAGAGGCTGGGCATCCCAGGAAAGGACTGGGGATGCAGAAGCCAGCTAAGGTCCTCAAGAAAGGCTTAGAGGTATCACAGCACAAAAGGTACTGTAGGTGACTGCTAGGTGACAGCCGCTGTGTACAGGAACCGGAAGTGTGATAAGGAAGATACCCAGAGCAGAAAGGCCAGGAGAGCGTGCGGAAGTGCAGACACTGAGCAAGCCACAAGACAGGAACGGGCCCTCCCTACTCTCCTCCCGGTGACACTCCTCTCTTTCTCTTTTAGAGTTCTTAGGCTTCCCATTTTCTTTCCGGAAGCCATCAGTCCCTCTCTCTTCTCCCAAATTCCTGTCTTATCTTTCAAGTGTTTTGTAAATACCAGGTCTTGGCCTATAAACAGGTGGTGAAATCAATGTCGTGAATAGTTCTAAGCATTTTCAAAGCATTGAAAGACAACAGGATAAAACAGGTATAGACGCGTGGATCAAGATTCACGGGACTAGGTTCAATATAGGTCAATATAATTTTATTCGGGGAGAAGTCACTTACACAAGAAGCAGATGGCTGCTGCAAGGTCTAGGGTCGGGTGCGGGAACTTGCAGGTGTGTGTGTGGGGTGGGGAGGTGGATATCTGGCTACACACAAGGCTGAAATCAGCTCTGAGACATAGCGCTTGCCTAGTATATGCAAAGTCTTAGGCTTGGTCCCCAACACCACGAAAAAACAAAACAAAACAAAAACAAAAACAAAACCAATAACAGACATGGAAATGACAGAACGATTTCAAATAGAAGGTGCAGAATATTGTACAATAAATCAGAAAACATTTGCTTTTGTCTAAGCGTGAGGGTGGCTTTCCCTTCTTTTATGTGTGTAGACACAGGTGTATGTATGTGTATGTATTTTTGAACTGTGGGTTTCAGTTACACATTTGAAGAGGGCCAGAAAGATGATGGCTCAGCAGTGAGGAAGGCTTGGATGAAGCCTTCTTTCAGAAGACCTGGATGAAGTTTCTAGCACCTGCATGGTGTCTTACAACCTTCTGGAACTCCATTCCAGAGGGTCTGACATCCCTTTTCTCGTCTCCTCGAACATCAAGCGCACAGGTGGAACATATACATATATGTGTATGCAAAACACTCAAGCACATTAAAAAATTAAAGTACATACAAGGTTTTAAGTTTGAAGATCATGAAATCACATATTTAGAACTGGAGAAACCTGTGCATTAGTGTAGCAGGTGATGCTTCTCTCATAAGAAGCTCTAATGGAATCATGCTGATAAAGTTTTTATATTTCTTTATCTGAACATCTGTCACAAACAAAAATATTCATAAATTTAAAATTCCCCTGTCCTGGAATTTCCCCTTTGTGGGTTAGATTCCTTGGAGAAAAAAAAATATGATTTGTTTGTACCCCAAAAAATGACATAACAATAAGGACTCATTCTAGTTAAAACTTAGACAATGTCCATTTGCAGGATGCAGATTAATGCAGTGAGAAACTTGGCTTGGAGAAGGTGAGTTCACCAGCCACTCTTGCATGCCTCCGTGGAAGGGAGATGCTGTAACAGGCATTGCTTGAATGGATGGTCAGCACCATCTTTCCTGAATAAGAACCTGTTGAGGTTCTGGTTCATTTGATCTGACATTGTACCGTTGGACTTTAGAATTCGTGATTAATATGTAGCCTACAGTCTGTTTCATGATCATTATTTCTTTACTGTTTCATAATTTACAGAGGCATACTTTTCATTGAATTAAGGTCAGATAACACAGGTAAATAAAGGGAAAACCAAAACATCTTCATATTGAATATCAGTCCCTAGTCTCATGCCTCACTTTAGTAGCTTTTGGGCTGACATCCTTTCAGATTATGTCACATCTACTAACAATTTAAATACAAATCTCTTGGGATGTTCTTGACTGAAAGTTGTGTCTCCATCCTTCTAACACACTTCCCAGGCATACATCGGCTACAGGTCCAGAGCTCACACTCCGATGTCCAGCACAGGGACTGTGTCGTGCCCAATGGGGAGCTCCTCAAACTTTGAGTAATTCAGACAGGAGCGAGAGTATTTTCATACAGTTTATTTTGATCTTTCATATTTAAATCCTGTTATTTTTGAACCCCCTCAAGCACGTTGTTTTTAGTATATGGTGACAGGTAATGGTATATGGTATTGGGACCAAGTATAACATTTTTGGTCCATGGCAATTAAATGTTTCTTTTATAATGAGAGAAGTAAATACCTGTTTATTTATTTTTTCAATTATTTATTTGATACCAGTGTGAATAAGAGCCAGAAAAGAATGCAAGCCTCAACATTAAGTTATTTCCAAATTTTCCAGTGAGAGCATAAATTTGCAGTTTATGTCCACGTCAGTGAAACTGTTCATGAACCACCTTTATTTTTTCCTTTTATTAATTTATTCTTCTCTTGTATATAACATCCCAACTGCAGTTTAGCCCCCTCTCCCCTCCCTCTGTCTCTCCCCACAGCCTGCCCTTTCCCCTAGACCCACCCTGCCATCTCCCCTCAGAAAAAAGCAGGCCTTCCAGGGTCATCAACCAATAGGGCATAATAATAAGACAGGCACATTCCATCACATCAAAGCAACCCAGTAAGAGAAAAAGGGTCCCAAAGGCAGGCAAAGAGTCAGAGACAGCCCACACTCCCACGTTAGGAATACTACAGGAACAGAACCATCTATGCAGAGGACCTAGGTCAGACCCCTGCAGGTTCCCTCATCTCTGTGAGCACCCTCATCTCTGTGAGCCCCCCCCCAGTCCTGGTCAGTTGATCCTGGGGGCCATATTCTTGTGGTATCCCTGACCTCTAGTTCCTCTGAACCTTTCTTCCCCTCTACACAGGACTCCCCAAGCTCTGTCTAATGTTTGGTTGTGGGATTCTGCATCTGCTTCCATCAGGTACTGGATGAAGTCTCTCTGGTCTCTTTGATAATGATTTTGCTAGGCTTCTGTCCCAGAATACCACAGGCACGACAAACTATAGATGGAAGGTTTTGTGGCTGGGTTGGTGCCCCAGTTGCTCTGTTTGACGCCTTTCCTGGTTACAGAAGATGAACAATTCAGACGCCATTTCTACCATTTCTAGTAGTCTTCAATAGTGTCACCCTCAAAAGTTCCACGGAGTTTCCATTGAGCTAAATTTCCACTTTGCCCCCGAAATAACCCCCCCATTCCAGTTGTTTCTCCCAGTATTTTCTCCCTCCACCCCCCATCTGATCCCTCCTATTCCCATTCCCAGCCACCCCCAGTCCATCTGCGAAATCTATTTTCCCTTACCAGGGAGATCCTTGTGTTACCTCCACACACAAGCCCTCCTTGTTACCTAGTGTCTGGGGCTGTGTATTGTAGCATGGTTCTTTTATTTTACAGCTAATACCCACTTATAAATGAGTACATGCCATGTTTGTCTTTCTGTGTCTTGGTTACTTCACTCAGGATGATTTTTTCTAGTTCCATCATGAACCACCTATAAATAATAATTAGCTATTTGATATTAAGAAACATGTACATATAGGGAGACAGAGAGGGAGGGTGATGCACGCACAGAGATCCTACAGTCTTACAAAGATGTGTTTTATTTAAACTTGTATTGTAACTAGGTGAAACTCAACCTCCCCCTGTGTGCCCAGGGAAACTCACTTCAATTAACATGGCACTTATAAAATGAATATTCTTTTTTTCCCTTTTTTAATTTAAACTTGAAACAAGGTTGTTTCACATGTCAATCCCAGTTCCCTCACTCTCTCATCCTCCCCTTCCATCCCCCACCAAACCCCAGCCCATCCCCTCTCTGCACCCCAGAGAGTGAGTCCTTCCATGGGGAGTCTTCAAAGTCTTAAAACGAATATTCTTATGTTACAAGAATATTCTTACAGAATGCCGCAGGTGTTATCTTTAGCAAACACATCCACCTTAATGGGTTGATGAATATGTGTTCTGTGTATCACAGCCACGGTCCTGACGTGGGCTGGTTCCAATGTCCACTGTAGCAGTCTCCGCTGTGCCCCTCAGGCATGCCGTCCACTTTTCTTCCCAACCCTAGGCAACCACTGTCCTGAGTCCTACCATTACGGATAGGTTTATCAGTCCTAGAACTTTATAATAACGGAATTACACAGTGAATACGCTTTTGGTTTATTCTCTATAACGACTGTGAGAGTCCCCCATGTTGTGGTGTAAACGAGAGTGCGTGCATGCGCGAGGGTGTGTGAGTGAGCATGTGCCATGTACATACCTGGGACCTGCAGAGGCCAGAGAGCATCAGATCTCCTGGAACTGGGGATTAGGCAATTGTCAGGCAATGTGGGTGCTTGAACCCAAACCCAGGTCTCTGTGAGAACAAGTGCTCCAAACTGCTCAGCCATCTCTCAGCTCCTTCTTTATCCCTTTTAATGGCTAAATAGTACTTCCGAGTTGGAAGGCATAGCAGTTTGCTTATCTACTCATCTGTGATGAACATTGCGTTGCTTCCCGGCAGGAGCTATCGGGAACACTCTTCTCTGTGTGTCTACATACATTTGTGTTGTGGGTGTGTGTTTTTACATCTCTTAGGTAAACACAAGCACAACTAGTGTTATATTTAGTAATTATTTGACTTCATAATAACCTGCCACGTTATTATCTAAAGTAATTATTCACCAATAGCCAAGGTACCAAGAGTTGTAGTTTCTTCATATCCTCGCCAATATTTGGTAATGTCAGGCTTTACTTTTATCAGTTCTAGTAAGTGTGCCTTGGTATTATGGATTCAATTTGCTTTTCTTTAGTGATCACTAATATTGATTGTTTTATTTTCACTCTATTTTGCATAACTTTCTTAGAAATAGCTATTCCAGCATTTACTAAATTTCCTTTGGGTTGTAAAAGCTGTTTACAAAATTTGAACTTAATTTTTTGTTTTGTTTCATGTTGCCCATGCTGGTGCCAAATTCACTATGTAGCCAAGGCTGGCCTTGAACTCCTTTCTCCTCTGGTCTCCATCTCCTAAATTCTGGGGTTAGAAACATACGCCTCTATAGCTAAGTTTTTAAATTATTTTTTTCTGGAGACCTGTGTACTAGGCTGTCCTGCAACTCACATATATCTACCTGCCTCTGTCTCTGCCTCCTGATTGCTGATGCTGGGACTAAAGACGTGTGCCACCATGTTCAGCTTCTTAAATTTTTCTTTTTTTAACATTTTAATATTTTTTTTAAAAAAAATAATGTCTTTTGAGAAGTATTGTCCTTAATTTTTATGGGATGGCGTATGATTTACATGTGGTTAAAATTTCCAATATCCCAAGAAATCTTTGCCTATTCCAATTTACAGAGTGATTCTCTTGGAGGCCTTCTTATAAATACTTGATAGTTTTTGTATATATTTGGGTCTCTGAAGCATTTTGTGTTAACTTTAGAGTATGGTATAGATAAAGATAGAGATTTGTTTGCTCCTATATGGTTATCCAGTTATTCCTGTATCATTTCTTTAAAAGAACCATACTTATTCTTTTTCTATTGGATGACATTTGTCACACTTGTATAAAATCGTGTGTGTGTGTGTGTGTGTGTGTGTGTGTGTGTGTTACATAATAGGTATAGTTAGTCACTGATGTATACACACATCTATATACACATATATTTAAGTTTATATACATATACATTAAAGTTTAGTTTATGTAGAGGTCAGAGGGAAGCTTGCAAGGGTCAGCTCTCCTTGCACAACGTGGGTCCTGGGGACCAAACTTAGGCAGCAAAAGCTGAGTCATCTCACAGACCATTTCTGTTTGGTTTTGATTTAAAAATATAAATTTTAGTTTTAAAATGTAAATTTTTATATTTTTAGTTTAAAACATAAATTTCTAGAAATATTAAAAAGCAAAAGAAGATGTGTTCTTTTACTAGTGAAAGGAAATTGACTTGAAAATCTTGGGCATGAGTCATCTCCAAATTTAGCAGACAAATCATGAATATTCAGGGGGGAAAGGGGGACAACAGTTAAAAACCCAGAACACATTCCGATCGCGTATTTGTATGCTTGTCCATGAATTGTGAAACATTTTATTTGAATAATGTTATCTTTTTTGATTACTTTTCATTTAAATAAATGTCCTCTTAAAGGATAAATCTGTTCAGGTTATCGGGAAACACAGGCTGGGATTGTTCAGTGTTGGGCTTGTGGTTTGAACACACTCATACTGGACCTGACCTAAAAGGTAACAGCGATGTGTGTGGTGTTGCTGTGATAAAACACCGTGATTAAAAGCAACCCGAGGAGGTTCATTTCAGCATACATTCTTATCCATCATCCAGGAAGGCAGGGCAGGAACTAGGAGGCAGAAATTGAAGTAGGGGCTGTAGAGGAATGTTGCTGCTGGCTTGCTCCTCATGTCTTCCTCAGACTGCTTCCCAAAGCACTCATCCGTGTCATAGTTTACACCAGTACTTCATTCGTTTTTATTCCGTACTAGTATTCCCCTGGAGCCCATTCTATATGGAGAGATACCGTGCCCAGCCTAGACACAGGGGTGTATGGGGTGGAGAGGGGCCTTGGTCCTGCCTCAATGAGATGATGGGACAGACTTAGTAGACTTCCTAGGGGAGGCCTTACCCTCTCCGAGGAGCAGATGGGAGGAGGAGGGTGGGGGTGTGTGGGAGGAGAGGAGGGAGGGGGAACTGGGATTAGAATGTAAACAATAAATTAATAAAAAATAGTTTTCCATGTATAGCACATTTTATCATTCACCAGTCAAGCCTTCTTTTTCCACCAGAAAAAGTGATTTATTCTTTTATGAATGAAGCTAAATGAACCATTTATATGTTTTTCTGTGGATATGTATTTTTATTTTGGGGAGTGAATTTCAAGGTCAAATTATACTTCTTTTGTTTAATGTTTTAAAAAACTGTATAACTGTCCCATTTTACAGTTCAATCAGCAAAGTATTAGGATTCCAATTTCTCCATTTCCTTGCCAACTCTTGTTGTGGTCTATATTTTTGTTTCTACCATCATGGTGGGGATGAATTGTCTCACTATAGCTTTGATTTATGTTTCTCCAATGAATAGCAATGTTGTTCATATTTTTATATGCTTATTTTCTACTTCTAAACTGGATTGTCTCTTCATTGTTGAAGTATCCTTTATATATTCTGATTCATGTTTCTAACCAGCTGTGTAATGGACACATTCTCTTTCCTTCCTTCAGTCATCTTATTTACCTTCTGCAAGATGTCCTTTGAAGCATACGATTTTAATTGGATGAAGACCCATTGTCTCGTTTTTAATGTCTATCTCTGTAATAATTGTAATAAATGATTATCATTTAATAATTTATTTTATTTTAATATTCTGGAGAAACGCAGCTAGGGGAGAAGGGTTTGTCCTAGCTCACAGTTCCTGAAGGAACTTCTGGCTGCATCCAGTAGCCTTACCTGTTTATTTGGGTAGGCTGTAACACCCCGATAGTCTATGGGACACTGGTCTGGGTCTTGCTCTACACATCTTTCCCAGAGGTACAAACCAGAAGACTTTAAGAAAAGAAAGACGGTCTGGATAATCTGGGTGGTCTCATCTAATCTTTAGGGCAAACCCAAGCCTTCCTGGGGGAGCAATCAGCCGTTGGCCTGCTCTATAGATTCCCAGTAGTAACTCCACAACTGCTGGGATGCGCTGAGTGTTGGATTAAGCACCGTGTATCTTGGGTTACACCCTAGCCATTGCATCCCACCCCCATGTGAGCCTTGGGAAACAAGTCCCATTGTCAAGAGTGTCAGTGTCAGGTATACTCGGTTGCTAAGCGCATGAACAGTGAGTCACTCTCTGAATCTTGTGGAGTTTTGTTCCAGAAGCATTTGATGAAGTTAATATGTAAGTATCTAGGCTTCATTTTTGTTAGCTCGGAGACTTCCAATCTTTTTGATGCTAAAGTATTATCATGTCATGTTCAGTTTTCAGCATGAGAGCTTTTCAGAAAGACTATTATAACGAAGTGGGTATGGTTATGAAATTTGCAGAAAGCAACCATCAGCTCCCTCAGATTCTATGCATTACTTGGTATCATTCACAGTAATTTGGGAGCTATGCATCCAGCTTTTACAGCTGGCACTGCATAAACCATTGCATTGTGTGAATCACAGAGAGGCAAGAGGTTACTGGTTCCTCAGCTTAGCCCAGGAACACTCTATTTAATAATTCACAGCGTTTTTCCTTTGCAGGGACCAAGAAAGCAGAAAGCAATCATTGGGGAAGCTCTTTAGAAAGCCTGAGTTCCATTGTGACTGTTTGGTTAAATGAATTTTAATAAACACAAATCTTGCTGCGTCTTGGTGTCTTTTAGTTGTGAAATTTGCTATGGAATACTTTTGACATTGGTCTAAAATGACTCCCAGCACATCATTTCAACAAGATGAAGCGGAAGTGAGACAAGCTCCAGGGGGACTTGTGCTTTGAACTTTGACTCCCTGGCTAGTGACATGAAGTGCCCTAGTCTCTCTCAATGCTGGGCAGGGGCCAGGGGCTGCTGGCCATCACCTATGTAGTCACCAGGGTAAACAACCGACACTCCAGGCTGTGTTAGAAGCTACAGAGATCAGCATCTGGTGGCTTAGATGTATCTGACTTACATCTTCAGGTTAGGATGGGTGTATCAGGGTGCAACCACATTGAAATCAGAAGAAGCTTTGTTAAATAACATGAAAGAAGATTAAAAGACCATATCTTAAACCATTCACAAACATAAGTCGAGATTATAAAGCTTTGCCAGTAGGGATTCTAGCTTCATAATTTTTATTGTCACCAATATCATGGGGACTGATACAGAGTAAGCATTAAATGTTGCATAAACATATTAGTCAATCAATACTTAGGGGTCAATTGTCTGAGGAATATTCATTATGACCTGGCTTGGCCTTCATAGGCCTTTGCCAAATTGTTGTTTTTATGTGAACTCTGGCCTTCAACTGTGTAATAGAATATGCACTTGGCTCAGCAGAATTTAAGATGATAGTGAGAACAAGTCACTTAAGGCCTGGAGGGCTAGCCTGGGGTAGTACATTTGTTTAGGCAAATGTCAGTCACAGCAAGCCTACCTTTACAAAAGCTGTGTGAGACAGACAGTTTGAGTTGTAGGCCTCCAACAGCAACAGACCAGGGTGGTTTCTACCTCACAAAGACTGGGCTGTAGTAAAAACAATGCACTTCTTGGAAAAGGTAATTTTTATCTAATCCTTTCAATCAATACATCATGAAACAGTAAAAATATATGGCTAAGTCATCAAAAGTTATGAAGAGGAAGGGACAGTCCTTACCTTCAAGGAATTAAAATCTATCTGACTAAAGATAAGCTGCAACAGATGAGAGCTTATTGACAAAGAATATCCAGCACGTCACTTAAATATGAGAATATGATTTCTAAGAAGAAAAAGTTGGGACGGTTGATAGCAGCGCATGCTGCCAAGAATGAGCGTCTGAATTCAGCCCTCAGGGATCCCCATGGTAGGAGAGGATGAACTCTTAGAAGCTGTCCTGTGACCTCCACACATGATCTGTGATATGCATACACACACACACACACACACACACAAACCAAGTGAATGAAAAAGAAAACAAAATTCAAAGGAAGATCAGAAATAATTTAAGCATTTTTTTCAACCATTTTTAATGTACGTTGTTGTAGAGGTCCAATCCAATGCAGTAATATAAGAAAATCTGGAGCTGGAGAGATGGTTCGGTGTTTAAGAGCAGTGAGTTGTAGAGGACCTGAGTGCAATTCCCAGCACCCAGCTCACACTGCCTATAACTCCAGTCCCAGGGGATCTGACACCCCTCTCTTGCCTCCTCAGGTACCTACCTATGCTAGTCTAGAGCATGTGTGCGCACGCGCGCATGCACGCACGCGCGCGCACACACACACTCACACTCACACACACACACACACACACAGTTAAAATAAATCTTTTTAAGTTAAGACAATGTGGTTTTTAAAATGCACAAAAGTTAAAATTTACTTATGTTGTTGAATGTGCACAGAAACCATCTGCAAAGACATATTGAGTGATCAGAAGGGGCTGCTTTGAGAAATCAGGATCTGAGGTGAAGAGAAATCTGACTTGTGTTTTCTTTTCTTCCTGTGCTTCAGGGCAGCCTAAAATTTGTATTTTACCAAAAAATGTGCATTCTGTTCTTGCATTTTAAAATTTCTAAGTATCAGAAGATCAACACAATCATAAAATTGCATGGGGCAAGTCAGAAGCAGAGAGGGGGGCAGGCCAGAGACAGGGGGGGAGGGCAGGCCAGAAACAGAGGGGGGGAAGCCAGAAACAGGGGGGGGAAGCCAGAAACAGGGGGGGAAGCCAGAAACAGAGGGGGGAAGCCAGAAACAGAGAGAGGGGCAAGCCGGAAGCTGTGAGAAGTCAGGGAGAGGCCATCTGAGGAGGGTGGGGATGAAGTCAAAGTTTAAAGAGCAGGAAGTTGTGAGTAAAATGGAAAAACTGGCAAGCCACCTGTGCCAGCCCAGTGGCCACGAGCTGTTATGTGCCAGTGCAGTTGGGTGTGTCTGTGTCTGCATGGTCAGAATAGAGATGAAAATCTGAGTGTGCACAAAGAGTTCCTGTTTAGCACTTAAGCAGGAAGTCATACAACCTTGTTTACATCCCCCCTATTTTATTTTTAAGCATTCAGATATATGGAAATTAGAAGAAATTAGAGTCAAGTATTATACCCATCTCATCTCACTTCACCAGTTACTCAGATTTTGTAATTTTGTACTATTCTAGGAACTGTTTAAAAGTAAGATGCTAGGATATAACCCACAGAGCACTTGCCTAGAATGCCTGGTACAAACTCAACACGAGGAACAAAAGCAAAGTGATTGGCATCATGCCACCCACTTCATCCCTAAAATGTCCACGTATGCATATATAGTGATATATATCACAGCACATATAAATTGATATACATCACAACACACACACACACACACACATATATATCACAACTAAAATGCATATAACCGTTTTAAGTCTGTAGTGATAACTGTCCAGTTTTGTTTCAGACCAGCCCTGTGATAAACACTTGCTCAGCAAGCCTTGCAGGAACCATTTGAGGAAGGTTTGGTTGATGTCCACTGTCATGATGAAGACCAAGTTGAGATTCTAAGCTATGATTGGTTCCGAACTTCATGAAACAGAAGACATGAAACAAAAGAGAGCAGGTGAATGAAGCTGCCATTGAACTTTCAGAGAGCAATCATAGTAAACTATGTCAGTTCAGAAAAGTTTCCCAACAAAGGATAGCTTTGAGCTGGACTGACAGTCAGAGACTTGTCCTAACTGCGTCCTAAAATCATGGACTCTTGTACATTGTTTCCCTTTTCATCTTCAAAAGTAAAGCCGCGTGTGAGCATGTACCATGGAACTACAGTGGCAGATTCTAATAGAGGTGACATGCTCTGAGAGCACTAAGTATTTTCCTGGTGGAAAGCATTTTTTTCTATGTGTAGCTATAGAGAGATTTTAAAGGAACCCACATAGTAAGACTATTTGTAGCGTACCAAGAGGGTTTGTGCATGCAAAAACATCAGCCAAAATGTAGAATATAGAAAATGCAGACAAATATGGTTTACAAGTCAACAAAACAAGAGTGGAGCTAAGCCACAAACCCTCTGCTTGTTGTGTTTCTCTGGACAGGGCATTTGGAGGTCATCTCTGAAGTTCATGAGTCAGAAGTGTGCAATGAGATGCTCTGTTTCATACTTTAGCGAGGTTTTACTGACCAAGGGACACTGGCTACTTGTTTTCAGTGGGGTGATGAGTTGCAGACTCCTAACAGCTTTCTTTTAAAGAGGACTGGAACAATCCAGTTGCCAGTATCTTCCTGTTGAGCCCCCAGCTTCCATAAACTGCTCTGATTCAGCAAACTATACATTGATTTCACTTTTACCTGGGTGGACAGGAATTACAGTAACCTCAGGACTGATTAGCAGCATCCTCCGACAGCAGGAAGCAAGTTAGGTTGATCCACTTCGGATCAGAGTATGCAGAAAAAACACACTAGATGTTTGTTTACATTGTAACTTTTTGGTGGATTTGAAAACTCTGTCATGATGAAAAGGCCAATAAGAGTAGTCTTCTGACCTTTGAAGGGTGAACTTTGTCTGGTAATTTGTGTATGTCTAAATGTCATTCCTGTGTGCATTTCTCATCCATATTCCCAAATTTCCCTTGGTGAATCTAACATTTTTGGCTCCCAGGGATATATATATACATCCCTGAAAAAAAATACATACACTTTGTTGTTGTTGTTGTTGTTGTTGTTTTTAATATATGTATTTGTTTGTTTGTTGCCGTGGTCTGAATGTAGGGGTTAGAGGACATCTTGACAGAGTCATTTCTCTCCTTCCTCTGTGCGGGTCCGAGGTACCAGACTTGGCTGAAAGCACACTCAGATGCTGGGCCATGATGCTGGGCCATCTTGTCAGCCTGCACCAGGATGTATGGCTTATCTGTTCAGCGGTTGCTGGTGAACCGTTAGTGTGCTTCCACACTAGACTGAAGAGCATAGATCATCTGTGTTTTAGACATGCTTCCCTCTGTAATTTGACAAGTGAACCTGGTTTTGCCAGCCGACATACCTAGGTATATACCAATAATGAAAAGAATGAACTTAATCTTTTCTGTGGGCCTAACCTTTAAACTGCTAGAGGAGAACAAGAGCTTTCTTTTAATTGTGTGTGATGTGATGTGTGCATGTATGCATGATCATACATGTATGCACATATGTGGTGTGGAAATCAGAGGTCAATGTCAGGTGTCTTTCTCAATCCCTCTCCTTATTTTTTAGATTTATTTGTGTGTATGTGTGTGTGCGTGAATGTGTATGTGGGGTTGTGCCAATGTACAGCCTATGTACACACACAGATTTCTCAGAACTGGGCATAGAGTTCTGAGGCCTGGCTTGCTATGTGGGTGCCAGAGCTAACTCCCCATTTTCACGATGGTTGGTTGGGCACTGTGACCTGCTCAGCCATCACTAGCGCCTCTACTTTAGTGTTTAGAGCAAAGGTCTCTTTTCTAGGCTGGCTGTTCAGCAAGCCCTTGGATCCCCAGTGCAAGCATTACAGACAACCAGCACCCGTCCAGCTTTTACTTGCCGATCAAGTCCAGATCTTCAAGCTTCTGTGGGAAGGACTTCACTGAGTGAGTCCGGGCTCCCAAGGACAAGGGCTTTTTTATGTTACCGCGAATGACTTGTCCTGAGTTGCACACAAGGCCGTGGTTTGTAACCTTCTGTTACAGGAAGACCCATGTAACCCAGTGACGTGTCTCTGTAGTTATATTAAGAACAACGTGTGTTCCTTTGACATAGCCTGTGAAAGCTGAAGTCGAATGGGAACTGTCACACCTAACTCCTTCTGCTGGGAGTGCTGTCCACACATGGCCCTCAGCCTCTGGAGCTGAGGGAGCCACCATACCAGGCCTGTGCTCTGGCCGGGAACCTCGTCATCAGCCAGTGTGGGCTTTAAGGCTTCCGCTTGTTCCTGTCTCCAGAGCCAAGCAGTTCCTGCACTCCACACAGGGCTGGCCCTGGTCTCCTGTGATGTCAGAGCCAGAGCTGTCCCTGCACAGCCTGCTTCTTTCCTCTTTTCCACAGTCATGCCCCCAAGCGCACTTCTAATGTCCCCTATCCATCCATCTCTCAAAGACAAACTCCCAGAGAATCAACCCGCATGACCCATCGTAAAAATGAGAATTCACTGGCTTTTTTTTTTTTTTTTTTTTTTTTTTTTTTTTTTACATAATGCTGTAGCACACAGAATGAGGGAGTCTTCAGCGATCAACTTTGTGGAAAACTTTTTTTGCTTACTGTCTTCCCAGTAGGATTTTCCATTTGAATTTGATATCTTTTCCAGGAGTTATCATCCCACCTCCCCATTTCCGGTTTGCTTTTTTTGTTTGTTTGTTTGTTTTTCTTTTTTAATGCTTAATGCTGTTTGATGTAAGATCCAAGGCTGAAAGGCTGAACTTCCTCAGAAGGCAATGGTTTGAGACTTGATTTATGGCCATTTGGCCTTGGGTTGTTTCCATTTGATTTCACAGGCTGATTAATCTTCCTGAAAATACCTCCAGGGATTGATGGCGCTGTGTGCACACTAACACAGCAGTGCTATTCAGACGGTCATGTACTGGCCTGGCCCTCTTCTGATGGCAGTTGTCTTCAAAAAGTCCTCGAACAGAGCAGCACTTAGAGGAAAAACACGGAAGGAAAAAAAATCATGCATGTGGGCCTACTCCTGGCTTCACGTGAAATAAAAGAGGGGTATAGCCCTGGTAATAACAGACCAAGGCTAGGAAAGCTGACGTCCCAGAGAACATTAAACTTTCTCCTCATCCAATTCCTTATAACCCGTGGGATCCCAATCTGTTGCTGTGTTGAGCTCTTATGTCCTAAGTACCTCTGCCCTGTTAAGTCTCTATAGCTAGTCATACCCTCAGACCTACAGTCACATTGGGAATTGGAAAGAGCCTAGCATCTGAATTGTGAAATAGAGTATGTGCTATAATAATTGAGTGGTCAACATACTTTGTAGCCAGGTTCAAATCTTGGCTCTGCTACCCGCTAGATGTTCAACCTTAAGTTAACCACCTTTCTGTGACTCGGTTTCCTCATCTGCACAGTGAAGATGGCAATAGTGTCTAATTCACAGAGTTGTCATAGAGACTAGATGCATTAATGTATCGAGTACTTAGAACATTAAACGCTGTATTTGCTTTGCATAATTAATAAAAGTCTGTGGGAAGATTAAAATAATAAAGCAAGAACATTTGATTTGAAAATTGGGCCATATGACTACCTCTAACCAATAAACTGTGAATCAGGGGATGGTGGGGGACTAAAACAGGAGAATTGCTAATTTAAGGCCAGCATGAGCTGCATCATGAGATCCTATCTCAAAAAAGCAAGACAAGCCATATTTGTGGAAATAATAAATCAGGAAATATCCACTGTTAAAAAAAAAAAAATAAAGCCATCGGATAACGTGAGGGCTGCATGGTAAGCTCCTCTGTGGCCGTCTGTAGCGAAGCACACATCAGATCAGTACCTGGACAGGGGTGGTGAGTGCACCCAGCACACGGACGCCGGCTAAATGGCCACATTTGAACAGTATTGTTGTTTGTTTGGTAGATTGGTTTTTCAAGACAGGGCTTCTCTGTGTGGCTTTGGAACCTATCCTGGCACTGGCTCTGTAGAACACGCTGGCCTTGAACTCACAGAGATTTGCCTGCCTCTGCCTCCTAAGTGCTGGGACTAAAGGTATGTGCCACCACTGGCCAGCTTTGAACAGTATTAATGCTAAGAAATATAGTGACATCCAAAGAAAATATGAATTTTAATGTCCTCCAGAAAGGCAAAAACACAATGGTTAATTTTAGTGTTTATCAAGCTGCTTATGTCACCAAAGTTACTCAGGTAAGGATGTGAAAAACTATCCTGGTGCAAATCAATTACCCACAGAAAGAGCCATCATGATGCTTGCAGATACCTGGATGCTGTCAAATAGGTTCCTTATCTTGGTAAAGACAGCCTGGACAGCTATGGAAATATGTTTAAGCCATGGACACCTGATACAATTTCACACAAAAGGAGAAAAATGAAGCCTGATATTTTTTTGTCCTCATTAAGGTATTCTTTAAGCAAAACCCAAAATACTCAAGCATTGAGGTTTGCAAACAAAATATGCGAGAAGACACATAATACATCTCCAAACTCAAATCTGACATGCTGCATGCTGTGGATGGGGCTCATATCTTAGCATGGGAACTCTATCAAGTATAATTCCAGTATGGTTGTTTATTATTATTATTATTATTATTATTATTATTATTATTATTATTATTATTACATTTTTCGAGACAGGGTCAATATGTTTTTTCTTAACAGGTTTTCTATGAAAAATTTTACTGATTGATTTTTCCCTCTTCCTTTTTGGGGGTTGGGAGGAGGCAAGATTCTGTTGTTATTTTATTTTATTGCTTATTTTAGGTCCATAGAATTTTCTTTAGCCTGTGAGGGGTTCTTAGGCTTTGAGCACTGGCTCTACACTGTCTAAGGGGTTAACAGTTCATTAAGCAAGTTGAGTTTTGTTTGTTTGTTTTGTTTTGTTTTTTGAGATCTCATTCTAGGGGCAGAGGAAGTCCTGAGGGGGTGAAGTCCTGAGTGAATGTGTGCTGTTGACACAGGCACGGCCATGTTAGGAACCCCAAAACCACATACCCGTGGGAAAATGGCTCCCATCCATGCCTCATGAGGCTCAGGAAAACAACAAATCTTTCCAAAGGGGTCTCAGTATGGATACTGATCTTGTGAGCAGAAAAAATCCACCCTGGCCCCACCCATCTGGATATTTACAGCCCAAAGGCTACCCAATACAGAGACTGTTCCTACTATATAGGTAGCCCTTGTTTGTGTGTGTGGAACAATCCACCATGTTAAGCTGTATGCAATAACCCTGCCTCTCTGTGAAACTGTAGATAACAGACAGGCTGATGTTCCAGGGTGCTGCTTTTTCTCCAGACCATCTGCCTCTAGCCTTTCCTGTGTATGTGTGTAAGGGCCATCTCTTCATTTCCAAGCAGGTCCAAGTTCTTGGAGCCATGCAGAACACTTGGCAATCCCAGTTTCCTGACTATGAAGGGAGATTTCTAAACTGAAATCTGAAGCAGCTGGTGGGATGAAGCTCTCTCTTATGGGTCTGTGGTGAGGAGCAGGGGTGGGCATGAGTATAGTTACATTACGACTTTTGCAGAAAAGTAAAGAAATCCGAATTTGCTTTAGGCGAAGTTGATGTGATGTTGTCACAGCCAACATTTTCGTGAAATGCTTCGTTAGAGGTAAGCTCACTCTTGGGTGAACCATGCATGGCTTCAATTTTCTGTGGGCATACTGTCCAAATGGTATCCACTGGCCACACATGGCTATTTGAAATAAACTAAAATTAGAGTTAAATTTTCTTCTTTAATCAAGTAGGCTAACCATGAGGCAAACAGCCAGGCAGAACCCATGACATGAAGCAGACACAGGATATTCCCATCACACAGGAAGTTCTCATGGACAACAGTGCTATAAGTTCTTGATGTCTGCTTTCCCTTCAGAGAAAATTACTAGCTTTTCTAATGTCTGGATGTTTAAAGCAACTTCACCAAAAGATAATTGACTCACCCTAAAATTAACCCATTAATTTTAATTAATCCAATTAAGTCTACAACTCAAGGATTTCTCATAAACTTACCAAGCTTCATCCTCTAGACCACAGAACACAAAAATGATGGGAGTGACTGCTTTCTCGTTTTTTCCAAGGACGGTCCATTACTAACAAACTCCAGATGCCAAGGGGAGAAGTTAAACCTTGCAGTGTACAGACGGCTACCTTAGTGAATTGAAACTTACTTTCCCCCAAACCCCTAGTGCGAGAGGCAGATCTTTACGTGGCTGCATCTTAAATGACATCAAAGGGAGGCATAAGCCTAGCAGGATTTTTCTAAGTCACGTGCACATGGCACAACTGTACTGTGTCACCAAAGTTGGGCAACTCTTATGGTCATGTTGCAATATACCATAGCATTTCCTCTCCTTTCCTGTAGACAAAAATAATCTCCCTAGCAAGAGAAATTTAAGTCCATTAAAACACAGTCATGTAAAACTGCTTTAGAAAATTTGATTATTGCAATACACAATATTCTATGTAACAGTACATTACTACTAATATGTACACTATATAACGTGTTACTGTTAAAGTATATATAATTATGTAAAGTAGTATGTAATAGTATTGAACTCTACACAATTATGCAGTAATACTTTTGCATTCCTCATAATTCAAGTTTTTACTTATAGTTATATAAAAATACATTATGTTATAGTTAGAAAGAATATTATGCAGTATTTCATTTGGGCTTTTTATTTCATTGTAATTTTGGTATGTTTTGGTATCTATTTCAACAGGAGTTTTATTTTGTGGAATTGTATAATTTTTTCCTAATCAGGCCTCTACTTAATGCCACTTCAGTTTTCCAGTGTTTTGACATAAATAGTACCACAAAAATTATACTCGTTTTTTTCTTTAAACAATTTACACATATATGTGTGTTTAGATTTACAGATATTTATATGCATATTATGTAGACTATAATTTGTATTATATTCAACACATGCAGTTTGCACAACATGATTTTTATGAATGTTATCTGTCATGGTGAAATATGGGGAGGCTGAATAAGCATGTACAATATTTGCAAGATGCACATAAAATTTTGAAGATGGCTGTAAGCAAAGACTGTAAAATATTTTAGTGATAACTTTCATATTAAATACATTTTAAAATATTTTAATAGGTTAAAGATTATTAAAAATAATTTCACCCACTATTTTAATTTTTCCAAATATGTCTATTAGATGGTTTAAATTTTATATGTATATATATATATATATATTGCTTAAGTTTCTTTTGACAACAATAATTTAAAGTCTTAAATGTGTTTCTAATTTTCTATTTAGTTGATTTTTAAAAATAATTTCTAATAACTATGTTTTATATGACTTTAAGAATTTAAGCTAGTGACTGAACAAGGAGGAGCTAACCAGCCCCCAGACTGATAGCTGGGAATCCAGCATGGGACTGACTCAGACCCCCTGAACATGGGTCTCAGCTAGAAGGACTAAGGGACCTCAGACAGTGGAACCAGGATGTATCCCTGGTGCACAAAAGGACCTTGTGGACACATACCCCATGGAGGGACACTCCCTTAACATAGAGACAGGAGAGAAGGCCTAGTCCCTACTTCAAATGACTTGACAGATTTAGATGATCCCTCCTGGATGGCATATCCCTACATGTGGAGGGGGGTGGATGGGAGGGGAGGGTGGTCCAGGTATATGTGACTGGGGGAGGGAGAAGAGGGAAAGGGGGAGGGAGGGAGAAAAGGAAGGAGGGCGGGAGGGAGAAAGGGAGGGAAGGAGGGAGAGGGAACTGGGATTGATATGGAAAGTAAAATAAAATAGAGTTTAAGCTGGGTCCCAGCTAGTGGTGGTGTATGACTTTAATCCCAGCTCTTGGAAGGCAGAGACAGGCAGATCTCTGAGCCTGGTCTACAAAAGAGTTCTAAGACAACTAGGCTGCACAGAGAAATTCTGTCTTGAAAACACCAAAAGAACGTAAAAGATTCGAAATTAACATGAACACAACTGCATCTCTCAAAACAACTGATTTCCTATTTCAGATGATTCATATAATCAATTTACAAAATGTTGTCTGATCTAATAGTCGACTGTGCTGGGTAGTTTTGTGTGTTAACTTGACACAGGTTCGAGCCATCAGAGAGAAAAGAGCCTCAGTTGAAGAAATGTCTCCATGAGATCCAGCTGTAAGGCATTATTGTCTCATTTAGCCATCAGTGAGAGAGCCCAGCTCATAGTGGGTGGGGCCATCCCTGGGCTGCTGATCCTATATTCATGGGAAGCAAGCCGGTAAGCAGCCCTCCTCCATAGCCCCAGCATCAGCTCCTGCCTCAAGGATCTTGCTGTGTTTGAGTTCTTGTTCTGACTTCCTTGGGTGATGAACAGCCATGCTGAGGTATAAGCCTAATAAACCCCAGCTTGCTTTTTGGTCGAGGTGTTTCTTTACAGCAATAGAAACCCTAACTAACCATGAATTAAGCCAGCTTTTCTCGTTCTTATGGATTGATCTGGTAGTTTAACACATACAATACATTCTGGTTATTTTCTCCCCTACAACTGCTTCCTGTCCCCCTCCCAATTCTATCACCTCCCTCATAACTTAAAAATATCTAGTCTTCTAAATTTAAGCTTTCCAAATGTCTGATTTCTACTTTATTTACTATGTATCCCTTTACTTTTCCATCTATGTTTTATGGTATTTTAATAACAAACTCATCTGTCATTAGCTTTATATCATTGCTTTGATAGGAGGATTCACATTTCCTACTGCTTGTCATCAGTGCAGAGAGATGCCACTGAGGTCTGTCTCTGTCTCTCTCCCTCTCTCTCCCTCTTTCTCTTCCTCTCATTTGCTTTGCTGTCTGATGCAAGGTCTCACACTGTAGTCCAGATTTGCCTTGAACTCCAGGCTAGACACCTGCCTCAGCCTCCTGAATGATGGGGTCCTAGGCATAAACAATCACACCCAGTGAATTGTGGGACTGTCTTACATCCCCTCAATCATTTGTGAATTATGGCTAATTCTATTGTGGCCTTTTTCTAGTTTCTGGGTGTAGATACATTAACTTGATAAGAGAAGATTTAACATTTTATTCTTCCTCATGTTTGTATGTAATCCTTCTTCTTTAGAACACTGTGATGGAATTTATATGTGGCTTTTTGGTGTGTAAGTAGCTATTTGTGCATCCCTAATTTCTTATAATTAATTCCATTGAGACTAAGGTTCCATCACAGGGAGAAGAATTGTGACTGTTCCCATGTTGGGTTGCTTCCCTCCCATTCAGCTTTGTTTATGAAACGCTGCTTTAGTTCTGTACATTAATGACAAAGTTTAAGCTCAACAATTGATGCTGTTTTGAAGGAAGCATACCATACTTTAAAACTATATCTTGCAGCAACGTAAGTTGTGTAGGAATTGTTTATTCTTTAAAAGTTTCGAAAGAACCAGTGCGCTGACCTAATAGCTCCTATATGACCCTACAGTTTTCTGTTCTTGGCTGTGTTTTCTATGACATGCTTGCACAAAATCAGAAAAAAGCATGACCTTTAAAACAATTACTCATATACTTGCAGCTAAGACAAATGTTTTTGTTTGTTTGTTTCTTTGTTTGCAGGCTGGGGATAGAGCCCAGGGCAAACCCTCTCTCACTGAGCTGCATCTCCATCCCTGAACAGTGTCTCTGAAAGTTTAATGGAATCATTTGATCTCTGGCTGATCACATTGACTTACTATTTCCCTTTTTTATTGGTTAGTACACTTTGCCAGTTTTGCCCATTTTGTCATGTTGGTTTTCTTTATAATGTTGCCACTGTATGTAACTGTATGGCTCATTACTTCCATGCTAGGAATTTTAGGTACAGAGTTAACTCATGACATTTCTAATTTCATTTCCTTAGTAGTGTGTACTTAGAGAGGGAAATTGACTTGTGAAATCTCTTTTGTTGTTGTTGTTATCATAGCTTCCTATTGTGAGGGTTAATACAGAGCTTTGGCTTTTAGTTCCATGAGCTTGACTCTATTCTCTTTATTTAATTATAATTGTATTGTTATGTTGTAATGTGAGAATATGGTTTCATAGATTTGATGCTGTTTCTTGCATTTAGAAGAAGTGCACTTTTCTTTCTCTGTATATGATTAATTTGTGTGACTAAAAGGATCTTTTTCCCCCTCTAAGACGGGGCTTTTTAGTGTAGCCTAACTGGCCTTCAACTCACATAGATCCACTTGCCTCTGCCTCCCAAGTGCTGGGATCAAATGCGTGTGCCATCACTGCCAGGCCAGAAGGATCTTTTAAATCCTTTGTTTTTGGTAGACTTCCCACATGTCTGTTCTTTCTTTCTCTGTCCTTTTCAGATATGGACCTTTTTCCTATTTGTGTATGGATTTGCCCATGTATTTCAGAGCTCAGATCTGCAGGTATATTTCTATGAGGGTCTTCTGCTGTTCCCAAATGTGCTCTATGGAAGTGGCTTCCGGTATTTTATGACCTACCTGTAAGTTCCTATTTGCAGAATTTGGTTTAATTCTCTATTCCGATGTCACTGTCTTAAGATTCTTAAAATTGCAGTTTGCAAAGGGCTTCCTCAAATTATGTAGCCAATGCTGTGTAGTCCTTATAGTATTGCTGGAGCTATATGTTATCACAGGCTGATCAGGGATCATTCGTTGGATTTTCTAGATAAATTGTTCCATCATCTAAGTGAAATACCTCTCTAGCAGGCAGCTTCCACAAAGCCCTCCCCTTACCCAGAGTGAAATCACTGCAAGCAAGTCTCTCTGTGTCTCCTTCCCTTAATGCCAAATGTTCCTTTATTGCTTCCGGAGGAACTGGAGGTCAGATGGGACTCAGCTCACGCCCTACCAGGGCTTTGGTTTGGAGCAGCAGCTGGAGTTAAAGGAAGCTCTGGTTTTAATCCTCTTCTCCCATAATCCTCTGTCTTAAGTACACCCTACATCGTGGGGGTACAAAACTCACATTTCTCCCAAATACAGCCCTTCTCTGGGGGAGTGAGGGAGCAGCGGAGTGTTCTCTGTGCTTTCTAGGTCATGGAGCTGTGTTTGGTGGAGCGGGGTGGGGTTAACCCACACGGGAGCATACTAGAGAGCTGACAGAGCTCCTCTGTCAAGTGCTTCTCATCTTCCTGTCTTCTAATTCTCTCCATAAACTGGAGAAAACAGCAGTAAGTGCTCATGAGCATTTCTGTGTGAGCCACGGCAGGTGAATTCTTTGAGAGCCCTTGGAAATACAACAGGCACCTGATGGAGGGCCTCCCCACTGAGCATCCTGGCGACACGGGGATGGCCATGGTGATTGAATCCACAGAAGGGAATCTTTGTGCCATGGTCTCAGAAAGAGAAATGGGAGAAGGATGCGAAGATGGACAGTGCCCAAGCCCCGGTGCCCTGGTAAAGGAATAGCCGATCAGCTGACTGGTTGGGTGCCAGTGTTGGGAGTGATTGTGATATCTACACCTACCAGTTCTGCTGGGCTATACTTTTCTGGTCGGCAGCCTGACCGTCGCCCCCACTTAGTTTGACTGGCTCTGACAAATGGGTTGATGATGTCGTGGTGTCTCATCTGTGAAAGGGGGTAAATGTGCGCATCGTGCCAGCCCTATTCTTGCTGAACTGTTGTCCCTTCCCTGTCACTCATAAGGGAGGGCGTTGTCTTAGAAGGAGGTGAGCGTGTTTCGCTGTCACTATGGACTCTAACTCCCCTTGACTCATCGTTCTGCCTCGGTTGACCTTTTCCTTTTTAGTCCAGCTGCTGCCAAAGGCTGAAACAACAAAGGAATGCCACCTCCAGATCTTGGAAACAAGGTTTCTATGACATAAATCCGTCAAGTCCAAATGTCAAAGCAGGCCTGCAGTAAAACCTCCCCCTGGGAGGCCTGTGTGGCAGCCTGGGTGTGAGGTGGCTGTCAGATGCCCTACTCATCCCAGGGTTCTTGTATGTCCCACCTGAGGCCTGGGATCAGCTGGACCGGCCAGGAGAACCAGTAAACGAGCATTTTGGCTCTCTCCACTATTTTATTCTTGGCAGAAGTCAGGCCATTGAGCCAGCTGCACTAGGAAAGCCCTAGCTCTAATACATTCTTTCCTTTTGATACTGAAACAACCTGACCTGTGACCCCCATCACTCACCTGCCTTTCTGGATTGATTGGTGGCTTTCCCACTACATTTTCTCAATGAGGTCCTCTGCCTCGCTGTGCAGTTTCTTCCTCTTTGGAATTATCAGCTCAGATTTAGAAGACTAAAGATTGTTTTAGAGCTGATGGGCAAATGGATGTACAAATGATCTCCCAGCCAATAGGGTTAGCAGGAATGTACTGTTAATAGACTTCAGTGGGACACAGTGCACTCTATGTTTATATCCTCGATGACACATGTATTTTACTATATTAAACATGGAAATAAAGAGGCTGCTGGCTACAAGATATTGCAACTAAAAACATAACCTTTAAAGAAACAGTGAGAAGGGAAGTATATTACATGTAGATGGGGCTTAGATTTCCTGTGTGCCAGAAATGTCCTGTATATTATTGGGGGAAATTTATTTGTAGATTTAATCATTGTTCATGACATTCTTGAAGGTTTGTGATTGGTTCCATCATCTATTCTGGGAACCAGATAAAAAAGCCAGTCACTATGTTGGTTTTTTTTTTTTTTTTGACACAGGGTTTCTCTATGCCATGGCTGCCATGGAACTTTCTTTGTAGATCAGACTGGCTTTGAACTCACAGAAATCCACCTGCTTCTGTCTCCCAAATTATTTTTTATTTTTATTTAAAACATTTTTATTACATTTATTTGTGTGTGTGTTGTGTGGTTGGTGAGAGTGTGTGTGTTTTGTTGTGTGTGTGCACATGTGTGTTTGTGTATGTGTGTGTGTGCATGCATGCACGTGTGTGTATATTGCTTCAGGGGTTGCTTCTCTCCTTCTAGCATGTGTGTCCCAGGGACTGAAATCAGCTCTTCAGCCCACAAGTACCTTTACCTTCTGAGTCATCTTACTGCCTCCCTACCCTGTCATCATTTTTATTTCCATGTGACCAAGGTAGAAAATAAAATCCCCAGGGTTTATAGGATTTGCTCTGCATCACGTAGTGACCGACTACCAGGCAGAGTGAGTGCTTCAGGTCTGGGCTGAGTCACCAGGCAGGGTGCTTCCTATTAGCCTAAGGCAGACCAAGGACTTGGATTTCCCTAAAAGGAAGAGTCGCAACGCAATGGTAGATGGTTGGAATGACGTGTTCACACACCACTACAGAGAAACAGTCTTAGGGAAGACCTCTGGACCAAGCTACGTGTTTAAAAGGGAAAGAGAGGCGTAGTGGAGACAGTAAGGGTCAGTAGACTAATACGGTCTTCATAGAGAAAGGGATGGGTAAAGACTGCGGAACTAGCTCATTGTGCTTCCATCTCCAAGAAGACTGAGGTGGATACTGGAGAATATGAAAGGCAAAACAGCTTTATTTTGGATGCAACATGAGTTGAAACCTGAAAGTACCCATGCCGGCACTGAAGACTGAGCAATTGCTTCACACACTTTGATTGCATTGCTCTACATTGTACCATACTCCTAATTCTCCTAATTATCACAAACACAGCAAGCACACATGTCAAAGAAACTACTGTATCAGGAAAAAGGCATCCATAATTGACCAAGTAACCTGGGCTCTCTGGCTTAATGAGAGAGCAAGAGATAGGGGACCTAATTTACAAGGCAGGGGAAACGGGCCAGTTAAGTGAACCGTTAGAAGACTCTGGAAATACATGATGAGAAGATATTTGATTTCGAGACACCAAAGCTTAACAGGAGAGAAATACGCATTTGACAGAAGGACAAATCATTTCGTTGCATCACGCGTCTGGGCAGAAATGGGGCGGGAGAAATCGGTGCTGCTGGTGGTGCTACAGCATTTAATTTGACTTCAATTGTAAAGTCAAAAACATCAGTGACTGAACACCCAGAACCAGCAGGTCAACCCAGAGTCCTTCAGTTTGACCTTTTGCCTTGCCTCAGGGCTGGAAATGCCCCTACCATCCTGGCAGATAATTGCCTTCCCAGTTCTCAAGGGTCCCATGAAAAGGAAATTCCAAAGCTCCCCTGGTAAGGCATTCCAGTAACTGAAGGCAGAACAGGGAAGGCTTCCCTTCATCCCCATCTAGCTCAAGGTCCATGATTCATACAAGATGCGAATTCTTATTCAAGGCTATGTCCCGCTTAAATGATAAACAGCGCTTGAGTAATGCAAGGACCTCTTGTCCAGGACTCTGATGAAGGCAGAAACTAAGATGCACAGTGGCATGCGCTGTCGGCTTCCCCTCTGTGACCTCTGACCTCCATGTAGCAAGCCAGTTCCATCACTTCCTCTCAGTGTAGCTTACACAAGCCTGGCTTCCTTTCTGTGTTCCTCTGCTGTTTCTCTGTCCCCTGACTGACACCAAACCAGAGTATAAAGCATAGCTTGTGACTCAGTCTTTGTATCTGCCACACTTCCTTCCCTATGCCCCTTCCCAAGTCCCGTAGAGGGTAAAGTGCATTGGGTCGAGCCCGTCCCCTATGACTGCCTTTGTGTGACATGATAAAGCTAACCTCTCAGGGTTCCAGGTGCCTCTCCCATTGTGAACAAGGTGGAGTTCGGCTTTTTTTTTTTTTTTTTTTTTTTTTTTCTTGTTTTTGCTAGTATGTGTAAGTGGGAACTGTCTAGGGAAGTGTCCTTTTGCCAGGTAATTTGTTCATTCTAACAGCATCCCCTCTTGTGCCTTGTCTTGTCTGTGTGGCAATTTCTGATTAATTATGGAGTGTGCCAAGCTGGAGGGTGGTCTGTTAGGTCTGGCGGGGCTTTGCTCAAATATAGGTCAGGCTTTGTAATGTCCGATAGTGAGGCCTGGACTGCTCCATTAATTTATTTTGGATGGAACTATTAATGTACACTCAGTGGCCAACAGATAAATTCCTCATGAGCTTCCTCCACAGAATCTAACAATTACTTTCACAAAGAGCAGTTGCTACCTACTTGAAGGAGTTGATTTGCGTGGGATAATATGGAAAAAATAGAAATAAGCTTTATGTATGGCGTTTATAGAAACTCAACATATCCAAAGAAGAGACCTTAGGAAACAAGAGAAGGATTTATGAATGTGGAGGGACGATAATAGTCATTAATTAAAATCTACAGATTTATCAACAATCCATGGTATGGCAGCCCCTGGGTTGGTACGGTTTGAGGTGAATTCTATGAAATTGTCAAAGACTGTTGAGCAGCCTTTCGAGAAACTCACTCATATGGGGAAAGGATTCATAAATAAATAAATGAGATGTATTTTAATGAGAGCCATTGTGGAGGTATGTACTTAGTGCTTCAGGGACCATTAAAGAGTAATTAATTACATTTTTGGCATTAAAATATAAAAGGAAGAAACATGTATGCTTCTATACCTAGCAGACACCGCAGGCAGAGGGTGATAATAGCTGGATTTCTCACAAAGATAGTGCACTGAAGCAGGAGATTAGACTGGAAAGAAATCCGAATGTCCACAAGAAAATGGAGTTGTCTCGAAGCAGGACTGTTGGATACTTTGAGTCTGAACAGTGATTTCCCCTGCCCGCCCCAAGACCATTGTGTTGGAGTTGGAGGAAGAGCTTGATGCTGGAAGGGAGCAGGGACAGGGGCAGGCAGGGTTAGGAGGCAATTGCAGAAGCCAGAGTGAACTGCACTGACACCATGGATAGTCCATTCTGGTGGGAATGGGCTCGCGAGCCATTTCTCAGCTGATTTTCAATGCCTCGGTGATTAAATGGAGCAACAGACTCAGGAGGTGGCTATTGATGCTGACTTTTTCAATGAGGCTACCATGTGGGCTGGACACTTCTGAATGGCATATGAAGTACAGGAAAATCGCTCTGTGGAGTTCAGATGTAATAGATTAAAGCTGATGCGTGGCTTAGGCAGGGCCAGGGAACATGTCAGCAATAGAGTGGTTAGCATTAAATGTTCCAGAAAAGTCAACCAAAGTAAAAACTGTAAAACAACCCGGAACACATTCAATGGGATGTACCACAGGATCTCTGTGAGGGTAGTTGCAGTAGAAAGGGCAGAGAGCAGACACAGCAGCCTGGAAATAGAGAACGAAGTGAGAATCTAGAACAGGGTGTTTTCTAACAGGGAAGATTCATGTGAGGGGAAGGGGAGGGAGACGAGAGAAAGATGGGCAAGGGCAGGTTCTAGCAAAGACAGCCTACAACAGAAGGAAGATAGCCTGTGGGCAAAAAGGCAAGAGGGAGAGAGGACCTGCTCATGTCAGTTGGGAGGTTAGGAGAGAGCAGGCCTTGGGCCCCTTCCTCTCGCGGGCGCGGGCTTACATTATCCTGGCATCCCTCATCAGCTGTTGTGGGCTCCATGCTGGCTACGAGTGAGGCATGGAGGTGGGTGTCCCTTTGCTTCACAGACTGTCCTTTATCTGTAGTGACACAGCGGAAGGGAGCTCAAATGGCACAGTCCCCTTAACTGACAGTGTCAGAGACTTAAACCATGCTCCCGGGTGATTCTACCCTCAGAATTCAGCCTGGGGCTTCTGATGAAGTCACCTCCCCGCCGCCTGGCTTCTAGGAGCCTTTCTCGTCGCCTTGAGCAGGGACCCTTAAACTTTTCCCATTCCTGGTCCCTTTCACTCCCAAATTTTTATGGCATCTATGTATATAGGTATTTAAAATAGGAATATAGATGAGACATTTACTGACTAACTCAAACTTATTTTAAAACAACTCTTTAGTATAAATATAATTTTACTATTTATTAAAGCGAAGGCAATTTTCATTCTAATGAGATGGAGGTACAGTATGTTTTTATTTTCACACAAAGATTTAAATCTTGGTTGGATATTAGCAGGATGTAGAACATCTCCAATGTTTTTCAGAATTAATTGGAATTTTGATTTCATTATTGTCAACGCAGAGGATACCGCTGCACATAATATGTAGTACAAAATGGCAGAAATATGTATACGGCTATTTCAGAAATTGCTGGAAATTGTCTTAATTTCAAGTCAAAATTTGTTTAATAATAAAGAAACTTAAATCAACAACTTAAAAGGCAGTTTTAAAAACAAATTATTCTAATTCAATATGATCGAATACACTGATTGATATCTACATGCTGAGAACTGATGGTAGGAAAATATTAGAAGTTGTTTTCTGTAATTAAATCACCATTTATGTAAGAGCAAGAAACTTCCTGTCTACATGGCTCACAACACACAGCAGTGTAGGTCTGAGCTTCAGGGTTCCTGGCAGTATTCCTGAGGCTGCACAGGACATTCCATGAGTGCAAAGTGCACTTCAGCTCCAAGGCTGCGGTGATGTCATGTGATACAACCTGGGTAAGTATTGCCAGGCACCTCAGCTTCATCATGCATTTGACCTGGAATGAAATCTTGATTTACTATGGCCTGATTTTTGTGGCCCCTCCACTCATTCTTGTGACCCCATAGAGACTTGCTTCCCGTAGAAGAAGCTGGTGCCTTGAGCAGAGCTGGAGTTCTTGGTTCTTCTCAGGTCTGGGTGTTGTGCATGAGAGGCAAAGTGCCCAACATGGAGCTGGAGCCTCATCTTCTCCTGGAGACGTCTGCTGTCTTTCTCTGTTGCTTTATGATACCCAGAGTCAAGGCTGAGGCGGTTTCCAAAAACCTTGATTTCTTCTTGTTCTTCTGTGTTTGGCATTGGTTTGGAGCAGTCCTTTGGGGAAGACACCATTTCACAAGTAACCAAACTCTATGGTCTCCTAAAGATCAATTATAACAGAGGAGCCTAATAATCACACCTAACACACATTATTTCTCATTTGAAGCTAACTTTAGACCAGAGGAGAGGTGAGTGGAGGTAAGGGCAGGCGGAGTAGAGGAACGGCCACTGTAGCTTATTTCTTGAGGTAGTTTACTGTCTGTATAAGAATTCTAGGGCAACTGCTGAGCCAGGGAGCCTATCAGAAGACCAACGGTGGAGAGCAAAATCTGTGCCTGTTGTCCCAAAGCACTGAGCACCCATTAGAGACCAAAGTCATAGTCATCCGATAGCTGAGCTACATTGCTGTGTTTGTTTTGCTGTAGCTGAGTGGCAGCTTGGAGTATTCATGAAGAAGGCTGTGATTAGATCTATGTAGAGATTTACGTTGGCAAAGTGGCACTGGAGGGCAAGGATAAGAAGGGACTGGCATGCCAGGGAGAATGTGGTTTTCTTTGGCTGCTACTCAGTGGGGTGCCTGGTGCTTTTGGACCTTTCCCCTGGTTGGGGGAAACAATGTAGGAGAGCCGATGGACCGAGAACAGGATGAGTGGAGGATGTACAGCCATGTTGACTGGCAGCTGGGTTTGGGGGACAGCTTCGTTATCATTGTCAACTTGACACAGCCTAGAATTAATTATCCAGGAGAGGAAGCTTCAGCTTAGGAATTTCCCAAATAAAAGTGGCCTGCGGCTATGTCTCTGGCAGATTATGGAGTTTACTGATGGATGTGGGAGGGCCCAGCCCAGTGTGGCCCAGTCCCCAGCTAGTGAGTGGGCAGTATGCCTCCATGGTTTCTGCTTCTTCATGGCTTCACACCTGGAGGTGTAAGCTGTAAGGTGAACTAAACCTTTTCTTCTGGTTGCTTTTGCTCATGGTTTTTTAGCACAGCAACAGGAAGCACACTAGAACAGGGACTGAAGGAATGGCAAAGCTTCTGGCTAGACAGCGGGTCCCTCGCTTCCAGTTTCAGAGAGGAAACATTTCTGAGGCTGACAGTGTGAGATGGGTAGGTGAAGGGAATTGGGTTGGGGGCAACACCCTGCACATTGGATATTTGACTGCTAACATTTATGGAAATAAGTATGTCCTTAAAAACCATGTTAATATGATACCAAAAAAATTTAGAAAGACTTCCCTAAGCTATTGCTTATAATGCCATTGAAGGTGAAATAGGAGAAAACAGGTTCTTTCCATGAACCTTACGAAGAATAAAGATGGACACAGTACTCATGCCTATAATCCTAGCACCCAGGGGGATTACCAAGAGTATGAAACGGGCCTGGCCCCTAATGAGTTCCAGATCAGCCTGGGCTACAGTAAGAGACCTTCTCAAAAATGTTAGTAATTCCATTACTAAAAAGCACACCAAAATCTTTTTCATTTTGTGGCATCTCTAAGAAAATCAAGTGAGTAAATAGCAAGGTTTCTGTTCCAGATTTGTGGCTTCTCTGGAAAAATGAGACAAAGTTGTCTGGTTGGGCCAGCATTTCTCCAGGGAAGCGGTAACCAGCCAATCTGGTTGAATGACAGTGTACTCACTGGTATGTTCTCATGTCTTCTGCAGAGACAGGAGGACACTGAAATGCTTCTGTAGACAGAGTCTCCTGTCCCACTTGGTTTCACAGTCCTTTAGTCCCAAATAAACACACAGAGGCTTACATTAATTATAAACTGTCTGGCCAATGACTTAGGCTTCTTATTGGCTAGCTCTCTCTTAATTATTAACCCACAACTATTAATCTATGTATTTCTACATAGTTTTGCCTTACTGAAGAATCCCCAAGCATCCTATCTTCCCGGTAGCTACATGGCATCTCACTTGTGACTCTTGTTCTTCGAGCCTCTTCCCAGCATGCTTCTAGTCGGGTAGCCCTACCTGTACATCTTGCCTGGCTACTGGCCTGTCAGTGTTTTATTAAACCATTAAGAGAAACATATATTCACAGCATACAGAAGAATCTCTTTTCTGTCTAAGTAAAAAGGAAGGTTTTAAATTTAAAATACTAAAATTATATATAACAAAATAGCTGTCAAGCAAGAGCTATAGTTAATAATATTTATTCCATTAACATTTGGCAAAATTTAAAGAAAATATTCTATTATCTATCCTATCTTTGTGAGTTTAAAGTTTTATATGTAACTTATCATTTATCATAAGTAAAACCATAACCATAACTGTCTTTCTTCTACTCCATCAAAGATCCCAGAAGAATAATTTATAAGTTCTAGAACTGACAAAGACATCTCCTCTGTAACGTTGGGGCATCCCTCTTCAGCTTATAGGCCCAGTATCTGGCAGACTTTTCTGTGAAGCAGGAAACTTTGAAGGACCATCCTGGTCCTTGACAAGTTCGGCAGTCAGTTTTCTTTGTAATTTGCTTGTCCAGTTTGGACAGCATGCTGTCAAGCAGTCTAGGCAAGAACAGTTTCTTCTCCAGATGAGTATTCTTGCCATGTTGAAGGCAAACTCAATAACGACTTTCTTCAATGCCCATCTTCCTCTCTGATGTAACTGGCATTGCCAAGAGCAGTCATGTCTCAGTCTCATAAAAAAGAACCCATCTTATAAAACATGTTAAATGCCATATTGTAGATCTCTGAAGTGTTTGAAGAGGACCTGTCTTTCTAAAATATCTGTTTTACCTTGTAAACATACCTAATATGACTACAAGTCTTAATGTAATCGTTGTCTAATTACTAAGCTACATTTCCTTATTACCCTATATAGTTGACAAGAATAACTTTTCAAGAACTAGAGATTTGCATTACATTGTTAAGTGAGCTGTTTATAGGTACAATACCTTGAATAATATTAGAAATGTATGTGCAGTATGTTTTAGCAAAATTGGTCTCAAATTTGTATCAATATACATTTGTATATAATATACAGAAGTCCACTCCAATGTAAAATATTTAAACTAGTAGTTGCCTTTTAAGGGAAGATTCAATAATCTACCTTTTCATCTTATCATAACTATATCTTCCCTTTATTCTTTTCAGAGTAGATTCAATAATCTACTCTTTTTATCTTATCATATCTGGATTCCTCTTTTTTTTTTCCAAAGGGAAAACCTTGAATATAATCCCCTTTGTTTCTTCCTGATCATAAGCAACAACATTTTATAACCAATCCCTCTAAACAATGCCAAATATCCATAACCCAATGAGTGGCCAAAAAGAACCCACACTACCTCTTGGTTATCTGGGCATCGTGTTCTTAAAGCTCCCTCCTGCTGTTTGGGAGCAATGACATCTTTAGTGGACCCTGAGAAGAAAATTTTGGTTAATTGTCAAGCTGTATCCTATGTGGTCTAGTCTCTGCCTAAATGGGCAAGTACAGGGCTTGTATCAAATCCTGGCTAAAGTAGTCTGTGAGGCTGGGTCATTTCAGCAAGTCACCTTAAAATTGCTATGCACAGTTTGTAGTCCAAAGCTGATCTTTAGTTGTTTAGCATCATGGTGTTGTCATAGTCTTGTTAGGTGTGGTCATAGTTCACTGTGGAAAACTGGTAGAGGCTCAAACCAGACATCATGTACATGAAGGTAGACAAAACCTCTTTCTAGAATTGGTTAGTACTCTGTATGACCATTAATATCATGAGGAAAGCTATGAGATTAGTAGCAATACAATATTCCTAAGTACTTACTTTCCTGTTGTTCCATATCAAGTGGCTCTTCTGACATGAGACAGAGATTTTGGATTTTAATTTAAAAACCATGCTTGGGTTTAGCGAAGGAGGGAGCCACAATCCAACTACAAAGCCAGCTTTTAATCTTTAATTGGACTGGGACAACATAAAGACCATTCATATTATATTTGTATATAGAAAAAAGAAACAAACATTTAGGAAGATATATGAAATTTTATCCTGTTGTAAATGTGATATACCAATAGGCCAATTTACTTGGGACAGTTTTTGTTTTTTTTTTTTTTTTTTTTTTAGATGATTTATCCTTTTTCTTTTCTCTCCCAAACCTATGTATATTTTTAAACACAGTGTATACTGTTTAGAGGTTGTGTCTCTCTGAATCTGTCTTTGCTGTGTATCTTTTTCTGACCACATGAGTCTTTAATCTGCTAAGCAGCATGAGTAAGATTAAAGCAGCAGCTGGCTGCTGGCTACACCCAGTTCATCTTTCCAAAACGGTGTTAGTATGCCTTCCACCAGCTCTGGGAGCTGTGCTCACCTCCTAGACTTTTGTCGATGCATCAAGCAGCTTGTAGCACACTGCCTATAACCCTTTTTTGTCTGTATGAGTGAAAGCTAAGTCTGTTCAAGCCCTGCCCTGATCTCTGCACCATGGGCTGCAAGACACTGTGAGACTAGGAATCCCAGTGTCGCTCCATTCCCGTGTATTCAGAACCCTTTTTAAGTTTTTGTCAGGCTTCACATGGAAATTCTTGCCAAACGCCATTTGTGGGTGGAGTTTCTTGTGTCAAGGACCTATGGAAATTGGAAAACCATAGCTGAATCAGGCAGGATATTCCTCTGTATTTTATAAGCAAAGTGTATCATTGTTGAAAACTATAAATTCTAGAATTCTATGAAACAAATACACTAGGGAGTTTTCATTACCCATAGGCCACACAGACATTTGTGTTTTTAATGACCAATGACTCCTGTAATAAAATAATTGACATAAAAGCACTCAAGTATACAAAAGAGAATTTAAAAAACACATAGTTTGATAAATAACAGGTACCTTTGGGTTGAATTGTATTAGCCTATCTATCATATTGCTACTTTTTTAATAGAATAATTTTATTGGATCCCTAGTAATTAATAGATTACCTCAAAGAGCTACCCGATTCAATAGCCACTGAGAAAACTTAATGAATTCACGACATGGGTTTCTCTCTGACTGAAAAGCATTGGTGCAATTCTCTGAGTGCACTTTCTTGGCAGCCACATGTACTTGTAGAAGACAGATCCAAGGAAAGTGGTTGAAGGTCCTTTAGTGCCCAAAGAGAGTAAGAATATGGGAATGAAAAGTTTTGGCAGGTCTAACTTGCCACATAAGTGCCCAGAAAGAAAGGATCAGTATATAGTTGTTGTTGTTGTTGTTCTTCTTCTTCTCCCTCTTCTTCTTCTTTTCCTCCCCCTTCTCCTCCTCCTTCTTTTTTTCAAAACAGGGTTTCTCTGTGTAGCTTTGGAGTCTGTCCTGGAACAGGCTAGTCTTGAACTTACAGAGATCTGCTTGTCTCTGCCTTCCAAGGGCTGGGATTAAAGGCATGTGCCACCACGGCCAGCATCATTGCATAGTTTTTGTTGTTAAGGACGATGATAAAATAAAGACAATATAAGTTTCAGGGGCATAATAGATGAAAATGAAAACCATGGATTGACCCAGAGAGCAAATGGGCACCTGGTGTGCACCAGTCCTTCGATGAAAGCTGCTGCTTCCTTAAAGCATTTTATATTTTCTGTTCCAGTTAGCGCTCACACTAAGCATGTGGGGAGCAGTAAACTATGAAGGCAGGCCCTGAAGTTGCACTGCATCTTTAGAGAAACATAGGAAATGGATGAGAGTGAGGCTTGGGAAGTCAAAGTTGTCATACTACGTTGAGGAGAAATGATGAGGAATCCAAGAGCTCAGTGAGTCAGACAAATCTGGAGTTGTAATATTAGAGCCTGTGAACTGGAAACCAGATCCGAATTCATAACCTACAGGCATGTAAGTGACAGAGCGAAGTCTGTAAACAGCATCAGGGTCATCTGGGGAGACTGAATGTTTATTATGTAGCAGGGACCCTGAATAGCTCGGGTCTAGGTATCAAATTAATCATGCAACAAATGGAGGACACTTTGGTGAAGAATGGCAACAATTAAAAGCTGAGGTGACTGAAATACGAAGAAAGCCTAAGAGAGACAAAGATGTGAATGGCCATCATGTTAGAACCAGATGATAAAGGTATTGGTTGACTCTAATCATGGACAAACTGCTTATCAGAATTCAACCACTGTATGAATGCCATAAACGGGCACCAACACCTTAGAGTTATCCAGAAGAGCAAATGTATCAACAACACGAGCATATTTTATTGCTTTGCTCTGAAAATTAGTCGAAAGGCAACACTAACAGTATTTGTTGAATGACTGTATTTTGGCTCCTTTTCTAGCTCTAACTTCTATGAATTTTACAATGCCGTGAAACACTTCAGCAAGGATTTTGGCATAATATTTACAATTCCTTTAATAACATTGCTCACGGAAGAGGAGTGATGGGAAGCAATCCCTTAGTAGCTGTAGAGGCACAGGGAAGAAGGAGGAGAAATACTTGCTTACTGCACTGTTTGTGATGAAGAAAACAGTGGTAGTTGAGCTTGAGAAACATGTAGGGAGCCAAGAATCGCATGTCACAGGAACACGGCTTTTCCTGTTGCCTTGTAAATGTCCTACAGGTTGGCTGTTTGGGAACAAGTACCTCTCTGATGAGAGTGAACGGTGGCTTGTGGGAGACAAGCACTTCGGTCCAAGATGAGTCCAAACCTGGCACAGACCTTTGCCATCATTAGTTACAGCTCTGCCAAGATGCTTTGGGGAACATTTTAATTTAAATGCCAAGTTTATTTCAACGAAATCTTCCTGATATGTTCTGTTGGGAATCTAGAATGAAAAAGATAGGTGTTCCCTTTGGAGGGCGTTAGGAGGGCGAATTAGATGGTAGTTTCATAACTCACCCTCACAACAAAAGCAACCCATTCTGGGTGTTTGACCCTCGGTGTACATGGCAAATGCAGAGAATTAGAGTTTAAAGAAGGGGCAGGCCCCATCATGTGATTGTTGAAGCTCAGTGTTAGCATGCCGCTCTCTCTCTCACAGCATTCAGGCTATTGTGACTGCAAATCTGATGAAGCAAATGAGAAACAGTTCTTTGAAAGTATTTTCCTGCAAAGCCATCACAAGAAAGATTTTGAAGCTAAACTAGGAAAGGTGTTAGCATGGAGGGTTGGGACTGAAAAACAATTCAAACGTTGTCGATCCACAAAAAACATGTTAGTATGTAGGCCCAGTTGGAGTTGTCCAATGGGTTGCAAAAACATGCCAGAGGGTCAGAAAAATTGAAACGCCCCAAGAATAACAGGGGAAGGAGTTTGATGTTGCTTCTGGAGCATGGGTGGGTATGTTTCCTTTAGAGGCTTGGCAATTTGCTACCACACCATGTTAAGTTCAGTCCCAGAGGGCTCAGTTTCTCCTGTGCCCGGGAAAAGGCATTTCCAGAAAAGGAAATGCACAGGGAGAGAAAAACTGTAAGGGGGTGACAGACCCAGGCATGAGGCTGGCCCTCAGGGTGCCTGGGATGGAGAGATGGGTGGAGCCTCTGGTACCGTACCAAGCCTTGGTCCTGCCACTCTGCTAGTGTTTCTGTTAGGCTGCAGAGTGAGTGCTCTGCCCTCTTCCTGGGCCCCAGGAATGGAGGTTTAGGGAAAGTATTTACATGTGGGAGCAGCAAGTTGATAGCACTGATGTTTGATCCTGTCCCAAAAGATGTGCCTGCTATGGATGGTACCCGCGAGGGGCTGGACAAGCAAGCATCCTTGGAGGCAGGATTAGGAAGGATACAGACTGGGAGGGACTACAATGATAACACTCCCCCCATCCAGGACAACCCAGAGGGTCCCGACTAATCTGTGGATGTCTTCTGTCTCTCAAAGCCTGCCAGCCACCCATCGCACCCCAACCACACATCATGGCAACCAGCCACGTCCACTGAGTTCAGCAGTGCAAGGGCGCGCAGGGGGGGGGGGATTGTTCCTGCACATAAAATGGGTCTGCTCCACTGACCGCAGCTGAGTGCGAAGGGACCCGGTTGCAAGCGCCAAGCTGAGGCTGGACACGAGGTGCGGCGGGCGGCCGAGCCCACGGCCCCAGCACGGCCAGTCCGCCCGCCACCGCCACCCGCGTGCACGCCGTCCCCTCGGCTAGGGGGATGGCTTCGGATGACTGACAGTTGGCGGTGGGGCACGACCTGCGCCCACCGGCCCGGGCCGGGGAGCCCGCAGCCCTAAGGACCGCGACCCGAGCCCGGCCGGGTCCCCGCGGCCTGTAGGGGGCGGCGCGAAGCTCGGCCGCGGGTAGGTCGCGGTGGGCCCGGGGGCCGCCACAAGCCGCCCTGGGCCTCGGCCGAGCCCCGAGGGGCCTGGGCGGAGCCGGGAGCCCGGGAGCCCCGCGCGCCGCGCCTCCGCGTGCCGCCAGCGCTCCGGGCGCCGTGGAGCGGGCGCTCGTGTCCCTGGCGCCCCGGGGGACGCGGCGCGCGCGTTATTTTTGGCGCCCGCAGCGGCGCGCGGGTGTGTGTGTGTGCCGGGGCGTGTTTTCCGTCCCCAGGTGCCGGCAGCCGGGGCGCCGCCGCCCGCGCTGACTCCTTCTCTCCCCGGTCTCTCTCCCTCCGACCCCCGCAGGACCCCGGAGCTGAGCCCGCCCGCGCGGCGTCCTCCGGGCGGCAGGCGAGCTCGCCACACGCGTCACATCTAAATCAAAAAGAGAAAGGAAAAAAAAAGAAAGAAACGAAAAAGCGGAAGAAGCGGCCGAGGCGGCGGCGGCGGCGGGAGGAGGAGGAGGGGCCGCGCGGGGCGGCCCGAGGAGGCGGCGGCGGCGGCGGCGGGGACGCGGGGACGCGGCTTTGTGCAGGCGAGGCGGGTCGCGGGACGCCCATGGCGGAGTGCGGCCGGGGCGCCGCGGGCGAGGCCCTGCCCACCTCCCCGGGCCCGGCCCTCGGCGCCAAGGGCGCCCTGCGAGCGGGAGCCGGGGAAGGCGGCGGCGGCGGGGGAGGTCGCCTCGGCCACGGGCGGGCGCGCTATGACAGCGGCGGGGTTTCCAACGGAGACTGCAGCCTCGGCGTGTCCGGGGACGAAGCCCGGGCCAGCCCTGCCAGGGGACCTCGAGGCGTGGCGCTCGCACGGACCCCTAGCCCGGCCGCCGCTCCCGTCCCCAGGGACAGCAAGCCGGGCGGCCTGCCCCGCCGGAGCAGCATCATCAAGGTAGGTAGCAGACCCGCGCGCGTCCTTGGGCTCGGCTGCTTTCCCCGCCCCGGGGAAGCGGTGGCGGAAGGAGGCGATGCCGAGTGAGCCCGCTGCGAAGGGGAAGCCCGGGTGTTTGGGCTGCTGGAGCAGGCGTTGGAAGCCCATGGCCTTGGGGAGAAGGGAGAGGTGATCCGGAGCGTGCACCAGAGCCATGCTGTGACATCCCCAGAGCAACTTGGGGCTGTCACCTCTCTCCCGTGACTTGGAATTAAATGGGCCTTGTACCTGCCTAGGTAGGGACGTGGCTTTTCAACAGCAGCTTAGCCTGGTGGCACACTCTCTGTAAGGTTGCAATTGCATTTTAAAGACAGGGATCGTGTGAAAATATTTTCTTAAAACCCCAGGCAATGAACATATATTATTTAATAGCTTTCTTCTAATCTACTTGGTAATTAGTTGCCTCTAGCAAGCGACCTTTTGAAGGATGTAAAACCCTCCATCAATTACTTGGAGAAAGGGAACATAAACACAGATTTCCTCTTTCTTAGGCTCAAAAGCTCTGGGAGATTATGGTTCCCGCACAATATAATTCTTTCCGAGCTGCCATAGGCAGGCCTCCAGATCAGCAAGTTCCTTTGGAATGGTTTTGCTTGTTTTTTTTTTTTTTTTTTTCATGGTGCTATTTAGAAAACCACCAATTGTTTTGTGGATTTTAAATTTCATGAGGTGACATTAAGAGTTTGTGGTGGTTCCTTCAAATATTACAGTCTAGTTTGCAACATAAAAATATTTATTGTGACATGAAGTAGAAGAAGAAAGTTGATAATGTAAGAAAAGTAGAGTCATGGGCCAGATTAACCCATCTGGCTTGCTTGATTTTGGAGCAGATATGGACTGTTGCTTTTGGAAAACGAGAGGATTTTAGGACAGGGCGGCAGCGCACATTAGTAGTGCTGCACCCATCAGCCTTAGGTGAGAGGTCAGAATGTGCCAGGGGCACAGAGCTGGCTCTGGGGGGATTGGAAATTCAGAAATCGCCAAGTGCTGAGATGGTGTCACTGTGTTATCAACCTCTGCATCCAGTTAGTGAAATACACCACTTGCTGCTGTAAGAGGCAGTTGTGCAAGTGTGTTCAGCCTTGTCATCTGTTTGCTCAGTTTATATGTGGGAGGGCACAGTGGAAGGGGCTAAGGATCGAGTGCACCGCCTTCCTGCAGCTAACTTTTAAATCAAGAGAAGTAGTGCCCTTTCGTGGCTTGTGTAGCTTTTAGTGACGTCGTTTCTTCTGGGATGTAGTTTGTTTTCAAGTATGTATAATTATCGATCCTGCTTGCAGAGCTATGTGATATTTCCATTTTTATTGGTTAACAAATACATGGTGGTGATTTTTGCATCTTGCTATTAATAAAATTTTATGTGAAAATTTCAGAGAAGATACTGACTTACTTAATTTTAACAACCCTTTCCTCCCAAGGGGTTTGAGGACTTGTTTTCACATCTAAAAGGCTAGAATCTGTTAGCATCCACATTGAGAGTCATAGGGAACCCTGATGGATATAGCAGTGTTGTTCGTTTTGTTGTGTGGGAGCCAAGGCAGAAGGATGGCTTGCTTATTTGTGGCATGAACTTGAGGTTGAGTCCTTGGTACCATTTCTCCATTGAGGCTATCGAAAGGCAAGGAAAAGGATGAGTTGTTAAGAAATCACTGGTTGGGAAATGGCGATGCTACTTATATTGAATTCTGAGTTTCAAAGCTATATTTTCATTTTCTTCATTTAATGAAGCCAGTTAGCTTTTTATTCACCGTTATGCCCCTAGCGACACTGTGCCAGGATCATAGTAGTTGTGCAGGAAGTTATTTACTGTAAGGCTGGAGCAGTGATGAGGAAGAAGTTCGCATTTTCTCTAAGTTCCATTGCTTTCTAGAACAGGTGGTTTTGGATTTACCAATCATATCTTAGTATCTTGTACCAAGTAAGAGAACTTGACAGATTTCCCCTTTCTGGCCTTTATTTTCAACTTGTTTTTTTACTTAACCGTTCTTGAAAATTATGGAAGTAGTGTTAAAAGTTGATTGTACCTGCAGTATAGGAAGAAAGGCCACTCCAGATAGGTAAGTAGGTTTTTTTTTTTTTTTTCTTTTCCATGAATTGGTATCTTGAAGTATCAAGGTTTTAGGAATTTAGTGTTGTGCTTTCTAAAGACACATTATGCAGCATAAAGATAATATCTATATAGGGTAAAGAAGTATCTTAATTTAATATCAGATTCTATAAAACAATGAGTACTACACAGGTACCTTTGCCACACGAGTGGCAGAGATTATATTTCACTTTTGCTGAGAAATAACCCAAGTGCATGGCAGATCTCATAGGGCAAGCCATGGGAAGTCCTCTGCTTGGTTTCTCTGCTCCTGCTACAGGGCCCGAGGAGTGTTGTCAGGGGGTCTGTGAGGGAGTGGGGCTGGTGAACACATCAGGTGCTGAAGACAGGTCAGTGCAGTGAAGGCTGAGAAGCTTGTGTGGCCGCTGGCTGTCTCATGCTTCTCTATTGTCTTCTTCTCAGGCTTCACATCCTGTTAGGTCAGGGTCACTAAGTCAGAACGAGGGATACACGTGATAAGAGGTAGGTAAGGGACGTCTCCAACACTAACATGATCGGCATGTTCAGAAACACTGTAAGCTGACCAGAAGTCTACTTCTTATTTAAAACAATTTCTTGGGTGTTTCATCTGTTTTATAAATAGCAATGAGGAAGAAATTGTTGTCAAATGTTTTTTTTTTCTCCCCAGATAGATGTTCCCCTGTCCCCAGACAGGGTTCTACATAAAAGAGCTCCTCAGTTACGGTAGCAGTCTTGATGGAAATCATAACATCTTTTACAGATACTCTGAAACCATGCGGAAGTTGTGGAAAGTACTGGCAGATATTTCTAGCTTTCTGTAACTTACTGAAAACAACAGTGTGTTCTTGAGATTATCTCCAGAGTCATTTACTGGATTTTAATGGAAGAAGTTGTGCCTGTCGTCTTTAGTAATCTAATAAATGACCACGCCACTTTCATTTTCTCTTTTCCTAATTCACTTAGTCACACTATCTGTTTCCAAATAGATAATCCAGTTAATTGTTCAGATGGCCACTTGTTTTTTTAAGTACATAGCTTATTCATTAATTAAAATATGAAATTGTATTTGGGACTTTAGATTTATTTTAGAAATCAATGTATCAAAATGCCTATATTAATTTTGGTGGTTTGTTTTGATGAGAGCCAGTTAAATACTTTGCATTCAAAAGGGTGCTATGGTTGTGTTCACAGTTAGTGTCAATTTTATGAGCTGTGGCAAATGCATGGAATCTCCTAGTCATTGCCATAGTCAAGCTACGGAGCAGTTTGATGAGCTCTCTCTACCCCACCCCCCTGTCACATACCGGTGCCCTTTTCCATAGGAGGTTCTATCTGCAGCTGTCAGATGAAGTAACAGTAACCGCCGCTTACAGAGCTCTCACTGTGGTGCTTTCCCTGACTCTGACATGGACCCCTGCCACTCACACAGCGTGGAAGGAGGCAGAGCTTGGAGAGGCCAGCAAGTGTCTTAGGTGCTGGAGCTGCGTGCAGTGTGTCTCGTGACTGTGGTCTGTTCCATTTTCTTTAAATTACTCCATCCGTTTACACTTTTTGTGTGGGTGAGGGAGCTTGCTGGTCTGGGTTACCAGATTTGGTTTTCCCATCTCTGTGTCTGCTGGCGGCAGTGGTTGCTAGATAAGATAGCCAGGCAGCTGTTTCATCACCTGCCATAACTACGTGGTCAGGCCTTCCAGCTTCACAGTGACTTTGTTTTTCTTAATATGCATATCATATGTTGTTGAGTAGAAAAAATAATCTTATAATCTTTATATCAGCATATGTCCTGCCTCGATGCCGAGCTTCCAAGCATGAACAACACCAGGCTTTTTAGTGCCCGTTACACATATTCAAGCATTATACTGGGTTGTGATTTAGTTAAGTGGGCTCTTTACAGGCAGCAGCTGGCGTTGGCCGTTCTGCACTGATAACACAGCGCTCAGTAACTGTTTTTTGAATTGGAACTTAATATCTGTGTTCAACTTTAGCTCTTGCTTTCTTTTTCCCTTTCTCACACAAGAAGGAACACGGCTTAATAGGCACTTAGGAACTGGAACTCAGGGCAAATTGTCTGGATAGATAGGCAGATCCCAACAGATCTTTTAGATCAGAAAATCTCACAGCCAACCACCAGCTCTGCACTTTACTTTGTACTAATGCACTGAAGCCCAGTGACTGTTAAAAGAGCGTGTCCCAGAGTGATCAGAGTGCATTGTGTTTACACACTAAAATGTCTTTGCTTTTCCTTTTTCTGACCCTTCCATTTGATTTGCACTTTAGATCAAATCCATACAGACAGCTGATGGACATGGTTTTAGTAGTTGATTTTACCAGTCACTTCCCAGATAAGTTTCCTTCCTCCTATAGTGCTTTGTGCCTTGTGAGGGCTTTAAATTCTACTGTTTTATTTTAAGGTTTAAGTTACCAAAATTTGAATTTTCAATAGATATAGCAATATTATTTGTAGCCATAATACAGATATAAAATGAATATTGGTAGTTTCTTTTTAGACATTTATATTGGTCCCAAAGTAACTGTTTTACCCTTAAACATTAAGTTTTGGATGGTATTGCCTACTCAACTGCTAGACCTCTGTATTTGGTCAGCTACTTTATTAGTGGGATGCAAGTATTTTCACCAGAAGATCACATCAATGGCAGAAAACATATTTTGTATTGAAACTATCTATGTAAGTGTTTTTTTCTACTGATAATAATGAATCAGGATGGTTGTGCTTGGCATGAGTGTGTTAAAACTCAACTCAACTTCAAGCCAGAGCCACTGGAGAAATTGTACTCACACCCTTTACCTCTAATGTCAGAATAACTCCAGAACTGTGGGGTTCACAAAAACCTATCATTAATTAATTGCATTGGCACCTGTGCACTCTACAACATCTATGGCAGCGTTTGTTAGGTAAGATGTATTCCAGGCAACCCTCTCAACTTGGCTACACTTTGGCTAGGTGGCACGTGTTTGGATTGTTCATAAGGCAGAGTCCTGAAGCTAAATGAGAGAGAGGGTTGACAACCATCTGGCTCCCCTGCATCCTTTTTATATAGTCCCATGGATCCCATATCTAAGATGGGCAGGATGCAGACCCTCTCACAGTACTGTGAGATGCAGTGAGATGATGTGTGCTCAGTGCATGGCAGGCAGTGGGAATTCCGTGAGTATTATCCAGAAGCTGTTTCCTCTCCCTTTCTCACTGAAATGAGCTGGCTCCTTCAGGTTTCATTGGAATTGGAATTCACTGTACACCATGCCTTTGGAAGATTTATCTTTCAACACACAGAAGAGTGTGAGAAACTTTCAGGTACACTCTGTTGATGCTTTGGAGAGTGAAATATTTCACTCTGTCAATGCTTTGGAGAGTGAATCCCGTGTTTTAGTATAGTTGAACATGTGTAAGTGGCCACAGTGTCATGACATTCCCATCTGTCTTGGTTGGCTCAGGAAAGTCTGGGTTTTTATTTTGTGTCTATTCAAAATTTTCAATAGTCTCCGTCCACTGTCAGAAGTAAATTTTCCATAGCATCTCCGTCCACTGTCAGAAGTGAGTTTTCCATAGCATCTCCGTCCACTGTCAGAAGTGAATTTTCAATAGCGTCTCCGTCCACTGTCAGAAGTGAGTTTTCCAGAGCATCTCCGTCCACTGTCAGAAGTGAGTTTTCCATAGGGCCTCGGTCCACTGTCAGTCGGAAGTATCCCGGTTTGGATGGTCTGCTCGCTACCACTTGTCCGGGAACAGTGTGGCATGGCCTTCTAGATCCAAGCTTAGCCTTTATATTAGTCCCGCTGTTTTCTCTGCGTGGACTGTTTCCCTTCTTCCTAGTCATGCCTAGGATGTTATTCGGTTTGTTGCCTCTCAGTACGAAGTGTTTCTTCTTCTGCCTTCTAGATCACTCTGCCTGTGTTTTCATGCCGCTCTGTCTCCCCATCTCATGGTTACCTATGTCTTACTACTCCTTCAGCGTATGAAGATAGTTCAGTGTCTTGTGGAAAGTGTGTAGATAAGTGTGTGTATGTACAGATGTGAGTTAATAGTTCTGATCAACTCATCAGTTTTATGATTAGATTAGATTTAACAGGGAGTGATTCTAATCAGAACTTACCCCTTCATGGCTATGTTCTCCAAAAGAAATTTCTTTCCTGCACTTAACTTTCCTCTGATTTTGTTTGAAAAAATATTTGAAAATACTCATGAGGAAATACTATCATATAAAGTTGAGTCCAGGAATTTCATCCCTTCCATAACTGTTCTGCATGAGGCTGAAAGATCTGCCTCTTTTGTGTTCCTGAATTAAGTGTAGACCTTTCAATTTGTATGTTTTGATCTCAGAGTTTAAGAAGCATGGCCAGACAGTGTTACTGTTTGTTGGAGCACTAAAGTGCTTTAAAAGTGACTTACATAGTTTCTGCTCAGCTTTTGTTTCTTTTTAATGGATTAAATAACTTGAAGTTTTATTGTCATTGATATCGGAATGTCAAAAGGTATTTATTGGGAGTGCTGTGGGATTAATGATGAACAGAGAACCCTGAGGAGTTTGTGGTTCTGATATGCAGTGTCGAAGAGGGAATCTCTGTTCTCTCAGGGTACTTTGTCATCTAATGCTGTAAATCCAGGCCTTTGTGGCAGTGAGTGGATTAGGTAAAGAAACAGATGTTTCATCGTCATCATTTCACACACCCCCTCACCAGAAATTGCTAGGAGACATCTTCCTCTTTACAGAGGAAAGAACCCTTTTCATAAGGAGTAAGAATTCCCAAGCAGGGTCACGCAATATACATGAGTCCAAACCAGCATTTAGACCAAATGTGTCTGTCTTGAAAGGCCATGTGGGTTTTTTTGTTTTGTTTTGAGTTGATTCACCAACCTTTTGTACTCTTAACTTGTGACATAGTTTTTTTATTTTTTATTTTTATTTTATTTTACTTATTCATTTTACCTCTGTTTGCCCGAGCCATTCTGGCTCTTTAACCTTAGAAGTTTCCGCCAGTCTTGAAATATTGGCATATTTCTAATTAGAAGAGTTTGGCTTCTTAGGAGGAGGCCACATGCACTTAACAATGTGAATGTAGAGCTACTGTCCTGGCTGCAATGCTCCAAATTCTTTCTGATCCACAGTTACTTTCCTTGACTGTGAAGTGAGTATTTGGGCATCTTCTTGTGGTGTGCTAAATATACTGAGTTGAAAGCTACAGGTGTTAACTAAGTAACAGGGGATAAAATACATCAATAGTGAAGATTCAAGATACTTTCTGGATAGAAAGTGATCATATAAAATTTGACATATACAGGACCACACTGGTTAGTGAACATTTTAGCTCCTGGCTATGGTTGAATTATTTTATTTGCATACCACCATAACCGAATTGGAAAATTTGTTACATAATACTGCAGTATGTAGCTATTAATAGAACAAAATGTGGTCTTACAGATGGCAATTTCTGTGGATCTTTTTCTGCCGTAGATAGCTGCATACATACACAGGCTACTCATGCATGCATATACTGTTCATAAATAACAAAGACTGAGGATGGGATGGTAGCAGGTTTCTGTTCTCTCACTGCAAATGATCGGGAAGGGATTGCACATTTATTATGAATATTGCTTATGACGTTTCAGTTGCTTTTTACTGACTTACCAATTAGTGTGGCCACAGAGGGATAAAATGGCCTGTTTGCAGCTACCATTAGAATCAGGCTTTGTAACTGTTCCCTTGTGGTGCCCTGCTTCTTTCTGTGCGCCTCATCTCCTGTACTCATGGCGGTTAGGACTTTTCAACTTATTTTAAGTGAGCTGCTGAGGTGTCCCCTGCCTCCTTCCACTGAGCCATTCATTCTAGCAGTCAGTAGAGCTACTAAGTGCTCTCAGTGGGCCATTTAATAGTTTGTTAAATCTGTACAGTTGTTTTAAGGTTTTCATCGCTTATGTGTGGTCTCATACATAATTTTGCATTTATTTAAAATATTAACGTCTTCCGTAGCACACATTTGTGTTTGCTGTAGTAGATACTACCAAGTAATTTTCCTAGCTAGCTTAAGTATTTTAAATACTAAACAGGTTGAATAATTCTAATTACTTCATATATTCATAATTTGCATTGTCAGGAGATTTGTTATGGTCTTTTCTTTTTGTAATCATTTTCATGGTTATGTGCTCAGTGTAACATTACTGTGGCTTTCTGACAGAATATTCTGGTGACTATGATACTGAGAACTTTTTCATGTTGATTATTTGGATGTTGTCTTTGTAAAAAAAAAAAAAAAACTGCCATTTGGCTCCTTTGCCTATTTGAAATTTTTTTTTTTTAATTGATTTGTATGACTTGATGTTTTCTGGATGTGTCTTTTGTGAGATATAGATGCGGAAATGTCTTCTCTTGGCTATGGCTTGTTTCTTCACTGGGCTGAGACGCTATCTTGTAATGAAAAACCATTCCAAATATTAGTGGAACCAGATTTATTAACATTTTCAGTTATGGTCATGATTTTTTTTTTGTCCTCCTTTAAAGAAGTTTCATTTTAAGACCATGACGATTTTCCTTTATTAACTTCTGGAACCTTTGCTTTACTTTTCATATTCTATGTGGAATATATATATATATGTTTACATATAAATATAAATATATTATTTTATACTAGTATAAATGACTCCTTCAGCACCATTTATTTGAAATAGGGCCTTTTATTGATGTACTGTATTACCTTTTTTGATAAATCTACTGACTAGTTGTGTGTGGGTTTGTCTGTGTTACATTCTGGGGTGTGGAGAAAGCCTTCTCAGAGCAATCACCTTTACAGAGACCTGATCTGACCATGGGACCAGTACTATTCCTGGAGAGAGGTGACTGGCCTTCCAACCTTTGCTGAAAAAGTCTTTCCATATGCTTTAATCTTTTCATCTCGTGCTCAAGTGACACACCTTACATGTAGTGAATGCTGGTTACTCGGAGGAGGTTATATAGTGATGCTTGCCAAACGGGAGCTTATTAGTCTACATGGTTTATATCAGAAGGGACAGACTGATGGTACTGCCGTGCCCTCACTATGGTGGGCACAGGCCAAGTTCATAAACGCGAACTCCTGGAGGATCCTAGTTACAGAGCAGTGAACTTTCACTGGCACATGCCCCTGGCCTTAGTTATGTGGTGTGGACTCTTTGACCTGTCACGGTGAGCCCTTGGGTTGTCATTAGTCTTGGTTATTCTATTTGGATGGTGTTTATTTCCCAAATGAATGTATGGGAATCTAGCACAGAATCAAGTAGCTCTCACTTGTCTTGTGCAGGTTCCAAGGAAGAGAAGTAACCTGATGAGAAGGTAAGTTTGCGTTTGGGGGAACTCTAGGTTTGTTCTTTACTTTTCTGTTTAGCTTGTGTGCTTCCTGTATTTTGCCTTTATTATGCTGAGATATAATATCCCAATATGCCTATAACTATTCTCTCCCCCCCCCCAGACTTTTATCGTAAGTGGTTCCTGGATTTTGCCAAAGACCTTTAGGATAGTGTCTTGGTCAGTGTTTTATGGCTGTGAAGAGACATGTGGCAACTCTTATAAGAGAAAGTGTTTAACTGGGGCTCCCTCGGTTTGAGAGGCTTAGTCCCTTATCATGGAAGGAAGTATGGAGGCACACAGGCAGACATTTGTGAAGAAGTAGCTTGAGAGTTGTACATCTGAGTCTTCAGGCAGCAGGAAGAGAGAGGGACACTGGGACTGGCCTGGTACAGGCTTTTGAAAGCTCAAAGCCCCAGCCACACCTCCATGAGACTAAGCATTAAGATACATGTGCCTATGGGGGGGTCATTCTTATTCAAACCACCACACGCATCTAATGTGGTTTCTATTCCTTAGTCTATTTCTGTGGTGGGTTGTGTTTCATTTACTGATTTATATATGTGGAATTATTCCTGCATCTCTGGGATGGAGGTGACTTGATCATGATATATGATCTTTCTGATGTGTTCTTGAATTCAATTTACAAGTATTTTATTGAGAACTTTTGCATCTATGTTCAAAAGAGGCATTGACCTATACTTTTTTTTTTGGTTGTGTCTTAGTTTGGCTTTGATATTGGGGGTAATACTAGTTTCATAAAAGAAATTAGGAACATTCCTCTTCTTTTGTAGAACAGCTTGAGGAATATTGTTAGTTCTGCACTGAAGCACTGGTAGAATCCTCCACTGGCTCCATCTGGCCCTGAACTTTTTACTTGGGAGATTTTATATTATGATTTCTATCTTACTGCATATTAAGGGTATGTTTAAATCATTTATTACACCTTTATTTAACTTTGGTGGGTAGTATATATCTACAAGTTAATTTGTTTCTTTTAGATTTTTCCAATTTTGTAGATTATAGATGTTAAAAGTTCTTATGATTCTTTGGGTTTCTCCAGTATCTGCTGTAATACCTCTTTTATCTCTAATTTTATTAATTTGGATAATTTTTTTCTTTCTTTTGGTTTGGTTAGTTTGACTGAAGGTTTATCAATCTTTTTTCTGAGACAGATTCCTTTGCTGAACCTGGAGTGTGCAATTTCAGTTAGACTGGCTTGTCAGCGGGATTCGGGGATCTACATGGAGTTACAGAAACATGTCGCTGAGCCCTGAGGTTACAGATACATGCCATTGCCCAATTCTGAGCCCAGTTTTTATGGGGGTGCTGGAGAGCCAAATCCAGGTCTTTATGGTTCTATGATAAGCACTTTACCAAATTAAGCCATTTCCCCAACCACCATTTTCATTTGTGTCTGTTTGAACGAGAGAGGATTTTTCTTAAAAGAAGTTGGCAAGCTTAAATTATCGTTTACCTTTCAACGAGGCATGATCAGTTCTGATTCTGCTGCTTGCTGTAGTGTAAATGTGTGTGTTCCTCAAGGGCACTGAAGTCCTGGGCTCCAGGATGGCAGTGTTGGACAGTGATGGACATTCTTTAAATCATTTAGTATCCTCTTAATGGGAATTATGGGATGGAATCCTCACCTTTATTTACTTCCCAGACATGAAGGTAACATGTTCAGTTAAATACCCCCATCCATCTATATATTCACTGGAAGCCCCAACTTCAAAACGAAGCAAATAAGCTTGCACTTTCACTAACCCAGGTGTGTTGCGATGGTGATGGACATCTATTAACACACTGCTATTAAAATAAAATGAATGATTTTTTTTGTGTGGCAGGAATTAGGTGTCACTTTAAGATCTTCAGTCTAAAACATTATGGAAGGAACCATGTGAGTATATAGGTGCTGACATGCTCCTGCCCTCAACCTCTGTTAACCTCTGAGGACCTTGTATTGTTTCCCATGTGTTGGGTCACCTAAAATCAAAAGCAAAATTTAACTGGCGTCTGCTTCAGAACATTTACTTCTTATAAAGAGTGTTAGAATCTAGGTGTGCACAAATTTGTTTGCCAAATATTCAGCATTTTGAAGAGAAAAATTCATATGAATTTATTTTCTTTTAGGTTTTAAACTTTAAAACCTGTCACATTTAAAACTTAACCATCTTTTTACCCTGGGATCCATGAGGTATAATTTTTCCATCAGCATTTTTCCTGTTACTTTGGAATGATTTTTGTGAAAATATTTATCTTCATGCTGAAGTTGGTACTAAGCAGCCAGATATTAGGTGGGATCCATTAACTTTATGTGGGATCTGGAAGTTGGCATTGGTGACCTTCACTTTCTGGGCTAGTCCAGTTCTCCCTTGATAGCACTAAAGCATTCCTACCCTGACACGCTCCCAGATACCTGAGAAGGTCCAGTAGATAGGGGTTCTGTATCTATGGTAAATCATGATGTCCAAGAGCATCATGGGCAGGAAAGGGTCTGTTTCAACTTATAGCTTATAGTGCATCATCCAGGATCCTGGAGACAGGAGCTGATGGAGGGGTGTTGTTTACTGGCTTGCTCTTCATGGCTTGCTCAGCCTGCTTTCTTATGGAACCCGGGACCACCAGCTCAGAAGTAGCACTGCCCACATGAGCTGGACCCACCCACATCAATTGTCAAGAAAATGCTCCCCATGCTTGCCCACAAACTAATCTGGTTGTGGCATGTTTTCAATTAAGGTTCCCTCTTCCACAATAACTCCAGCTGTGTCAAGTCAACATAAAAGTAGCCCACACAGAAAGCAGAGAACATTGAACTTCTGCTCTTTAATTTTACTTTCATTGCTGATTATGCAGGAGACAAGGCCCTGGAACTGGATTCACAGTAGGACGTTTGGCAGCGAAAGTGTGGAATCTGTAGGAGTGGTGGTGTGTCTGTCACTGTGTATCCGTATGTGTGAGAGCATATAGTCTGAAGGTTGACAGAGGTTGGGTGTCATGCAACCAAGTGGGAGGAGAAGCCACACCCAGTGGAAAGTATCGTGTGAAGCTTTATTTCTGGGAAATGGTCAAACTGGGTTTGTGGTTATGTGCAGAAGATTTGCAGCAAATCCTGTGACGTGGTGCCGTCTCCTCTAGGTGCTGAGGTGTCCTTTGTTCTCCAGGAGCTCTGGGCAGGACAGGTCCCTTTAGCCTACTCTGGTGAGCCCGTTAGCACCCTGATGGTTTCCATCATTTATGTGCCTGTGGGGACTATCCAAGAGTATCTTTGGTCTCTTGGAAAGTGAAGTGTTTATGGATGCCTTTGACAGCGGTGGTCCCAGGGAAGAGACCGTCACATGTGGGCAGCTACTCTGGCTTTTCTTATTTCGTCAAAGAAAACAAACGTATAAGTGGCTCACATGTGCTGAGTTACCTGTAGCTTTTCATGTCCCTGCTCAGTTTTGTCAGTCGTGCTGTCTAGTAACCCTGGAAACCTGAGTATATGACCTCTGGCACTGTTGTTGATTAGACAGCCAGAGACATGATTTTTCATTTTTTAGCCTTTTCAGATCTCGGTAAAGACAAAACATTCACCAACACAAAGACACACTAATAGTAAGATAAAGCAGTACAGTTTGTCATCGCTGAGCTTTACTGTCTCTCTAGAGAGCCAGGTGCAAGGGGGTATGCGAGGGTGACAGGAAGGGCATGAAGACCCTTTCACAGGCAAACTGTTTGCGGGGAAGAACTCGCTGCTGGGTTGGCCTATTTGGTGGCTTTCTGGCCCTGTGAATGAGGCCTTTTAGTCCGGCCTGCCATTTGCACAGTGGTTGCTGTTCAGGAGCGGGGAGTGCTTTAACCCAGCAGCTGCTCTGGAAGCCCACACGGCCTGTAAGCACACAGACACATGCGTCTGCAGGCTTGAGTAGGGAGGGCTTTGCACTTGGCAGCCTTTGCAAGCAGAAGCCATGGGCTGCAGGAAAAACAAGAGGAGCTCTTCTGAAGCTCTCGACCTCATGCCACAGATGGTATCACAGCAGCTGTCCTCACCACAGAGACCCTCGTAGGGAGCGATGCAGGTAGATGTAGCCAAAAGACAGCAAGGATATCACTCTGCTGTACACGTGCCATCCCAAGCTTGGCAGGATAGGCCTCATTCCCTCCGTGGCGCCCATGTCTCTGTTATCATTAGAACCAAAGCTCCAAGTCCCAGACCAGGCCCAGATCAGCTTTTGTGTGAAACTGAAGCTGGCTGCTGATGGCAACGACCCTCGACAGGGAGAGTCTTGTTTTACCCACAGAGTTTATGTTTCAGGTGCTTCAGTTGATCACTTGTATTTAAAAATGCTTCTTACAAAGAATGTAGAATTTCATGTAAAAATGAATTGTATGAAAAATTTGATATTTATGTGGATATGTTTCTGAAAGTTTTCATCTGATTTACAAAGGAATCAGAAGCTAAGGTTTGAGAGGAAACTGCAGTTGCAGAAGCTCTAACTCTGTGCTGGAGCCTTGGTTCTCCATCCCTGTTTCTGTAGGAAGGAGGCACAGAGAGGGGCCTGGGAATGAGGGAGGACGTGCTGACAGTGGCCCATCACTTCCCAGGCAAGGGGTCGAAGACACATTGGCCATCTCTTGCTTTGGAAAGGTGATACAGAGCCAGCCACCTAGGGAAGCTTCTGGAATTGGAAGGGATTGTATTTGTAGTAGGACTACGGAATGATTTTCTTTGTGAATCTTTCTTCCATTAGAAAATAAGAATGATAATTTGTTTGGGTATAATGACAAATATGTTATATACTGAAACCAATTTTGACCTAGCTGACCTTTTCCTTTTTCTGCTTTTAGAAGAAGGCAAACATTTCCATGGATCTAAAGATCTAAAGTGTCGTGCGTCCTGTCACAGCACTGTGTGCATAGCAGAAAAGTTGTCCCTGATGTGAGCAGAGAGCCTTCCTTCTGCCTTTCTTATTAACAAGCATGAGGAAGATGTAGAATATATAACTTTTGTTTTACTTTCAACAATATTTTTCAAGCAAAAATTACTAATTATGTTACTTAAAATTTGAAGACAGAAAATCTTTTAATAGTTAACATGTAATCTGTATCATCAATTTAGATCCATTGTATTATTTTTTGCCAAGATAATAATTTTCAAGTTTGGACAAATTTAATTTTTAAAATTCAAAATTTCTGATATTATTGTTAGTAATGAGTAGTCTACAGATTATAGGGTATACTCTTCTAAGTGCATTTGCAATGAAAGGTATTTAAAGCCCTCTTAAAATGTGTAATACTTTTTACCTAAAACTATTTTCAAAACGGAATTAGCTTTATATAAGAACTTACATGTCTCTTTTTTGATTCTGAGATGTTTTCTATGAATTCTGAGAGTAAAAATCTATTTTAAAAGTTAACAGACCATAATTTGTGACCAGGAGATTTCAGAGTGGCCAGAAAGCTCATACTAAGAATAGAAGCTGTGTTTGTTCACCCCACCCAGTCCAAGGCCCAGCCATGTGGTTGCAGACTCCGGGCAGGCTGTGGTAACTTGGGGGCTTGCAGAGTTGAAGAAATCATGCACTTTTATAACTTTTGAATTCTGTTTCCTTTCTTTAGCAACTCAGATAAATTATTTCTTATAAACAGTTACCTAGGAAAGAGTTTGACCACATTAATTTTCAGTTCCTTCTTACCTTCCTTTCTGATGGGAGACGTCATTCTGTAAATGTGTCTCTTATTGGTTAATGAATAAAGCACTGTTGGCAAATAGGGAAGCAAGATAGGCGGGACTAGGAGACAAGGAGGACTCTGGGAGATATAGAGAGGAGTCAAAATGTAGGATGCAAGAGCGGTAAGAGGTCCGGACCCTCTCTCCAGTAAGATAAGAGCACGCCGAAACACAGATTGATAGAAATGGGCTAATATTTAAGACAGAGCTAGACAATAAGAAATGCTAGTAACTGGCCAACAGTCCCCATGGTGAAGTTCCCACAGCTTCACATGACTGTTCTAACTGTAAAGGAGTTGAGATGTGTAGACTTTGGGTATAGTTAATTGCTGTGTGATTTAAAGTTTTTTTTTTTTTTTTGTAAGTTCTTTATAGTAAAGATTAAAATGTTTTAATAGAAAAGGAAATTTTGAGGTTGTGGCTTTTACCATGAGCTATGCTCTGAAAACTTGTCATTTATAATGTAAACATTTTTCAAGACATGCTGGTTAGTGCTTCTTATCAACTCCAGGATTTGTAACTATCCAGAAGACACATCGGGTGCGTGTTTCTTCTCAATCCCTGGGAAGCTTAACTGCAGAACAATGTCTGAGTGTTCTGAGTGTGGCTGGTACTGTTAGGAGTGCGGACTCAATGGAAAGGGTGAAGGAGACAGCATTTCCTGCGGGATGCTTCCTGGTCAGCCAAGATGTGGTAAGACCAACCCTCAGCTCCTGCTACCATGAATTCTACCATGGCTTCCTTGGTATTAAACTGCAAGTCAAGCTAATTAAATCCTTTTTAAGTGGCTTCTGCCTGGTATTTGGTCACAGTGATGAGAGAAATAACCAGTAATAACCAGTACACTGGCATTTTCATTAAAGTCTAAAAAAATGGCTATTAGATCAATGTATTTGTTCATTATATTTAAAAAGAGCCAAGGTACCTGGGGATATAACTCAGTTAAGGAACTTGGTTAGCATGTCCAAGACCAAGACACATGGGTCCAATTCTTTCAATCCCCAGTAGCTAACACACACACACACACACACACACACACAGGCATGCACACGTACTTGTGGGTGGGCAGGCAGCGTGGGGGGATTCTGGATGATGAGATTGAGATTAGTTCTTGGGTAGGCTTAGAACCTAGAAAAGACATGGATTATAATATCTGTCTTGGGTCCTAAGAATCTTGGGGAAGTGCATAAATACAGCAAAGCAATAGAAAGATAGCCCAATAACACTGGGCACTTACTAGCTCTGTGACCTAGTGTGTGGGTGAAGCTCATCTCTATTGGGTACTGCTTTGAAAGAGGAGGGACGCAATCCTCAGGCTCTGAATGTTAATCCAGGCTGATGATCATCTGCTAACTACTTTCCTGGTCTCTAACGTGGGTATAAAGCTGAGGTCATTGGATCTTTGTGATAATTGATTGAGACGATACATGGAAAGCACTGTTTCCAGTAAGTAGTAAAGATTCTTTTTGTTTTCAGGAGTGTCAGAATATGGTTATTTGCTACCTCTCCTTTTGAATGCTCACATGTGCTTGCATGAACATCCTCTGTCTCTGCCCCCAACCTCGTGTGTGTGTGTGTGTGTGTGTGTGTGTGTGTGTGTGTATGTGTGTGTGTGTGTGTGCGCGCGTGTGTCTGTGTAAAATAGCCACAATAGAGAGGATGGTGTAATACATTTCATTGTCCTACTTCATTAGTCACCACCCTATGGCTAACTTTGTCTTCTCTGTATTCCTACTACTTATCCCTATGTACTGTTTAAAGCAAGTCCCTGAATTATTATAACTAAATTATTATAACTAAAATTAATAACTCCTAAATTATATCATATATCTAATCTGTATTAAATTACCTACCTAAAACCCTTGACTTAAAAAAAATACAATTATATTCCCAGTCCTCTGGACTTATTTTGTAATAGATAAACAAGTAAGTTGAACAAATAAGTAGCCAATTAAAAAAAAGTTACTCAATTCAGATTTCACATATTTCATTGTTTCATATGTTTCCTTTTGGAAGAAAATTCCATTATTGAAAATAGATTTTTTTCCCCATTACATAATATATCCTGATTTCAGTTTCTCCTCCCTCTGTTCTTCCCAGTTCCTTCCCATGTGGATCCACTTTCTTTCTGTCTCTCATTAGAAAACAAACAGGATTGTAAGGGGTAATAATAAAATAATATATAATAGAATAAAAATATAAGTTATCCCTTTCTTAATGAGACCACCTATCTGTCCCTCAATCTCTTACTCTATACCTAGCCTCTGGTTCAACTGATTGGAGCTTGGTTACCATTGACTTATCAGCTAAAATCTACATATAAGTGAAGTGATATCTTATTTGTTTTTTTGGGTCTTGGTTAACTCACTCAGGTTGATGTTTTTCTAGTTCTATCCATTTACCTACAAATTTCATGATTTCACTTTTTTAAATGGAGTAATACCCCATTATGTATACGAACCACATTTTCTTTATTCTTTCTTCTGTTGAGGGACATCTAGGTTGTTTCCAGATTCTGGCTATTATGAACACATCAGCAATGAACGTGATTGAGCAAATGTGTCTGCTAGGAGGAAGCATCCTTTGTGTGTGTGTTCAAGAGTTGTATTGGATCTTGAGATAGAGTTTCATATTCCTAAGGAACTGCCACACTGATTTCTATAGTGTCCGTACAAGTTTGCACTCTACCCACAGTGAATGATTGTTCCCCTTATCCTACAGCCTTGTCCTCATGAGTCCTCGTGTTATTGATATTAGCAGCTCTGATAGCTGTAAGATGAAAGCCCAAATAGTTTAGATTTTCATTGCTCTGATGGCTATTGAACATTTCTTTGTGTCTCAGCCATTTGAGTTTCCTCTTTTTAAGAATTCTCTGTTTAGATCTTCTGTACCTCAGTTTTTTAATTGGGTTGTTTTCTTGATGTCTAGGTTTGCTGTTGTTCTTTATAAATGTTAGATACTAGCCTGTGTTTCATAAGGAGTTGGTAAAAATCTTTTTCCTTTCCTTAGGCGGCCACCTTGTCTGAATGATGGTGTACTTTGCCTTATAAAAGTTCTTTAGTGTAATGAGGTCCCATTTATTAATTATTGAATTTAGTGCCTGTGCTAATGGTATTCTGTTCAAAAAGTCTTTTTCTGTGTCAATGAATTCAAGGCTACTTCCTACTTTCTCTTCTAAGGTTCAGTGTATCTGATACCCTGTTGAGGTCTTTGATCCTTTGGTTGGGTTTTGTGCAGGATAACAAGTATCTGTTTGTTTCGATTCTTCTACATGCATCTGTCCAATTTGACCAGCACCATTTGTTGAAGACGCTGTCTTGTTCCCAGTGTGTATTTCTGGCTTCTACATAAAAATAAACAAACAAACAAACAAAAACAGATGTCAGATGTATGTGGATTTATGTCTAGATCTTCAGATTGATTCCATTGATCAAAGAGTCTATTTTTCTGCCAATACCATGTGTTTTGTTTGTTTGTTAGTTTGTTTTTTATTACTATAACTCTGTAGTACAAATTGAAATCAGGGATGGTGGTGCCTCCCTCGAGCTCCGGTGGCATCAGTTAGAGTGAGGTACTTATACAGCAGTACATGCAGAGCAATGCTGAGGTTGGGATACCTTCCACAGTTCTTTTCCGGTGGCATCAGTTAGAGTGAGGTACTTATACAGCAGTACATGCAGAGCAATGCTGAGGTTGGGATACCTTCCACAGTTATTTTCTTTTTGTTATTCAGGATTGTTTTAGGTTTGTTTGTTTGTTTTGTTTTGTTTTTTGGGATGTGTGTGTTTCCACATGAACCTGAAAATTGTCCTTTCAAAATTTGTGAAGAATTGTGTTAGAATTTTGATGGGGATTGCACTACTTTTTGAGAGGATGGCCTTTTAAAATTTATTAATTATGAGCATGGGAGATCTTTCCATCTTCTGATTGAAGGAAGACTTTAATTTCTTTCTTTGAAGACTTGAAGTTTTATACAACTCTTTCACTTGCTTGGTTAGAGTTGCCCCAAGATATTTTATTTTATTTAAGGCTATTGTGAAAAATAGTGTTTCCCTGGTTTCTTCCTCAGTTCATTTGTCTTTTGTATATCGGATGGCTGCTGATTTTTCTGAGTAAATCTTTTATACAGATAAATTCCAGTGGAATTTTTTAGGGTCACTTATATTTACCATCATGTTATCTGCAAATAAAGATACTTTGACTTCTTCCTTTCCAATTTGTATCTCCTAATCTCCTTCAGTTGTCTTATTGCTCTAGCTAAGACTTAATGTACTATACTGAATAGTATGAAGAAAGTGGACAATCTTGTCTTGTTCCTGATTTTAGTGGAATTGTTTGGAGTTTCTCTCCATTTAAGTTGATGTTGGCTATGGACTTGTTTATGTTTAGGTATCCATACTCTCTCCAGGACTATTATCATGAAGGGGTGTTGTTAAAATCATATCCCTTGTATCTCTCCTCTTTCCAGAACGTTTATCATGAAGGGGTGTTGGATCTTGTCAAAGCCCTCTTCTGAATCTAGTGAAACTCTTTGTTTCATTGATTTTTTTTTTAAATATTTTGTTTCTGTTGTTTGTTTCTATTGTTTATTTCAGCCCTGAGTTTTGATTATTTCTTGCCATCTGCTCCTTTTGAATGTGAATTCTTTTTGTTTTAGAACTTTCAGTTACTAGTATGAAATTTCTTTCTCTCTCTCTCCCTCTCTCTCTTTTAATATAGGCACTAAAGGCTATGAACTTGCCTCTTAGAACTGCCTTCATAAGTGTGGGCATGTTTTATAATCATTTTCATCCAATTCTAGAAAGTCTTCACTTTTTTTATTGTTGTGTTTAGTAATGAGTGTTTCCACGAGTCTGTAAGATTTCTGATGTTTCTGTTGCTGATACTCAGCTTTAATTTGTGGTAGTCAATTCCTGCTGGGTTTGGGGACAGGGAGTAAGCAGAGTTGGGGGCAAGATGTTAGGAGGGGTATCTGTGTAATCACTGGAGATGGGGGGCCCTGTGGGGGGAGGGAAACTGAAGCAGGTGGTTTGCTGTGGAGCTGGGGATGAAAGGGGTGGGGTGGGGATGCAGGGGGGTTGGGTTGGAGGAGATGCAAGGTAGCTGATGTTGTGCAGTTAATCTATCTGCTTCCCTGGGTGGAGTGGCCTGTGGGATTCCAGGGAGCCAGCCATATCTCTTATATGTACTGCAATCTACTCCACACCAGCCAGTTGTTGTCTGTGAACAGAAGGCCACATGTTCCCTGGGTTAGTTGAGAACTGCCAAGAGCACTCAGGGCAGATAGCAGATAGCCAGGGCATCTGCTGCGTCCATATTTTAGGGAAAGTAGATGGAGATCGGAAGAAATGAGCCCTTTGGGTAGTGTAGCATATGTTGGGTAACTGTCTTCAGTGCGGGGACATTTGGCAGTGATATTTGGTGTTGAATTTATAGTCTAGGTTATGTTTTATATATATACATTTTTGATATAAGTTTTAAAAACAGCTTACTTAGTCAAATGAAGATATAGCTAATTGAAATATGATGGTGGCAGACAGTATAGACATTACATAGTGTATCAACCTACATTTGTTTTCTGTAATGTTTAATTTGGAAAATGTGTTAACATCTAAGAAAGCACTATGGCGTCTGAAGTTTACTATGCATCTGAAGAAGTTATCATATTTTTATTTTTCCTTTTATTATTAAAGTTAGTATAGACATCCAGAGTTGGTAATGGTATTGTAGAAGGAACCCATGGTTATCATCATGTACCATGGGTTCTCTACAGCAGCTCATGTTATCTGCTTGCTACATTTGACATAAAAGTAAAGCTGTCCATAGGCTAATGTGCTTTCACCAAGCTTCACCCTTAGTCCTTTTTGCATTATAAATTTGAGACAGCTTTGCTAAGTTGTATAGGCTACCCTTGAACTTTTTATCTTGTCTCACCCTAGGAGACTTGTGATTACAGACCTGCAACCACCAGGCTCAAGTTGCTTGTGTGGATTTTTATGATGAAATACATACTCAGTATAAAGGTGTTTGTTTGGTATTTCTTGGTAGCAAGGGCTGGGGTCTAGTTCTAGCTTCATCACTTAAAATTTATTATACAAATAGCATACCACCTCCATGTAGTCTTCTTAGCTGTGAAAAAAAGGAAAAATGATTTTAGCATCCCTTCAAAGGACTGCTGTGCTTCGTACAGGGAATGGGTTTGTGTCAGTGTGTAGGGCTAGGTGGCTCACCAGAGCAATCTGGTTTGAGATGTCATTTTATTCCTCCTGACATTGTTTGCTTACCGTCTTTTAGGATCATCACTTTAAAGTGCTCTAAACAAGCAATAACGTGTGAAGAAAATTAGCAGCTTTGTTATTTGGAGATAGCCTATCACCATTTAGTCCAGGTTAACCTCCAAACGTCTCAGCCACCTGAGTACTAAGATGGCAGTCATATGGCATCAGGCCCGGCCAGAAAATTAGAAATGTCTATGTTGTGAAATATCAGTACACTCGGATGCTCATTCATGCTCTGTGCCTTCCTTGACCTGAATTCCCTCAGCAAAAAAAGAGGAGCGTGTCAAGAATACTGAGTTAAATGATGTCTTTGGGTAACTAGATCCACGGTGGGGCCTTTCTTCCGTAAAGATCTTCTCTGCCATCCTAGGGAACACTAGCCTTGATCTGACTAGTTCCCTTAGTGTTTCTAACTATGAGATGTCTACCCACAGCTTCTGCCATGAAGTAGCCTGAGTCCTGGCCAGAGCTGGTTCCCCCATTTAGGAGGAAGATCTCACCCCTTTGCCTCAGCTTGTTCCTATAGTACTTCTCCCTACCCTCCCCCCCCCCCCCGAACCCTAGCCTTAACTTGTCATTGGGTTGCTCCCATTGGCTTAGAACAGTCTGGCTTTTCTGTCATGTTTTCTTGAAGCCCTTTCTCTTGCTAGCTCTTGTGCAATTTCTTTGCCTGCCTTTGTGATGAAAGCAACTTGAAGAGTTATCTGTGTGCGTTGTCTTCAATCCCTTGCTCCCAGTTTCCTTAAACCCATTCTGTTCAGGCTCTCACCAGAGCTGTTTGTGTTAAGGCTGTCAATGGCCCCCGGGCTCTTCAGCCTATCACCCATCACCAGTAGCACCGGGTGTGGTGGTTGTTTCTGCCTCTGTAGCAGGCTTCCAGGGCTCCCTTTCCCTCCAGCCTCACTTGGCCTCAGACTGTTGGAGCCATTCTGTTGCCATCCTTAATGGTCTCATGCTGTCTTACAGCGTAAGTACCATCCATGTGCCACCCTCTCCCCAACTCCACATCAGCTCTCATATCTGGCCGTGGATCAGAGCTGCTGTCTCCTTTATAAGATTGACCATGGTTAGAAGTTTGATTCGAATACGCAAGTATAAGGCTCCAAAGTCTTCCCTGCTATTTTGTATCATTAGTTTTGTATTTGCATAATAATTTTATTTTTATCACGTATCATAGCATAATAATGGAAAAGTTCCATCCAGAAGTAGGAAACAGAAAAAGAATACTCTAGGATGTCATTATAATACACTTATTTCCCTAGTTCTCAGAATCGTAAACCTAATTCATGCTTTAGACTGTTTTCTCATGAACAAATCCAAGTCTTAAAAGGGGGTTGGGATGCTTAGAATCTCTTTCAGCAATGAGTCAGTAACCTATGAGCTTAATTTTGTTAGGAATAGGAGCTATGTTGAACCGCTTCCAGTGCCTACCAGATACTCCCTAGGGTCAGTTTTTATGCAAAATGTCAATTACATTTGTTTACTGCTTTATTAATATTATATTGATGATATGACTTACAGGCACCCACCCCCTGGTTTAGCACCACGATGAAATTATTTGTGTTTTAAAATACTTTTTTTTTCTGAAGGCTGTTGAGACGGCTCAGTGGGTAAAGGTGCTTGCTGCCAAGTTTGATGGGCTGGGTTTGGTCCCCAGGACCCCTTTCGGGAAGGAGGGAATTCACCCCACAGGTTTCCCTCTGACCCTCACATGTATGTGCTGTGGCATGTGACTCTCTCCACAAGCTAATAAATTAATAAATACTTGTTCTGGATCTGAACTTACAAAATTACATGTTGTTATGATAAATGTTATGACAAAGCCCAAGGGGAACGTTGTGGGTTCCATGGTGGGCGAGGTTGACTGAGGCAGAGGGACAAAACATGCCAGCAGACAGAGCTTAGTGAGAAGTTTTATTAGAAAGAGAAGGGGGGAGGTAAAGAGACACAGAGACAGAGAGAGGACAGAGGAGAAGAGGGAGACAGGAAAAGTCCTGTCTGCCCCAGGGAACTGTGGGAGAGAGGTGGGAAAGAGATGGAAAAAAGAGTGTGATGGAGGGGGGTCTTTCTATTAAGGGTCCTTCGCACCTGCGTGCAGACTAGCACTCACGGAACCCTGGGCTGACCAGGGCACTGCCGGAGTGCATTCTTCCGGGTGGCAGGTGCAGGCCAGCGTAATGCCTGAAGCCTTACATGTTTCATGTTAGTTTTGAATGGTAGCCGCTAGTATTTGGAAACTGATCTGCCTAGAAGACAAAGACTTGGAAGTATTTCACAGGTGGCTTTGACGCGTGCACTCTCATCCGAAGAGAGCATAATTCAATTGCGGAGTTGAAGGAGGCATATCTAGTGAACTTAGACAGTGTTTTGTTAGTGGTTTCACATTTGTGTAGTGCTCAAGTTTGTTTCTACCCGCATCGTGCTTTACCGTTTTTTTCTGAAGGGAATTGAGACTTATATTGTGGTGCAAAATGATGAGCAAAATTGCTCAAAAAGTCAAAGATAAGTTTGCAGGCTCCTGACTGAGACCAGGCGTTCTCTTCTCTGGGCTATTCTGTTTTCTTTGAGTTATTCTCTTTGTTTTTAGAGATACTAATTCAAGCGGGGAGTATATCTTACTGGTAGACAGCTTAAGCATGATGTGTTGGGTTCAGTCCCCAACATCACAAATAAAAATTTAATGTAATAAAAACATTAACAAATCTGAATTAAGACTGGCAATGAGATGAACCCTTCTGTTGGGTCTGTAAGTAATTCTCATCTCCATCCAACCAGGCTGGGTAAGATCAGGCTGACACTGTTATTACAAGGTGGGACCCTCTTTCCAGCTGACTCCGCGGTCACTGTCAGTCACATTTGTCCCTTCTCTGATTCCACTTCCAGCTCTTGTCCCAAACACACGCCTGACTCCCTTCCTCCTGTCCCCCTGCCCTTTCTTCCACACCCCTCCCCCACCCTGGATTGCAGAGATCGTCCTAGGCAACATGGTGGGGAGTTTGGGGCTAGCCAGGACTGCGGAAGACCACCCCCCATTCCCACCCCAATGAAAGAAGGAAGAGTCTTACTCCAGAGTTTGAAATGCAGGAGCTGGGCAGTGGTGTTAATGTGACATACACTCTGTTACGGATTGCTTCTCAGATTTGCTGTGACACCAGGAATTTTATTCACTTTAGCACATGTTGCCATAATGTTGTAAATTCAGTGGCACCCAGTTATATTTAAGCAAGGTAGGGTATGCCATTGCGTGTCAGAGATCACTCTAGTGTGAGGGGGGAGAGTGAAAGTGGAGAATTGGGCTACTCCAATACAAGTCTCAATATGTCCATGTTTTTATGAGGACAGTGAAGTGACTGGTATGTGAGAAATATATAGATATATGAAACAGTGAACAGAGAAGTTTGCTGAAAAGCACATTTAATTTCATTTTAAAAGAGTTCTTAAGTCCATCTGTACTTTCATAAATTGAATTGCATTTTAAGTTTCTTTTTTCATTTGGTGGTCCACTTTAACTGTATTAAAATAGGTAGTTTTCTTTATCTCAATAAATGAGATAAAATTTAGTTTATCTTTACTTTGTGATAAAAGTGAATGGTTAAAGTTTCTTGTGGAGGAGGTTGAAGAGAAGGCTCAGGGGTCAACAGGGTTCCCTGTGCTTGGTAAGAACCTGAGTTCAGTTCACAAGACAGTTCACAACCACCTAAGTACAACCCTAGGCACCCAGCCCCAGGAATCAGCCCTTATGGGTGTAAACACATTCTCTCTCTCTCTCTCTCTCTCTCTCTCTCTCTCTCTCTCTCTCTCTCTCTCTTAAAAATAATAAAAATCTTTCAAAAAGTTCTTATAGAAATTGATAGTCCTTTTGGTTTATATAACCAAAAGTGTATGTGTACTTTAAAGATTTAAATATAAGCACAAAAATATCACTTTAAATTGTAAAGTGGTACTATTGGTTTGTGAGAGTGAATATTTGCCCTGCTTATTAGCTGTCCTAGAAAAATGAGGCTGGAGAATTCAAAACAAGCGTTGCTGCTGTTCCAGATGACCCAAGTTCAAATCCCAGCACTCAGCGCATAACATTCCTGAAGTTTCTTTTTGAGGTTCATTCTTCTAAGACCTACAAGTTTTAGATTTAGATTTCATTGGAAACTTCATGTTTATTCTTCCCACCCCTCTCCTTCCCTCCCTTCCTCTCTTCTCCTGACTTTATTCTTTTTTGAGACAGGGTTTCTCTTAGTACCTCTGGCCTTTCTGGAACTCACTGTGTAGACCAGGCTGGTCTTGAACCAGGAGATCCTCCTGCCTCTGCCTCCAGAGTGCTGTGACTAAAGTTGCACACCACCACAGCATTTCTTTACTGTGGAATCTCTGAAAATTTTCAGTATTTCTACCCTGGCAGAGCCATTCACACTCCAGAATTCATGATTATTTACTCATGTGTTAGACACAATTCCCTATGGTTCAGGTCTATTCTCTTATGCAGGCAGGGTTTTTTTCTGCTCTGATATTTGTTCTTTTAAATTTTTACTTTTCAGTCATTTTATTCAAACACTTTTTTTTTTTTTTTTTATCTTTTCTGGGAAGTTACTTCTTATTGGTTTATTCTTTTCTGAGACTCTTGATGCTTTCTAAACATTTTATGATTTCCAAAAGGGTCGTTTATGTTAATCTGCTCAGGCCAGGTTTGATGTCGGGTAGAGGTCCCAGCCCCTCTTATGCTTTGAGAGAGGAGAGCAGTGTGGCAAGGGAAGGGGAGACAGGAAGTTGCCCCCATGGAGTCTAGGAAGTGCTTCATGAACATCTAAGGCAGCACTGTTTGTAACCAGATCAACATGTACTTACTAAGGGCTTATATTCTTGAAGTGTTTGGAGATTGATATAGCTACACAGTTTTTTGTTTGTTGCCTTTTCGTTGGTAGGAGCCTTTAAATAAGAGGGAAACCATTGACACCACAAAGTCGACACACTAGAAAACAAATGTGAGGGAGGGTGAGCACTGTGGAATATAACATTGATTAGCTTTCAAAATGTTATAATCAATTTTGCTTTACATTGACAGTTTTTCACATTTTGGAAGCAAGAGAATGTATTATTTCTTGTTGGATCATCACATGATTATCTTATAAGTTCCCATAATGAGCTAGTACTGAAAGACACTTTTCTGTGGTATTGAGGGAGGAAAATTAGAGAATGGCCCACAGATGGAGAAATGGTCATGTGGGAAGTAGCTTCTTCTTTAATTCTTTCTGATAGAAAAGTGTATTTTGGAAAGGAGGATTTTAATTTGTTACTGCCAAAGCCCCAGGAATAAGTGCTGCCAAGAACATCCACCGTGTTTAAGATAATAATCCAAAGGAAATAAATGACCTCTAGCCAGATAAGTCAGTGGTGTTTTATACAGAGAATACATTTCATATATCCATGACAGTCCCTTTAATTTAAAGGAAAGTTCCAAGTAGTTGATGATGAGTGTTTTGATAATTTTGGTATCAATTACTTAAAGATATTTAAAATATCCATGTTGTAAACATGACTTTGAAGTTTAAATCGTGAAGCTCATTGAAATACTTGATCTTTCCTCTTTGGCTGATTGATTATTGGTAGGCTTTCTTCTCATAGTTAGTGGTCATACGTTTCCTGTGTGTCCTCGGTGGGGAAACAACCGTTAGTTCTTTATGCCCATCATCTTTTCCTTTAACTGTGTTCTGTCTCAGGATCTCCTTGGGGATGCATAGATAGCAACTCAACTCAGAGTCACGTGACCAGTCTGTCTGGAAGAACCGATGTCATAGTTGTGTTGTAAAAGCTTCTCCTTCCCTAGCCTAAGCTTTCCTGGTCCTTAGCGTCTTTCTGTCCTTCACAATGCAGATGTGCAGAGGACACGGGCCATTTTGTTAAAAGACATGTATCCTCTATGTATTCATGGGTTCATGGAGATCTGCCTGCCTCTGTCTCCTGAGAGCCACCACCTTCTGGTCCAACTTCATTTTGTCTCTCTCAAAAATAAGCAAAAAAAACAGAGATCAAAACAAGGAGACAAAAAAAAAAAAAAAATAACAAACTAATACAAAAAGTCCACAAACAAAACCAAATAACAACAACAAAAAAACAAGGAGTCCATTTTGTGTTGGCCAGTCACTACTGAGCAGCCGGCTTGCCTGGGCGTGTGATTGACACACCCAGTGACCCTCCATGGGAGGTAGCAATTGCAACTAATTTCTGGGTTCTTTGAGGTGGCACTTTGTGTCTGTCTCCCTTCTTAGTGCCGGACTTTGCCTGGGTTGAGCCTGTGCAGTCCTGTGTGTGGTCAGTCTCTGAGCTCTTGTATTTATCAGCGCTGATGTGTGGGAAGATGTGCTTTGCTCGGAGCCTTGAGGGAGGGGTTTGACAAGGACAGCTCCTGGAGGGCTGAGTGCTCCGAAAGGCCCTCTCTTTGTACATTGACCTGTTGTGGGTCTCTGAGGCAGCACTCTGTAGTAGCATTCCCTGATGAGGGCTGAGGGGTGCATGGATCTGTGAGGATAGCAATTATAAAAGAAAGAAACCCCAATTTTAGAGCATTTAGGAGTGATGACACTTGCAATTATTTAATTTAATTTGTTTTATTCATTTGAATTCCTATACTAAAACCCATTCATTTTTGGGAGCAAATTGAATTACTAGATGATAATGGGAAGTAATTCAGTTTAAATTTTGAGACTATACACTGTAAATCTAGGCACTGCATTTTTGCATGGTTTGGTTATAACTTTGTCTGTTTTGCCTGAACTTTCAGACGCATTGGTATAATGGTCATTTTATTATGTTGCATTTTCTTAAGCATACTGCAGTTATAGTTCTTAGTTTTAACGTTAGTATTGTTTATTCTGTCTCTTTTTTGATCGGGTGTGCCAGAGGTTCACCAGTTCCAGCATTTCATTGTTGTTGTTTTGTTTTATTTTAAACCCACTTCGGCTTAATTGGTTTGTATATTGTTCTAGTGTATTCCTTTCCCATTTTCACCCTTTTCATTATTCTTTTTGTTCATTTTCTGACTGCTTCCTTCCTTTCTTCCCTCCTTCCTTCCTTCCTTTCTTTCTTCCTTTCGTCCTTTTTTGAGGAAGGGCTTCTCTGTGTAATAGGCCTGTCTGTCCTGGAACTCAATTTGTAGACCAGGCTGGCCTTGAACTCGCCGAGATCCACCTGTCTCTGCTTCCCAAATGCTCTGGTTAAAAGTAGGCACCACCACAGCTAGGCTATCATTTGACTTTTTAATACTGCATTTGTTAAAATGTTACTCTTATGGACGATATAATACATGCCACTGTGGTGTTATCTGCTGAGAGTATTTCAAATACATACATTGGTTTTTATTTGCTATGATTAGTTGATATTAATCAAGGATATGTTTACATGGTATATTAACTGAAAACTGATTAAAAAGATAAACAAAATGTTGGAAAGGGGATATGTAAATGAGGCAGAAATTAAAAACAAGAGAGCTGCGCTCCACCATGGCTTACACGCTGGTGTGGCCCTTAGGAAGGATGTGCTCATAGGACAAAGGAGGAGAAATAATTATTGAGAGCTTTGAGACAGAGTTGAGCCTCAGGTGGCCTTGATGTCACTATTTAGCCAAGAGAAGTCCTTCTCCCTCTATACCCAAGTGCTGGAGTATGAGAATGCGCCTCCATATGGTACTCTCTTCTTACTGACTTTTAAAATAGACTGAGTTTCTCAGATACTCTGGGTGAAACACAATATGGGTAGAGCACAATCCGGCAGTTACTACTGAATGAGAATATAGTAAAGCATTATGAATATTAATTCGTCAGGACCCAATCAGAATGTAGAAGTGTATTTTTTGTAATTCCTTATTTCCTTTATCCTTCTCTTTGGAAAGAGTTCTACGCAGCATCTGCATTAGAATTATACCTCACTTGTTAGTTATAGTGACTTAGGAATTTTTATGGACAGAATAGAATAAGGCCTTTTAAAAAAAGTACTGATACTTTTTATTTAAAAGTGCTAAAGATTGTTTGCACATTCCTGACATCTCTAATTCCTGAGAAAATAGAGTCCTATCCAGCCACCCTTTTCTACATTTTTATTTTGTATGGTATTTCCTATGTTTTGTGGTTTTTTTTTTTGTTTGTTTGTTTGTTTAAAGCAGTTTCAGATCTCATATGGAGGTCTTTGATCCTTTTTTAGTTGGTTTTTGTATAGGGTGATAGAGGTCATTCGTCTACATGCAGACATCCAGTTGTCTCCATCACCATTGTTGAAGATGTAGTCTTTTCTCCAGGGTCTATTTTTAGCTTCTTTATCCAATATCATATGGGTACAGATAGCTTCATGTGCCTCTTCTCTTTTGATCTGTTTGTCTTTTTGTGTGTCAGTACCATACTGGCTGTGTTTATTGCTGTAACTCTGTAATAGAGCTTGAAATGTGGTATGTTAGTATTGTTGCTCAAGACTGCGGTGACTATATGGTGTCTTTTGTAGTTCTATATGAATTTGAGCGTTCTTTTCTATTTCTATGAAGAATGCATGGGGATTTTGATTGGGATTGCATCGAATCTGTAGGTTGCCTTTTGGCAAGGTGGTCACTACCACATTAATTCTGTCAGTGTGTGAGCATGGGAGTCCTTTCTATCTTTCCGAGACTTGAAGTTGTCATTGCAGAGGCCTTTCACTTCCTAGATTAGTTTTTCCCCCCAGATGTTTTGGAGGGGGGCTATTATGAGTGAGAGCTCTCCTTTCTGTACCTGTTTGTTGTTGGAATGTAGAAAAGCTACTGATGTTTGTAGGTTTTTTCTTTTTTTAAATCCTGCCACTTTTCTGGGAGTGCTGATCATTTCCAGAAGTTTTCTGGTGTGATTTTGCGGTGTCGTGTATCAGAAATTAAGGCCAGCAACAGACAAATGGGGCCCCATAAAACTGCATAGCAAAGGAGCCAATCAGCTGAAGTAAGAGAAAACCCCCAGAGAGAGAGAGAATCTCTGCTACCTGACAGAGGATTAATTTCCAGAATATATAAAGAGCACATGAAAACTACCTCAACTATAGCTACCACCACAACTTGCTGCCTTCCCCAACCCCACAAGATTCATTCAGGAACTGGGCCAGGGTCTTAACAGGGAATTTGCAAAAGAAGAAGTAAAAATGGCTAAGAAATATCTCAAAAATGTTCCTTATCCCTAGCAATTAGCAAATGAAAACAGCTTTGCGATTTCATTTCCTCCAATCAGAATGGCAAAGATCAATGAAATAATCAACAGCAATGTTGGAGAAGATGTGGGGAAAGGAGCCTCATTCGCTTATTCATGGGATTTCAGACTGGAAATCAGTGTGGAGAATCCTCAAAAACAAACCTGCCGTACTCCAGTTACACCGCTCCACAGATACTTGCTTAGCCAAGTTCACTGCTGTTCCATTCACAATAGGAAATGCAGACAACCTAAATGTACTCCTGATGAATGTGTAATGAAAATGTGGAGCACATACACTTTGGAATACTATTTGGCTGTCACAAAAATGAATTTTCAAGTAAATGGATGGAATTAGGAAATATTACACCGAGTGAGGCTACCTAGACTCAGAAAGACAACTACTGCGTGCTCTTCCTTATTTGTGGATCCCAACTCTGGGTCCCCAGGTGTGAGTACATAGCCTGGAGTAATGCAGGAATCTAGAAAGTAAAAGGACATGATGGGGAGGAGAGGGGGACTTAGATGTTATAAAGGGAAAAATGGGAAAGGGGGTGATTAACTGGGGAACAAGGGGAGAGGGATAGTCATAGGAGAAAAAAACCGCAGGAAAACATTTTATGTTTGTATATCACACATATATATTAGTATATACATAACATATGTATATATACACTGTGTATACATACACATTATCTAGCTATCCATGTCTGTCAGCTACGAAGTTAAATAATTCTTCCCTAAGAGCCACATATTGTCTGACAGTGCCAGGCATGGGAAACTTCCCTTCAAGTTGTTGGTCAGAGGAGTCCAAGAGACCCCCAAAACAACATCGGCTGTTGTTTGCTGTTCTCCCAGAATGTGAAGGTAAGACCCTGTTATGGAGAGAGCACATCCTTAGGATACAGGATTTGGAAGAACAGAGATGGAAGTGACTTGGAAACGTCCATGAAGACTGTCTCTAATAGTAACTGAGGTGCATGCTTCCTAGGGGGCCAGTCAGGGTCCTACCCAGTTGTGAAGTGAGCGGACTGCAGTAATGACCAGCCTGCCAAGATCTGCCCAGTGGCAAATGTGGCTTTCATATCGGGACAACCAACAGCTGTCTAATTCCTAGGAGACCCACTCAGTAGGAGAGAGTTATGCCTGGTATACTGTAGACCTAGCCAACTTTATGGCTGGTGAAATTATGGAACCTAGAAGAAAACTTATTCCTGACATATTTCTAAACCAGTATAATTCCTAACTCCTTAAAAACTTGTCCTTGTACCCACAGATAAGTCTAATTCTCACCTCTCATAAAAGAAGCTTCTCTATGTAGCTAATGGTGACTATCCTAGAAATCCACAGCTGGGAAAATTGCAGTGTAGAATGGACTGCGGGTTTCCAACCCAACTGATACTTCTACACCACAACCCTTTATGCCTGGGATTCAGTGAACATCATGGAATAGGGTATGGAATTAGGGTTATAATGGGTGTACAGTAGTGATTCTTGAGCATGCGAGGCAAGAGAGATATATCTCTGAGGAAGCCCCCCACTTTGGAGAGATGGTCTTACTGTGTAGTCAGACTGGCCTAAAATTTTAATCCTCTTTCCCATCCACCCAAGTTTTGAGATTACAGCTTGTGCCCTCATACCTAATGGACTGTTTTAATTTTTATTTAATCTTTTACCTTCGTTATGTCAGGAAGCTTTAAATACAGTGATGAAAGGCTCAGGGGATTGGTATATTGGGAATGTGACTGACTTGTTTAATGGCGCCAAACATTTCGAGGACTGTGGAATAGTGGGTTTTCTATCTGTTCCTAGCACACTGATGGGATTTTTAATAGAGGCTAAAATCGTGAACACATGAGCTGGGGATAATCTTTTGAGTCAATTGGCATTAGATAGTCCTGAAAGGGGATGGATCGCATTTCAACTGCCTTGTCAGTTGCTTCAAAGGCTGAGTCATGGTGTGGTTGAGCAAAGCATGTACTGCCCCATACCCCAGACGAGAGAGAAATACAAGTCCAAGGCTTTGGGAACAGGGACTCTCAATTACTTGAATATAGTCTTCATTTTCATATGTGGACACATTTTTTAAAATATAAACAATTTTAACATTTTAAAACTGCCGACTGATTTCTGTTCATTAGACAATCATCAATAAGTAATTTGATTATGAAGAATTTCAACAAAACTATTGTCTAAGCAAGGGCACAAGAAATATTAAGATACCCTGTGCAAGAATTTCATCTAAGATACTAGAAATGGAGCTAGAATGAAGATGATTTGATTTTAGTATATTGGTGAGTATATATATATATATATATATATATATATATATATATATATATATATAGAAACAGTTGCATGCAGCTGTTTAGAAGCTACAACACAAGCTGTTCTTAATCTCTGCCAGTGTAGAAGGAACATTATCATTCTTAACAGTAAAACTAATTCCTACAAAGAAGAACCTTTATTGCTAGAAATAAATTGGCTCTTCAGTTTTTGTTGTGTTTAAACTGACTCAGGAAGAGTCTGGTACCCAGACTTGAGCATCTTGGTTTGGTCCATGATAGAACTGCTGAGCAACCCTATTGTAAACACATAAAGCTTTTTCATTTTAAACAGCTCTCAAGTTTACATAGGTAATTCCAGGGTTTGAAATCCCGTATCCTTTGACATAATTTGTATCTTTAACTCTTAAGAAAGATAACCTTCTTTATCAAGTCTAAGATATTCTGCCTTTTGTAGCTGTTGAGAAAGCATCTTACTCACATGCTTAAGGGAGGTCTCAGAAGCCACTTTAAGTGCCCGTTAAATTTATCTTCAGATATACTTCTGTTAATATGTTAAATGTTAACATTGGCTCTTGGCAAATGAAATATCCTGTGTGTAAATGGATGCAAAATCTTTTCCTAACTCACCATAATTAAGATTAAAAAAATATATATTTAAAAAAATACTTTCTTTTTGAGGCAGCTAAGTATATGACCCCCAAAGGAAGTAACCAAGGACAGGTCTCAACAAAAGGGGGCCCATACCGCATATCCCCCATCAAGGCATCAGCTAGCACTTTGGACAAAGAAAATAACTTGTGAAGGCAACATTTTATGTTATTAAACCATGACTTCCTTATAGGCATGTAAAAGTTGAACACATACCAAGGAAAACTATACACATTCTATAATATTTAAACATTCCATAATTAAAATGTTGAAACCTCTTTCTAAAAAAGAATTAAAATATCATTAAGTATAATTATCTTAAAAGCAAAATAATGTCATCTCTTGACTCCCACCAGCCAAGATGAGCAAACTCTTAGCAGCATCTAAAGTTGGATTCTTAATCCTATGCCTTCTGCTGGTAAGACATGTACCGGTTGTTGCCCATCACCCTAGTAGCTTGAAATGGGGCTGGGGCAGATGATCCAGCAATGAGGAGAGGCCAAGGCAAGGGGCAGCCACCTGGGGAAGGAGGAGAAGAGATCAGGAAGGAAGGAGAAACCTGATGGCCATTCATCGTGGCCAGGTGGGCACAGGGAGCAGCCTGGGGTTACCAGCCGATCTCAGTTTACTCTTCAGGGTCTTCAGAAAGTGCTTTTGTGTCACTACCCCACAGTGATCAGTGTCACCACCCGACAGTGATCAGTGTCACCACCCCACAGTGATCGGTGTCACCACCCCACAGTGACCTCAGTGTCACCACCCCACAGTGATCGGTGTCACCACCCCACAGTGATCAGTGTCACCACCCCACAGTGATCAGTGTCACCACCCCACAGTGACCTCAGTGTCACCACCCCACAGTGATCAGTGTCACCACCCCACAGTGACCTCAGCGTCACCACCCCACAGTGATCAGTGTCACCACCCCACAGTGACCTCAGCGTCACCACCCCACAGTGATCAGCGTCACCACCCCACAGTGATCAGTGTCACCACCCCACAGTGATCTCAGTGTCACCACCCCACAGTGACCTCAGTGTCACCACCCCACAGTGATCAGTGTCACCACCCTACAGTGACCTCAGCGTCACCACCCTACAGTGATCAGTGTCACCACCCCACAGTGACCTCAGTGTCACCACCCCACAGTGATCAGTGTCACCACCCCACAGTGATCAGTGTCCCTACCCCACAGTGACCTCAGTGCAGGCATCCTATCCTATGGGATGCTCTGTTGCTGTCTTCATCTCCCTTTCTCTTCCACACACTGATAGATAACCTTAACTAACGTTTCTCTGTGTTTGAGGAACCGTCTGGTGGCCCAGATCTGCTATTGAATCCTAGTGAGACCTTCCCTTCTCTTACTGTCCTTTTTGATGCCAGGTTGTATATGTGGCTCCTTTAAATCTTAATATTCATACCCTGTAGATGATGACACCTCAGTCTGGCTGAAAACTCACTCTAGAGCCCATGGTGGCCTAACTTTGGGGTGGTCCCCCTGTCTCAGCCCTCAGATTGCTGAGATTGTAGAATGGAGCCACCATACTCAGCTATTTCCTTCCGCTCTGTAAACGTCATTCATTCAGTTTAACTCTTTGAGCATATCTGAAAGAGTTAAGGCTCTGTCTACCAAGACTTGAGTGCGAGCTTCCATAGTTTTTACTAGTTGCCTCCTTTACTGGATGTGAGTACGTTGTTTCTTGGCATGCCATGGAATTGAAAACCCTGACATTGAAGATTATGATGTGGAAACTCTGTGATCCAGGTTCCTTCTGCACCTCAGGTTTGTAGCTGCTTTGGTTCAGTGGTTTTTGTTATGCTATTTTTGTACTGTTTCTGTCTGTGGCCTTTGGAGTCTGTTTCCTAGCTAAAAGCAGTGAGCCTGGACTGCAATTTCCTTAAAACACAAGAGACTTGGTGTTTGCAGTTGGACTCTGTTACCATGAGCTAGCAGTTTACTACTCTGCCTTAGCCTTGACTTCCTGTTTGTGAAGAGCTGAGGGCCCATCAGAGGGAAGTTGAAAGTTATCTGAGGTGTGTACTGGGCTTTTAGTCAGCCCCAGCAAGACAACTTCCTCACAAATAAGTTTACTTATTTGTCTTTCAGGTAGGGGGCATGGGAAATAGTAACAGGTTCCCCCAGCTGTTTGCAGCAGCCCAGCAGCATAGAAGGTAATTTCGCAGGATTGATTAGTAGAAATTAGTGATTGAAAGCAAGGTTTCTTATTGAGTATTAGAATACACTTCTAAGGCAGAATTTCAGATTTTATTCAGCCATATTTTATTTACGTGAGATTTACATCTATAGAACTCAAGTTTTTAGATTACTAAATGTGAATGACCTAAGTCACTGTTTCTAACAGAAGTCCCTGTTAAAGTCCATAATCCTATTTGTACTGCCGGTTTCGGTTGTAAATGGGAGCTTTATTCAGTTTGTTTATCACAACTGTTCAGTGTGGTTTTGAAATTAAGATATGATTCACATGCTATAAAACTGGCCCTTTTAGGGCACACAATTCATTGTGATTTTTATCATCCTCACAGCTGTATAGCCATGACTACTGTTGAATCCCAGGACATTTTCATGGCCACTGGTAGCCATCCCCAGTCCCTGGCAACCACTAATACATGCTGTCTCTTTGAATTTGTTTTTAACATTTTATATACGCGAGAGTATATGGCCCTTTCTAACTGACCTCTTTCATTTTGCACAGTGTTTTAACAATTTATCCCATATCACTTTGTTTCCCTTGCATAGTTGAATAATGTGCCATTGTAATACTGTCATTTTTTCAGTCACCAGCCAAAGGACTTTCAGATCATCTCTACCTTTTGGTTATTGTAATCAAGGCTGTTAACAACATTAGTCTACAAAGTTTTGTATGAACATATATTTTTATCCCACCACCATTTATAGAAATGGTGTGGACAGGTTATACGGTAGGCCTAATATTTTAAATGTCTCTATATAAAGTTTCTTTTTAATGTATGTTTGACAGTCTTGTTACTTTCATCCTTTTCTTCCCCCGGCTCCTCTAAGTTGCCCTCTCTCCACCTGCTCCCCCCCCCAATCTCAAGTTGATAGCTTCATTTTCTTTGATTATTATTGTTATACACACGTGTGTATATGTATGCGTAAACGTATAAATTGCAGCCTGCTGAGTCCATTTTAGTTGTTTGTGAGCATCTGGTTTGGGGGCTTACTACTCTGCCTTGGATGACCAATCAGGGGCGCATCCCTGGGAGAGCCAATTGTCTTTCTTGCATCAGTCATTAGTTGTCCGTAGTTCTTTGTCTAGGAGCAGGGCCCCATGGGATTTTTCCCGATTCTACGTTGGTCCTGCCATTGTTTTCCATCTTGTTTATGCATCCTTCTCTAGGAGAGACTGTTTAAGGAAGACTTCTTGGTACTCGGGCCCTTACAGTCTTTCTGCTCCTTCTTCCAAGGTGTTCCCCGAGCCATAGACACGGAGCTGTGATGGGAGATGTATCTGTGGGGCTGTGCTCCCCACAGCCTGCTGCTTTCTGCATTGTGTCCAGTGCTTTTCTGTGATGCTTTCTGTTTGCCATAAGAAGAGGCTTCCTTGATGAGGACGGAAGCTACACTTCTATCTGAGGATTGGTAGAGTCTATCAAATCCTAGAAAGATACTGACAGGTATATGGCAACTCTGATTTTTTTAAAACCTTGGTTGTGTTTTAAGTTAGTGATGCCAAAAACTAGGCCTTGGGAGTTTAGCTCTCCATACATAAATGCCAACACAGTTTGCAGGGAAAGTGTTTGCATGAGGCCAGAGGTGCTTACCCTCTTTTCCAAAAGCTCTTCAGAAGTAAGTCGTTTGCCCATGCTTCATGGCAGCTCTGGCCCTCCTGTTTATTAAGCTTTGAATTGTTCTATTCACAGTCAAACTCTGCAGAACAGACAGACACAGGGGTTTGCTCCACTTCTTAGTAGGGTCACTTTGGGGAGTCCTTTTTCTGTGAGATGGGATTGTTTGTACCTACCTCTAGGTTGCTTTGAAGGTGTTAGAAAATTGAACCCTGTCCAGAAAGACACTGGCCCAGCATGTCTAAGTGCTCAGTGGATATTAACTATTGCTGTTGTCATTGTTAGGTTATGCATAGCAAGAAATGTCTTTGGAAAAATGTTTTTAGAAGATGAAATGAACTCTCTTTTAACTAACAATCTAGATTATTACTTTAGAAAATGAAGTCATTTATATTAAAATGATTTTTAAGGCGAAGAATGGGGGATGACTGAAAAAACTCAATTGAAATTACTCTTTAAAAATCCTTTAATTTTATGTGTGTGGATGTTTTACACGGATTTATATAAATCTGCACCGCACGCACTCCTGCGGAGCCCAGAAGAGGGTGTTGTACCCTCTGGAACTGGAGGTTCCAGATGGTTGTGAGCTGCCATGTAGATACGGGCGGTTGAGTCCAGGTCCTCTGCAAGAGCAGCCAGTGCTCTTAACTGCTGAGCCATCGCTCCATCCCTTGAAATTACTCTTTCATAATTTTCATTTTTCTCTGATATGTTCTAAAATCAAAGAATTTTTGTTTTCCTTTTCTAAAGCAACCTAAGTTCATAAACAAAGACTTTTTTTTTTTTAGAGGCTAAAGTAGAATGCTGAACAAAATTATCAACCCTGTTAGCACTTAGGCTGTCTTTAAGTGAGAACTGAGGAACCTTTCCACACTGGAAGACATTTCACTGCACAATTTGGTGTCAGCTGACTCATTTCCCTTTATTTTTCTTACCTTTCATAGCTAATGATCAAATAAATTTATTTTTTCTAGTGACACTTTCCCATAAGTCAATGCTCCAAATACATTGCAGATAAAATATTAGAAGCAAAATTCAAGAATTAAGCATTAACACATGTATAAACAATTGAAGACAAAAATAGAAATAGCTAAGACAGTTATGGAGGCGTGTGACCAGACTCTGTTAGTGGAAAAGGAGCGCACCTTTGCACACTGTTCTACACAAGCCATCCCGTTTTCTCTACACAAGCCATCCCGTTTTCTCGTCTGGGGCATCTTGGTAAGCACTGCATGATTTCTAGCAGCAGAGCTTTAGAGCTGGGCCAGGGCTGGGAGTTGACAATCAAGACTGGCCTGGTGTAGGGTTTTCCACCAGAGCACCACTGACATTTTAGATTCTTGGTGCCGGGGGCTGTGCTGTGCCTTGTAGGCTACTCAGCAGCATCTCTGCCTCTGACCTGCACCTCTTAAATGTTAGTAGTTCCCACACATCTAAACCACTAGCTTAGCATTTGCTTCAGTCACAGGAGAGTAGATGGGCACTCATGGAAGAGAAGCTTCTTTATTTACATAGGTGTGGCAATCATTATTTGTACAATGGGTTGACAGAGATGGCAATGTCTGATGTGAGTTTTCAAGAGAGCACATGGCATACCTTAACTGTTTTGCCCGGAAGCCCCCTTTGCGGGGGTGCTTGCAGAGTGGACCAACGCTTCATCCCCTTGCTGAGGTGTGTCATTTCCCAGGCTGGAAATTGAGGCCTAGGAAGATTTTACATGTTTGCTCAGAGGCTCTGCACTACCTGAGCACCTTCCTGTCTTTACTCCTGTCAGGCCCTGGGAAGAAAAAGACTACAGCCTGGTGTGGTTTAGTGCTGGGGGTGGGGTGGGCCCGGTGGGGGGTAGGGACTGCAACCTGACAGGATGCCTGGAGAGCTTCTAGGAAGAGCCTTTCACTTGAACTCTGTAGAGCTGAGCCTGCTCTGAGCAGGTGTCAGTTAACAGACTGAAGAGGTTGGGCTTTGTGTCCCAGTGCTTAGTAATGGAGACCAGGGACTGAGTGCTGTATAAACTGACTGCTCCATGGGATGGCTAAGGGAAGGTTTTATTGTAGATACAAGAGGGGGAACAGCCAGGGGCATCTGGAAGAGTCCAGAGCAGAGACAAGGAAAAGACTAAACATGGACAGCAGACTGGATACATCCAGAGAATAGGATAGAAAACAGAGAAAAAACTCAGGGAGATAGGCAGAGAGAGAGAGAGAGAGAGAGAGAGAGAGACAGAGACACAGAGACAGAGAGACAGAGAGAGGAGACATACCAAGAATAGCAGGGTTAAAAGGAGGGTGAGTAAGGGTTCCTCCATGGCTGGAGGGAGTTTCAGGTAGGGAGGAGGTGAGGGGGGCTAGGATACCAGCATGAACTCTGAAATGTAGAACAGGTACTTGGGATTAAGGAGCCTGGAAGAGCTTTGGAAGCTAATATTCTGCCAGTGATAGGGGAATGACCCTGAACTGTCCTCACTGGATTCTGAGGAATGCTGGCTTTCTTCTACTGCTGGAGACCCTCCCATAGGTTAAGCCCATTTCTGAATATTTGGGCTGCCTTTTGGAGTTTGGGGAATTGGAGTTTCCTTTGTACCTAACAAATGTGAGCATCCCAGGGACAAAGAGCCAAGAGTAGAACCTGTGGGTGTCAGTGTTTAAGGATATAAACAAGACAAGTAGATCCAATGAAGACACAGAGGAGGGAGGACAAGCAAGGGGAGAAGCCAGCTGTCAGGAGAGCTTGGGCTTCAGAGCTGAATTTGTGTTTGCCTGTGTGGAATTGGACACATAATTGCTATTCAAAGACTAGGTTGATACAGAAAGGGCACCACCTTAAGAATCTTAGCTGAAGAGAAATACAGAATATCATGCTTGGCATGGTATTTGGGTGCCCGATAAATACTGGGTGATGTTGTTCTTATTGTCAAATCACACAAGGACCCAGAAATACCTCGTGCATAAAATGCCATAGAGATTGCGGGTGGCCTTGGCTAAAATCGCATTTCAGTGAGATGGTTTGAACAGAAACGAGATGAAAGGAAGGCTTTGAGTTTTGAACTCTCAATTAGTTGTGAGTGAACCTGACTAATCAGGAGGAGGCTTGTTGCTGTAGGTTTGAATGCAGGTTTGAAAGGAAAAGACAGGAGAGGCTTGGGATTGGCAAAGTGCTTATGGGTAAGAGGTAAGGGAGATGCTAAGAGGTAAGGTGAAGTTGGCAAAGGGACAGGATGGCTAGGAAAATGAGTTCAGGAAGGTAGAAGGTGGCCTTTGCAGTCAGGGACCTAATCTCTATGAGGGCTTCCGTAGAGAGTGTAGAGACTACTGAAGTTGATACTTGCTGATCCCTGAAATTCAGGATGGAGTGGAGCCCTCTCCTCTCTGTATAAATCGCATCTTCCCAAACCCTGGTAGACAAGAAGGAAGAACTCTCCCGTGAAGATAGTCAAGAACAAAGCCATCCAGCAGCCTTAGACTCACTGAATAACACAAAGGTTATTCTCTGAGTTCAAGTTTTTAAAGGGGTTTGTAGCTCGGCTGGTAGAGTTCATGTCTAGCATGCTTGTAACCCTGGGCTTCATCCCCACTACCACATAAAAACCAAGGTTGGTGGCACATACCTGTAAATTAAATCCCTGCACTTGCGGGATAGAGGCAGGGGGATCAGAAGCTCAAGGTCTGTCTCAGCTACCTGGAGGCACACCCCTGCTACTTGACACCTGGCCTAATAAATAAAGAGGAAGCCGATATCAATCAAACACCCCCTAACTCAGTATGAAACTGAAGCCTTTGGCTCCTGTCCCAATTTCTCTGTGTGTAGATGTATCTACCATCGCTTCCTCCTCTGCTGGCCAGTGATAGGTTGTTAGTCTGAATAGGCATAAAAACCTCTTTTTCCCAGTCTCCCTGACATTCTGAAATCTTAGTAGTTTGAGGCAGCTGAGTCGCTGTGGAACTCGCTAAGAGGAGATAGTTAACTTGTACTTTCTGGCAAAGGCATCTTGGTGCAAAGGAGCCAGTGGACATTTTCACACGTTTGGCCTGACAAGTCTCCTGGAGTCTTGCAGCATTCCTTGTAGGCATCTCCTTAGACTGGTCAAGGGCAGGTGTGGGCAGAAGCCTCTCCTTTCAGATGGAGAATGTCACAGGACTCGGATTTAGCCTCATCCTTTTCTTGTTAAAGTCTGCCCAGAACATTCCTCCTCTGAGGGAAGTATTCCTCTCTGTTGCCTTCTCTCAGTCTAAAGGACATCACTATAGGTAAGCCTGCCTTAGATTATCTCTCTTTGGATCTGAGGAAGGAACCCCCGATTCCTGGTTCATTTAGAAGTCAGGCAAGACTCTTTGAGTAGATAGAAGAACACCCAGATTTTCAGGGGCTCTTCAAAACCGAGAGGAAATAACGGGCCTCCTTTGACTCCTGCAGAGCAAAGCTAGTATTGGGAACAGCTGTGTTTGAGTAGCTCCTAATTGTTATTTATTCTGTCTATGGATCTAAAACCCAACAAACACATGAATAGGATCTTTGCTGATCCTATCCCTGTTTTGATCAGAATTGCTATAAATAAGAGAGCCACAGTGTTCTGTTTTCTTAAACTCCTGGGGCTTTGCTACAGTTCACTGGTTTTTCCTTTGAGACTGCCTCCTTCAGCCCGTCCTCCTTTCTAAAACTGAACTGAGAGACGATAACAGTGACACTGCTGTCAGTTCCCAAACATGTATGAGTGGATATGTGCGTGTGTGTGCGTGTGCGTGTGAGTGCGTATGCGTGTGCGTGTGTGTGCGCGTGTGCATGTGTGTACTTTAGGGCTAGGGTTAAACATCATTGTTCTAATTGGTTTATGAACTATCAACTATAAACGTATGAGATGTATCAAGACTATTTCCTGTATCTCTTCATTTGAGGTTAACAATTTTCTTTTTGCCAGAACAGCAGAAGTCCTTTCTGTTGTTGGTCTCATAAGAGAGCTACTGAAGGCTTCTTCTCAGTAAAGGGTTTGGGAGTAGTCAGTTTTCTTTCCCCGTATTTTGGATTCTACTGAGTTTGGGTGTCTTTTCTATATGACTTGGCAATTCAATTTAGGATTTTGTTTTAGAGTGTTTCAAAGTTATCTGTTTAAAATGCCCTTCCTCCTCCCCTTGCAGTTATGTTGTGGGGTAGAGTTTTCCCTCAGCCTTTAGCTGGTGTGTATGGGAGAGCAAGATATGTAATACAGAGTCAGAACTAGGAAACAGAAGAGCTCTAGAACACATTTCCCCACTGCACATAGCTTTAAGATTTAGAAAAGTCAAAGCCCAGGCATGGGTTATGATTACACCCATTCCTTGTGGATGGGGCCTAAAACCCACTGCTAATGAGGAAGGAAATATGCCTACTTTTTACTGCAACATGATGGATATAATCCATGCCAACCAAAAGAAGAGAGATGCCACTGGAGTGAAGATTTTTCTCTTACTTCTTCCTCTTGTCTTCTTCAGCCGTCGCTCATTCTTTGTAGGTCTGTGAACCCCAGCACAAAGTTTATAGTTAGTGCTCTCCAGCTGTACCATTTCATAGCTGATTTTCCTGTAGGAAGTGGGAATGCTCAAGTCCCTGTGATGAGAGACTGAGAAAGAGAAGAAAGCAGAGCCATTTCCATCCCTAGAGACAGTTCCTCGAGTCAGCTGACACGGTGCTGGGCTTCTGCCTCTTGGCAGCTCATTCAAGAGCCCTGGCAGCTTTTGCTTTGTTTATTTTTGGAGGGAGGAAGGAAATTAGCTTTTGAGTTTCTCCTAAGAAGAGTTTTGTCAAATATACCTACTTAGTTAAATCAAAATCCAAAGCAAGCTACTTTTGCATTATGCAGTATACTAGCGAGACTGAATTAACTGTACAGATGAAGCAGGACAAGTCTCTCTTTCCCCCGTCCGAGTCACCCAGCCTCTGCCCCCAAACCTGTTCTTCCTGCAATAGTTGCTGCATGAGGGCAGCATATTACAACATTGCCCAGCAGTTTGCTTCCAATCCAAACCAAACCAAACAGCCTCATACTATTTCTCACTTAGTCAGTGAAGATGCTCTCATCCTTATGGCTGCACAGCTCTCCACTGTATGGGTGGGTGATGTCTTGAAGCAGTTTCCTAATGAGGGAAATTTAGGTTGCTATTCATCTTTATCACCAAAGTTCTGGATTAAAGAAGCTGTTTTAGAAGTTCTCGGTTTGTGAATGTAGTCTTGTTCAATGGTTCTGTTGAAAGGTTAATAATTTCTTCTTCTTCTTAAGAGAATAAAGAGAGTCAATGTAAGATGTTTCTGAATCCAGCAGAGGTCCCATTGGTAGGTCGGCAGACAACCCCGAAACTGCCTGCACACTCTGGCTCTCACACACTAGGTGTGCAATTGCTGTCTTACAGAAAAGCTAACTGAGCATGTGTGAAAGGAATGCTAGTGCTGTTGTTACAGCATGATCGCTGTGAGAAATAGTCACACAACCTAAGGAAGCACAAAAGGAAAAAGCTCTAATAATAGCATGCATCTGGTTCTCGCTTGTGCGCAAAAGGGAATCAGCGTCAAGCAGAACATTTCACCAGCTTCTATAGGCGTCTGTGTTCTGCCTGTGTGCTGCCAGTCTTTGCTCTCCTTCAGCTCCCAGCCACAGCTTACACTTTGAACAATTTAAACAGTGTAAGGAGGCTGCCAGTCTGGCCACTTGGGCATATGGGAGATGTTCACAGCAAAGGTATTGCCAGAATAATTTCTGAAGTACACCTGTGTTGTTCTTTTCAAATAGTTGTTACCCAGGGTCATGGTGCTTATCTGGTGTAATTATGCTTTTCTCTGATAAGAGCACAGGAGATGTAATGGCAGCCTGGGACTTGAGGATGGTTGTCATCTTGTGCTTGAGCATGAGAGAGGCGTGTCTCTGATATGGAGCTCCTCCTAATGGCTGGTCACATTAGGCTTGTCTCTTTTTGTTATAGAAACGAAGCCTACCTGGAGGTTAATTTTGGTGAACTAACTAACATTAGCAGAGATTTGTTTTTCTCCTGCAGTCCTAATAGCATCCCTAAAATTAAGGCACAGGATTTTCTTCCTACAGTTTCTATCATGCCTGGTTAGCAGCCTTTCCCCCAGGCATCCTGGAAGCAGTGCACTGTTAGGTAAATTCTACTTTGTACAACTTTGTGCAGCTTAGTATCTTAGTTAGGGTTTTTATTGCTGTGAAGAGACACTATGACCATGGCAACTGTTATAAAGAAAACATTTAATTGCTTAGCTTTTTTCAGAGGTTCAGTTCATTATCATGGCAGGCAGACATTGTGCTGCAGCATTATCTGAGATTCCTATACCTTACAGGCAACAGGAAGTTAACTGAGACACTGGGTCTTATCCTGAGCATAGGAAACCTCAAAGCCTGTCCCCACGGTGACACACTTCCTCCAACAAGGTACACCTGTTCCAACAAAGCCACGCCTCCTAATAGTGCCACACCCTCTAAGATTATAAAGGGCCACATTTAGTTAGTATTTTATAGCACAAATTTTATTAAAGTTTCTCCTGTATCACTGTAGATATAGGAGTTGCTATAGGAACAAAGTAGAGAGCTAGCCTTTGGCCACATGGTGGCTAGACAGAGACTACAGTTATCTGAGAAGAGGGAAGAGCAATTGAAAATATCCCCGTAGGATTGGCCTGTGGGCATTTTCTTAATTGATGATTGATGTGGGAGAGCCCATTTCATTGTGGATAGTGCCACCTCTGGGTAGGTGGTCCTGGTCTATAAGAAAGCAGTCTGAGCAAGCCGGGGAGAACAAGCCAGTGAGCAGTGTCCTCTGTGACCTCTGCATCAGCTCAAGCCTCTGGCTCCTGCCCTGCGTGAGTTCCTGCCCTCACTTCCCTGGATGTTAGATTACAAAGCTGTAAGCAAAATAAACCCTCCCCCCCCAAGTTGCTGTTGGTCATGGTGTTTTATCACAGCAACAGAGACTAAGACAAAGGTGACCTGACAACTGTAAATTGATGACACATGACACGTGCACTTTATACTCCAGTTGCAATACAGTGTGGTCCATGCTATGGTTTTGTATAGATCCAGGCTATGGTGGAGAGTTACATTTCACACAGGAGAAGGAAGGAAGATGGGCCCTGGAGAAGTGTGTATCTTGCAAAGCTTAGCCCTGAATGGTGTGTCTACAGAGAACAGGCTAGGGGAGGGAGAACAGTGTGCAAAACATATTCTAGGAGGATCTGTGCTTAGAGATTAGCCTAGCCCATAGGAGGGGCTTCAAGGCCATTATCTATGTGAGCTGAGGAGGCTGGCTAGGGAATTAGGGGGCAGGACCACATAGCTCTCAACAAATGTTAAGGAGTTTGGACTTAAAAAAAATAAGCTAGAAAGGAATTATATGCTATGCTATAATTAATATAATCAATCCACTTGTGAGGTAATGGTGATCTGAGCTGTTAGGTCAGAGGGGAGGAAGGAGAAAGAGAGAAGGAGGGAGGGAGAGAGAGAGGGGAGAGGAGCGGGAAGCCGCCTTACTGATAGTGGTACCCAGAGTATGAGCCTGGGGAATTGTGTGTGGATGTAGACATACCCAACCTTCTGGTTGTTTATCTTTGATGAAAATATTGTAAGCAGTATGCTTATTATTATTATTCATGCACCCTTGTTAATCTTAACTATTTCTTTTGAGTAAACCCTGGAAGTAGAGTTGTTGAATAAAAGGAAATACATTTTGAAATCTTTTAATAATGTTGTGAGATTGCCTTCAGAAAATCTAATTTTCCAGTTTTCTTGCAATTAGGATGCTGCTCCAATTCATCAAGTATTATTGCTTTCAGTTACCACTAATGTGATAGAAAGTTACATACTTTTTATTTGTATTTTTAGTAGTTGTGTGGTTGAACATTTTTCACTAATTATTTCTAAAAATTTCCTCCTTCCTCCCTTCCTTACCCCAATGCTGGAGCGTGAACCCACTCAGAGCCTTGTGTGTATTAGGCACTCTACCACTGAGCTATATTCCCAGTAGGTTTTTCTTATTTTTATTTGAGATGTTTATCCTTTTTGGTTCTGGTGGTTCTGGTAGTATTTAGTTGCTTAGCTCCTTGCCTTTTGTATTTTGGCAGACTTTCTCTAGTCTGTTTGTGCTTACTGTTTGTTTGAGTTGTTCTGTTGATAAGAAAATGTCTTAGCACAGTCAAATGTTTTGCTGGTACTTTCTGCTTACTTTTAGTGTCAAGAAAGCCATGTTGTGTAACTATTAGTATTTGTATTTGTGTAAATATCCCATTTATTTCCATTTTAGCTGTTTTGAATATCTCATTCTTTAGGAGTTTTATGATAAAATGCACCATTGTAGGAATGCATCCACTTAAGTTCCCAATAATCTTAAAAAAAAAAAAAATTAAGAAAAAAAAATTAACACAGAATCAGGATAACCTAGTCTAACAAAGAATTTTCAAAAAATATTTTAAAATGTATTTTTACTTTATGTGTATGAATGTTTTGCCTGCATGTATATATATGATCAAGTGTGCAGTGCCTGCAAAAGCCAGAAGAGGGTGACAGCATTCTTGGAACTGGGGTTACAGTTGTTTGTCACCTGCCTTGTGAAGTACTTCTAACTGCTGAGCCATCCATGTATTGTTTTTTAGGGAGGCGGTGTTAGGTAAGGCATAGTCTCTGACTAGATATAAAAATGCTGGAATTTCTGAGACATGTTGCTGTATTTGGTTAAAAGAATAGAATGTTTGAAAATGAGAGTAGATGAGAAAATCCAGGTCATCAAGTGTTGACAGTGGTTTATGTGTTTGCAGGCTGTATTGTTCTTAAAGATGGAAAGTATCCTTTTTCTTTGAAACAGATGAACATAGAAATGACTTTTCCGGCCAACAGTGGCTCTGATCCTTGTCTGTGTAGAGGTTCTTTTCTATACAGATTATCTTGAATAGGTAAAGGCAGTTACAATACAAACTGAAATCTTGACCCACAACACTAAAGGAAAACTCAAAGTGGGAAAAGAATCTTGAGAAATCAAGAGCCTCTCTTCTTAACAGTTATCATCTGACAAGATAAACATTTAAGAAATAACTTCATTGCCCAACGGAGTTCTTTTTATTTTTCAATTATGGAGCTTAGTTTTTCCTGAGGGACAGTGCTGCCTTCCCTGCAGATGAGACATTTAGAGATTGGAGTCTTAGGATGGGATGTTTATTTGAAGGTTGCCAGCAAGGGCTGTGTTGCCTACACTAGCCTGTGCCTTTGGTTCTGGATGGCTGGGGTTCCCAGCAAATGCTAGCTGCAAAACTGAGATGGGTCTCTGTGGTGATAGGCCACCCAGGGCGCCATGTGTGCCTGTTTGATAAACTCTTGAGGTTCATCTGCTCTGTGTTTTTACCAGCTTGCTCAATAAAACACAAAAACAGAAAGTGAAAGAAAAATAAACAAGCAAATGGGCATTCAGAATGTGTTAAATGTTTATTTTTTACAGGAAAATTTGGACATTGTAATTTAATTCCAGAAAGAACAAAAATTTGTTTTCCTGGGGAGATAATTATAAGAGGAGCATGTACACGTCAGGGAAATATGGGGTTTGGATACAGTTTCTTTTTCCCTGTGGAGAGCAGATTTTCTGATGCTGTTTAGGCGCTCTAACCTTAGATCGAATCTCTGTGGCCCAGGTATTTTCAGCCCCAGCAGCCCTGGCATTCTTAGCTGGATAATTCCCTCTGTGTTGCAGGATGTTTTGATGTTCCCTGGTCTCTGCTAACCAAGTGCTTCAAGCCCACAACAGTAAAGATCTCCTTCAGATATTGCCAGGTGTCCTTACTACAGTCCCAGTGTAGAGGATGCAGGTAGGCTGGACCACAACTCCTTTGACTAGTAGCTGGAGAGATAGTCCAGCAGTTAAGAGCACTGGCTGCTCTTAGGGACCCAGCTTTAATTCCCAGCACCCACACAATAGCTGGAAGCTGTCTGTAATTCCAGTGCCCTTTCCCAGCTTCAGCAGGTGAAGCAGATGATGGCATTCATATAGGCAAGATACCCTTTCTTTGTTTGACTTTTTTTGGTTGTTATTGTTGTTCATGTTTTGAGACAGTGTGTCACTATGTAACTCATCTGGCCTTGAGCTCACAGAGCTCTTCTCTGCCTCTGTCTCCAGAGAGCTTTGTTGAAAGGTGTGGACCACTGTACTAGACCTGTGGTTGACTTTTATGTGGCTACTTAAAAAAAAACAGATATTTATTTTACAAACAAGAATAGGCTCTTAGAACTCAGCATCACTAATTAAACTTGTTATATTGAAGGTTTGGTGAATTGAGACCTGGAGATAGGTTAAGAGCCTGGAAATTGACACACTCTGTCTCTTCCTGTGTCTCTGTGTCTCTCTGTCTCTCACTCTTGCTGCTTTCTCTGTCTGTCTGTCTCTCTTCTTCTCTTTCCTGGCCTGGAAGTCAGTCTATAGACAAAGATGGCATTGAACTCACAGAAATCTACCTGCCTCTGCCTCCAGAGTGCTGAGCTTAAAGGTGTAGGCCACCATGACTGGCTTGGAAGGTAACTTTCTAAAAGGATTGATCTCTGTAGATTCCAGGACAAAGGCAAGCCAGGTATGATGCTACATTTAGCTTTTCTCTCTGGTGGTGTATAAATCAAAGAACAATAAACATCTTTTTAAAAATATCTCCTGTCCTTCTGGTTGTGCTGATCATCTGAGACTTGCCAGTTGTGGCTGTTCACAGACTTTTAATTTATTCAGATGAAGTGCCCACTTGCCACAGAAAACTTAGAAGATCAACCCACGCTCCATTTGAGTATGCACTGTAATGAGTGAAGTGTGCACACTAACACTAGAAATCAGCGGTGAGCGCTTCTTCACCTGTGGTTTCATCTCATTTGTTAACACTGACACTACAGCTCAAGCAGAAACCCGAAGAGCTGTATTGGAGAGCCAGTCTCAGCAGTGAGTGTTACCTGAGCATTTAATTTTGGATGATAGGTTATAGTTGTATTTTAGATAACATGATAGAAATATTTTTTTTCTTTTTCTTTTTTTTTGGAGTCAAAGCGTTTTTTGTTTTTTTTTTAATTTATTATTTTACCTGTCGATCCCAGTTCCCTCTCCCTCCCTCTTTCCCTCCCTCCCTCCCCTCCAGCCCTCCCTCCCTCCTTCCCTTCCTTTTGCCCTCTCTGCCCTCTCACATGCACTCTAAACACCCTCCCCTCCCAACCCCCCACCACAATACCATTTGTAGGGAATGCCATCCAGTTGGGGTCATGTAGATCTGACAGGTCCTGTGAAGTAGGGACTAGGGCTTCTCTCCTATCTCTAGAATAAGGCAGTTATCCCTCCATGGGGGATATGTTTGCAAAGTCCTTTTGTGCACCAGGGATACATCCTGGCTCCACTGTCTGAGGTCTCTTAGACTGCTCAGACCTTCTGGCAGAGACCCATATTCAGGGGGGTCCGAGTCAGTCCCCTGTTGGCTTCCCAGCTATCAGTCCAGTGGGCCTTAGCTCCTCCTTGTTCAGGTAAGCTGTCTCTATGTGTTTCTGCCGCATGGTCTTGTCCTCTCCATCTGCTTCTGGGTTCTAGTTCGACTCAGTGTTTATGTATGGGTGTTTGCTCCTGTTTTCAACAGGAGCATTAGTTGAGGACTCCATGGAGAAGTTAGTTGTTGATCTCACTCTCCGGGAAGGGCATTTATGATAGCCTCTCCATGGAAGCTGAGATTGTTAGTTTGGAGCAGTCTTGTAGTTCTCCTGACCTTTCTTTGTGTTCAACTTTATCTTCAAACCAATATTGGCTCCCTCTTTTATGTTCTGTCTCTCTGTCTCTGTCTCTGTCTCTGTCTGTCTCTCTCTCTCTCTCTCTTTCTCTCTCTTTCCTATTTTCCATTCCTAACCAGGCTCAATCCTCCTGGTTACACATACCTTCCTCTCCTCCCCCTCATTTTCTCCTACTTCTCTCTCCATTAGCTGTCCTCCCCCACTTTACCTGAGTTCCGGGGGACTTGTCCCTTCCCAGTTCTGTGAGGGACTTTATATGAATCTCTTAGAATACAACTTGTATCCTAGTTCCTCTAGTGATGTGAATTATAGGCTGGTGATCATTTGATCTAGTTCTAAAATCCATATATGAGTGAGTACATACTGTGTTTCTCTTTTTGTGACTGGGTTACCTCATTCAGGATGGTTTCTTCAAGTGCCATCCACTTGCCTGCGAATTTCAAGATACCATTATTTTTTTCTGCAGAGTAGTATTCCATTGTGTAGATGTGCCACATCTTCATTAACCATTCTTCAATTGAGGGGCATCTAGGTTGCTTCCAGGTTCTTGCTATTACAAATAGTGCTGCTATGAACATAGTTGAACAGATGTCTTTGTTGCATTGATGTGAATCCTTTGGGTATATGCCTAAGAGGGGGATTGCCGGGTCCTGTGGTAAACTAATTCCCATTTTCCTGAGGAACCGCCATACTGATCTCCAAAATGGCTGCACAAGTTTGCACTCCCACCAGCAGTGGAGGAGTGTTCCACTTTCTCCACATCCTCTCCAACATAAGTCATCACTGGTGTTTCTAATTTTAGCCATTCTGGCAGGGGTAAGATGGTATCTCAAAGTTGTTTTGATTTGCATTTCCCTGATAGCTAAGGATGTGGAGCATTTTCTTAAGTGTCTTTCAGCCTTTTTGATTTCCTCCATTGAGAATTCTTTCTTCAGTTCTGTACCCCATTTTTAATAGGGTTATTTGGTGTTTTGTTGACTAGTTTCTTGAGTTCTTTGTATATTTTGGAGATCAGCCCTTTGTCGGATATAGGATTAGTGAAAATCTTTTCCCAGTCAGTGGGCTGCCGTTTGGTCTTGTCAACTGTGTCCTTTGCCTTACAGAAGCTTCTAAGTTTGAAGAGGTCCCATTTATTAATTGTTTCTTTCAGTGTCTGTGCCCCTGGAGTTATGTTCAAGAAGCGGTCTCCTATACCAATTTGTTCAAGGGTACCTCCTACTTTCTCTTCTAAGAGGTTTAATGTGGCTGGATTGATGTTGAGGTATTTGATCCATTTGGACTTGAGTTTTGTGCATGGCGACAGACATGGGTCTATCTGCAGTCTTCTACACACCCTCATCCAATTGTGCCAGCACCATTTGTTGAAGATGCTGTCTTTGCCCCATTGTATAATTTTAGCTGTTTTGTCGAAAATCAGGTGTTCATAGCTGCGTGGATTAATATCAGGATTTTCAATTCGATTCCATTGGTCTACCTGTCTATTTTTATGCCAATACCAGGCTGTTTTCAGAACTATAGCTCTGTAGTAGAGCTTAAAGTCAGGAATGGTGATGCCTCCTGAAGTTCTTTTATTGTATAGGGTTGTTTTGGCTATCCTGGGTCTTTTGTTTTTCCATATAAAGTTTATTATTATCCTTTCAAGGTCGGTGAAGAATTGTGGTGGGTTTTTAATGGGGATTGCATTGAATCTGTAGATTGCTTTTGGTAAGATTGCCATTTTTACTATGTTTATCCTACCTAACCAAGAGCATGGGAGGTCTTTCCATTTTCTGGTATCTTCTTTAATTTCTTTCTTTAGAGTCACAAAGTTCTTATTATATAGATCTTTTACTTGTTTGGTAAGCGTTACACCAAGATACTTTATGTTGCTTGTGGCTATTGTAAAGGGTGATGTTTCTCTGATTTCTTTCTCTGCCTCTTTATCGTCTGAAAAAAATAGGGCTACTGATTTTTTTGAGTTTATCTTGTATCCTGCTAGTTTGCTGAAGGAGTTTATCAGCTGTAGGAGTTCCCTGGTAGAGTTTATTGGGTCACTTATGTAAACTATCATATCATCTGCAAATAGAGACAGTTTGACTTCTTCCTTTCCAATTTGGATGCCCTTGATCTCCTTTTGTTGTCTTATAGCATTAGCTAGAACTTCTAGTACGATATTGAAAAGATATGGAGAGAGAGGACAGCCTTGTCTTGTTCCTGATTTTAGAGGAATTAGCTTAAGTTTCTCTCCATTCAGTTTGATGTTGGCAGTTGGTTTGCTATATATTGCTCTTATTATGTTTAGGTATGTTCCTGTTATCCCTGACCTCTCTAATACCTTTATCATGAAAGGGTGTTGAATTTTATCGAAGGCTTTTTCCGCATCTAGGGAGATAATCATATGGTTTTTCTTTTTCAGTTTGTTTATATGGTGGATCACGTTGATAGATTTTCGTATGTTAAACCATCCCTGCAATCCAGGTATGAAGCCTACTTGATCATGGTGGATGATTTCTCTGATGTATTTTTGAATTCGGTTTGCCATTATTTTATTGAGTATTTTTGCATCGATGTTCATCAGGGATATTGGGCTGTAGTTTTCTTTCTTAGTTGTGTCTTTGTGAGGTTTGGGTACCAAAGTTATTGTGGCCTAATAAAAAGAGTTTGGCAATAAACCTTCTGTTTCTATCTTGTGGAACAGTTTGAGGAATAGTGGTATTAGTTCTTCCTTGAATGTCTGGTAGAATTCTGCACTGAATCCATCTGGCCCTAGACTTTTTTTCGTTGGAAGGCTTTCGATGACTGCTTCTATTTCATTGCGGGTTATAGGTCTATTTAAGTTGTTTGTCTGTTCTTGATTTAATTTTGGTAAGTGATAGTTATCCAGAAACTTGTCCATTTCCTTTGAATTTTCAATTTTTGTGGAATACAGATTTTCAAAGTATGACCTCAAAATTGACTGGATTTCCTCTCTGTCTGTTGTTATGTTCCCCATTTCGTTTCTGATTTTGTTAATTTGCATGTTCTGTCTCTGCTTTTTCGTTAATTTGGATAAAGGTTTGTCTATCTTGTTGATTTTCTCAAAAAACCAACTCTTTGTTGCATTGATTTTTTGTATTGTTTTCCTGGTTTCTATTTTGTTGATTTCAGCCCTCAAGTTGATTATTTCCTGGCGTCTGCTCCTGCGGGGTGAATTCGCTTCTCTCTGTGATAGAAATATTTTTATGTAAGTTTGTTTGAAAGGTAATAGTTCATGTATGATCTATTGTTCCATGTTAAAATGTACTTATCTTACATAATTTTTATCACCACAGTGCACCTGTGTGAATTCATTGTTAAATGTATTTTTACTAATTACTTAACTGGAATGAATTATAAATTTTTCCAAAACAAACAACCTTGCTTATACTGGACATGTAATTAATCATGTTTGGATTTGGTTTTTAAAAGCTTTGATGGTTTTATAACACTTTAGGATAAATAGGCAGGGTGAAATGTTTCTGTATTTTAATGTATTTTAAAAGGTTATAAAATAAAATTTGGAAATTCGAGCTCAGTCACTTTCATTTCAGAAAAGGCATTGCACAAAGCAAGCAAGCCTTCAGAAAGAAGTACAACACTTAGCTGCCCTCATTTTCTGTTCAGTCTTAGGCTTCCATCTGTAATGAGAGGGAAAACTACTGCTTAAGAGACAACAATCCACTGTGGAGGACTGTTTTAGTGGGTTTATTTATTTATTTATTTATTTATTTATTTATTGTTTTGTGTTTTCTTCTTCTCACATTTACATTATCCCTTGTTTGAGTACATTTGTTTGAGTACATGAAACCAGAAAGTAATGAATTGCTTGTTACTACATTTGTAGTGCAAAGGTAACATTTAAAAGCATTGTGATGGATGGAGCAGACATCAAGATGTGGTATAGCTTGATGCCTCCTGGAACATGAAGGTGGCTTTAGGATTTGATTTTTCCACATCCCTTTATCCTTTCATTTGTCTTCACACCCAGATACCCGTTCTTAAATCAAGGATTGCCGTTTAGTTTACTGCCTCTATATTTTTTCTTGTCATAAACATTGTCCCTCCAAAAATTAGAACAAGAGAATTTAGAAATATTTGGTTATTTACATGTGTTTACATAAATATGCTCATCCTATTTAAAACTTGTATTCAAGTTTTAACAGCTCTAGGACTTCCTTGAATCATCTAACCTTGGTGTCTAAATATAGACACTCTTGGAAATAGTGTGACTCTGTACTTTTCCACCCTGTCTTCTGTAAGTAAAGTTCATCCATCCTTGTGGAATGGTGAAGGTAGAATTCCCTTTACTACGTTAACTACCTGGAGTGCTCAGGGAGATCAGATCTGTCTCTGCTGACTGCTGACACTGTCCCGGGCTGCTTCATGAATGAACGCCTCATCACGTCTCACTCATACTCCTGGAGACATCTCCTGTTTTCCTCCCTTAAAGCCTGGCTTCCCTGGGGCCAGGCTGTTTTATGGAAAGATGATCTCCATGAATCTTCAGCTCTTAGTGTCATCATATCTCTTTAGGACCCTTTGGCAAGAGAGAGTGAGGGGCCTGCCATATTTGTGCTCCTCTCTTGGAGAGGATGGATCTGAGTGAGAAGTTTCCAGAGTAGTCCAGAATTTTTAGCGCTGGATCATGGACTTTTATCTTTGTATGCTTACTATAGGAACTGTGTTTGTTGAGTTTGTTGTTACATGGAATTCTGAGTTTGAGTTCTGGTGCTTGGCTCTTCCAGACTTCACTGTATATCTTGACAGAGATGGTCTGCATGGGGCTATGTCCAAAGAGCATCTTGTTTTTCCATGTTCTAGGAAGACACCAGTATACAAGAGAGACCATAAATTTATACAAGGAGGTATGGAGATTACTAATATTTACACAAAGTGTATCAAAATAGTGAAGCACAGCCTGCTTAGGTGACACACACCTTTAATCCCAGTACTCAGAGGCAGAGGCAGGTGGATTTCTGTGAGTTCAAGGCCAGCCTAGTTTATGTAGTGTGTTCTCGGACAGCCAGACTTATATAGAGAGACACAGTCTCAAGAACAATAGCAAAACACCCCACAAAGATAACAGTAACAACAAAACTGAAGGAAAGCTGTGGAATGGCATTTATTTTGAGAACAAAATCAATAGAGATGTATTGGCTGCTGTAGAATAAAAATAATTGTAGTGCTACCAGGCATCTGAATGCAGACAGGCCTGGATCCCTACCCTTTTCATGGCATATGTGTCTTAGGGTTTCCATTGCTGTGAAGGATGCCATGACCACAGCATCTCTATAAAGGACAACATTTATTGGGTAGCTTACAGTTTCAGAGGTTTAGTCCATTATCATGGTGGGACACGACAGCTTAAAGGCAGACTTGGTGCTGGAGAAGGAGCTGGGAGTGGGAAAGGAGCTACATCTTGACTTGCAGGCAACAGGAAGTGGTCTGAGATACTGGAAATGCTTGAGCGCATATGAGACCTCAAGGCCTATCTCCACAGTTACACAGTTCTTCCAGCAAGGCCATACCTGCTCCAAAAAACCCACACCCCTAATAGCGCCACTCCCTGTGGACTTATGGGGGCCAATCACATTCATACTGCCACCTACCAAGCAAAGGCATAACTTTTCTTGTAACGAGTCTTGCTGTTTTCTTGCAAAGTAACACCTTTTAGAAAAACTGCAGAAGTGTGTTTGAATGAAGAAGCAGAAGGAATTTCCAAGAAGTGGTTAATGAGTAGTGCCAGAGGCTTTGGGGCCTGCCCTTCGGCCATTGCCCATTCCTTTTGTTTGCTTGGTTGGTTTTTTTTTTTTTTTTTTTTTTTTTTTTTTTGGTTTTTGGTTTATTGAGACAGGGTTTGGTGTCCAGGGTAGTGTTCCCTTGTGTGCCACCCTCCCTTCTCCCCAGACAGGGTTTCTCTGTATTGCTTTGGCGCCTGTCCTAGAACTCACTCTGTAGACCAGGCTGGTCTCGAACTCACAGAGATCCAGCTGCCTCTGCCTCCCAAGTCCTGGGATTAAAGGTGTGTGCCACCAACACCCGAATTTAACAAATTATCCCCAAGAACCCATGTATATTTGTGTTCAAACAACTTGTAATAGGTTAACAGAGTATAAGGAACAAGGTGTTTTTCTAAGCCAATTCTTTAACTGGAAGGCTGCATTTCGTGTTTACAAAGAAAGGATCAGTCATTTTATTATTTGTCTCAAAAGATAATCTTATAAAAAGTCCTGAAAGAATCACAAATCTGAAACTTTATATGAAAAACAATTGGTCAGCTCTACTTTAAATCCTCAGGGTACATATCCACTCATCGAAAGTTTCTCATATTAGGAAGGCGAGGCCAAAAATGGATACAAGAACTTAATCATCATCCTGACCACCAAGCCATCCTAGTAAGAAAGGCAAGTCCGCGAGCAATAGCCAGCAGTAGCCAGGCTGCCTCTGTTTTTTTCCCTAACCTCTGAGTCCTCCACCTATTAAAAGTGGTTCTTTCTAAACTTTAAATTGTTCCCCAAGCCTTTCTACCTCAAAGCCATTAACAAAAACACCTTAAGCTAACTGTAATTCATGATTTAAAAGCTTTGTCTTAGTTATGGTGCACACCAAAACGTGTGAACACATCTCCCAACGTGAAGATGAGGAGAACTTGAGCTAGCCTAGCTTCTGGGACTCAGTTCTTTTCTTAATCATTAACCTAAGCCGCAGTCTGTAGGGATAGTCAAGAGACATTCTTAAGTCCAAGCTGTGTGACACTTCCTCCTTCTTACTTTGTATCCTCTGCAGGCCCTTCTTTATCAGGGGCAGGGGCAACACCATATCCTGCCTTTACCTATATTAATTTTCCCACTAACCTCTATCATAACCCCTGTATGTGTATGTGTGTGTGTATAATTTATTTATTTTGTTTTTTTGAGACTGGGTTTCTCTGAAGCTTTGGACCCTGTCCTGGAACTCGCTCTGTAGACCAAGCTGGTCTTGAACTCACAGAGATCCGCCTGCATCTGCCTCCCTAATGCTGGGATTAAAGGCGGGGGCTACCACTGCCTGTCCCTTACTAGATTTATCAAAAACCCTTAATCATCAAAATTCTATTTAAGCTAACACTATTATTGTATAAAATCATTGCTTCAGTTAGACAGTGTAGATTAAGTGGAAATCATCTTCATAATAACCCCAGGTAAAAATGCCCAATAGAACTGGATATTTCCTTGAGATAATTCTACTACATTAAAGGCAGTGGGGGTCCCCCACACCCCTTCATACCTTGCCAGATGTCAGAGAAAAATGGCAATGGCAGACATGTAAAGGGCAGCAGTATCGAGAGACATCCTGGAGCTGAAGCTCTCCGGGCCTTGTCTGTGAGCACCTTGCTTCCTGCTGGTCCCCTGAAGTCAGTCATTAGGGCCTGGAACTCACAGAGATCCTCCTGCCTCTGCCTCCAGAGTGCTGGAATTAAAGGTGTGTGCTGCTACTGCGTGGGTATTGTCCATTCTTAAAAGGACTGACATGGTGCGGGAGCTGAGGCATGTCTAGATTACAGTCATGAGGGCATAGCTCAGGCAGCTTTTCTTTCCCTTCCTCTAATGTCAGAGGAAGTGTGCTCCCGAGAGAGCAGCTCTTCCCGTTCTGGTCTGCGTGTCCTTGTCCTCAGTGTCCCTCTTTCCCCTCATCTCATCTTAAAAGAGCTTCCTACAGAGCTTTACCGAGTCAGCCTTCTTATTTCATTTCCGTCCTGTCAGTTTTGTTGCTACACACATCAGTTCTCCCTATACTATCTCTTTTCCCACGTCCCAAGGACTCTGTTGTCTTGTGTTTACTTTTTCAATGGCCACATGCTATAAAGCCAGGTCTTTGTTTTATTGCAGTCTTTATTTGTTGAGACAGGGTCTCATTCCGTCCTCAAACTTACAGCAGCATTCCTGCCTCTAGAATACAGTTGGTGACACCCAGCCTGTAATTCTGTTTTGTCGTTGTACTTAAGATAAACTGTGAACTTTGTACATACTATGCTCTATAAATGGGCTATACCCAAGCCCTAAATCAATTTAAAAAAATAAGCCTTGTCATCAGATAGATTTCTTATCTCTGCTCTAAAACTGACACCAAGCAAGTTATTTAACCCTTGGATATCTTCACTACAAAATCATATGATAGCTGGGTGCTGTTGGCGTTGGCTTTTAATCCCAGAACTTGGGAGGAAGAGGCGGGAGGATCTTTGTGAGTTCGAAGCCAGCCTGGTCTACAGAGTGAATTCCAGGACAGGCTCCAAAGCCACAGAGAAACCCTGTCTCAAAAAAACAAAACAAAACAAAACGGTATAATAGCTTTTATTAGAAAGGTCAAACTGGAAAATTATATATTTGTTCTTAGCACGCATCTTTCTTAGCATGGGGAATCACCTAAGGCAGGGCTTCAGGAGGATGTCGACTGCGTTTGTATTCCCTCCTCCTAGGCCTTGTCCCTGCCCTTGATTTTGTAGGTCGGCAGGCTTCTCCGTGCTCCATCCTTTGGTTCCCTGCTTGTATCTTGTCTACTTCCAGTCTGTGGCCTACCCTGATCTCCCTGTCTTTCCTTTTCTTCAGCTCAGTTTTCCCCCATCCCCAATCTTTCTATTTGCCATCCACACTCATGATGTGCATTATCCTGGATCTCAAGTTTCTCTTTTACCTGCTGACATCATCTGGGATGCTCGTGTTTCCAAACACCCCAGGTCATGATTAGTCTTTCCTTCTGCCCAGGCTCTGCCCAGGCTCCCAGGCATTCCCTTCCCTTATTTCTTGTCTCCCCGCTCCCTCTTTATTCCTTCCTTAAAATTTAGCTACTTCATAGCCAGTGTGGTTTCTAGAGGAAAGTGAAATAGATTATTTCCATAGACCTTCTAGCTAAGTCCCTTAGGCCTGGCCCCTCCCCCCCCCAGTGCTGGCAGTGCTGACCCCTGCACCCCTTGACCCCTGCACCCCTTGACCCCACTTCTGGTCCCTGACTACTCAGCACTTCATTACCCTCTGGTGCCATAGTGTGTGCTCTGGAAATAACCGGTGCTCGTAGATCTATCAGATGAGAACGAGGTACACACGGTCTGCCTTTGTCTCCACAGGAATATCTTCCCTCCCCTCCCATGCCTCGTCGGCTTCTTAGGGAGGCTTTCTTTGAAGCTTGGTTGTTCACGGTCCTTACTTCTTTCTCCCTGTCTATCAGACCTGTGACCCATATTTAAAATTTTGAAATTGAATGGAATAGACTAGGATTTTCCATGCCTGTGTACAGATGTATATAGAATTGTTTGGGAAACTATTTCACCCTGGCTCTCAAGAAATGCCTGGAAAACATAGGTGTGCCATTTTGTACTGAAATGATCTGTGTATGCTTGCCATACCGGAACAACAGCCGTAGAAGCAATGGCCGCTCTTACCTTTGCCTAATCAGAGCTCGTGAAATGGGACCTGCCAGGCCTTGAGGAGGCAGAGGTGACGGGAAACGGTGCAGTGTGTGAGCCACAGGCGGCTCCTTGTTTCTTTATGTCCAAGAGTAAATGTCCATGGGCTGTAGTTGAAGTCCCGTCACTGTTTAGTTCAGCTCTTTCATCTCAGGACTGACTTTTGACCACTTCACGCTGTACAAATGACCTTCAGATCTCTAGGGGTGTGGGATGAAAATTCGTGGTGGGGAGTGCCTGGGGATTATGTTTTCCTGCTGGAAGGAGGAGTGTTCCCCTTCCGCCCATCCTCACTGGTGCCCTTAGGACTGAAGCCACACCTGGCAAGCAGGGAACCTTGTCTTGGTCCCAGGTACCGTGTTGCCTTCCCTGTCATGGCAGGGGGCCAGGTTTGACCCAGCCTACTTTTCCATTCTTCTGGGTTCTCTTTTCTTTTCAAATTCCGTATTTATTATCAGTATCGTATTTTTACTCATTTTCTCCATCTTTGCGAATTTCTTCTTCCATCTTATCCCTTAACTCATTTCTCTAAAAGTAGAGAACTAAAGAAACACCTTGAATAAGACCTCGAAGGGGAATGAGCTGTTAAGAGACTACTCCATTTGGCCACCCCCACTTAATAAAAGGAGGAGAATTTGTTTATCATGCTACAGGCCACATACTAAAAGCCATAGCAAGCTGTGTGTGGTAGTGTACTCCTTTAATTCCAGCAGAGGCAGGCAGATCTCTGAGTCTGAGGCCAACCTGGCCTATAGAATGACTTCCAGGACAGCTAGGGTTATACAGAGAAAGAAGATAGCAGTCCTCAAAGGGCTGTGCTCTCTTTATCCATACAGGGTGTAGCTTGGATAGTGAAATCAGCTTTCTGTCCGTCTAGATGAGTCAGTGAGGACCATTGTGCTGCTACAGTGCTATGCTACTAAAAAGTTTTCTCTGTTTTTCATGTCATTGTGCTGGCCCATGTTTTCAAGCGCTATCATCGGTGCTTTGTTTTATAATGTTGACAATAAAAAAAAGATGTATTTATTTTATGTGTATGAGTATTTTTCCTGAATGTGTACATAGTGTGTATGGGCACCATGTGTGTACCTGTTGTCTGGGTACCAGAAGATGTCAGAATCCCTGGAACTGGACTTACAGATGGCTAAGAGCTGCCATGTGGATGCTGGGAATGGAATCACAAGTCCTCAGAAGGAGAAGGAAGTTCTCCTAATTGCAGAGCCATTTCTCTACTCCCCAGCAATCATGACACTTTGACACAAGTGACAGACAGTTTTAAAAAGTGTGATACTATTCATAACGCCAGCTGTATAACACGCTTGTATGTCTGGAGGTCAGACGTCTTCTGTGGAGAGCTGATTCCCTCTTATGTTTCCCGAGTTAGTCCTGTAAGAAGTTATTTTCTGGACCAGCTCTAACACCCTAGCATCAACTGTGACATGATTTGGGCTGTAGTCCCTGCCATTTGCAAGAAGTATCTACAAAGAGGTTGGAATGCTCGCCAGTCCTAGAAGCCTTGAACTTGAGAGGGGTTTGAAGAAAAGTTATAGAGGAAATAGGTTTTTAATATATGGCTTGGCAAAAGCATCATTTTTCAGATTTTGTGAATGATAACATTTTAGCTACCCTTTCGTAGTATGGGGAATGTTCTTCTCTATATGTGTTTGCCTTATTGGCTGATGACTAAGACACTGATTGGCCAGGCAGGAAGTGATGTAGCATGGCAGATACTGCCACTAGCTAACCATAGACATCTGGAAGTCTGTACAGACAGGCAGGAAGTGACGTAGCTGGGCCGAATCAGACTATAAGCAGGGATAAACAGGAAATCGCTCTCTTCTCTGCAGAGATGTGGCAGGCAAAGGAGATGCAGGGCGGGCATACCTGGTAAGCCAAGACCACATGGAAACACTTAGCTTGACGGAAAAGTGTGTTAATAACTAAGCCAGAGCTGGCAAGTAAGAAACCATAGCCAGTGGCCAACAGCTTCATAATTTATACAGCGTCTCTGTGTGTTATTTGGGGCTGATGAGGCTGTGGGACCAGGCTGGCAGGAAAGTGCACATAACATGTATACCTAGGCATTTATATTTATAAATGACATATAATTTTAATGGAATATTCTAAAGTTTTATCTATACGCGTTAAAAAGCAGTCTAACAGATATACATGTATGTAATAAGTGTAGTGCCAGTGTTTTAGTGGTTTCATAGTGTGTTATTATAAGGATATTCTATAGTTTTCTACCAATGACATATAGATATCCCTATTAGTATTATAAAAAATAACTTTCTAATTAAGGTCTGTTCCCGAGAGCTCTGATAAACAGTGGGTCTAGTACTCAGGGCCTTCTTTCCTTCAGCTCCTGGCTTTCTCTGGAAGCCATGCAGCCAATTAAGGGTGTGACTGTTTGAATTAGAATGTTCAAGTTGAAATTCCTTTTATTATACTTAACCACTTCTGTGACCTTGGGTGCTTGTAAGACTTGTTGAGCCCAGGCTTCCTGCCCTTAGATGAAGATGGTCACCCCGACATTAAGTGATGTCATAAGGACTGGATAAACTTAGCACCATGTTTCACTCTCTCTGCGGGATAATAAGTTACTGTCGTTTAGGCTGCCTGTCTGTTATCACAGCCTGAACAAGCCAGCGTGGCAGCTCCTCTTCCTCTTGTACCTTCTGTAAATCCTGGCAGCATCCCGTTCAGGATGTACATAGCCACGTCTGAGTGTGTCTTACCACCTTTCACGTCTGTCACCTTGGTCTAGACCAGCACCGTCTCCTTTAATTTAGTGGTGCGGCACAAGTCAGACTGTACTATTCTTCTGCCTAAACTCAGCCACGTCAAAGAGAAGGTGAAATCCAAGCCCTAGCCATGAGTCATGGCACAGTGTGGCTTTGTTACCGTCATCCTCTTCTGCTCTTCTCCCGCCTCAGGATGCTCTGCCTTCCTGCCATTCCTGTTCCAGGCAGAGAACGCGCTTCATGAGCTTACCCGTCCTCCCTGCCTTGACCGCGGCCCCACAGATACCCAAGGTTCGCTGTCTCGTCCTTACTCCACATCCCTACTCAGAGGCTCTACCCGATGACCCTGTCTGAAGCTACAAACACACGCGTGGTGGTGCCTGTGGTCTGATTCCTCTCATGGAGTAAGGACGTATTTAACTTGCTATTTTATGTAGCAGGAGCCCACAGTTAAGTGAGAAACTTTGAACTTTTAAAGAGACATTGGAAACAGAAATAGAGGCAATGTATTGAGAGAGTAAGGTGGGGAAGGGTAACATGGGGAGGTATGGAGGGAGAAAGGGAAGGGGAAAATGATGTGATTATATTTTAGTTTCTAAAGTAGTTTTGAAAGATGCTGGATATTTTAAAGATTCTGGATTTTTAAAGCATTTGATTTTTTGAAAAAAGACTGAAAATCTTAAAGTTATTCTTTTTAATGTTGTGATATTAACATTAGGCACCGGGAATGAACAAGACAGGAAAGGCTATAGTTTATGTGGTTATGTGTCAAATTGACAAGTGTTCAGTTATGTTGTTAGGTATTTGTTGTTGTTAAGTTGCAACAAGCTAGAGTCATCTGCAGAGAGTGGACGTCTATCACATTGGCCTGGAGGCAATTCTTTGGGGGCATTTTCTGGATTAATAATTGACATGGGAGAGCCCAGCCTCCTGGGGGTAGTGTTGTCATACCTGGACAGGTGGCCTTAGATTAAGAGAGCAGACTGAGCAAGCTAGGGAGGAGCAGGCCAATAAGCAGAACTCCCAGGAGCTCTGTTTCTGTCCCTGCCTCCAGGTTTCTGTCTTGAGTCCCTGCCCTTCCTGTTTTGATGATGGATTGTGGTTGGGTTTGTAAAGTTAAAAATAAACCATTTCCTCTCTAAGCTGCTTTGTTTGTCATAGCAACAAAAAGCACACTAAGACAGGTTGCATGTATGTACACACACAGCAACATGTGTTTCCCATCTCTAACTTTACTTTTCTCCACAAGGCTTTTGTCGCCTTATATGCCACACAGTCTGTTGGTATTGGGGTGTGTGTGTGTGTGCAATATGTAAACATATGGGTTTCCATGCCTGTATGTGTACACAAAAGTCAAAGGAGGACAGTGGGTATCCTGTTCTAGCTCTCTGCCTTACTCCATAGAGACAGCCTGTCTCACTGAGTCCAGTGTTAGATTGGTGGCCCGCAAACTATGGGCTCTGTTTGTCTCCACCGCTCACAGTACTGGTATTACAACAATAGTATCCTTTTTTATTTTACAAAATGGCTCATGAGTCATTGAGGAGTACTTGTTAGCAATGAATAAAGAAAACATTTTTTTTTCATTTATTTATTTTTTACATATCGATCCCAGTTCCCTTTCCCACCCTCCCTCCCTTTTTTCCTCTCTCTCCCCTCCCTCCCTTTTTCCCTCTCCCCCCTCACATGAGAAAACATTTCTTTTTTTTTAAGCCCTGAAGGTGTATAAAAATTTCTACATTTTCTTTACAGTGGCTATCAGGCATATAGTTTTTCCTTTTTGATGATATATCAGTTACCTTCATTAGTTTGCCTTGTAAAATCAGTTATAGTCTAGAATAAATTATGGTGTACTTGATACATTGATTGACCAGTATTTTATTTAACCACTTTGAATATTGGTTCATAAGTACAGATGGTAGATGGTTTTCTTTTGTTATTTTGTCATTGTTTGGTTTATCTATCGAGGTTATGCTAAACAATGAATACCAGACAGTCTTTTATCCCTAAATAATGATTTCTGCTAGAATGTGAAGAGTGGTATTTGAGAAACTAGAAGCTGGGTCCTTTTCTATTTTTGTATGTTCTTGTCTATACAACATGGAAGTTACATGTTCTTGGAAAATTAGGCATAATTATCCTAAAATGACCTGATCTAGGTTCCTTTTAAAGGGTAGATATTTCAGAACTATTTAAATGGTTTTCTAGGCTATCTATAAAATGATGTTCTTACTGAGATAGGTTTGATAATTTTTTATTAAAAGTTAATTTTGATTTTTAAAATGTGGCCATAGCCACCGTCATCGTTTTGGGTGTGTATGATGTGTGTGATGGGGCGGCTTTCTGGAGTTGGTTCTCCCATTTCTGTGGGTTGCAAGAACTGAGCTCAAGTCTCAGGCAAGTGCTTTATCCATTGATCCATCCTGACACCCTCTCTGCATTTGCACCTTTAATATTCAATGGAAGATATTAAATGTGTCAAAGTGGGTGGTTCTTTATTTTTCCCCCCACAGGTATAAAACAGTGATAACATTTTAATGGATGTTATTATATCATAGTAATTAATTTGATAGAAGTCAAATATTTGGCACTGAGTACTTCCTGACTTCAACAAACAATGTTAATTTTACTAAAATTTATCTGGAAAATGATGCATAACTTGTATAAGAAAGTAATTAGGGAAATTAGGAACACTAGTGCATACTGTGGAGGGCATACATATTTTGTGAACACTTATATCTTTCATAGAAGACAATGAGATAAGTTTTAGGAAAAATATTAATTATGGTAGATTTTAAGTATCATGAAACATTAGAAAGATCCGGTACAAATACTGAAATTTTGAATTGTTTTCATTTTCATATAACATACTGATATACTTTAAAATATCTGTTACTTTATACAGCATTAAGCCATGATTTTTCACTTAAGAGGATTTATATCACTGAGCATTTCTGTTATCTCTCTTTAAAAATTTTAGCTACCATAAAACACTGAGAGCTAAGCTAAGCAAAGGATTGCAGCAAACCAGTAATTACACATAATTATAAGGCTAGTTTTTTTTTTAAAAAAAAATATTTGTAGAAATGTCACATCAATTCAGATTATAGCTAAGTGTTTTCATGTTTCTCCATTTTGTTTCTGATATCTGAAAGTGTACTTTGTGTACAGTAATTGTGGGCAACATTTATAGTAAGACTATAATAAAGCAAATTAAAAGTATAAACAAAAACAAGTCCTTCAGTTTATTCCCTGAAACTTAGCAAATACATCAAAGCCATTATTTCCTTCAGATCTCTGCTACACGACTGAGATCTGTGCCTGCTTGAATTCTCGATACACAAATCTGGGAGGGGACGGAGGAGGAGGAAGGAGGGGAAAACACTAGATTAACATAGCTGTCAATTTTTCTATAGAAAAGCAAAGTCACTTTGAGCAACTTGGAGATTTTCCCTTTTAATCATTTGGAAACTCATGGATTAGCTTGTGTCTTCCTCCGTTCTGTGCCTCTCAGACCAGAGCTGACGATACTTGTCTGCTATGCATACGTGTATAATTGCACCTCTGTGTCAGGAGCAGTGCCCGCCACGTTCTGGACCTGTCAACTGCCCCTTTAATGGACATTTCCTTATATATTTCACACATTAACTAAGGAGCGCTATCTCAGTTCTTTCATTCATATTTGAGCCCTATGCTACCACACTTCTCCAGTATTAGTAGTTCAGAGGCAATTGTTTTTAATAATCTAAGCATGAATCATTAGAGGAGACAACAAAAGGAATAAGTATGATCGTTATTTTCAAAACCCTTTCTCTGTCCTGTGGCATTGCCTGCTACTGGTAAAACTTGCTATGGTAAATATTTTATGCTGTGAAATTGAAATATGAATGGAGCCAAATGCAAGCAAATGACACACAAAAAAATTACTATGGCCTTTCTTAATAAAAAATATTTTAGTGAATAAATAGATATAGAAAATGTCTCCATATTAAATCTTACTCTTTCTATTCCTAAAAATGTCTAGAATTAGTAGCAAGAAATAAACATTTGTGTGTGCACACAGATACATATACACACAAGTATTTCAAGCAGTTTTTATTTCAAACTTAAAGTAACAGTTCATCATAAGTATAATGTTTTAAAATTGCTTCTTGAAATAAGTAGCTTCTTAAATTGGGTAGATGCCACTCATTAGAAGTGGTAAAGGACAGTTCATAGTTGATGTAGATTGTTTTGCATGTGTCTGTGTACTTGAGCACTCATGCACGTGTGTGCATTTATGTGTGTACAGGCGCATGCATGCAGGTTCAGGAATGCAGAATTCGGGGGAAGACATCAAGTGCTTTACTCTGTCACCCTGCTTTGTTCCTTTGAGCAGAGTCTGTAACTGAAATTGTAGCTGGGCTGGTGGCCGCCAGTCTCCAGGTCCTTCTGTTTCTGCTCCCCTAATGCCAACAGTGCTGAGACCACGGGAGTACATGCCATGTCTTTCATTTCATTCGTGTGTGGAGATCTGAACTCAGTTCCTTATAATTAAGCGGTATTACTATTAGCTGCGGAACCGCCTTTTCAGTCCCATGGATTATATAAGGCCGAATAATGACATAGCACATGCATAAAATGAAAATATTTTTATTTTGGTTTAATTACCTGAATGGAAAATAAATAAATTGCACAATACATAAATGCAATATATGTATTTGAAGCAGTATATCATCAAACTTCAACACGGCAGGTTGTAATAATCATGAAGATGTTAAACCATAGCTTGAGAAGCTTTTGACTTTTGATAGTTATCTGGAAACAAACATGTATGTTAGTGGTGCTGGTTCTGTTTTTGCCTCTTTGACAAAAGCTGGAGTCATCTAGAAAGTACGCCACTTGAGAAAAGGCCTCTACCCAGCTGGACCATTGGCAAGTCTGTAGTGCATTTCCTATTTGATGATTGATGTAGGCGGCCCTGTCCACTGTGAGTAGTGCTAATCTTGTGCAGGTGGTCTTGGGTTGTATAAAATAATATCTAGCCGAGTGGGACATGGAGTAGTGTTCCTCCATGATCTCTGTGTCAGTCCCTGCTGAGCTCCTGCCCTGACTTCCTTCAGTGACAGATTTGACATTAGAGTTATAATAGGAAATACACCCTTTCCTCTCCAAGTTTCATTTGCTCAGAACATTTTATCATAATAGTAAAAATCAAGCAAGGGCAGGAACTTGTGCCAGAATCAGGGCCTTGCTAGACAGATCAGACTGTGCTGTTTCTGGGATGACAGAAGGATTTTGGAGCTTTGGGTTGGTTGCTCAGAGCTCAGTGAGCTGGTGTGATCTTGGAAGATAACCCTGAGGGAAAATGCAGATGATGGAGGCATGGTTATTACGTTTTCTTCATCTGCAGGTATGGCCTAAGAATCTATAATCATAGATCACCTCAGATCGTTTGTAAGTAGGCAGGGCATACATGTATAAAAATGTGTTTTCCGGTTAATAGTTTCATCTTTAGGAAATGGAACAGGCAGAGAATGCATGCACTTTATGCCCAGGATTCCAATTCATTAGAGAAAGTTTGTAAATACCTGTTTGAGCCCATTGAATATACCACATAGAAGTCTTCCCAGTCCATGGAATCCGGTCTATGTTCTCCAGTGCTGTTTGATTCGTCTAGCTGCTGCACTGTTTTTTTGTCTCACTTAACTAATTAGGTTTCTGCAAGCTTTTAGGAACTATGTTGTATCTCTACTTGGAATTCTGCAGGAGCCCTGGGCCTCAAACTCACCGTTTCTGTCCTCTTTTCCCATGGTAGCATGTCTACATGCTTTGGGGGTTGGGGGGGAAGATGTTTGTTCTAAGAGCACATACATGATCAGGAATGTCCCCCAAAGCCCAGGTAGAAATGCATACGGAGCAGGCATCAGAAGCAGAGCCAGGCACAGTTTGGTTATTGAGCCTTTGTGGCTTCGTTTAGCATTCACTGTCTAGCCATTGTGTCCTTCCCTTTTCCCGTTCTTGGAGCCTGCCGGCTTAGTGGAGTGTGGCTTCTTAGTGGCAGACATAGTTCTTTCTCCATTGCCGAATCTCCTCTCCTCTCCCCTATTCCTGTCCCTTCCCCTCAGTTTACTCAAAGCCAGAAGCTATTCTACTTGTGTTGTTATCTTATTTAAGGGAGTGCAGGCCTGTCTTTCCAGCACTGGGGTGACAGCAGAACATCAGGGCCAGCTGTGATTGCACAGTGAGGTCACAGGTCACGCTACCAAATAGGAGACGGGGTGAGGGGAGGCTGGGGAACAAAGCCAAAAATAAATAAATTTATAGTGCTGGAAAATTCTATCTCTATGCAACCTTGGCTTAATCAGTTCTTCTTGTGTGATTTCTTTTCTCAGATGGAGAACTTAAAATAATAATGCCCTATCAACAGGTATTAATCCCCTATTTACTTTTGGTTGAAATGAGCAATTATATAGTTGGTTTTAAATATTCTGATGTGTTAAAGAAGAAATATGAGCTAAATAATTCCAAGAGTAAAAATGACTTGCATTTTTGTAAAGTATTAATGTATTAATCTACAGTTAGTGAGCTTTTGCTTCAAATCATGTTTTTTCATATCAGAAGTATATTGCTGTCTTTAAAGTATTCTTTAAACCTGTCTTTAAAGCTGTCTTTAAACCATTCTAAGAATGGTTGGTATAGCCAGGCTATGGTGGTGCACGCCTTTAATTCCAGCACTCAGAAGGCAGAGGCTGGATCTCTGTGTTTGAGGCCAGCCTGGTCTATGGAATAAGTTCCAGAACAGCCAGAGCTACACAGTGAGACCCTATCTTGAAAAGCCAAGACTAAAAAAAAAAAAAAAAAAAAAAAAAAAAAAAGAAATAGTCTCAGCCCTCTTACTCAGATATGTTCATTAGTTCTTACTACATTCTAGAGTAAAGAATGGATTTCCTTTATGGTTTGCTCAGTCTCTAATCCACACTCCTTTGGGTTTATAAACAACAGTCTGTACTTAGTGGCCATGGCTCAAGGAGGGCTAAGTAGACTGAGGTAAAGTGGGCAATGTGGGATGCGACTCGGTGTCTTCAGACACATGTGTAGACAGATGTTCACCTCAAGTCTTGTACAGAGCTACAATGGCTGATTAAACTCTGAGGGCTTGGGCAGAGGCAGAAAATTCCACTGTAAGGCTGTTCCTAGAGAAGTACCCTCAAACATTCTGGGATGTCTTAGAGCAGACTCTTGCTTTGAATTAATGTTGCAAATGCACTAATGTCGACTGTGCTTAGGGCTCTCGTTTCATTTCACAGGCACATTTCAAATGCAGTGATTTTGTGCCCTAGTGTGGGCCAGCCACAGCATTTTTCTGTATATGGTGACACTTTCAGCAATGTAGGTAAGTTGTTCTGTAAGGTTACCCTATTGTTTGCTCGAAGTCATCTTATTGTCCTTGGAAGATATTTCATTCCTAAGATGCAAACCTTAAGTAATAAACCTCCCCCGACAGGTATTAATTCTTGCTTTTAGTCAAGATGAAAGGAATATATATGTATATGTTTTAAAATTCTGGTATATTTAAGGAAGAAATAAGATTCTCATAATTCTAAGAATAAAAACAACTTGCTCTTAGCTGTTTTCACTGTTCATCTTTTTTTATTTCATATAAAGATTCTGCTTAGTGGGCTTATAAGTAGTTATAAAGTTCTGTAGTTTAGGGGAATAGGTTTTATTCAATAATGAATCATTTCCCTCAGCCTTGGTTGTAAGATTTACAGCATGAGCAGGAGTGTTAAGACTTCTTTGTTTCTCTGTGAATCTTCTCAGTTTACTTTGTAAAGTAAGCTGGCTTCTGATCCTTGAGTAACGTGTGAGGACATGTAGCAGCCTGAGGTGGTCTGTGTGTCCTGGCAGGACCAGCTGGAGTATGCGTGACCTGGTGTATGCACATGGGTCCCCCCTTCCTCCCGCTTTGGTTGAAACAGACAGGACTCCAGTAGGTCCAGGCCACCATGAATGTCAAAGCCGGTCTGAGACTGCTTACCGACCTTAGGGCGTGGTGGCATCAGACACAGCAAACTATTCCATAAATGCTTACAGAGTGAGTGCAAAATCTCAAGGTGCAAAACTGTTCGGCAGACGGCAGGTTGTCAGCCATATGGAATTTGTCATCTTTACAACTTTATTAAATTGCTGGAAAATGTGACGCTAGGAAGGTCTCACTCAGGTGGCCGTGGCGGCTTGAAGGCCTGGGTTAGGAATTGAACAATATGAAAAAAAAAAAAAAAAAAAAACTGACATAAAACTAAAAATATGTCAGTGGTTTAAAAAATTAGACTAAGGGTACAAACTATTTCTGTTCTTAGCCAAATAAATGACACTGTTAGCTGTGTGTGTTGTAAGGGTTTTTGATGATAAAATCCAAAATAAGTAAGTGGACATTGGTAATTTGTTAGCGGTCATACTACCATGGGTTTGTCATGGGAATTTTCTGGTGAAAGTTCTAGAGTGTTATAATTTTAAAATGGCAGGAGAAAGAAAGAGAAGCCATTTGACATAGCTCACATGGAGGGTTTTTATTGTGGGAAGGGGATGGGAAGGGAGGGAGACCAGCCTCTGGGGACAGGAGGGTGGAAGAGGACAGAGACAGGAGGTGGGCGGACCGCCTTTTATGAGGGGGCATGTGCTGTCACAGTGTAGCGCTTGACATTGTCAGGGCCCTGATCAGGTCAGAGTACTGGGATGAGCAACCTGTCAGGACCCCAAGGGGCAGGCTAGCATAATGCCTGAGTGCTAACATCCCCCCCTTTTATTTATTATGAAAAAGTGAGGAGTCAGAAGGGGATAGCAAGTGAAGAATGAATATGGATGTTGTATTCTCAAAACTGCTTTCTGCTGACCTGGGGGCATCGGGATCTCTGAGGGACCTGAGAAAGCTGGGTACTGGCCTCGTCTTGGGGGAGCTGGTTGTTTCCCTCACTGCGAGGCTCTGTGGTACTCTCTGGTGTCTCTTAGACACAGCCAGATGTCAGCAGAGCAAAGAATAAAGTTGAGTTTAGGGGGAAGATTTTTTTTTTCCTTAGGTCTTAGTAATGGAGAGATGATAGTCCCAAGACCTGGGAAGGGGGGGGCTTAGGCTGTTGATTGACACTACTTATTTGAGGGGTACATCTGACCTTTTCAAGGTGGATCCAAGTCAACTCCCTGAAGCTTACACAAATTCTTTTAGTTTGTGAAAAGATAACTTTTAGACACATTAGCATTCCCACTGTTTATAATCTGTACTGAAATTTACGCTGTAGTAAAGGTAGTACACACACTGATGGTCGTACTCCGCCAGAATAGTAGCTTATCAGAATTCCATCGATTACTGTGAAGACTATGAACTTTCGGGTCTTACTATAACAATAGCATAGTGAGAGAAATCTGGAACACGTTTCATTCTTTAAAATGTCTGAAGTCACTTTTCCTTATCACCAACTAAGCCTTCTTAAACAAACCTAGCCCCTTCTGTCTAGTTCACCGGAGACCCAGGCGCTGACCACTGAGGGCAGCCTCTGCACACTGAGAAGGCAGCTGCAGCCTCGGTCGCTGCTGTTAAGCTGACAAAGCTACTGCTAGCCTCCTCGTGGTCAGACAGCATCAGAGTTCTGAGAAGGATAAATGTTACCTGAGTAAGAGACTAAAAAACGACAGAAACCACTCATCTGCTGGCTACCTACACAGCTCCCCCAGGTCCTCCATGGTTGTTGAGGGCAGAGGTCTCAGGGCAGCCCGCTGCCAGGCCCAGAAGACCCAGCAGACCTTCCTGTGGAGTAGGGACTTGCGTCTAGGCAAAAGCGAGGTAGTCGAGTCCCCAGTACCCTGTGGTCCACGGTCTGACAAGGTAGCAGGTGAGGTGAAAGGCAGGTTTGTTCAGTGGCCGGTGTTGCCACATTTGAAGAAGTTCTGGGTGGAGGCTCTTCTATGACCATCCATCTTCTTTGGAGGCAAAGGGGTGTTGCCAGAAGCTGCCGTGTCTCTCCATCATAAAAGGCCTTTTAAGTAAACATTTTAAACACCATATTCTGCAGATCTCTGAGCATTTAGCACTGTTTATTAGGTATATCTGAGTAGACAAACTTTGTTTCTAGTTACTTGTTTTAAGCTTAACTTTGAGAACATATACAGAGGACTAAGTAAGGCTTACCCCTGTAATTAATTACATCTGTGTACTTGTGTGAATACAACTAAAGAATGTGATCATTTATAAGGATGACTATTAATGTGTATTCCTTAACAGTCTACAATATGTTAGCAGCTTTCATGAGACTAGGACTTTGCATTCAATTCCTGTCATGTTTAGCCTTAAATAAGGTTTAGTTTGAATTGAAGCTCTTATAATATCAAAATAAAACCTTTTAATCATAGATAATGGGCTCAGTAAAGAAACTAAAAATAGCCATTCCATGGATAAAAACAGAACAAGTTTGTGCCCAGCTGTTAAGGCTGTCTCCTGGGAAGGGACAGGAAAGAGCCCAGGGTGAAATGGGGGCTTGTGAGATGGGCCCAGGTACCGAGGGGGCACAGGGGCCAGCACTGCCCTTCACAGGTCACGGGGCCTCTGCCCAAGTGCCCAGCTCTGCGAAAAGGTTCCTTTCAAGGGACCAGGCATTCCATTATAGAATAGATATCTCATTTGTCAAATATCTTATTTGTCAAACATATGTTGCCGCTTATTTAAGTTCTAGAAGCTTGGTGTTGACCACTTGGCAAAGATATAAGTACTCAGGAGTACTTTTTGTTAATCTGAATAGAGCCTTATAACTTTAAATTTTTATCACCATATAGAATATATTTTAGCAGAATTAAATCACATATATAGTATGTTGTAAGAAATATAACCATATATTTTTATCATTATACCAAAGCTATACCAATCCAAAATATTTGAGGCTTGTTGCTTCCTTAGTCTAGAAGGAGATGCAATGAACAGAGCTCATTAGGACCAAGAAGTATATTCTTTAACCTTAGTAAAAGATAGCTGCCAGCCTCATGGCTGCTTATGTCATGATGAGATCACCACCAGGATGGAGGAGAGCGGCATGGGTGCTTTTTAAAACATGCTTTTATAAACATGCATTCAATACATTGAATGCAAGTTACATACACATATACACACTTAATTCTAGCTTACATTCATGCATAGAGTTGAATCCAAGTCACATATGTGTACAAACACACACACCCACACACACACACACACACACACACACACTCACTCACACACCTTAAACAGGAGCTGAACAAATTAAAAGAGGGAAAACTGATGGGTGCTGAGTAAGGGAGGCTGGCTTCTCCATCCCTGACTGCATGTCCTCAGCAGACCTGGACAGGACACTGAGAGGGGAGCAGACAGACACAAGCAGGTCTTTGGAGCAAAGAAAAAGGAGGAAAGTGGAGAAAGTAGGTCCTTTGACCCTGCCAAAGGATGCCACTAAACAAACGCCACACACAGTGGCGTTAGTGCAAGGGGTCGAGGGCACAGCAAGAGTGGGGACTTCAGCGAGGCAGGCCGCCAAGAGCCAGAGAAGCGAGAGAGGACGTCAGAGGCAGAGAAAGGCGTAAGAGGCAGTAGACATGCAAAGACAATGCGCTCTGCCTGCTGGGCCCTTTTAAAGGCTGCACTTGTCACATTGCTGACGTGGAAAGGGACCTGGGGACAGGTAACTGCTTTGGCGGCAGAGGCAGAAACTAACATTGGATTTCTTTAGTGAAGAAGCAGAGTTAGACGTGTGAGAACCCAGGCTTTCTCTCTATTTGAGAGAGTTCACTTAATGAAAAGGGGGAAATGTAGCTTAACAGGCTTCACAGCTAGCAGGAGCTGAGTAGAGGAGCAGGAAGAAAAGAGACAGGGCTTGGCGCAAAGGTAAAAAGCTTGAAGATACGGTTACTCCTTCCATCTGTTGCACAGTGGGGAAGAGCCAAGAGATTAGATGGATGCTGAAGCCTCGGTAAAGAGCAGATCGTACCAGATCATATCAGGCCCATAGGAACCAGAGGGGACGCAGACTCTACTGGAGGTCCTCTCCCACCCCTGGGCAGGGGGAGGAGGAAGAAACCGCTCCTTTTGCCCTGCTTATGCCCAGCCAGCTAGATGGTATCTCCCAGATGGTAATTGGCAGGCAAGGGCCTGAGGACGACTGCAGGGAGGCAGGCATCAGCCACATGGAGCCAAACAGGGACCAAGGACAACCATATCTGCCAGGTGGGTTGTTTAACCCTGAAATACAACCTCAGCTGCCCCTGAAGGGAGATGGGCAGAGCTTCCTAAACCACCACCTGGTTACATACGGGCTATATCCCACTGGGCTCTTGAGTACCACGAGTAATTGTAGCTTTTTCTTAATCATGATTTCACTCTCCACACTTCATTTTCTCAGGAATTTCTTCTTAATTTATAAAGTTAAATTAATTCATAATGGAAAACCATTACATTTTTTAGATCAAAGAACCTTCTAATTGTCAGGCCCTAGTGGGTTAAAACAGCTGGTCCAATGCAGAAGGCTGATGTTCTCATATTCTTCATCCTAGCTTATTCTAAAGTTATAATTTTATTAAATTAAAAACTGTTCTACAGCAGTGCTTTCAAAAGCAAAACAAAATTAGTTTTAAAAATTTATAATTGGAATAAAACATGATTCAGCTAAAACTCCAGCTTTTTCCAGAGACAAAATGTGATTTCTGTTTTGCCATTATAGCTTCCAGTAAACCTGAGTGAGTTTTATGTCCCGTTTTGGTTAGGAGAGGGGAGAAAATGCTTGAAATTATACTAGAAGAAAACTTTTTGCTGATTTAATTTTTGATGCATGTTTCTAATGTCATAAGCCATGGACTAACCTTGCAAAGCATTTCTGGAAAAAGCAAACTTTGTGGTGATAGCCAGATGCAGGAGAGTCCTAGGTTGCCAGTGGTGGCACTACAGTAATGATGCCCTGTAATGGGACACGTTTGCATTTGACTTCAAATGGAAGGAAGGACAGCACGCTCTGTTATGAATAGGCTGGGACATGGGGTGGCAGTGAGCATGGCCCATCCCCAGGAGCAGCAGCTTGTGGTCTCTTAGAAAGTCAGCTGGTCCAGCCCATCCGCCACTTCCCTCTCCTCTGTGGCGCCTCACTCCCTTGTTTTATTTATATCCATGAACTCTCACTCAGAGTCCAGCACATGCCTGCTGGCAACTGGTCAGTTTGCATCCTTTATAGTGTTCGTGTGTGCCTTGGTTATCACACAAGCGAATGACAGCTCTTCTTTGTGCTGCTCTGGCCCACTGCAGGACATGCAAGCAAAATTCCCGAGACAGGTAGGAAAATCAGCCTGTACCAGCTCCTGCAACCCATTATGGCCTGACGAAATTATCAGAGCTGAGAACGTAGAATCTTAATGATGTGAAGGTGAGCGGTGCACTCAGGCCAGTGCTGGCAGTCTATAGTCACAGGAGGGTGGTCACACGAGAGCAGGACTCTGCAGCCAAGAAGCAAGAAGGCAGTGCCGCTTCGTGCCCCCCACACATTCTGTGGCGATCGATGTCAAAGTCCAAGCAGCAGCTGGGGTTAGTCTCCATTCTAGTCAGGTGGGCTAGGGTTTAGTCAAGGGTCCACACCCACAGAGCCAGAGGGAGGAACTGCAGCACTCAACCACGGAGCCATCCTAACTGGCCAGCTGATGTGTCCATACAGCCTGCCCACTCAGTTACAGGCAACGAGACTAACCCTGACCCGATGAGCAGCTGCAGATGGATTCCAGGCCGGAAAGGGACAGCCTGGACCAGGTACAGCCAGACCAGCACGTGCAGCCTGCCTGCCAGTCAGAGGATGACCTATAGTAGAGGCCTTGGACCCAGTCTTACCTGAGTTTCCAGTGTCTGGTACTGCAGAGTTACCATATGTTTAGGTTCTTCCTGCTGCGGCATATTTATTAATATCCACTTTTCACTCATAAAGTGCCACCTTTACATGTTACTGTCTAAAAGTACACATCCACTATCCATAGTTATACATCACTATCTGCCAGAGACTTTAGTGCTCCCTGCACCTCCCGGGAGCCTTGTGTCTCAACACCAGTTCATTCCCTATATTCTTTCTCGTAGGAAACTCTGGCTTGAACAAGCCAGTATGGAGGCGTGTAACTGGTGGAAAGGTCAGCTTCCAACCTCAGATCACAGTACTGCTTAGAAGTGGGTGTTAGTCATGGCAGTCTGGTTTGGGAATAAGGATGGCATTGGATTCATTAAGGGGTTTTGGTGGTTAGTTTGCAAGTAGACTCAGAATTTAGTCCTTTGTTTTCTGATGAAATAAAATACAGTGTAATTAGATGTGACATTTTAAGATTAGATTATATCATGTGTAAATAAAACCTAAGCATGCTTTGCAAATGCCTGTACTTCAGCCTCACACCAGTCTCTGGAGTATAATAATACAAAGCCTTTCCAGCTCTCAGAATTAAAGTTTCAGAATGTATTTTGTAGGATTGCCCAAGCTTCTTGGTTTTGTAGTTGGTATAAAATGATGCACAGACTACTTATTATGTTATTTAAAGCATGGAGTATGTTTGGGAAGCTGCATTTAGAATGAATTATATGTGCCCTGTGAATTAATTGTACTTTTGTTAGCAATAATTTTCTCTCAAAGGCTGTGACTTAGAGCATTGGGTTGGAAGTAGTGAGACAGACTGAACCACGGAAGCAGTTAAAGTGCTTTAGTCACTGGTAGCACATGCCATTTAAAATGCACAAAGGATGAGGCTCGTTCTTCCTAAAGCTGCTTTCCATTTTGGTTTGGTGAGCTGATTACTTTGGAAGAATCCCGCAGCTCAGGGAAGTGATGGAGCTGGACCTTCTACAGCCCACATTGCCTTTCTTGGCGTTGTGGATGTTCCAGCCCATCTCTTGGGTCTGCTGGGTTTCGGCCATGCAGGCATTGACATATTATTGATTCTTAACCCAAGTATAGCTTTTAATTTAACAAAACCGGAGACTTGCCCTGGGTATGACAGAGAGCTTGAGTGTTTTGATGCTCTATGCCAAGTGGATACAAAGAAAATGAAAGTGTACCTGCATCAGCAGCAGACACACTTATAAACAGAAACCAGAGGGCTTGAGTATGCTTTTTAAGGTTTTTAAATAAAATATTTTGAACTATAATAATTAAAATATTTTTGAAGTAATTATAGCTATTTTAAATCTGTTTTAAAATACACTAACTTTTCTATTGTCTTTAAGTTGTAATCTTTATCTAGTCAGTTGTTCAAGGGGTTGAGAAAGTACCATTTAGGTGCCATTATCATTTAGTTCAAATTTGTGAGCATGGTAAAGCAGAAACAAGACAAATACCTATACAAATGAACTATGATTCTTAAAGCCAAGCCGCAAAGCAAACAAGGCCTTTTCCACTTGTTGACCTTTAAAACCTGGTGTTGAATTGTGTTTTCACACGTAAGGACGTGTGGCTTCTTATCAGTTTCCCGCATGTTTGCATGTGTGCTTTCCAGGCTGTGAGACCTTCTCCAAGGAGGCACTCACTGCTCTTGCACATCTGACTTCTCTCTAGTCTGCTTTTCCTCATTCTGTCCCATAAGTTTCTCACGCAGTGTTCTCTTTCGTACTGTACACCTGTGTGCTTGCTGCTTGCTCTGATGACCTTGCCCACCTCTCCACGTTCCATCAGGATCTAGCTCAAAAGTTACCCTGTGGGAAAAGCTCATGGCAAGGCAACCTCTGTTGCATCTCCAACAACTTCGTTCCTTTGGGCTCTGTTTCCCCTCTTGTGCATGTGAATTTCCCCTTCTTTATTGAATGAATCTCTTTAGGCGGACACCTGTGCCATAATCTGTCCTCTAAAGAGACCTTTTTGTAACTACCAGTTCATCATGTGTGCTTCACAGGGTTTTCTGCCCTCACTGTCTCTGCCCTCGGGCCCTTATCTCTATTACTCTAAAACTCACTTGCTGAGGTCTCAAAAGAATTCTCAGCTGCTAGGTTGCAAACATATTTCAAATAAAGGAGTAAAAAGACATGATGCACATAGAATATAAAATGCCAGGTCTGAATTCAGCTGTCCAACACTAAAAATGTGAAGGGATGCTACAGTCTAATCAAAGGCAAAGAAAATAAAGCAGGATTTAAATAAAAATGTACCTATCCTGTGCTCTCTACAATTTAGATCCAGAAGGACAAAGACTTTAAATATAAAAGGATAGAAAAAGATACACCATACAAATAGCAATCACAAGGTGTTTTAACTTATTTCTCTTATTTTGAGATTATGATGTAATCACATCATTTCTTCCTTTTCTTTCTTTTCCCAATCCTATGTGTCTCTCCTTGCTCTCTTTCAGCTTCATGACCTTTTTAAAAATTAAGTTTTGTTAATGTGCATATGTATACCTATTATGTGTATATGCATAAGTCCTTTCCTCCCGTTCTGTATGGTGTGACTTGAACGCCTGTTTTCAGAGCTGACCAGTTTGCACTGGGTGACGTTGCTGTGCTCTTCCCCAGGGAACACTATTTCTTCCTCTCTCGGCATCCGCATTCCTTAGCTGCCTGCAGCTCTCTGTGTCAGATAGAGGCCTTACGGTCTTTCCTCGTTCGCTTTAGTTTGTCTTCTGTCCTTGTTCAGCTCAGCTCATGTCTCAGCGGTCAACATGTTGGTGAGAATTTATGGGTATAGCTTCTGACATTACTGGGAGACATGGTGACCTCACAGCAAATTCCCTAATCCTCTGGCTCTTCCAATATTTCTGTCCCCTCTTCAACAGTGTTCCCTGAGCCTTAGGTGCAAGAGTTGTTTTGTAGACATATCCATTTGTATGTTAATACTGTTAATACTATTAAAACTATACATTTCAAAAGTGGCTAAGCAGGGCTGGAAAGATGCCCCAATGGTTAAAAACACTGGCTGATCTTCCAGAGGATCCTAATCAACATCATCACTTAGAACCTTCTGGAACTACTCTCTCAGGGTCCAGTGCCCTCTTCTGGCCTCCTCAGGCTGACACATGGTAAAAGCAAAACACCCCTGTGTAAGAACGAAATTTGTTTTGTTTTGTTTTGTTTTTTAAGGCAAGGTTTCTCTGTATTGCTTTGGAGCCTGTCCTAGAACTCTCTCTGTAGACCAGACTGGCCTTGAACTCACAGAGATCCACCAGCCTCTGCTTCCTGAGTGCAGGGATTAAAGATGCACCACCACTGCCCAGGACATGAAGTAAATTTGTAAGAAAAGTGGATAAGGTTATAAATTTTATATATTTATTTTAATTTTTAAAAAATTTCCATTACGTTAAGCTATAATGTCAGAACTGGCTTTTTTTTTTCCGTTTTTACATTGGAATTAAAATATAATTATGTCACTTTGCCTCTTGCCTTCCCTCCTCCACCTCCTCCCAAGTCCTCTCCCCCAACTCCTTCCATGCCTCTTTTACTCTCAAATTGCTGGGCGTGTTGGCTGTGGTGATGAACTCCTCTAATCACCATACTTGGAAAGCAGAGGCAGGTAGAGCTCTGTGAATTTGAGACCAGCTTGGTCTACCTGTCCAATTCTGGGGCAGCCAGGGGTAAAAGAGAGACCATGTCTCAAAACAGAAAAAGAATCAAATTGGTATATTCTTTTTATTTGATTATTATTGTTATATAGTGTGTGTGTGTGTGTGCGCGCGCGTGTACGTGTGTGTGTGTGTGTGTGTGTGTGCATGTGCACATGGATACCTAAATATGACCATTTTTGTTGTCTTTATATTATAGTTTCAGGGCTTACCACGTGGTATTGGATTACCAGCTAAGGAGCTCATCCCTGGAAGAACCTAATTCTTCCTCTCTGAGCTGTTACCAATTTCCTGTAATTTTTTTTTTTTTTTTTTGTCTAGGACTAGTACCCTGGGAGTTTTCCCCCATTCTGAGGCATTACATTTTAATTTACTTTGTTTTTAGTATCTTAGTTATCGTCTTTGAAAATGAGATCTTATTATTAAAATTAGATTCTGTCTTACTTAATTTACCAGCATAAATTTATTCATTTTATGATGTGTTGAACAACTCTAGGTATAGTATGACACTAGACTCATGGATGATTCAGTATGCAGTTTGTTTTGTATTTTTGAGACAGGAGCTCTCTGTGTAGCCCCAGCTGTCTAGGGACTCACTCTGTAGACTGGGCTGGCCTTGAACACACCACACAGAGATCTGCTTGCCTCCGTCTCTGGAATGCTGGGAGTAAAGGTGTATACCACCACCACCTGGCATATAAATGTGTTTTAAAATGTTAAATAGATTCATGCTTCAGCTAGGGAAGGGCAGTTCAGTCTGTGTAAAAACCACCCTGAGCCAGAAAGCGTTAGAAGGGAGAGATTCGTCTACCCTCAATTGCACATTCCCAGAATGCCTGCAGTGGTATCAGCTAGATTTCTAGGGGACAGCAAGAATACCAAGAAGTAGCTGATGAACCTTATTATTTTATTGCAGGAAGCAGTTTGTGTTTAGGGAGAGAGGGGATTTTTGAGGAGGACAGTGTACTGGTGAGCATTTAGAAACCCTGCCATCAGGTGCAGGGTGTAGCCGTGGAGCGTGCCAGGCAG